>NC_139951.1:5790861-6993361 GCF_963454915.1 Gymnoscopelus microlampas
GAACCCAGACAATGTTAAGCCTTATTTCATACTTTGTTGTACAACAGTGTCAAACTCATTGAACAACCTCTCAACATGTGAGCTTGTACTGTAGATTGGCTATTGTCTGTATTTTTTGAAAAAAATCAATCAATTGGTTTGATTATTTCATAGTGACTCACACTGCAATGTGTTAGTAGGTAGGCTAGCCATGTTTAACATGTTGTGTTATAAATTGCTGCCCCTGTGATCTACTGCAACCATTTCGTTTGGTCCAGTTTGCGAGATGCTCAGGTTAGATTTGACCCCACCACGTTTTCACTACTAAATGATGTATTCAAAGCAGTTTGGTTTGAAAATTATAGAACGGAAGCCTAACAAGGCTAAAGTTGCTTTTACTGTACAGTTGAAGTGTACAGTCGGTAAGTGATACTTTCTATTTAGAGACAGTCCTTGGCTCTGTGTATGTGTAGTATGCTAGAATATTGTAGTGTAGTCTGAGACTGTGTTGAGTGCATCACATAGAGCGGCAGTGGCTCAGGGCAGTGGCCGAACCATGAGGTTCCCAGTTCGATCCCGGGCTCCCCCAGAGCAAGACGCTGAACCTCTAATAGGCTCTATGCACAGCAGCCATATTGGGAATGAATTGGGCCCCTGCCTTACTTCCTTTACAGGTGTTACCAATAATACTAATTAAGGCTGTGTTCCATTTAGTGTGGCATAGTGGTTGTTTTATTTCCAAGGACCCCCATAACTCTGAGAGTGTACAAATGGAACCAAATGGACCCTTACGGGTCCATTTGGTTCCATGTGTACACTCTCAAGAGTTACACACCCACCATAAGGGGCCATTTGGGAACCAAAATGGAGTGTTTCTAGTGAGCCAACATGCATGATATCAGCACCCCGACCAGAATGGAACAGAGCCCTCATTAGTATCATTGGTAACACCTGTGAAGGAAGTAAGAAGAGGCCCAATTTCTTTCCAATATGGCTGCTATGCATAGAGCCTATTGCTCCCGGTGAGCAGGTTGGTGCCTTGTATGGTTTCCTCCGCCATCTGTGTGTGTGTGTGTGTGTGTGTGTGTGTGTGTGTGTGTGTGTGTGTGTGTGTGTGTGTGTGTGTGTGTGTGTGTGTGTGTGTGTGTGTGTGTGTGTGTGTGTGTGTGTGTGTGTGTGTGTGTGTGTGTGCGTGCGTGCGTGCGTGCGTGCGTGCGTGCGAATGGGTGAATGTAATGCACAATCTATGCAAAGCGCTTTGGATAAAAGCGCTATATAAATGCACCATTTTCTAGTCACATATAGCCTAGCAAGTCATCACTTCACCACTGAACATGATGCACGCACGCATACAGACAGACAGAGACAGACGGAGACCAACATAAAGGGGAATACACCCGCCCCACCCCGCGCACCCTCATCCTTATTCCTGTTATCTCTGTTCCTTTGAAACACCACCTGCTTCTACACTCACACAGCTTGTGCTCATGATGTAGCGATACACGCTGCTACTGTAGCTACTGGTAATATTTAACACTCTATATACGTTATCCACTTTCTCCACTGAGAGCTTAATAACATGATACAGTGTTCGCTACCGGTCATATTCAACACAGTATGTGCTTTATCCACTGAGACCTTAATAGCATGATACATAGCCCTGCATAGACCCACTGTGTCTCCATCCACTGAAAGATTGATGAGGACTGGGGGCGTTGTAAAATGAATGACGCAACAGGGCAGGCACTTTGTCTCGTTGTTCCTCGGTTGAACTGACGTTGAACTTTGTCTCGTTTTTTGCTCAGTTGAACTGAACCGAAGTGGACTTTTGCTCGTCATCGTGCGAGCTCTCAACAACAGCACTATATGCAGTGGCGTAAAGTAACTAAGTACAATTGAGAGGTATGTTTTACTTTAGTGGAGTATTTCCAATGTTCAATACTTTTACTTCTACTTTTTACTCCACTACAATTATTATTATTTATTTGGACACTTAATTTACTAGTTACTTTGCAGATTTTGATTATTATTACAAAACATACATTAACCACTTAAGCCCTATATTATACTTTTCAGCCATTTGAAAATAGCCGATCTACAAGCTCACAATGCGTCGCGATGCGACGCATTGTGAGCTTGTAGATCTGCTATTTTCAAAAAGATGTGAATAAATTATATTTGAAAACTTGGGGAATATGGGACATTCTGCACATAGTACTTTTACTTTTGGTACTTTAAGTACATTTTGATGCCAATACTTTTGTACTTTTACTCAAGTAAATTTGGATTCCAGACTTTTACTTACAACAGCGTATTTCTACATTGCAGAATTGATACTTTTACTTACTGTAAGTAAAACATTTGAGTATTTTTTCTACCACTGACTATAATTATGTGACTGTTTACAACAGGATGGGAACAAAACATATTTCAATATATGTCGATTGTTAGATTACAGTTACTTGCAATTGCCAAGACGCATTTCTTGAAACCTTCATCCACTTTCTCAGAACTGTAAACACAAAAACAAATCTTCAAACTACATGAGAGAAACTTCACTCTTCTGACAAAATCGGCCACCTCAAAACCATCTGGGCTCAGAATCAAACGATGCTTTCCGATCAAATACAAAAGACAAAACCCTTCATTAAAAATGTAATCGCTTAAGATCACCTTTCATTTCATAATATGGAACAAAGGCAATTAAACATTCACAGTTTGGTGAAGTTGTAAATGGCACATACTGTACAGCATTAGCATTCACATTATTTAGATGGTAAATCACTTCTTAAATAAGACATTTTTCAATTGTTAAAATTGTTGATTACTGTAGATGTATTATCCATTATCCTACATATAATTTCAGGAATGTCAGTCATCATCAGTCATCAGTCAGTCAGTCATCAAGTCATTAGTCTCGCTTGGTTCTCCTCAGTGGCTTAAGTGTGTGTGCGTGTGTGTGTGTGTGTGTGTGTGTGTGTGTGTGTGTGTGTGTGTGTGTGTGTGTGTGTGTGTGCGTGTGTGCGTGCGTGCGTGCGTGCGTGCGTGCGTGCGTGCGTGCGTGCGTGCGTGTGTGTGTCCGCGACAGGTCGCGTGTGAGACAGACGTGTGTGTGTGTGTTGGAACTGTTTATGAGCCACTTTCCATCCCTGATATACTGCCTGCACACAGCGCATAACCCACACTGCACATACTTTGGGTGCACATATATCCCCGGACGGGTATGGTCTAGTTATTATAGTAACACTAACTGTAACTAAATAAATGTATTTCTTTCGGTGAAATTCTGCAGTGTCTGCTCTTTTTTATTTCTTTGGTGAGATAGTTTGTCAAGAGGAGAGGGAACCACAGGAGAGAACTCCTGAAGGGATTTGAATCTAGGCCAGCAGGGGAGGTCTTTATCCACAATCTCTACTGAAGAACTATCCTGAGTCTCCATTGTATAATAGAGGATTTTGGCTGATGCCCTTGGTATCAAAGGAGGAGTGAAAGGCAACAGTGCCTGCATATTTTACCCCATCCAAGTGAAAATAATATAGTCATTCAAACCAGAGTACCAGTGTGGAATTAGTTCTGAATGAGATGTCTAGACACATTGTACTTAAATGATTGAAAAGCCTCTTCTGATAACAGTTTAATCCGTTTATGGTCTTATACCTGAGTAACTAAATATCAAGGTTTATGTGAAAGATGAAACACATTGGAGACATATTCACTCTAAGAAACGTTGTCTAGAACTCCAAATAAATCTTACAGAAATTGTTTGATATGTGGGTAGTTTTGTTTACAGAATGATAGCTATCGTTGTGGGTGCTGTGAATAATATTTTTTAAACAAAGTTTATAGTCAAAAAAGTTAAGCTCTATATTCTGATATTAATCTTGCTATAGAATGTTTGTTCAATAACATGGGTCTTCCAGTTTCTCCAGTTCTTTAGCAAACATAAAATACATTTTCATGTAGGTTACAAATTCCAGCCGATCAGTAGAGAGAACGCCACACATAACATATCAGCTTGTGTTCTAGCTCTATATTTTGCTCTTGATTTGTTTTAATCACTTCCATTTTAACTTGTTTAACCCTGTATGGCTTCCGTCTCCTGATTGGATAAAATTGATATGCTCAAGGTGGCACATTGGTAAATGAAAGGGATAGTTCACCCCCAAAATGTATTTTTGTCTCCGCCAGGCTGAAAGTGCCTGCGCTAATCAGCGTTGTTAGGAATGCTTGGCAACAGTTTGTGTTGGGTGTGACGTCAGACCAGAGCTCTGGTCAGCCTATTAAGATGTGAAGCTGTCTCTAGACATTGAATTTGTCTGCACACAAGGCGGAATTTGTATTCGTGTAGAATCTACCGTGACAGTCTGAGTGAGAGAGAGACAGCACAGATGGAGATTAATATTATATGATTTTCCAAAGGTTAGTGAAAACATTCGAAAGTAGCTGGCGGCTTGGCAAATCTATGTATTATTTCTGGCAGTCAAAGACTACATTATTTACGTACTAATGTTTGAGATATAGGCCCATTTGAAATGAATGAATTGTCTTTGAAAGACTCTCATAGTCTCCACTTAACCCACACATCCACCGCCAACGGCTAATCTCAGAACGTCCAACGTAGTGCCAAGCTTTTTTTGTCCTTTTTTGTTTTTTTGATTCCGCCATAGTTCCCGCTAAATCCGTTTAAAATCCGCGTTCATTTGGTTCGACACAAACACGGGACCCGACGGAACAAAACGCTGCAAACCGTGCCGCGATCCGATCCTCCATTTTGAAGAACGAGGCGAAAATGTTAGAGTGGAGGATGCGGAGAGCAAAACAACAAGCCGAGATAAAGGCTTCCAAAGTTGATCGCTAGACAGGAAACGGAGGCGGGACAAAAACCGGAAACAGTATTATTTCGTTTCCGGTCCGCCCCCTTCGAAACCGGAAGTGCAAAAAAAATCCGGAATCTGCACCTGTTCGATTTAACATGGGAAAACACCCGCCCCGTAGGACTACGGGATTGGCGGTTAACGGTTGGATTTAACGGCCCGTAGGACTACGGGATTGGCGGTGGATGTGTTAAGACCTGAGGCGATTCTTTAAAAAAAATCTAAATCTCAACAGTTTTTTGAAAAAAATCTGGAAAATATTTTTTCAAGATTTAAAAAAAATAGCAGATCTGCTATTTTTGAATAGCCCAAATAAATCTTAAAATGAGACGCAGATGCGTCCCCGGTCTTAATGGGTTAAAAGGTCTCCCCTTTTGCTATGAACACCTGTGCATCTCTCTTGCATATCTCTCCCTAGGCTGTATATATCTCTAGCACAGTATCTCAAACCTTTTTCATGTCAAGGACCTCCAAATTGACACTCATTAGCCCGCGGACCACCCATTTGAAAAGATATGCCAAGGACCCCCATGAGAGAAGATTTGTACGGCTCTAGCAGTGATTCTCAACCATTTTAATTTCAAGGACCCCCAGGTTTGACATCCATTAGGCTACGGACCCCCATTTAATGGCATTTCTATCCCTGGGACCCCAATTTATATTGTAAAGTCAATGTTAATTTAACTCTGAGAGTGTACAAATGGAACCATCAGGGTCCATTTGGTTCCATTTGTATACTCACGGGTCAATTTGGTTCCTAACTATCTATCATTTAGCTGGGGACCCCCTGGAACTCCCTCCAGGACCCCCGGGGGTCCCCGGGACCCCACTTTGAGAACCAACGCTCCGGCACATCTTGTACTACGGTCGCCTGCACCACATCTCTCTTGTGTATCTCTCCTCTTTCACTATCTCTCTCTCGTATGCATGCAGCTCGCCCCGCGGCCGTCCATCGAAGTCTCTTCAGGTATAAATCGGCTCCATCGTTTGGGGTGCTGCGCGAGGCCGATATGAGTGTTTATGATGGGGATAGAAACGGGAAAGGCGTGTCGCTATCAAAGGCATTTTTGGGTCTCACGTTGTTTTGTGTGTGCCAGAGGGAGATTACCGCCGGCTCGCGTCCCCGTTCATCCATAACAATCAACCATGTGTCAGCCGCTGATCACTGATACTGAATGAAGGCACCCGCGTGTGTGCGTGCGTACGAGAGAAAGCAATTCAGAGAGATAGACAGAGAGAGAGTTATTTTTAAATTGGTACTTCTGCAAGTGACACCACAGGGAGTCTTTATTTGTTTTGCCGGTAAAACAGAAAAGAGACGCATTTCACTTCCCCCCACGATGGTAAAACAAATAGACGGTGAGAGAAAGTGATTTTTAGATCAGCGTACGTCTACCTCTCTAGACATTGGGCTGGCGAAACAGTAGAACGGTTATAATTTACGTTCTCAGAAGTGGTTGCATTGTGCAGTACCTGCTGTTCGAACTGAGGCAGGCAGGATGAGCTTGTTTTACCAAAGCAGGCAAAACTTAGCCTCGCATAGCCAGACTATATCACTGCGTGGATATGAGTCTGGTGCTTCCATGAGGACGTTTTTTTTTTTCCCAAGGGGCGGGATCAAAACAATGGCCCTCGACGCAATTGGTTAGACCTACAGCCAACTACCAATTACAGTCTCCCACATTTGAATACTGGGCCCTGATGGGTCACCCGCGTCTTCTGGAGCAGGAAATGGATTCTCTATGGAGCGGTGCCAGAACCAAATCGCAGAGTGCAATTTTTTTTTGCACTGGCAGATTCATCTGGTCCCAGGCTAGGCAAAACTCCAATTGGACCATCACCATATCTCACTTCAGGATTTTATAGGGCGAATAATGGATATGTCCTGCTCATGTTTTCTATTCTTATTTATTTAGAGTACAAATGTGGTACTCTTAGATGTTTTTAGTTGTATTTGATCTTTTTTTTTTTTTTGTAGTTGATGCACGTTTTTGCAGTGACGGAAGAAGTCCTCATATGGTTAAGTAAAAGTATCAGTACTGCAATGTAGTCCCGGATTCAAAATGTACTTAAAGTACCAAAAGTAAAAGTGCTCATTGTGCAAGAATATCCCATTTCACAAGTTCAAAATGTATAAAAGGCTTGTCTAGCAAATGTGTAGCTCACAAGGCGTTGCGAGGCGTTGTGAGCAGTTTCTTATAATATTTGACAATATTTGACAATTTGGCCAATGTTTTAATAGTATAGTTTGTTGATTACATTTGATGCAGCTGTGCGCGAGTGCTATATGAACAGGATATATACAAAGCGCTCAAAAGGCGTTCTCTGTGGACATGGCCGCCAATACTGTCCTACGCACTGGACTGTCTAAAGAGGTACAAATGTATTGTTCTAGATATGAGCTGTCTTAAAGAAGCACTTCTTGTGGGTTTAAAGTGGATCTGTTCAGAAGAAATGGCAATCCACTCGACTGTGCCGTTTCTTAATAGCGAGTACAAGCCGGTTTCTCCGACTGGTCAGAATGGAAAATAAATGAAGTAGACGGCATATGTCATGATCAGCTCTTTTCTATAAGCCGTACTTGGATTTAACACGCAGCATTTGACACTATTCAACTGTGCTCGAACAATATTACATATTATCCAAATGACGGGAACCAGACTCGCTAAGAGTTTTCTCTCTCTGTAGATGTCATAAAGTCATGAAATAATTGAAAATAATTGAATCTTTGTTCATCCATGTAATGCGGGGGAATTCAGTTTTTTCTTTTCACTCAGTTAATCTACTACACGCACGCACGCACGCACGCACGCACGCACGCACGCACGCACGCACGCACGCACGCACGCACGCACACACACACACACACACACACACACACACACACACACACACACACACACACACACACACACACACAGCTGAAACAGCTGAAACACAGACATGCACACATAGGGACTATAGTCATGTATAGGGCCTATAGACAGGCTGCACATAGTGGCATCCAGGAGCACTTTTTTTGGAGTCCCGTGCCTTGCTCAACAGCACCTCAGCTGTGCCTGGGAGCAGTGGTGGAAAAAGTACTCAAATGTTTTAATTTCATTTTTAAAAGTAGAAATACTCTTGGCATCAAAATGTACTTAAAGCACCAAAAGTAAAAGTACTAATTATGCAGAATGTCCCGTTGCAAGTTTTCAAATGTGTACAAATCTTTTGAAAATAGCAGATCTACAAGCTCACAATGTGTCGCATCGCGACGCATTGTGAGCTTGTAGATCAGCTATTTTCAAATGGCCGAAATGTATATAGGGCTGAAGTGGTTACTGTATGTTTTGTAATAACTAGAAGCTCGCCCCCGCTACGCGGGGGCTCGCGTCTAGCCCGCGGCCACGCCCACGTAGCGCCCGCGGCCACTTGGCAACTCATATAAGTGGCGTAGCGTCATGAGGGTCAGTGGGGCCGTGGCTCGGTCAGTGAAGACCCTGTAGTGCGGATGATATGTGGCATAGAGGGGCAGATTGTAAATCCCCAGAGGAAACATCCGTGGGCTACCATTGGTTCAGCGATGTGTGCGGTCGCCCTGCGGCCCCCCCTCCTCCACCAATGTGCAGTATTGAGAGCCCTGACGTCACAACAATTGGAGCGATGGGCACTGCACTGTGGTTGGTTAGGGTACACCTAGGGCCCAGGTAGAACCCAGTTAAAGCCTGCATGGGCAAACCCAGGTAGGACCCGCCTTGGTCCCACATAAACATGGGTAGTTGGGGCCCACCTAAGGGCCAGGTAGAAGCTACTTATAGCCTGCATGGGCATCGCAGTTGGGACTGAAGTGGATGCCGCTGACATTGCTGACATGGGGTCCATATGGTTTAGCCCACCTTGAAACCATATGGGAACTACGCTGGCATGCTGGCTGTAATGCAAACGCTGCATCATACCTGCAGTGTGTAGTTTGATGTTGTGTGTGTAGCAGATATACCTGCAGTGTGTAGATCAATGTCCATATGAAAGTCAATGCCCAGCAGTGTTTTTTTTCCCCAGCAGAGTTTCTAGTGTCTCTGTCTCTCTCTGGAAGAGGTTGCACATGAACTCTGCAGCCGCACTGAGGCGCTCCAACACAAACACTCTGACATTAAGCTGCTTCACACAACAAACATCAGCACGACGCTGCTGTTTGTCCAAAAGACACAATATCTCCTCTCCCACCGACGTCATGTGTTCATTTATCGACAGCCGTACAGACTCCTTTTGACACATTTTACCTCGTTTATCCAGCTCTCACTGACTCATCGGGCTGTTATTTTGCTGCGATCAAGTCAACGATGTGAGAGATTAGCTATCACAGACGGACGGACAGGGGGTGAAACATAGTCTTGCGCCATGCCTTTCGGCCTGGCGGAGACAATAAAAAAAGGAAAGTAAAGGAAATGAGCATTTCTGCAACAAAAGTAGTCAACAAACTATACTATGAAAACATGGGCCACATTGTCAAAGAATGTAAGAAAGAGGCAATCATGTAGAAAATAGCCGATCTACAAGCTTACAAAGCCTCTCAACGTGAGGCGTTTTGAGCTTGTAGATCGGCTATTTTCACAATATGTACTTGTGGAACGGAGTCAAACAGAATGGGGGGGGGGGGTCCCCAGATCAAGTACGTTTATTTGGGGGGGGGGGCGGCGGCGTGAAAGGGTTGATAAGCACTGCTGTAATCGGAGCGAAATTATCTGAAATTACTACATGACCATAATGCAGCCTAACATGCGTTGCACGGGGCGGTCCTGCCATTACGTTAGTTACTGTAGTTGCTGTGGAGCTACATAGTTCTCCAGAAGACACACACAAGCATACACCATCTACAATGGACTAACTGAGCAGCAATATTGACATTCACCACACGAACGTGCATTGTTGACAAAGTGATTGCACAGCCGCTGCAGGCATGACAACCACGTTAGCGTTAGCGACATGGCAGCTATCACAGCGCCCTGTCCGTCGTCGCTGGGACTGACTGTCATGGCTACAGCAGTAACAGCAAGCTGTCTGCGATGGCATTGTCTGGAGACTGCTCTTAGCGTGACACGACCAATGAGAGTGAGCGCTGTAGTTGTTGCGAAGATACGGTGGCGTCTCTGCCCCATAGCTTGTAGATCTCTCACGCATGATTGGCGTAGGCTGCGTTGCCAGGTCTGACTGTTTGTATAAGCGATTTTGGGCTTATTTGGGTGCACTTTTGGGCTCGTTTCCATAGACCACGGCAGCGCTTATGTCTTTCCCGTGACCGATGTGGCAAAAAAAGTGCAAAACGAACCATCCGGAAGTAAATTGCGAGATGAAATATATAGCACTTTTTGATTATTAGAGAAGGAGACACATGTGAAGGTTGAAAATGAAAGGTAGGAGATTATATAGTTTTTCATGAGGGATTTTTGTAGCAAGTTGTGAGAGAATTGGGCCACTCCTGTGGGCGGGGGGCTGATTAGAACCATTGGGGTTTGAAAGGAGACGCTCTCTGTTTGAGTGGAAAGATAATCAAAGTAACTAGTAACTAAAGTTTTCAAATCATCGTAGTGGAGTAAAAGTACAATATTTGCCTCTGAGATGTAGTGGAGTAGAAGTAAAAATATTGGAAATTGTAAATACTAATAATAATAAGTACAGTACAAATATCTCAACATTTAAGTACAGTACTTGAGTACATGTACTTATTTACTTTCCACCTCTGCCTGGGAGGTGAACTGGCATCTCTCCTGCTTCCATTCCACACTCCGTAATGTGACCCGTGCTGGGCTTGAACCGGCAACCCTGCGGTTATCAAGCTATACGTATACGGAGCTACTGCTGCCCTAACATCTCTCCTGTCAGCATGATGTCATGATTTTCGATTAACATCTATCTCTGTGCCCTACAAAGACATTACCATTGATATGAATATGTCATTCACATTCTAATGTGTTCTATCAACCGATAGGAAGAAGCGGTGGTCTAAAATAACTAAGTACATTTACTCAAGTACTGTACTGAAGTACAATGTTGAGGTATTTGTACTTTACTTGAGTAGTTCCAATTTCCCATACTTTTACTTCTACTCCACTACATCTCAGAGGCAAATATTGTACTTTTACTCCACTACAATTATTTGAAAACTTTAGTGTCTAGTTACTTTGCAGATATAAATTATTGCATTAGAAAACTAGGTACGTAGGTAACCCCAGTTTTCTTAGTTTCTTACAAGAAACAAAAGAATAACATACATTAACCACTTTAGCCCTATTTTACACCTAGGCTATTTGAAAATAGCCGATCTAAAAGCTCACAATGCGTCGCATCGCAACGCCTTTTCAAACATTTTAGTACTTTTACTTTTGGTACTTTAAGTATATTTTGATACCAATACGTATGTACTTTTACTCAAGTAAATTTTGAATTCCGGACTTTTACTTGTAACGGAGTACTTCTAAATTGCAGTATTGATACTTTTACTTAAGTAAAACATTTGAGTACTTTTTCCACCACTGGGAAGAAGTTAGGATTATTTTCCGTTTTTTTTTTTTTTTTTCCGTTTGAGAACCACTGGGCTGCAATGCTTCTGACAGTCATGATGTGACTGTACTGTCATGCGGACCATAAGGCGATGTAAATAAGGAAAAGGATATAAACATAGCTTTCTTCCAGACAGGGGTGGTATGGGCTGTCATCATGAGCCCGCCAGGTGTTGACAGGCTCACTAATTAACAGTCTCCAGTATTCACAATGACAGCCCATATACCGCCCAGTTTAGAAACGTATATACTGCGATCTGTAGAGACCATTAAAATTCTATTGTGTGTGTGTGTGTGTGTGTGTGTGTGTGTGTGTGTGTGTGTGTGTGTGTGTGTGTGTGTGTGTGTGTGTGTGTGTGTGTGTGTGTGTGTGTGTGTGTGTGTTACATGGAAAAGACAAGAGCTCAAAAAGCCACACGATATGTCTTTGTCTATTTCCCTGAAACGATTAGCCGACAAAGGATGCTATCCTTCTTTTAGCAGCAGTGACGTCACACCCTGGTACGGGCCAATGGGGGGGAGGGAATCGACATCACGTGAGACAGTGCATGGTGGAACTTTATAAGTACATTAACTTAAGTACTGTTACTTTAAGACAAAGAATCAAGACATATTGGCCCTCATTTATCAACGCGGTGTAGACCAAATAATGGGCGTACGGCGAGATCACCGCAATTTTCGGCATTTATCAATATATCCTGACGTGGGCTTTATCCTACGGTACGCTGAGATCTCACGTCTGGTCGGGACCAGTTGTTGACGTTGGCTGCACCCGTTTATTCCATCCTAGACCTGCGGAGCAGCATTGTTTGACTGTCTGAGAGGCATTGGACACCTAATCCACTCATAAATCTGTATATCTACACTAATAAATAATCCCTGTGAAAATATAACATTTTATAAAGTAATTTAAACAAACTGCTTTAACAGTCATTCAGATAAGATTGTAGATCTGTCTGTATTGAAAATAGCAGATCTACAAGCTCACAAGCCAGCAACGCGTTGTGAGCTTGTAGATCTGCTATTTTCAAAATATACGGGCGCTTTCTGCGAGAGCACTCTTCTGCGCGAGCACCGGTCTAACAGGCGGCGCTGCTGTTATATTTTCATGGCCACCGGGAGATCAGACATTTAACCCATGGTCCAACACACACCAGCCTTCATTCATTAATGTTCTCTCCAGGCTATCTCTCATTAATGCGGAGCGGGACGGGACTCGCCCGTCCGACGGTCCGAGTCTCACTGGGAAATGGGAATAGCCTACATGAGGGCTTTATTTTAGTGTAACTCGAACGCGCACTGCTCGGTATGGGTTAAATACATTAATCTACAAAAGTATTCCATTCATGCCGATGTGATTGGTATCATAATCATTCATGTAGGCTACAAGCCTACGTGACAATACGCTACGGGCGTGTGTGTGTGTGTGTGTGTGTGTGTGTGTGTGTGTGTGTGAGAGAGAGAGAGAGAGAGCGAGCGAGAGAGGCGTGTGCGTGTGCGGCGAGGCCGGGGGGGGGGGGGGGGGGCTGTTTCTTATTGGCTTTTCATGTCTTTGGTCGTATTCTGGTTCGTCTTCATGTCGTAAAATCGGGGCGTTTTGAGAATATTTATGGGGCGTGTTATTTAAATGACGCTCGTTTCAGCCGTGACATTTATCAACGCTGGGACCAAGTGTACGTTCGGATCAGCTGTGTAGGATGCGTTGATAAATGTGACTTCGACGTTGGTGTACGCCGAATATATGGAAAAATATACGGCGGTTTATACGCTGCGTTGATAAATGAGGGCCAATGTTTGTTCATATGAATGTCCACCAGGCTCTCACTGACGTCAATGCATTCCATTGAACTTGTGACTCCGTCTTGCCTCCCAGTGCGTCTATGGTGTATGCTGCGCGCGCACGCACACACACACGCACACGCACACGCACACACACACACGTCTAAACACAAGCTCTTGTTCTCACTTGTTTCTCGTATGTGTCGTTATCTAACATTGTTCATTATGCATTCAGACGTTTTAACAGTGGCGTAAAGTACATTTACTCAAGTACTGTACTTTACTTTACTGGAGTATTTCCCATTTTCAATACTTCTACTTCTACTCCACTCTCAGAGGCCAATATTGTACTTTTACGCCACTATAATTATTTGAAATCTTTAGTTACTTTTCAGATATACATTTTGATATTATGAAACATGCAATAACCACTTTAGCCCTATTTTATACGTAGGCTATTTGAAAATAGCAGATCTATAAGCCCACGATGCGTTGTGAGCTTGTAGATCTGTTATTGTCAAACATTTTAGTACTTTTACTTTTGGTACTTTAAGTACGTTTTGATGCCAATACTTTTGTACTTTTACTCAAGTACATTTTAAATTCCGGACTTGTAACAGAGTATTTATATATTGCAATATTGATCCTTTTACTCAAGTAAAAGATGCGAGTACTTTTTTCCACCACTGTTCAGACGTTTCAAAGCGTTATCCGTGTCTAGTTGAATGATGTGCCTCTCACTGTGGCAGAGCAGAGGTGAAGGGATAGAGAGGTGCAGACAAATAGAAATCATACCCAGAAATAAAATACACAGCTAGAAAGACCTTTGTCCTCTGGAGCCGTGATGCAGAAAACTAACAAGACATCTCCACACGCACACACACACACACACACACACACACACACACACACACACACACACACACACACCGGAAGAGAAGAGGAAGGTGGATTTGAAGGTGGATGTTTGGGCTGCCAGAGCCTTTCTGCCATGCATATCTATGGTTAAAGACCAGTGGCGTAAAGTAACTAAGTACATTTACTCAAGTACAGTACTTAAGTACAATGTTGAGGTATTATTACTTCAATGGAGTATTTCCAATTGTCGGTACTTTTACTTCTACTCCACTACGTGTCAGAGGCAAATATCGTACTTTCACTCCACTATAATTATTTGAAAACTTCAGTTAGGCTACTAGTTACTTTGCAGATATACATTAGTACATTATAAAACATACAGTCACCACTTTAGCCCTATTTTATACATAGGCTATTTGAACATAGCCGATCTACAAGCTCACAACGCGTCGCGATGCGACGCACTGTGAGCTTGTAGATCTGCTATTTTCAAACATTTTAGTACATTTACTTTTGGTACTTTAAGTATATTTCCATGCCAATACTTTTGTACTTTTACTCAAGGAACATTTTGAACACAGGCCTTTTACAGAGTATTTCTATAGTGCAGTATTGCTACTTATGTAAAACATCTGAGTACTTCTTCCACCGTTGGTAAAGACGAGCTGGAGCACTCCTCTTCCCAGCTCCCGAGCTTCGTGCTTCGGCGCTCTCTGCGTCCAGCGTTTTCTTTTCTTTCTTTTGTTGGCGGAGCGCCCAGAACGCTTGAAGCTGAAAATAGTTGAACTTTTGGAGAGGAGCACCGCGGCCATTTGATCCTCCTAATGGTGTCTGCCGACCCGGTAATTTACGACTAGACGTTGAATCATTACCAACAACCATGAGAAGGTCCATGTTTACCAAAAGCATTGAGGCACGGGAGCATCATGGACAATGAATTGCCTTTTTTGTATTTGTAAGGCGCTATATCAGGACTGACGCTTCGATGCCAGGAGCATCTTCATCAGAGACTCTGGTGCAGATGTCTTGGCATCAAAACGTTAGTCCCGATATAGCAAGATGCTCTCAGCGCCTCGTTCCTTTTTTCTACCGCTTCTAATTGGTGACTGAAAATCCAGTTCTTTTTACCAGTTTAAAGGAGGAGTTCACCCTATGAGTTAATGGATTTATTTTTGTTCTTGTGGCATTCCTAAGCCAATAATTTGATGACCGGGTGTGTATCCGGTAGAACACACAAATAATCTACTCTCCAAAAAATAAGTAATTTTTTGGGTGAACTACTCCTTTAAATATCTTTAAAGTGTTAAAAAATAAGCCAATTATTAATTTGCTGTGAGATATTACAACACATGTTAAAAGGTTTGATTGATTATTTGCAAATACATGGGTATTTTCTCCTGATGTTTTCTATGTTTACAAAACAGCATAGGGTCCATGGACTCATACAGCTGCATGCGCAACCTTGTGGCCGATCGGCCACACTACATGCATTCACACCTTTCTTTTTCTAAAAGTGTGAACATTGGTTATGCAGCGTTGTGTTCTAGTTTTTTTCAGAAGGTATACGCTACGATACGATGCGCGTGGTCGTGGGTATACGCTCTCGCGTTTTCAATGGATGAAACAGTTTTTGAAGGTATACGGTAGCGACGCAAAACAATCTCAAGGTATACGCCGTACACAGCATCTGACGGTAGAACACACCACTGTGGTAATGTTACGCCTGGGATACGAACCCGGGTCTCCGGCGTGGAAAGCCAACATCTTAACCACTAAGGCAAAGGGAATTCACTATCACTCTGGGGAGATATTAGAGTTTCATGCCATCAGGCTGAGGTTGTGAACCAGTCTCTTACAGTAACACAGCTAACTAGTGGTGCTCTGGTGGTACCAGGGGAGTAATCAGGTGGTACCACTTGCCACTATCAATGTACCACGACTGTATGTATCCTGCTACTGAGACGCACCGGACCTGTCCGTTTATTGTTTGACACGTGATGGAACTCCTCATCTTCGGGTCCATGTTTACCGTTGTTTCAGCTAGGCTATTTGTGTGATGGGACAGGACGTTTGAGCACAGCAATGGTTGATAGGTTTGAACGTTGCGGGCATCAATAAACGCTGCATGTGAGAGCTCTGAACATGATATCCAAAGTGCTCCTCCGCTCACAAAAAAAAAAACGCTTTCTGTGGACATAGCCCCATACAGGGATAAAACAGCTCACCTTTGAAATGCAGCTGGCTGCTAACGGCGACCGGCTGACCCTAATCATTACCATCCAAAGAACCACGTTTAGAGCTGTTTAGCACCTACTTCTGTTGAGAGTGTAATTGTACTCGAAACCAGGTGTGATTACACAACATGTTGTGCCTGGATGCAGACGGGATAATCAGCCATCCACGCACGCGCGCACTCACACACTCACACACGCACACATCATTGGTGTAAAGTAACTAAGTACATGTAGGTACTCAAGTACTTTACGTAAGTACAATTTTAAGGTACTTTTACAATATTGGAGTATTTCCAATGTTCTATACCTTTACTTCTGCTCCACTACATCTCAGAGGCAAGCATTGTACTTTGTATTCTACTGCAGTTATTTGTTATAGCCCTGTATATACTTTGGCTATATGAAAATAGCCGATCTACAAGCTCACAATGTTCTGAGCTTGTAGATCTGCTATTTTCAATACATATCTTGATGCCATTATCTTTGTACGTTTACTACAAGTAAATGTTGCATACCAAACTTGTACTATTGATACTTTTACTTAAAGGACAACTTCACCCATTTTCATCACTGGTATGGTCACTTGGTCACTGGTAGACAGGTTTCTGAAGTGCCCACAGTCCTCCTATGAGACACAGACCGAGTAGGAAAAAAACGGTACCATTTTATCATCAGCATTAGTGAGGACCAATAGGCTCTACGCACAGCAGCCATATTAGGAATGAATTGGGCCCCTTCCTTACTTCCTTCACAGGTGTTACCAATGATACTAATTAAGGCTCTGTTCCATTTAGTGTAGCATAGTAGTTGTCTTATTTTCAAGGCCCCCCATAACTCTGAGAGTGTACAGATGGAACCAAATGGACCCGTTTCTAGTGAGCCAACATGCACGATATCAGCACCCTGACCAGAATGGAACCTTCATTAGTATCATTGGTTACACCAGTGAAGGAAGTAAGAAGAGGCCCAATTTATTTCCAATATGGCTGCAGTGCATAGAGCCTATTATATGAAGATGTCATTTCTTTACTTTAAGTACAAACAATTGAGTACTTTTTCCACCACTGACACACACACACACACACATTCAGATGGCGATCAGAGACGCAGCCTCTGTCATGTCCTTGTTTGTGATCAATATAGAGATGTGACAATTAAACTGAACTACTGTAATCAATGTAATTGATTAGAAAAAAATAATCGATAATATAATAAAATAATCGATTAATTCAACTCAACTCAAACTTTATTTATAAAGCACATTTACAATGACCAGTGGTCAACCAAAGTGCTGTACAAAGATTCATAATTAATCCATGTTTTGGGCATGTCATTATAGGCAAATTGTGAAAATAACCAAATCTCAATCAAACGTGTCACATTGCGAGTAAATGTTAACTATGTTTGCATGACACCATGCGACAAAGTATAAATTAACGCTTAATAAGTATATATATTATTATTATTATACACTAATATATTGTAAATAATATAAAATATAATCGATGGTTGCAGTGTTAGTTCCATTCAGTGCGCGTATGCCTGGTGCATGGCCAGCAGCTTGACAGAAATAGATCAAATTAATGCTGGTTAGATAATATTCAACCTCGGCCGTCAGATCTAGGGACAAGCTTTTAGAAAACAATTCCCAGCATGTATTCACAGATAAAACAATGTGTTACCGCAAGTGACAAATGTATTTAATGAGCGAAAAAAACAATCTAATTATGCCCCGCTGAAAGCCACGGTGCTAGCATGTTTGTTGACATAGCCGGAATAAATTGGTGAAATTGAGATTAGTCAGCTTTGTCCTGAAGAGCTCTCTGTGTGCGCCGCTGTTTATCTTTGTTTACGCAGCGTAGAAAAACAATCTATTAAACACATTCCGCATGCTTTAAAAACACTTAAAGGACCTGAAAACAACTATACAGTACATTAGGCTCAGAAAGAGTAATTTTGTTATGATGTTTAACAAAACAAAACAAAACGGTAAAGCAGTTTTGTTTGTGTTGTGAGCGTTTAGATATGCTATTTTTCACTGAATGCGCGCCCCATAGGGACAATAGTTCTCAGGCACACATTTGGTTAAAAGCCAATAATAAAAAATTCAAATAACTGTTGCCAGTTGATGTAATAATTAGAATAATTAAAAGTTTATTCACCTCACTGAAGGTACATTCTCCTTCTACAGCGCTGCCACCCAAGTGTGGAATCCCCTGACCCCATCCCTTAAAAAATGTGGTTCACTGGCTTCCTTTAAAACAGGCCTGAAAATCCACCTTTCAGGAGGCCAAAGGGGGAAGTATATATCACTTCTCCCTTAGAAAGATGATCACCCCCCTCTCTCACACACACACACACACACACACACACACACACACACACACACACACACACACACACACACACACACACACACACACACACACACACACACACACACACACACTCTCTGTACATAGTGTTTTATAGTGTGATGATATTGTATTTTGGTGTTATTTTTTTATGCTAATGGCCCTCAATGGATACAAGTCCACAGGACTTTTTTGGGGGTTATCCTTTTAGACCAAGTGTATGACTGCACTCTTGCTGTTTGTATTTCTGTCTAATAAGGTATTCAATCAATCAATCAATCAATCAAAACTGTATGGTAGAGCACACAGAGATATGGTCTCTGATGCTACAGACTTTTGTCTATAAAGAAGGAACGGAATGTCTCACATCTCTCAATAGAAAGGTCATTTTAATTGGGAGGGCTGGCGGATAATCCAGTTAATGGTGGTTATGAATAGTAATGTGGTGTTATGAGGGTTTTCAGCAATGAGATGTGAGAAATGTTTTCATCTCACTTCTTTTACAATGTTGTTCAACTCTTTTACAAGGTCTCTCATGGCCGATAAATTTGCGCCATCATTCGGAAGCCTTCCATTTACGTTCAGCGCATCTACATGCGCCTCCGGTCACGGTCGTTAACCCAGGGTGGTGGTCTCGTTAATGTAGGAAAGGTTTTAGATAATTTAAGGGGGGGCTACAGAGGCCATTTTTTACAGTGATTTTAGAACAACTATAAAGGTTGTTTTTAGGCACAGTGTGTGGAGTGCTTAACAGTGTGGATGAATGCGTTTATTTAGAACATTAATTAAAAAAAGAAAATAGAAAACCGAACAAAAACAAGCATACCAACAACAATGTTTGAAAAGGAGTATGAAGTGAAAACTTAAAAACACCTACCCCCCTTTTGCCAACACAAACTCTATTAACTGATAATTATCACAATTGTATACACAACCCAAACATTTCCACTGCATTTTCAAAGAAAACATAACAATTAACCACAATAATAACAAAAATGAATGAATATAACCACCATTGACCAATTTAAACCCTGCATGCGGTTGACAATGACCCTTGCCTTATTGAGTGTATAACCTATTGCCTGGTTCCCATTTACTGTATGATGTGTACTGTATGTGTGTTAGTGTACTGTTTGCAGTGGTGTAAAATAACTAAGTACATTTACTCATGTACTGTACTTAAGTACAATTTTGAGGTACTTTTACTTTACTGGAGTATTTCCAATTGTCAATACTTTTACTTTTACTCCACTGCATCGCTGAGGAAAATATTATACCTTTATTCCACTACTATTATTTGAAAACTTTAGTTACTTTGCAGATATATTTGATTAAATCATAAAACATACTTTAACCACTTTAGCCCTATTTTATATAAATCGTTTAAATAATATTTTCAAACATTTTAGTACTTTTACTTTGTGTACTTTAAGTATATTTTGATGCCAATACTTTTGTACTTTTACTCAGTGTAGGCTATTTCTACATTACGGTATTGCTACTTTTACTTAAGTCAAATATCCGAGTACTTTTTTACACCACAGACTGTATGCGACTGATCAGAAGAAAAGTTGTGAAGCGGTATAGATGTGTTGTGTTCAGCTGTGAACCAGGGGATTCATTCATACATTACTGGAGAAAATAACAACTCTTACCCCAGAATGCCAAACCGCACCTGCTCCGTTGAGAGCAGCTGGAAACAGTTTTCAGCAATTACATCAAATTGCTTGGATTTTATGCTAACAGGAAGCAAATGACACAGTGCACTTAATAAACTGCACTATCAGTAACATGTACCATTATGTTTCATAATTATAATCTTTAAGAGAGTGACTGAATCACTTGATATGGTTTAAATGTCATCAGACAGTTAACAGCTACAGAGTGCGTGGTATTTGTTCAGTCTCAAGGCTACCAACACAACGTTTAATAATATTTCACTTCAATTATCATGTGATTGGGTTAGGTTAGTGAGGACTTGCCATGCTTTATTCTACAGTTCCAAGTACTGTGACCTCAATCAGAATCTTTTACAGATAATTGATATTTCTAAGGTATTAGCAGAGAGGGTAGGTGGTTCAATGACACTTGTGAATGAATCAGTAAAAATACTCAACCCCAGTACTTGACTAAAAGTATAGACTATATACTCCTGGTCAAATATTACACCACTACATGTGAACGTTTCTTAGTAAAGTTTGTACTTGAGTTCACACTAACAGTTAAAGGGATATTTCACTTTCAAACATGTTTGTCGTTGTTTTGTGAGCACCGCAGAACTCAAACTCTACATAGTTTCATTGAAAACACACGTCCTTGGTTCTGGTGACTGACATTGTCCTTCTAATAGTTTCAACCAAAAAAAAACTACTTTTATTTTATTTTTATATTTTATTTAAAACAATGTTTGTTTTCATTTTCCAATGTAGTGGAGTGAAAGTCATACAGTAAGCAATCAAAAATACTACTGCTAAAAATGCTACTACCAAACAATGTTTTAATCAAGTAAAGAGATACTAAAACAATTACCTTAATGTACTTAGTTACTGTCCACCACTGGCTTGAGTGGGACATTGTGAGATTATTCAGTGTGAGTGAGGAGTGCTTGCATTGTTGAAACATCTTTACTGTTAGGCTTGCATACTAAACCAGTACAGCAATAAAAATAAAACCTCTTCCTGGATGAAAATGTCCAGTGCTGAGGGAGATGCAGTCAGACATTCATTTGATTCCAGTGTGAATCTCTGTTCCACTGGGACCTGCAGTTCCTGTCAGTCGTGTGCTATCAGTGAGGCTGCAGACACTGATACGCTATACAACCCCCCAGACCACGTCTCTTCTCTTCTCCTTGTCAACCCTCTTTTCTCAACAATATTTCACTGTCTCCCTCCATCACTTCAACCCCTCCCTGTCTCATTTTATTATTTATGTGTTTTATATTTTGAGGAGAAAGAAGACTGTTAAGTCCTTCCAAAAATGTATTCTTTTCAGCCTCACCAGGACAGAAACGAATGTGTTTCAGCTGATAAACCTTCATCATCATTGTATATACCTTGGCTGTGCACCTAATTTGAACGTCTGCTAACGGGTCACGTTGTTCTCGATTGCTCAGTGAAACGGTGTGATTGCATTCTCTGTGTTGCTTATGCAACCGGTGGAAACTCTGTGTTGTGTTATTGATGACACTAGACCCAGAGGGCCATTCATTTTTTTTCTGCATAGAAAATATTACAGGCAACAGTTTCCCGTTCATAATAGCCTGGATGGCATCGCCTCCAGGGGGTCTTTCAAAAGGGGAAGAGGTGAGAGGAGAGGGCTGGCAAAAGAAAAATCATTTAGTGTTCATGAGAATAAAAAATATACTACAGTTTCCTTCCATGTGGCTGTAGCTCAATGGAGCAGATCTGCTAGTGTCAGCTCATACACTAGCGCAGTGGTTCTCAAACTTTTTCATGTCAAGGACCCCCAAATTGACACTTATTAGCCCGCGGACCCCCATTTGAAAAGATAAGCCAGGGACCCCAATAAGAGAAGGTTTATATGGCTTTCTAGCAGTGATTCTCAACCATTGGCACAAGAGGGGGAAATACTAATACCAAAAACGAAATAAACAAATATCAGTATCGGCTATCGGCTAAATTGTTATTTTGAACATCGGTATTGGCCAAGAATTTCCATAACGGTGCATCCTTACATCCTTCCATACATCCATCCATTCATCCATCTCTCTCTATGTATCTATAATACTGTAAAAGAAGACATGCGTGCATGCATGTGCGCGTGCGTGCGTGCGTGCGTGCGTGCGTGCGTGTGTGTGTGTGTTTGCTGTGGGAGGCATGCTAACTCTTTAATTTGATGTCATGATATATACTATGTGTGTCTTGCTGTACTGTAGGTGTAAGGGGTTTATCTAACATGTGTACTATATGTGTTTGTTTCATTATAGGTGTAAGGAGGGATACCATGGACTGCGCTGTGACCAGTTTGTCCCCAAGACGGACGCCATTCTGTCAGACCCAAGTACGATCTGTTTACCATATTATTTACACAGTACAGTACAACACCTCTATTTATCTACCCTGAAGTTAGTTTTGTATTGAATTGTGATACATTTGAATGTACTCCTCGGACCACAGGTCTCCACCAGGTCAGGTAGGTTATAGTGGCCTCCTGGTATATAGCACTATAATAGGCCAATGTGTGAAAAGGATGCCATTTCTTCTTAGGTCTGTCACGACAATCGGACACTGCATTCATTATTTGAGGCATTTTGTTCCAACAATGTGTTTTGCTAAATTAGACCTGCTGGTGGCGCTATAACAGGCCAATGTTTAAAGGGTGGCATTTCTTCCTGGGCGTGCAACATTTCACAGAAATCACATGATGCCTTAATGATTTGAGGCAATTTGTTCAAAACGGACCTATCCTGCAAACTTTGGAAGCCAATGTTAGCCAATTAGGATGGAATATGAAATATCGGACACATCCGTCTTGATCACATGACAATTATGTGTACTGATTTGCGTGATGTTTGGACCGAATATGAAAAATACCTCAAAATTGTACTTAAGTACATGCGCTTAGTTACTTTACACAGCTTGAGTGCCACTATATGCCCTGAGACCCTGCTAGACTCTCAATTAAATATAATGTAGTGTAACATAATATACTTAAAGTATAGTACTTTGGTTCCATTTGTTGGTTCCATCCAACACAATCGATTAAGTGATCATTAAAATAGACACAGCCTCAAATGGTCGACAGTGGGAGTCACAGTGTCTATACTCTGGGCCGGGAGAATATTTCAATAATGAGATTAGTATTCTTCAAAACGTTCAAATATGGAAGTTTCTTGCAATACCGATAAATAGGAACTTAAAGGATTTCGCAGTTTGTTTTCCACTTCAGGTTAAAAACTACTGCAGGGTAAAAACATGGCAGGCTGTATAACACTGACCGTATAGCATTGGTTCTCAAAGTGGGGCCTGGCTACAGTACTTAAGCAAATGTACTTAGTTACTTTACACCAGTGCCAGTCTTAGTCTGGAGGGCAGCAAGTCGCTATCAAATTGGAGGGCATTTTTAAATCTCTTGGGTCTCTTGGGAACAGCTTCAGCTTCTAGCTTTACAACAAGATAGGCTTGTTCTTTTTCGTGAACACTTGTATCTTTCGCTTTTGGGAGAATAATACAAAATGGTATGAATCACAATTGAAAGGGGGCCTATTACGCTCATTTTCCAGTACTACACAGTGTTATTCTGGTACTGCGCTAGAGTGGCTTTGCATGATTCACAGATATCTCATCTTATGCCTCATACGCGCCCCGGCCATTTCCGTCTCTCTGCCTGGAACAAGCTGTATTAGTCTCTTCAGGCCCCCAACTCTCTAAAAGCCACTTTCTTTCTGATTGAGCAAAAGTGCGGAAGTCCAGGCCGACTCATCCCTGCACTTGGTGGGCATACTGTGCCTGAAGCAGCATGACCATTATGGAGAAAGCTGTTACAAGTTGACAACCCTGCCCCCCCACATCCACCCTCCACATGGAGTACTAAGGATAAGGATAAGGATAATTCCTTTAACAGGTCCGTTCATGAAAGTCCTTGCAGTCTTGTTTCCAATGAGGGCCTGTGAGCAATTAGGGGTTAAGAGTCTTGCTCAGGGACGAATTTCATTTCATCGACACATTTGCTGGCCTGGCCTGGAATCGTACCTGGGGCAACCAGGGCCTCTGGCTCCCTAGGCGGGCTCACTAACCACTCGGCTATGCTGCCCTGCCAAGCTATAGAGCAGTAACTACGAAAACAAAAAACACTGAAAAATGGGATTCAAAGTGATTCAACTGGTCAGCCAAATGAGATATCGGCATATAAGTGATATTACACTAATTGTACATCTGTTCTTGAGGTAATTGTTTATCCCCCAAAATCAAGAAGGCTAATTTGACCTTTGGGATACACAAATAAGTCGGTGTGTCCAAAAACGTAGTCACTGCACTTTGGCAGGGCAGTATGGCCGCCCCTATAAATGGACTTTATTCGTTTACATCAAGATTTTGTGATTGACTTTCACCACATTTAATATGAACATACTAGATTTGATATTATGACATAAAAATCAGTGGTGGAAAAAATACTCACATTTTTTACTTAAGTAAAAGTGTCAATAATGGAATGTAGTAATACTCTGTTACAATGAATAGTCCGGAATTCAAAATTGACTTGAGTAAGTACAAAAGTATTGGCATAAAAATGTACTTAAAGTACCAAAAGTAGAAAGTACTCATTATGCAGAATATACCATTTCACATGACAGTCTTGGCATCTTTTGAAAATAGCAGATCTATAAGCGGTGGTTAATGTATGTTTTGTAATAATAAACCAAAATCTACAATGTAACTAGTAACTAAAGTTTTCAAATAATTGTGTTGAATAAAAGTACAATATTTGCCTCTGAGATGTAGTGGAGTAGAGTAAAAGTACTGACATTTGGCAATACTCAAGAACTGTCCACAGCCCTTCTCTGAGAGACAGATTGCAGTAGACAGAAACGGTAATGAGCATTAGTGAGAACCAATTATATGAAGATACGGATGAAAATGGCCGAAGTGGTCCTTTTAATATATTACATCACAAATAAGTTACACTATCGTATCCCCTCTTCCTTCGCCTCAGTAACGCCTGAGCAAGCAGCCAATAAAAAGAGAGCTCCCACCTGACTAACACGTGACCCCACCCCTTCAGCAACGTGTGTGTGTGTGTGTGTGTGTGTGTGTGTGTGTGTGTGTGTGTGTGTGTGTGTGTGTGTGTGTGTGTGTGTGTGTGTGTGTGTGTGTGTGTGTGTGTGTGTGTGTGTGTGTGTGTGTGTGTGTGGCTGTAAGGCATATCTCATAAAACACTCAGCCAGAGAGAGAAGCACTACCCTGCCAAGAATTCCCTGCTGGACTGTTCTGTAGAGGGCATGGAGAGAGAGATAGAGGAGCGGGGGCGATGGAGGATGGGTAGATATGATGTAGATCAGTGGTCCTCAAACACTTTGATTAAAAGGTCCCCCCATAACTCAAAGAACCCCCGGGGGTCCCTGAGGGACCCCACTTTGAGAACCACTGATGTAGATCTCACCTCATCAAATATCTAGGAGCATGTGAGTGTAATGCATAGTTAAAAATAATAGAGAGGGCACCGGATATCCCCATACCCATCCACTTGCATTGAGTTGCTCACCCAGCGCATGGGCCGAAATCACCCCTTCTTCCGGGTTGGGAAATGTGATGGGCAAGGCCTAATAGGCTCTATTCACAGCAGCCATATTATGAAGACATTCACAGGTGTTACCAATGATACTAATGAAGGCTCTGTTCCATTCTGGTCAAACAGAGTCAGGGTGCTGATATTGTGCATGTTGGCCCACTGGAAACACTCTGTTACACCAGTGGGTCTACAGTTGGGGTCCAGGGACCCTCATGGGCTTCCAAATGGCCCCTTACAGGAGTGTAACTCTGAGAGTGTACAAATGGAACCAAATGGACCCATTTGTACACTCTCAGAGTTATGGGGGTCGTGGAAACCACTGTGCTACACTAAATGGAACAGAGCCTTCATTAGTATCATTGGTAACACCTGTGAAGGAAGTGATAATATGGCTGCTGTGCATAGAGCCTATTGGTCGAAACCGTTCTCGCTCGTTCACGACAGTAGCCCCAGGCCGTTTTGAGCTGCAGTACCTATGAATGGCCAGCATGTCCAATGCGCTTCAATGCAACCACTGGGTTCTGGGGGCTTGGTGTAATGGTGTCTAGATCAGCTAATCAGTTAGACAGGTGATGTAATGATGTCAGGAAGTGATGAGGCTGTGAGATTGGGGAGGAGGCGTTATCATAAAGCTATATAATACCTAGAGAACGAACCGGAAATCCCGGGCCATTCATTTACTTCAAGTCTCTTACCCAGCACATTATAAAAATACTTAATCTCGCAGTACCACAGTCGGCCACTTGGAAATCAGCGCCTCAAAAAAAATCCCTGGCTTGGGTTTGATGCTGTGGGTTAAATCATGCAGCTGTTGTCTTTTCCTCAGATGATTTACCAACAGCGGGGATAAAGGGAGGCTTCTAATTTCAGCTTTTTATCTCCCCTTGGTATTAGAGCTCATGCACTGTAAGTAGCCACAAAGGACTTTAGACTCTCACACGCACGCACGCACGTACGGACGGACGCATGCACACACACAAACACACACACACACACACACACACACACACACACACACACACACACACACACACACACACACACACACACACACACACACACAAGCAAGTACGGTTAAGTCCTTCCCTCAATCCCAGCACTGGGGAAATGGATGAGGAGAAGCACTCATGTTCTTTTCATCGTGACAGCAGACTTTTCACACCACACGACGTGCACACACGCGCACGCGCGCACACACACACACACACACACACACACACACACACACACACACACACACACACACACACACACACACACACACACACACACACACACACACACACACACACACACACACACACACACACACAGAGGTCCTCAAGGCCTCCAACATGATGGTGTAAAATGTACGCCATCATGTGGGGGGGCCGATTGAGTATTTCTGCCTGCAGACCTTGGGGAATCATTTTTACACGGCTGTGACTGATTGTCCAAGGTGCTTTGAGATGCCAGAGTGCGTGAACGATAGGAGTTCTGCTCACATTCTGATTGGTGCACGTCTTCCCCGCGAGGCGATGTGAGGACGGGGAAGTGCATCGGTTGAAATTACATCATATTTGTTTGGCTGTGATGTCGTCACCATTCAGAGGGGGTTATTAGTGTGTTCTGTTGCCATGGGAGATCACAGGAGGGTCCCCACATGATTTTGGGGGGGACCCCCAAGATGACAGTAAAGTGACGATTGACATTTTGAAAATAGCTGATCTACAAGCACAGAATGCCTCGCAGTCGCAACGTGAGGCGTTGTGAGCTTGTAGATCAGCTATTTTCAAAATATTCATCTGTGGAACTGAGTCACACTAAATGTAATGCCTCAACTCCTACAATTCCAAGTGCTTGTCGGGGTGGGAGGTCCCCAGTCCAAATATTATTATTGTGGGGGGGTCCCCAGTTCAAATATGTTTTTTTGGGGGGGTCGCGGACTGAAAAGGTTGAGAACCACTGGAATAGATGATCACCAATACGATGCTGCATCCATTGCCTTGGTTAGGCCAAATGTGTCTATGGCAGAGCGACAGTAATGCTGAGTCATAAAAGTGGAAGCCATAGCTTTACAATGCAAGATACTCTATAGACCATATTCACACGGCGGCCATATTGCCATTAAGTCAATGAAATGCCACCCCAGTTGCCACAGCAACGCAATGTTAAATTCCAAAATGGCCACCGTGTGAATATGGACTATGGGGCTCACCGTCTCTGGAAAACATGGAATTGAACTGACCCGTTGAATGAGTGGATATGTCAACCCTTTCTCATTACCTGCTCATCAAATACAGCTGTGCTTGGTCAAGTGTCCCAGGTGTCCCTGGCTGATGCTGATAATGTCCTCTAGCGCTGTGTTTCTCAAAATCGGGTTCAGGGACCCCGCAAGGGGTCCTTGAGGGGGTGCCAGTGGGTCCCCAGCAACATGTGTAAATATAATGTAAAACTCCCCACTTGCCACTGGCTATTTGAAAAAAGAAGATCTACAGGCTTGTAGATCTGCTATTTTCTGAAAGGTTTTGACAGAGATTTCAAAAAGAAAATTGTAACCCAAATCTTCTCTTAATTCGGTCCCTGGCGCAAGATGGGGGTCCGTGGCCAAATACATTGGGCGTCTTTGACATGAAACTGTTTTAGAACCACTGTTTAGACGTTGTCGATTTTTAGACGGAGGTTTGCTTGATCCCTGCGTCAGCTGTCGATGCCTTGGGTCGGTCAATAAAGTGTCAAATTGACGAGTGTGCCAATGCTGCCTCTTCATTTTGAGCCCTTGAGCTCCTGAAAATTCTCTCGCATAAGCGCTCTTATATTTTGAAAAATAGCAGATCTACAAGTTCTCAACGCATCGCGGTGCGACACGTTGTGAGCTTGTAGATCTGCTATTTCCAAATAGCCATTGCAGCCAGAAATGCAATCTTATCTGAATGACTGTTAACGCAGTTTGTTTGAATGAGTTTATAAAATGTTATATTTTCACAGGGATTATTTATTGGTGTGTTAGAGAAATACATTTTGGAGCGGACACATGTGTCCAGATGAGACAATGCTGCTTCAGAACCTGACAACTGCCTCAGACCTGACGTGAGATCTGAGCGGGCCGTACGCTAAAGTCAAAGTCAGGATATATTAATGAATGCCGAAAGTTGCTGTGATCTCACCGTACGGCCAGCATTTGGTCTACGCCGCGTTGATAAATGAGGGCCACCGACTCTCTCTACCTGATGACATTCCCCTTCCATACGCTAACACCAACCAATCACAATCTGGATCACAATATCCACTAGGTGGTGGTAGACTTACAGTATATCCATGCCGTGGTACATATCCCAATTCCCATATCAACACAAGATGACTAACTAGGATATTCTGTGGGAATATTGCAGTGACTATTATGGGTGTCCAGCTCCCCCCTCCCATCCAGCCATGGGCAGTGAGTCACCTTCAGGAGGGAGAGCTTATTCAGACAGCATTTGTTGCTCTAGACTAGAGCTGGATGAAGTGTTTGCACCGTTTATGCACGTCGGTGGTTATCAACCTGTGGGCCCTCAAATAATTGGCGAAACACTAAGATTTTAATCATAATACAAAATTGATATAAAACTAATTATAATATAAAATTCACCGGCAGGCGGATTTATGAACTCCACAGCCCTCCTCCGAGACGCAGAGTGAGTAGACAGAAACAATGCCATCTTATAATGAGTTAAATGCTCATTATGAGGTCAAGTTAGGTAAAGATAGGTTGAAAGTGGGTGAAATGCTCCTTTAATACTTACACCATCTAAATGCTTGTCCATGCCAGGTCTTTCCTCGCACATACTGTAGCCCTGCACTTAGATTCATGTATATTGAGGGCGTTCAGCATCTGTGTGGGATTTCTTCTCGTTAGTTTGACATATGCTTAATTTTTTCGTCAAAGTTAGAAAGCTGTTTCCTCATTCTGTAGTCCAATCACATTCTCTAACAGATGGGCTTTTTTTTTGCCCGTAGACAATTTTGTGTGTGTGTGTGTGTGTGTGTGTGCGTGCGTGCGTGTCCACCAAATAATCTGTCAAGGACTTGCAGCCGCATTCTATTTAAAACCCAGACCACCTCTGCCAGAAAAAGCAATTAAAGTGTGAGGGTTTCATTTTAATTGGAATCAGATTACATTACAGTGGTGTGAAAAAAAAAGAAAAAAAGTCTGCTGTCACGATGAAAAGAACATGAGTGCTTCTCTTCATCCATTTCCCCAGCGCCTGGGATTGAGGGGAGGACTTAACTGTAGTGGGTGGGTGGGTGTGTGTGTGTGTGTGTGTGTGTGTGTGTGTGTGTGTGTGTGTGTGTGTGTGTGTGTGTGTGTGTGTGTGTGTGTGTGCGTGTGTGTGTGTGTGTGTGTGTGAGTGAGAGAGAGACAACATACGTCTTCACCAAAGCCATGTGAATATTGAAAATGCATTTATGTGGAGACAGAATAAGTGCATTTCTTGAAATGGCTGAGATGAATCAATGCATCAGACGTGTACCAGGCAATTTCAATCAAACATAACCCTCCACCACACTCCATCTTTCACTTCTATTTTCTAGATCTAATTCCGGCCAAGCAGTTTGTTCATCGTTCCTCCCTTTACCCATTTCAAAGAACCGGCTGACTCTATGAATGCTTAATATATCAAAACACAAACTGTGAAGAATGCTTTGTGTCTGCTTCCTTAAAGCCACGAAGCGAGTCCAAAAACGATTTAAACAGAGTAGCTACACACAGCTTGAGGAAACAAAGGTGGAATATCAATGATATTATCTATGATTTTCATCTCTGTCTGTCTGGCTTTCCTTCACATGTCTTGTGAACCGCTCATCCGATCAATTTCATACTTGTTGGCTCTGTTGCTGTGGGCACACGGACGTGCAGTGTCGAGTCTCAAGTTGTTCGGAGGAGTGGTTCTCCAGAACCGGCCCGCTCTGAATAGGCGTCGCTGGGAACTGTGGCTACAGTCTCTTCTCTTTTTTACACATGTGCAGTGGTGGAAAAAGTACTCCATTGTTTTACTTTAGTAAAAGTATCAATACTTCAATGTAAAAAAGCTTTGTTACAAGTAAAACAAAATACTTAGTAGTAAAAGTACAAAAGTATTGGTATCAAATTGTACCTAAAGTACCAAAAGTAGAAAGTACTCATGTTTTCCAATGTATAAAATGTATAAAAAACATTTGAAAATAGCCGATCTACAAGCTCACAATGCGTCGCATCGCGAGCTTGTAGATTGGCTATTTTCAAATGGCCAAAAAGGGCTGAAGTGAGTAATGTGTGTTTTGTAATAATAATCAAAATATACAATGTAACTAGTAACTAAAGTTTTCAAATAATTGTAATGGAGTAAAAGTACAATATTTGCGTCTGAGATGTAGTGGAGTAGAAGTCAAAGTACTGAAAATTCGAAATACTCCAGTAAAGTAAAAAAAAAATAGCTCAACATTTTGCTTTAGTACAGTCCTTGAGTAAATGCACTTAACTACTTTACACGCCTGCACATGTTGTGGAATCCTATGAGCAACTATAGCCTAAGCCTACTGTATAGACGCCTTAACGTACGACGTCACACTGATACGAAACAATATGCGCGCGCATGTCGGCAGCAAAAGAACCCTACCTCTCATAAGATGCAATGTAAAAGTGGTCACAGCCTCACGTGTAAAAATGCATCCCATCAAACTTTCAGATGCTGTTTATCTCCCAGTGTGGAGGAAGAATGCTTAGGATTTTGAAATATATAATCCTTGGTTTCTGTTGTGTGTAAACAATGATAACAATTCAAAGCAGTTGTCCTCAAAACTCCACCTCCAGTGGCTGTCATAAGAACGGAGGGAGCGCTCTATGATCATGGCACCAGAACCTGCTTGGCTCGCGCAGCTGCAGCCCGCCAAGACTAATTTATGCTCCGTCCCGCGAAGGTGTCGCGCACAGAGAACGGCCGAGAATAGCAGATCTCCAAGCTCACAGTGGTCGCATCCGCGACGCGATTGTGAGCTTGTATGTCAGCTGTTCTCGGTGCGCAATACCGTTGCGCGATGAAGTATTTATGTGTCGCCAGGGCGCACCCCACTAGCCTACACAGAGAGGAGGTTGAATGAACTGAAACAAGCTCACCCTAAAACAGCAGGTTTGGGGATCTTTTGGGAATTGATAACATGAAACAGTCACCTGTGCGTCCAGTTTGTTTGTAAACAAATAATTGGTCTATATACTCATGTATTCCATCTAGGGGTGTGCCGATATATCGTCCCGCAAAAAAACATTTTTTTTACAATCATAATAATCAGGCATGCAAACAGCCCCGAGGTGAAAAGGGTGACAACATGTTTTTTTTTTAGGGTCAGGTGTCACACTATTGCTAGTCTCGTGTCACCAGACAACTATTCCACAATCTCTGAATGCTATATAGAGTCTGGAACTCCACTTCCCGAAAGCTGCTTAACGGAAGCTACTCAGACCGGAAAAACATTCGACCAATCACAACGCGGTGCCCGCGGACCTGTAGTCCCAGTGGAAACAGAACCGAGACGGAAGCATAGGGAGTCATAGGTAGATTCATGTTATTTGTGCGAGGATTGTTTATCATTATATTCATAATATGTATCATATATGATACATATATATATTTGTATATATATTCATATATATCATATTTATATTATTTAACACTTTTTGTTTTGATTCCAGTCGGACTCCTTTGCGCCATTGCACAATGCTAAAACGGAAGTGGGTAGGGGAGGGGCTTTCGCTTTCCCCTTAAGCTGCTTGGCTCGCGCAGCTGCAGCCCGTCAAGACTAATTTATGCTCCGTCCCGCGAAGGTGTCGCACGCAGAGAACGGCCGAGAATAGCAGATCTCCAAGCTCACAGTGGTCGCATCCGCGACGCAATTGTGAGCTTGTATGTCAGCTTGTATGTCAGAATAGCAGATCTTTTTTTACAATCATAATAATCAGGCATGCAAACAGCCCCGAGGTGAAAAGGGTGACAACATGTTTTTTTTTTAGGGTCAGGTGTCACACTATTGCTAGTCTCGTGTCACCAGACAACTATTCCACAATCTCTGAATGCTATATAGAGTCTGGAACTCCACTTCCCGAAAGCTGCTTAACAGAAGCTACTCAGACCGGAAAAACATTCGACCAATCACAACGCGGTGCCCGCGGACCTGTAGTCCCAGTGGAAACAGAACCGAGACGGAAGCATAGGGAGTCATAGGTAGATTCATGTTATTTGTGCGAGGATTGTTTATCATTATATTCATATCGATGGCCAAAACGCAAAACCTCCTAAGTGCAAATTTCATGATTTTCAGATTTCACTGTGGATGAGGACTATAGGCTATGCTGCACATGCTCAGTCTGTCTGCAAGATAGTCCCGCCCCTCATTTTGTCAGAAAAGTCATTTGACTAAAACCTCCTATCTTGTTCAGTGCCAATTAGTGCTAAAATGTTGAAGCGCAAAACCTCTTATCTGCACCAGAACTAGTTGAGCAGCAGACAGAGCTGAAACTTTAGAATTCTGTGTTATGTAGACCATCTAAATGTCTTTCAGTTTGTACTAATCAATTATTTTCAAAATAAAAAAGTGTCTTCCACCCTTACTATTTAAGTATTTGTTAGTAACTGTCAAGTTAATTGCATTGCCTTGTTGATTGCTAATGATTAGTGTCAGGTGGTGAAACTTTTATAACACCAAGAGTGTGAGTTGATCAAAAATGTGATTGGTAATACTTGTTACAGTACTGTAGAATGCCTTGATCTCAAAATGAGCATAAAAAAAACATTATTTATTAATTTGTAAGCCTAACTGTTTCTAGGTAAAAACCTCCTATGTGCATCTATGTAGATAGGAGGTCATTTTTAGGTATAGATAGGAGGTTTTGGCGTTGAACATTTTGAACTAGTGGTTAGAGGTTGTCATTGCTGCTTTGCTGTGAACATCCATGTTGTGATTTTTTATTAAATGCAGATCAAAATCACACGTGAACACCGTGGCAGCCAACAACCCTGTGAGAATATTGTGTTGTGTCGGTTGGGGGGTATGAGGTTATGGGGGTGGGATGGGGTTTGGAGTTATGGGGTGTGGGAGGTGTGGGGTGGCGGTTGGGGGGTTATGGGGTGGGGGGTGCATGAGGGCTTGGGTGGGTGGAGTTTGGGGGTTGTGGTGTGTTGGTTGGGGGCATGGGGACCGGGGGTTCTGGGAGTGGGGGTAATGGATTGGATGGGATTTGGGGGTACGAGGGTATGGGGTGGGATGGGGTTTTGAGTTATGGGGGTTGAGAGGTGTGGGATGGCAGTTGGGGGCTATGGGGTTTGTGGGAGTGGGGGAGTATTGCAGGTGGTGGAGTTGGGGGGTAGAAGGTATGGGGGGGATTTTGTTGAGGGGGGCATAGGCAAGTTAGGCCAGATCATATAGGATAGGGTCTTTGCGATGTTTGGAGTTATGGGGTGTGGGAGGTGTGGGGTGGCGGTTGGGGGGTTATGGGATATAGGATAGGGTCTTTGCGATGCGAGAGTGTGGTCTAGCCAACACCAACTCGGGACTCCTGAAGTGGAATGGGGTTTTGAGTTATGGAGGTGGAGAGGTGTGGGCTGGCAGTTGGGGGGGGTGGGGTTTGTGGGAGTGGGGGAGTATTGCAGGTGGTGGAGTTGGGGGTAGAGGGTACGGGGGGGGATTATGTTGAGGGGGGCATGAGTCAGTTAGGCCGGATCATATAGAATAGGGTCTTTGCGATGCGAGTGTGGTCTAGCCAACACCAACTTGGGACTCCTGAAAAGCTGCCCTCCACACTCTCCTATCTCGCATCAGGGTTTTGAGCTCTACAGTGTTGTTGGCTAAGCTGTTACGCCGAAGTGCATCTACGTAGGTGGTGCACTTCCTGTCTTTCCTGGCTTTGCCCTGGGTTGGCTCCCATAGTGTCAGTTTGCTTGCCATTAGTTACAGTATGGGTGCCTGACGCAGTGCCCTGCCTCATCCTTCTCTCTCTGACTTTGTCTGTGACACATGGTAGGTTCCCGTAGAGGACCACATTTCTGATTGGGTCCGTCCATGTGACTCCTAGTGCCATTCATAGCATTCTTGTGTAGACTCCATCCAAGGCCCTTTCCTGTTGTGCTGTGATGGTCCATGTCTCAGCCCCATACAGCAGTACTGACTCAACTGTAACTATATGAACAGCCGCCTCTTGAGGTCTTCTCCCATGTCTGATTTCCACACTCTCCTCATCCCATGCAAGGCATTCCAGTCAAGTGCCCCCCGGACCTTCAGGTCCTGCTCCATTGAAGCAGTCCAGGCCCAGGTTATTTGAAGGACTGCCTCAAGTCCTGGACTGAGGCACTGCCTGGACTGCCTCAAGTAGCGTGTCTCCATCATCTGAACCATCTTCTCAGGAACTCCGTAGGCCCGGAGAATGTTCATCAGTTTCCCCCGGTGGATGGTGCCAAAAGCCTTTTGGAAGTCATGAAGGTGATCACCACTGAAAGATTCATCTCCTACTCCTTCCAGTATCCTCCTCAGCACCAGTATCTGCCCGTCTGCTGTTCGCTCTGGGCGGAAGCCGTTCTGCGAGTTTCTCAGTACAGGGTCTAAGATGGGTCTAAGGCGGTTGAGGATCATCCTGTTAGCCGCCTTGGCGACTTCTGAGCTCAGGTTAATGCCTTGGAGGTGTCCGTCTTGGTGAGGTCGCCTGACTTTGGTACTGGATCGATGATCATTTTGCTCCACAGCTTCGGCAGCTCACTAGACGTGTGTGCTTGATGAAATCCAACACCGCCTCGTCTATGGGCACATACATCAGAACCTCTGCTGTCACTCCATCCTCCTCTTGCCTCACTTGATAGTAGCCTTGGCCCTCTGGTACTCATCCATGGTAAATGATCCATGATCTGGTATGGGAAGGTCATGGAAGACAAGAGCATCGGATCATCCTCTTCTTCTGCTGGTACCATGTTTCAACTCGTTCCTCTGCGCTTTCTCCCCAGATCTTGGAAGATTGAGAAGAGCTTCTGCCAGAAATTCATTGATGAGCTTCCAGCTCTTGCCATGATTCTGTTTAACATGCACCTTTTTAATGTCCCTGATCTTTTGGGTCAGCTCCTGTTTTTCGAGTTGCATACACTTGGTATAGCTCCTCCTTCCTCCGCTTATATTCCTCCCTCAGACCCTCTCCTTTTTGGTCAGCGACAAAGCCCCTGTGTGCTGCTCTCATCTCCTCCCTGGCTTTGGTGATTCTAGGCTCAAGGCATCCGTCTTTCCTCCTTGCTTATAGGCTCTTTAAGACATTCAATGATCTTACATACTATTCCACTATCCACACTGGACACAAGGTTGGTGATCCAGTTGTATGAGTTAGGGGAGTTGGAGGGCATGAGGGTTGGGGGGTGTGGTGTGCTGGTTGGGGGGAATGGGGGTTGTGGGAGTGGGGGGGTATTTCAGGTGGTGGAGTTGGGGGTAGAGGGTATAGGGGGGATTATGTCGAGGGGTGCCTGGGCCAGTTGTTTTCTAGTCCACCTAATTGTATTCCTGTTGTCCTTTTTGTACATTTTATTTGTAAGCACTTTCATTTTAGATTCTTGTTGTGAGCATTGCCCTGCAAACTTTGTTTTGTTTTTGAATAAAATAAAAAAGCATTCAATGCAACTCAGTGGTGCGTTCTACCGTGTTACGCTGTATACAGTGCAGATTTTTTTGGAAGAAGGCGTATACAGTCTACTAACCATTCCATCCATTGAAAACGCACTAGCGTATACCCACAACCATGCGCATTTCGTGCAGGGAATGATTATTGTATACCTCAACAAAAAAAAAACTAGACCACACCACTGATGCAACTGTTTTCAGCTGTAAATGTATGTATTTGCAGCTAGTACTATTTGTCATTATGTAGTTAAGCAATCACTTTACATTGAATGCAAAACCTCCTATCTGCAGAATTATCCAGGAAAAGTGGGGAAAAACCTCCTATCTGCATTTGCAATATGAAATCAGTGTAATTAACATATAATAATGTAATATAGTCCAGACATCCAGAAATGGTGTATTATGTGATGGGTTTCATAAAAAAATAGCATTGTGCAAAAAAAATACAACATTTTGTAGTTTTCTTTTTCATTTTCCCAACAATTAACATTTTTCAGATAGGAGGTTTTGCGTTTTGGCCATCGATATATGTATCATATATGATACATATATATATTTGTATATATATTCATACATATATCATATTTATATTATTTAACACTTTTTGTTTTGATTCCAGTCGGACTCCTTTGCGCCATTGCACAATGCTAAAACGGACGTGGGTAGGGGAGGGGCTTTCGCTTTCCCCTTAAGCATTTTTAGAGCTTCCGAGTCCCAGACTGTATGCCGGAAACATTTGTAAATTGTGGGAGGCAACAGTCTGGTGACGCGAGACTACACTATTGCCCTATTTGGATTCAAAACGGCTAGTGTAGCTGAAAAGCTACAAGTTTGCATGTCTGAATAATGCAAAAACAAAATTAATTGTTTGCATTTGCTTTTTTTCTCCCCCATATATTTTCATAATAAATAAAGTGCATATCGTATCTAAATCGTATCGAAGTTGTGAGCCCAATATTGTATCGTTTCGTGAAATTAGTGTATCGGCACACCCCTAATTCCATCTACAGTATATGTATCAGTCATGTGTTCCACATTTATTTCACAGAGCCACATGTCTATAAGCCATTAGGTTGCCAAACAGTTATGTTGCAGTATTAAATTCAAGGTTCATTGAACCCTGGTAATATCCTGTTGTTGTTCCAGAATGTTCTGGGGGAAACAGTTATATAATCCTGAGTGATGCAATGGATGAATTTCACAGGGGTCAGACTGACCTAAGTGTGTAGCAGTATGTAGTCATTCATCATGATATGTATCACATTATTGTATGCAGTGGTGTAAAGTAACTAAGTACATTTCCTCAAGTACTGTACTTAAGTATAATGTTGAGGTATTTTTATTTTACTGGAGTATTTTCAGTTTTCAATACTTTTACTTCTACTCCACTACATACAGAAGCAAATATTGTACTTTTACTCCACTACAATTATTTGGAAACTATAGTTACTAGTTACTTTTTAGACTTTGAATAGTATCACAAACACACTAACCACTCAAGCCCTATACATTTCGGCTATATAGATAGATAGCCGAAATGTATATATAGATCGGCTATTTTATAATTTTGAATTTTGAAATGTTGGAATTTTGAATTTTGAAATGTTGAATTCCGGACTTTCACTTGTATCAGAGTATTTCTACATTGCAGTATTGATACTTTTACTTATGTAAAACATGTGAGTACTTTTTCCACCACTAATTGTATGCCAAGAGGTAGGTCCTCAAGAAGGAATAAAAGCGAACCTCCATTGTTCAGTTCAATCTGCAGAAAATGCACTTTGTTAATACATAATAATGAATCTGATTACTGTCTCCAGACTACCTTGTACTACACACACTAGGGCTAATTTATGTGTGTGATTTATTTGCACGTCAATAATATTTTTTGAACTGATATCCTTTCAAAACCTTGCATATCAAAACAATATCAAAAATATTTCACCCCAGGTCTGAACATGTGTGACCAAAACAACCAACAGCATGACGTGATTTGAAACAGTCTGTTTGCAGATAGTGATACATACTGACAACCACAGGGCCGTAGGATGCTGCTAATGCACTCGATATCATGGAATTAACCACTTAAACCCTATATGGTTAAGTGGAGTTCCTCAGGGCGCTATACTAGTGTATTTTGTTATTGTGGGGAACAGTTTTGATTTTGTTGAATAAAACTGTTTTTTTTTTCACTGACAAAAACTAAATAAAAAATGAAAAAAAACTAAGCTATGATGACTAAAATTAAGACAAAATGTATTGAAAATTTCGTCAATACATAAAAACTAGACTAAAATGTTAGTGAGGGACGAGTGGAGACGAGATCCAGTAGAACGAAGAAAGAAAAGTCATTGTATGCTTGGTTGCGCTCTGGTGTTATGCTCTGAAAATAGCAGATCTACAAGCTCACAACGCGTCGCGCTGCTACGTGTTATGAGCTTGTAGATCGACTATTTCCAGCACGCAACCAAGTGTAAAATCAGCCATTACGACTATTATCTCATGATATGTCGACTAAAACTAGACAGAAAGTTAAACTTTTCAGATGACTAAAATCTGTCAAAATCTAACACTGGTGGGGCTTTCACTGAAAATAGCCGATTGACAAGCTCACAACGCGTCGCAGCCCGACGCGTTGTGAGCTTGTCAATCTGCTATTTCCTCCGAAAGCCTTCCCCGCTATAACGATGCCGGTGTTTGCGTGGTAAAACCAAGCCATTCACTGTTCAGTCAGTGCAGGGTGTTGGCGTGAGACCTTCAACAAGGAGAAGTGTGTGAGGATGAAGAGTCAGCACATTGTTTGATAAAGAAAAGACAGGAAGATGTCAGAGGAAGTGGTCCAACCAACAACATGCTCTAGTGAGTGAGGACAAAGGAAGTTAGAAATGCTTCAAGCTGTAATAATTGAATTATTTTCTCTTCCCTTCTGTCCCATTCTCTCCTCTTTATCTCTCCTCTCTCTCTCTCTCTCTCTGTGGCTGCCTGACCTTGGATGGAAGCAGCGGATGAACTTGGGATTGAGTTCATGGGTGAGGAATTGTTCCATTGACCACATGACATCATTTCATATCTCTGTACCTCCCCAGGAAGCGCACACGCACGCACGCACAAACACACGCACGCGCGTGCGCGCGCGCACACACACACACACACACACACACACACACACACACACACACACACTCACCTTGGCAAATGAATATGGGCCAGTTTCCATGGAAACACTGGGGTGGATTCTATCTGCATGGAGCCTGGTATTGTCAGAGAGAGAGGGAGAGAGAGAGAGAGAGCAAAAGAGACAGGGAGGGAGAGAGAGAGAAAGAGAGGGGGGGGGGGGGGGGGGTAAGGGTAAGGATGATGGGGGAAGCCAAAAAGCACCTCTGCAAGTCTGCAGACACGCACACAAATGTTTTGTCATTTTTAACCCTCACAAATCCTAATCCGATTTTTTTCCTTGGAATTGTAAGCCCTAACTTTACAATTCTTTTTTAACCACACAGTAAGACAACCATTTCTCTTGAGAGGACAAGTGAACAATACAAGCCTCTGCACACTCAAAGCTGTGCAAAAAGCACATTTTTCATAGATCGTCTTCAGATGTATGAAGAAGGTCTAAGACCAAAAGCTTTGCTTTAAAGAATAAAATCAGATTTTTGCAGAGCTTTGAGTGTGCGGGGGCTGCCGTGCATTGTTCATTTGGTTTCCTTTTGGCTCCAGCACTCAAAGTCTGCTGGCAGATGAGCAGTGTTTTCTTTTGACACTTTTCTTATGAGGACATGGAAAATGTGTCCTCGCAATGTCTATTTCACACATTCTGCTTTACTTGTGGGAAGATTTGGCCCTCAAGTATATCATTAAAAGTAACACGCACGCACAGACACACACACTCTCACACACACACACACACACACACACACACACACACACACACACACACACACACACACACACACACACTCACACTCACACACACGTCTTGCTATATCCACTTCATCTCACACTCTTATGAAACCAACGAGGAGGGAGGAACAGGGGCAGAGTGAACTAAGACGACTAAACTCTCCTCACCCTCCTGATTTCAATTTGACAACTAAATGACTTCACTCTAAGTCTAAACGCTCACACATTCATCAGGGAAAGTGAACACTAGAGAGATATGGATGGATACATATAGATGGATAGAGACAGACAGACAGACGGTAGATGAGGTTACAGTGCACTGAGCAACGTATCACATCACCACGCAGTTTCTTTTTACATTTACACATGCTTACCTTATTGGATTGAAGTGGCCGTCACGACTGTGAAATGCAATGTTGAACACTGTTTGTTGTTTGTTGAACGGTTATATAGCGCCTTTCTCCAAAGCGTTACGATGTGCATTACCTTCACCCATTCACACGCCAACAGTGGAGGAAACCTTTTCTCTTTGAACTACAGTTTCACCTTTAACCGAACCAAATGTTTTGACTGTTTTGACTGTGTGTTTATGCTTGTGTTTTTGTCTTTTTTTTCTGTTTGTGTACTATTTCTTGATACCGTGTTTTTTTCTGTTGTGAGGTGTACAAAGACCCCTTGGGGTGGCGATGCACCATAAACAAACACAATTTAAAATTTAAAATGTAAACCATGCAAGGCACCAACCTGCTCATCTGGTTCAGAGGTTCACTTAGGGGGGTTCATTGTCTTGCTCAAGGACACTTTGACATGCAGCCAGGAGGAGCCCGGGGATCGAACCTATAGAACCTTTCGGTTCCAAAACGGCTACTCTACCTCCCAAGCCACAGCCTCCCTAATAGGCTCTATGCACAGCAGCCATATTATCACTTCCTTCACAGGTGTTACCAATGATACTAATGAAGGCTCTGTTCCATTTAGTGTAGCACAGTGGTTTCCACGACCCCATAACTCTGAGAGTGTACAAATGGAACCAAATGGACCCGTTACACACCTGTAAGGGGCCATTTGGAAGCCCATGAGGGTCCCTGGACCCCAACTGTAGACCCACTGGTGTAACAAAGTGTTTCCAGTGAGCCAACATGCACAATATCAACACCCTGACTCTGTTTGACCAGAATGGAACAGAGCCTTCATTAGTATCATTGGTAACACCTGTGAATGTCTTCACAATATGGCTGCTGTGAATAGAGCCTATTCCTATCCGTTGACATATGAAATAAACAAAAAAAATGCTGGCAGTGAACTGAGGAAAATAAAGGTGAAGTAAGTGAAATGTCAAGCAACAACACAGCACTCTGTTTTCACAAAGACGGTTGTTATAATAAAGTTAACACATTGACGGCCAGGAGTTAAATAATTAATAATTATTCCACGGTACACTGCCAGTGACGGTACACTGCCAGTGGCAGTGTACCGTCAGATGTCCAGCTCAATATTGTGCATCCGTACTCTCAGCTCTGGTCCTACGTTGAAAGAAATGCTCAAATCGATGCTGGCGGTGAACTGAGGGAAACGAATGTGAAGGCAAAGTGAAATGTCAAGTGGCAACACGGCGGTCTTTTTTTTCACAAACACAGCTGGAACAGTAACGTTAAAGAAGGTCACCGCAACCTTCTGTTGTGTTGCACGAGAGGAGCCCGCTCGCCGTTTTTTGCCACTGAAAGGACACAAAAAGAGGTCGGGACATTTTGGACCGTCGCCAGAACTGAACCGTCCCCGTTCGAACTTGTTTCCGTAACAACAAGAGGAACCGCATACACGGTGGGGAATGCCCACAAATCTCTACTTTTCGCCCCCTATTCATCATTCATGACATCATGTCAGTGGTGGAAAAAGTACTCAAATGTTGTACTTAAGTAAAATTATCGATACTGCAATGTAGAAGTACTCCGTTGCAAGTAAAAGTCCGGAATTCAAAATGTACTTGCGTAAAAAAGCACAAAAGAATTGGTATCAAAATGTACTTCAAGTACCAAAAGTAAAAGTACCAAAATGTTTGAAACTAGCCGATCTACAAGCTCACAACGCGTCGCGATGCGACACGTTGTGATCTCGTAGATTGGCTATTTTCAAATAGCTTAGGTATAAAATAGGGTTAAAGTAGTTAATGTATGTTTCATAATATCATCATGTATATCTGAAAAGTAACTAGTAACTAAAGTTTTCAAATAATTGTAGTGGAGAAAAAGTACAATATTTGCCTCTGAGATGTAGTGGAGTAGAAGTAAAAGTATTGGAAATTGGAAATGCTCAAGTAAGGTACAAAGACCTCAAAATCGTACTTAAGTACAGTACTTAAGTAAATGTACTTAGTTACTTTCCACCACTGCTGAAAGGACACAAAAGAGGCCGGGACATTTTGGACCGTCACCGTCACTGAACCGTCCCCGTTCAAACTTGTTTCCGTAACAACCAGAGGAACCCCAGACACAGGGTGGGGAATGCCCCACAAAAGCTCTACTTTCGCCCCCTATTCATCATTCATGACATCATGCGTTCCATTCACACATGTTTAGTCTGTGTTTTCTCACACGAAGGCTTTCAGGTCAAAGCGGTGATTCACCATACAGCAGCTACCAGCCCTGCAGCCGGTTCCAATGCAATGCCAACTCAAACGGATATAAGTAGATCTCATGCCTGAAATAAGTTGCCCACCCCTGGGCTGTGCTGTATGTTGATCTGGCCTCTGGCAATGTGCTTATTCAGCACCATGGAGAGAGGCGTGAATACATATTCAGTAGCCTATATAGTCTACTGCATATGGAAGCTCTCACTCTCTCTCTCTCTCTCTCTCTCTCTCTCTCTCTCTCTCTCTCTCTCTCTCTCTCTCACAAGTGCAAAATAGGCAGAAAGAACTTTGTACAAATTAATTCAAGTTAAATGTATAACTATGTTGACCCTCACCTGCCCGACCTGCAGATAAACCCAGGGGTTCTGGTGGTTTCACATTGACCCGTACAAAATTATAGTCTGAGTAAGACATAAATAATAAACAAGGGTGCTTGCGTTCCAGCGAGTGGATGTATATTTTGACATTGTTTCATGCACTCTTGCTATCCAGCACTTGACCTATGCAAATATTATTAGACTATAGGCTCTATGCACAGCAGCCATATTTGAAAGAAATTGGGCCTCTAATTACTTCCTTCACAGGTGTTACCAATGATACTAATGAAGGCTCTGTTCCATTCTGGTCAGGGTGCTGATATTGTGCATGTTGGCTCACTAGTTTGGTTCCCAAATGACCCCTTATGGTGGGTGTGTAACTCTGAGAGTGTACAAATGGAACCAAATGGACCTGTAAGGGTCCATTTGGTTCCATGTGTACACTCAGAGTTATGGGGGGTCCTTGAAAATAAGACAACCACTATGCCACACTAAATGGAACAGACCCTTAATTAGTATCATTGGTAACACCTGTGAAGGAAGTAAGGAAGGGGCCCAATTCATTCCCAATATGGCTGCTGTGCATAGAGCCTATTGCCTATTATGTCAAAGTACAACTTTAGGTTCTCTCCTCCGCGTCATCGGTGCCCATATACCCTAGGTGGGGTTGGCGAAAGGGCCTTTCTGTGTGGAGTTTGCATGTTCTCCCTATGTCCCCTAGTGGTAGGTACCCTTTCAAAAAAACATGTAGTAATCCTGGTCTCTATACTGCCTCCCCCTGGTCAGCTGGGGCGCCTAGGGGAAAGGAACTGGTTGGAATAACGTGTTCCTTCCACGCGCTACGTCCTACCAGTGGCAGCTGCTCACTCCTCATGCATCGACGGAAGCATGAGCTCAGTTTGGGGCTCTCCCTAGGCTGGCAGAGGGAGAGTAGCGCCCAGGATTACAGCTTAGGCGTTGACACTGGGTGAAAAAAATGGGTTACAAAAATCGTGGGATAAAAATTTAGAAAAAAAGAAAAAGAGTACAACTTTTGGCTTAACAGGAAAAAGTGTGTCTTGAATTACATCGTTATACTATGGACCAAATGTGGCAGCCCTTCAGAAGATGCCACCGGTGACTTCCACAGAAAAAGAGTTGGAAAATGGAGACGGTTTCATCATGGTTCATTTCAGAATAGCAGGGCTAGTAGGGAACACAGTGTACAGTAGCTGCCAAGCAGCTGAAATAACGTCTTCACTGTCTGTACTCGCCTTGCACTGCAGCATCGGCCGCTCCATCCAGCACATGAAGACCATCAAGGAACAACGCACACTAAACTGTGGCACTGTGCTGCTAAAAGATGGATGAGGATATCCTCTGCTGCATAACAAGCCGAATGTCCACAATGTACCGAGTGAGAAACCTGCAATACAACTACTAACAGCATAGCCTGATGGACTGTGGAAAAACACATGGCTATTTATAGAGACCTACAGAAAGCTCCAGCTCATTAGAACCATCTTCTGCTGCTTACAGAGCTGTATGTGGCAGGAACTAATGGCTATAGCGCAGTGACAGAGCTGTATTACACATGTGGCAGGAGCTAATAGCTATAGCACAGTGACAGCCACAGCAATTATCAACCGTCTGTCTGAGCTGTTTGCCAGATGGGGGCCAACAGGAAGTAGTTGTAATCCGTCATGACCCGTATTTAGCCTCGGAGGAGGTTGCTACCTACCTGCGGAGGAAATGATTCATTCATCCCAAAAAAAAAGAAAAATAATCCGCTGCATCTTCCACAGGCCAACGCAGCTGAAGCACGCTCTGGAAGTACTGCATGGAAGAAAAACTGCAGAGCCTCAAAGAGTACCTGATTTGGATGCTATCAATGCATTGAATGGGACATTGTAAAGTTTTATCAGACCATTGAATGGGCAAAGTAGGCGGCATACTGACCTACCCACGATTTATCAGACCATTCATTGGCCATTATCAGGACATACTGACCAGTCGCAACATTCGGAAACGTTCCGCAACGTTCCGCACCAGTTCGCTTGAGCCTACTCAGCACCGTCTGAGTTACGTACCGATAGGCACGGAACCGTAAATCATGTTGTAGGGACTGCTCTGCCTCAGGGTAGGTAAGTATCGCCTGATTTCGTCCAATGAATGGTCTGAAAAAACGTGATAATGTCCCATTCAATGTATTGCTAGCATTCGAAGCCGGTCCAGAGAGTCGCTTCTCCCCTCAAGCCCAGGACATGACAGAGAAGTGGACACAGGGAAAGGACAGAGGACAGGACACGGACCTCCAGGACTCCTATCATCGGGATTCTAATGGCTCTCTCTCAAAACTATACTCAGGATCCAGACCCATACTTGTTTGGCTTGAGCTACTAGTTGCCCCGAACCACTTTTTCGAACCGCGCGCGTCGGATATCTCGGGTTACGTTCTTATCAGACACCACTGCATCGTGGCCTTAGACCAGTGGTTCTCAACCTTTTCAGCCCCCCCAAGTAATCGTTTTTGAACTCGGGACCCTCCACCCTGACAAGCACTTGGAATTGTAGGAGGTGAGGCATTACATTTAGTTTGACTCGGTTCCACAGATAAATATTTTTCATTTATTTTCTTTCCTTTTTTTTCCTTTTTAGGTACACATTTTTTTTTTTACATTTTTCACCGTCATCTGGGGACCCCCCCAACATCATGTGGCGACCCCCCTGGGGGTCCCGACCCACATGTTGGGAACCACTGCCTTAGACGACCAGTCCCCTCCTTTTCATAGCTCTATACCTCGCGAAGTAAAAAGATAGAAGGGGAAAAAAGACCCAATAAACTCCTGATTGGAAGGATCATACATCCACCCCTATCACTTATAACCTGCCAAAAATGAGTTGCAACAAGGAAAGACAGGAGTCATAGGAATCTGTCTCCATTTACAGACGATTGAGAGAAAATGTATTACAGGCCAGATGTACAGTTCTGCTGGCTCTTACAGACAGGAAGATTTTTTTATCTTAACCTCAAACAATGCTCCAGTTCATAGGGTTGAGCAGGTTTGACCTGATGAAGATGCGCTATGGGCCGAAACTTAGTTTGACACTTTGATAAAAACTTGACTTCAGGTTTGCAGGCTCCACTTTAATGCACTTCACTGTGTATTCACCTTGCTACCCACTGGCAATGTACATTTCCCTACTCTCTACTGTCAGGAACATTCACATCCAAACTTGAGGACGGAATTGTCACGCGAATGTTTCACACCTATGAGCCTGTCAGGGCAGAAGTGAAATTCTATGTACGACTACTTATGACACTCCAAAATGTATGAGGGCAAAAGAGAGAAAAAGGGAAAACCGGTAGTGACTGGCTGTGCACAGATAACTTAATCTGTCCAACCTGCAAGCCTGCAGTTTTATTTGAATGTACATTGGTCTCACAGTCATAGTATTATGGAAAATGTTTGCTGTCAAGTGGGCTTTAATAAAAGCCAAAAGTATGCTATTCCTCTCTAACAGCTGTTGAATTGTTAATGACTGTTGGTTTTTATTTCACAGAACACTTTGTAACTGTGAAGAGAAGTCCATAGAAATATAGTTATGCAAATTAGATGGTAACAAAATATGAAGTATTCAAAATAACCTCTGCATGTTACAATGTACACAATGTCTCTCCTACACTGTCAACTTTGCTATAGTCTGTCTCTCCTGCACTGCCTCCCTCTCAGCTCTCCAGCTCTCTGTCTCTCCTACACTGTCTCCCTCTCAGCTTTCCTACTGTCTGTCTCTGTTACACTGGTGTGACACCACTTCTGTCGTGTTGGTGCAGAAGTGTCTGAATGGGCTCTATGCAGCAGCCATATTGGAAGGAAATTGGGCCTCTTCCTTACTTCCTTCACAGGTGTTACCAATGATTCTAATGACAGGTCTGTTCCATTTAGTGTAGCACAGTGGTTCTCAAGGGGTCATTTCTCCATTCCGACATCTCGCCACTCCGACTAGTGGCTTCCGCGTGCGGTTAGGGTTAGGTATAGGGTTTGTTAGCGTCGGAAAGGCGACATGTTGGAAAGGCGACATGCGCCCGGTTCTCAAACCTTTTAATTTCAAGGACCCCCATAACTCTGAGAGTGTACAAATGGAACCAAATGGACCCTTACAGGTTAATTTGGTTCCATTTGTACACTCTCAGAGTTACACACCCGTAAGGGGGCATTTATAGCCCCCAAGGAACCATGAGGGTCCCTGAACCACTGGTGTAGCAGAGTGTTTCCAGTTAACCATCATGCGCAATATCAGCACCCTGACTCTGTTTGACCAGAATGGAACAGAGCCTTCATTAGTATCATTGGTAACACCTGTGAAGGAAGGAAGAAGAGGCCCACTTTCTTTCCAATATGGCTGCTGTGCATAGAGCCTATTGCCCCATCTTCAACAACAGCAGGGGATGCTTTTCTATGTGGCTACAGCAGATCTAAATGTGTTTCTGTAACTGTCAATCTCAATGTGACCGCCTGGCTGTTGCTCTGGGCAATGTCCCTGTGTGACACAGTTTAGCAGCTGCAATTGTCACCAACTAAAGCAAGGAACAAAGAGAATTTGTACCATTCATGCTCACTCAAAAGAAGTCCTCAGTGGAACATTCCAACTTGGATATAATCTACTGTCTAATCCTCTGTGTAGGACAGATTCCATATGGGAATGTTCAGTGTGGAACGTTCCACTATAGGACTTCTTTCGAGTGAATGGGACAAATTGTCTTTGTACGTTGCTTTACTTAAAGCTCCTTACTGGTTTTGCACAGAGCAAGGCAGTACTACCCCCCAACACCACCATATATTATCACTTTTCACAATGATGTTGTCTCTCAAAAAACCCTCTATTTATTTCCCTTAAATAAATAATATTTTTCAAGACACTGTAGCCTAATGTTAGTAATTAAAGTAGATAGTGGAGACACACATTTTGGAGACTCATGTAGGTGAGCACATAGACCTCTCTGTTCTTTATCTGAGTGTTTGAAACTCAAACCAAAATGTTTCTATACTGTATACCCTACCTTCAATTTACTAGTGAAAACAAAACTTTTGCATCAATTTGATATTAAAACAACACATTTCCCATACTCTGCCCCCTCTCTGTATTGTTATTCATGTCCTCACTGTTTTGCCTGAATCACTGCCTTTTTTTGCTTTTATTTTAATGTTGTTTAATGCTTTTGCTTTCCTTTTATGCTTTATTGTTACGTTGGTTGTACTTTTTCTGTAATTGTATTCTTGCTCTGTAAAGCACTTTGAGCCACTTTTCATGTCATGAAAGGTGCTATACAAATAAAGTTTAGTATTATTATTACTATTGGGTTTCGTGTCGAAGTGTCCTTGAGCAAGACACTGAACCCCTCACTGCTCCCAATGAGCAGGTCGGTGCCTTGTGTGAACATGTATGTGCGAATGGGTGAATGTAATGCACTTGGTAAAGCGCTTTGGATTTACATTTACCCTAATATCCCTGCCAAAGCTTAGAATAATGGCATTACTGACAGCATGACTGCTTCTTTTATACTGTGCTATGTGGCCGTGAACACATTTACATACATACATACATACACACACATACATACATACATACATGCATACATGTTGAATATGTTGATGTCTTTCGTTCCAATCCTCCACTGACACAGCCCACCATGGTTTGTGTGAGAGTGTAAATTGACTAACAGCATGTCTGGTCTCTCCTGGGTCTCTTCTGCAGAGAGTGGTGAGACCTACCAGAGGCAGGTGCTGTCCATCTTCAGCATCGCCTCAGGGATCTGTCTTCTGGGAGTGGCGTGCATGGCTCTCTACCGTCGCAACAAGTGAGTGATGCTAGCTGGCAGCGCGCCAGTGCTGGAGACGGCCTCAGGCAGCGTGCTACAATGTTTCTAGTTTAATTGTTTTATATGCCTGTACAATACCAATTCATAGGCTTTCTATTCTTCAATGAGTAATATGAAGGAAAAAAAGATCCCCTTCCAAACTGCCCAATAGCTCTATGCACAGCAGCCATATTGGAAGGAAATTGGGCCTCTTCCTTACGTCCTTCACAGGTGTTACCAATGATACTAATGAAGGCTTTGTTCCATTTCATGTAGCACAGTGGTTCTCAGATGTTTTTAATTTCAAGGACCCCCATAACTCTGAGAGGGTACAAATGGAACCAAATGGACCCCTCTGGGTCCATTTGGTTCCATTTATACACTCTCAGAGTCATACACCTGTAAGGGGCCATTGGGAACCCCCTCAAGGAACCATGAGGGTCCCTGGACCACACTTTGAGACCCACTGGTGTAGCAGGGTGTTTCCAGTGAGCCAACATGCACAATATCAGCGCCCTGGCTCTGTTTGACCATGAATGGAACAGAGCCTTAATCATTACCATTGCTAACACCTGTGAAGGACGTAAGGCAGAGAGGCCCAATTTCTTTCCAATATGGCCACTGTGCATAGAGTCCATTAGCCTATGGGAGTATCACTAGTTAATTGCTGATTATAGTTTGGCTTATGTAATACAAAATGAAACTGGCAAAGTGTCCTGTCACATAAGACAAAGCTGAGCTCTAGACAAGGCTCGATTTGTGATTTTTAGAATTGACATAACTAGTAGTTACTAGTTAAATTTTGCTGTATGCCAGTACAATGACAATAGAGCTGGCGTTCTATTCTACTAAACAAATTAGATTAAATTAAAATGAAAATCCTTCTCCCCCCAAGCAGTCTAAGTATGCCCTAATTATGCAAGCATCGCTGCTTGTAATTGCTGGTTAAAGTTTGGCTCATAAAATACAAAAAGAAACTGCCACGGTTTCCTTCCACTGAGTGATACACAACGCTTGATGAAGTGCTTTATTTCCTTTTAATTTGGAATTGACATAACAGGAAAAGTGACAAGTTTAGTGATTAGTTACTAGTTTAATTTAGCTGTATGCCAGTACAATAAAGGCTTTCTATTCTACTAAAACAATTTATGAAATGGAAAACTTTTTTTCTTCCCCCAAGCGGCCTAATTGCTGTATGCAAGCATGCTGGTTAAAGTTTGTCTTATAAAATACACAAATAAACTGGCACAGTTTCCTGTCACAGATGACACAACTGACTGGGCACGAGACCAAGCTAGATTAAGTGCTGTATTTCTTTTAATTTGGAATTGACACAACAGAACAAGTGAGGGTTCTTGTAATGTTACCGCATGATCGTATAAAAGACAGATTTGAAATGATCAACGGATTTTATTGAACACGAGCGGCGAGTCTCCCCCTGTGAAATAATGAACTAAAACTAACTTGATGTTCATTAATTATTTTCATATTCACACAGCAGTTTCAGTTCTGACTTTTAAATAAATGATGGATACCCATGTGAAGATTCTAAATCTGTATCTAATAACTTTTGGACCAAAAACGGATCAAATCATCCAAAAATGATTAAATACAGATTGCGGAGACGCAATTTTTACTGGAGAGCTGGAAAAAACGCATTAATGCGTAGTGGGTCACATTCTATTGTGTGAATATATAATTAATAATTATTATCACATATTATCGCTGTCGGGCAGAAACCTCATATTTTCTCCATAATTTCAACTTTGTATGTTTTTGTTTTTTTTTGCGTAAACTAATGCCCTACTTCATCAAACAAGAGCGCAGTGGTGGAAAAAGTACTCAGATATTTTACTTAAGTAAAAGTAGCAATATCACAATCTAAAAATACTCTGCTACAAGTAAAAGGCCTGTGTTCGAAATGTTACTTGAAAAAAAGTACAACGGTATTGGTATCAAAATATACTTAAAGTACCAAAAGTAAAAGTGCTAAAATGTTTGAAAATAGCAGATCTACAAGCTCACAACACGTCGCGACGCGTTGTGAGCTTTTAGATCGGCTATTTTCAAATAGCCTAGGTATACCATAGGGTTAGGGTTAAAGTGGTTAATGTATGTTTTATACTAGTAATATATATCTGCAAAGTAACTAACGTTTTCAAATAATTGTAGTGGAGTAAAAGTACAATATTTGCCTGTGAGATGTAGTGGAGTAGAAGTAAAAGTATTGAAAATTGGAAATACTCCAGTAAAGTACAAATACCTTAAAATGTTACTTTAGTACAGTACTTAAGTAAATGTACTTAGTTACTTTCCACCACTGCAAGAGTGTCGCACAAGAGGAATGCTTTTGGACATGTGAGGTTTGCACCGTGACGGCAACGCTATCCTGTGTTGAATGTCAATTATTATTAATAATTATCACCCAATATACTGTGTGAATCTATTATTATCACACAACTGTGTGAATGTCTGATTATCACATAACAGCCTGGGGCGAGGGGAGTGATAATAGGACTGAGCGAGGGTGATAACTTATCAGTGCAAGCTTAAAGAGCCACCGCCCACCGCACACTGAACTATCATCAAATGCCCGCATAGATAAACAGGATTTATGATATCGTTGTTGTCGGGCAGAAACCACTTATCTCCATATTCTAACCTCTTGTGTTTTTTTCGTAAATGAATGCCCTATTTCAGGGGTGATGCAACTTTGACGATGGAGAGGGCCACTATATTTCCACACTCACTCCAGAGGGGCCACATTGCATTATACTGTCGGGCAGATACCTCTTATCTCCGTATTTTAACTCTATTAGTAAATCAATGCCGTGCTTTACCATTCTATGTCACACAAAAATAGCCAATCTTCAAGCTCAAAACGCGTCGCAGTGCGACGCGTTTTGAGCTTGTAGATCTGCTATTTTTTAATTGGAATCCTGAAAAGTAACATTTTTATTTAATTTCAAATGCATGTAGTTATACTTATCTTAACTTTATGAACTTAAATACAAATACATTGGATATAAAAAAGACAATAGAATTTTAATACTAGTCATTAAGCTACTAATATAGACTGAAGTAATGAATCAATGGGTCATGTTTGCATGTTTGGAATTGTAACAGCTGAAATCAATAATACATCAGTATTGCCATATTAACCTGCGGGCCGCATTAAGTGAAGGTGGGGGCTGCATGTGGCCCCCCGGCCCGCCAGTTGCCCATGTATGCCCTACTCGATCATACTACAGCATCACACGAACGCACCAAAAGTAGCACATCCACAAACTGAAAAGCTTTGGACATATGAGGTTTAATATCCGACAGAGACGATATCCTCTATTCCTCGTTTGTTGTGATAAACATTTGTTGTTAGTCTTTACACGGTCATGCTTCAATGCAGGCACATTGTCATTGATATTTCATGGTACAATTGGCTGGGTTACATTTTTCACTTTTGAAAGGCAGTTTGTTTTGTAATTCTACCTCTGTAGCAACTCAAAGAGCTTTTGGATACATTCAGTTCAAACCGTGTACAATACCTGAGTTTGGGAGTTTGAGTATTTCTAACTTTGACCATTTGATGTGTTGTATTTCATGTTTCTTTTGTTTTGTTTGTGACAAAATATGTCGGGTCTTTTTTGGCTTGATGTCTATACAAAGTAAAACCCCCAAAGCTGAGGCAAAGCTGAAACCAGTGTTGATTCCGTCGACTAAAACTATGACGAAATGTTCGACTACGTTTTTTCACTGACAAAAAGATAAAAATAAAATAGATAAAAACTAAGCTATGATGACTAAAACTAAGACTAAATATATTGACGATTTCATCAACAAATAGAAACTAGTCTCTAATGTTAGGGAGAGACGAGTGGAGATCCAAGAGAGATCCAGTAGAACTAAGACTACGTCATTTTATGTCTGGTTGCGCTCGGGTGTGGCACTCTGAAAATAGCAGATCTACAAGCTCACAACGCGTCGCAGCGCGACGCGGTGTGAGCTTGTAGATCGGCTATTTTCAGCATGCAACCAAGTGTAAAATCAGCCATTATGACACCATCGAGGCACCGCCAAAATACATTTTAGTCGACTTAATCAACTGTAGATTTAGTCGACTAAAATCTTATGATATTTAGTCGACTAAAACTAAAACATTTCAGATGACTAAAATATGACTAAAACTAAACCAACATTTGCTGTCAAAATCAACACTGGCTGAAACAAGCCTGTGGAAAAGGATGGTGAAATATTAATGTCCTGTTGGAGTTTACACTTATAAATCCTGTCCTGGGTGTGTGTGTGTGTGTGTGTGTGTGTGTGTGTGTGTGTGTGTGTGTGTGTGTGTGTGTGTGTGTGTGTGGACAAGGCTTATGTAAACTCTGTGTGAAGCGTGCACTTCTTTGGAGACGGTGTAACGGCGTGTTTCTCTTGTTCCCAGGAGACACAGGGAGAAGCTCCGGGCTCACTTCTCGGAGAGCCGCATCCTGAGAGACTGCAGCATCAGCACCTCTGGACTCATGTCCAAATCTACTCCCAGGCTTCAGTACAGCCTACAGGCCCACAAGGTGCACTAACTATTATAACATTATTTACTATTGCGCAGTGGTGGGAAGTAACTAAGTGCATTTACTTAAGTACTGTACTTAAGTACACTTTTGAGTTTTTTTTTTTACTTTACTGGAGTATTTCCATTTTGCTATGCTTTAACTTCTACTCCACTACATCTCAGAGGCAAATAGTATACTTTTACGCCATTACAATTATTTGAAAACTTTAGTTACTAGTTACTTTATAGATTTTGATTATTATAAGAAAACATACATTAACCACTTCAGCCCTATATATACATTTCGGCCAAGATTTTAAAACGTGTGAAATGGCACATACTGCATAATGAGTACTTTCTACTTTTGGTACTTTAAAGGATGACTTCACCCATTTTCAGCCTATCTTCATATAATTGGTCTTCACTAATGCTCATGATTAAATGGTACCATTTTTTCCTACTCGGTCTGTGTCTCAGAGGAGGGCTGTGGACAGTTCAGAGTCCCGTCTACCAGTGACATCATCAATGGGGAATCCAAGCTAATAGAAACTGCAGGCATTCTATTCCTGGAAAGTTGCAATGCAATAATGGAAGCCATTGTTCTTGCGTTAATACAAATCTAAATACATTTTTTGAAATCTAGTTGGAAAAATAAATCCTGCCTAACGATGATGTCACTGGTAGACGGGTTTCTGGACTGTCCACAGCCCTCCTCTGAGACACAGACTGAGTAGAAAAATGTTTTATTATTTAGGACCAATTATATGAAGAAAGGTTGAAAGTGGGTGAAGTCGTCCTTTAAGTACATTTTGATACCAATACTTTTGTACTTTTACTCGAGTGAATTTTGAATTACGGACTGTCACTTGTAACAGAGTATTTCTACATTGCAGTATTGAAACTTTCACTGAAGTGCAAGATTTGAGTACCTTTTCCACCACTGATTTTCGGTCAACAGATTTGTGTAGAGGGGAGAAAAAAAGGAGTGGACTCTAGACCGTTTGGTGCACTCCGTTAAAGTATATAAGAGATTAAAGCTTATCACTACATCCTACAGCCCCACAAGGCGCACTAACTGTAACAGAATTATTTACCACTGAATAATTGAACACTTATCAGTACCACCTACAGCCCCGCAAGGTGCACTAACTATTCTAGATGTATTTACTACTGAATCATTTAAAGCTTATCCTGGGTAGAGGTGTGAACTAATGCAACATTCATCTCCTGAACTTTCTTTGACCTATCTTTTTTTTTCATGATTATTAGGAGCTGTGTGTGTGCTTTATTCAGGGGTGGGAAAAGTACTCGAATGTTTTACTTAAGTAGAAGTATCAATACTGCAATGTAGAAGTACTCCGTTACAAGTAAAAGTCCGGAATTCAAAATTGACTTGAAAAACAGTAGTGGTATCAAAATGTACTTAAAGTACCGCAAGTAAAAGTACTAAAATGTTTGAAAATAGCAGATCTACAAGCTCACAACGCGTCGCATCGCGACGCGTTGTGAGCTTGTAGATCTGCTATTTTCAAATATCAAAAATAGGGCTAAAGTGGTTAATGTGTGTTTTATAATGTCATAATGTATATCGGCAAAGTAACTAGTAACTAAAGTTTTCAAATAATTGTAGTGGAGTAAAAATACAATATTTGCCTCTGAGATGTAGTGGAGTAGAAGTAAAAGTACTGAAATTTGGAAACACTCCAGTAAAGTAAAAAATACCTCAAAATTGTACTTAAGTTCAGTACTTGAGTAAATGTACTTAGTTACTTTACACCGCTATTTATTAGACAGTAAAATTCTCAGTATATCTATTGTCTGGGTTCCCCTCGGAAGCCCCTCAAGGTCACCTTTGTAGACCACTTCTGTAGAGTTTAAAATGTAATATCTCTATGGTAATAACACAGACATGTTCCACAGTGTGGGACTGTGGGAGTCTTCATTTAGAATGCAACATTACATTCAATATCATAATGCATGTAAAGAAGCAGTGTTTTGTATTATTGAGGTTAGAATGTGGGTTATGTTTTTCATTCCTCTCCTGCAGTACATCTGGGGGGGGGGAAAAGCAATTTAGTTTTATCTGCAGTCTTTTGTATCATAAAACAAAAGAATATGGAGATCGAGATAGCAATATATAAGATAAAGCTTTATTGAGGCAGGGAATTGCAGGTGTTGTAGCAGCAACAGAGATGAGAAGGTACAGGTAAAGTCACTATAAAGTCACAAAATGTTTTAAATACAGTAGAAACACTAAAGCACGCAGCCACTCCCAGAACTGCTGGAATTACTAAGCAGCTACATTTGAAACAATGGTTACAACGGTGGAAGAAGCACTCCTAGTAGCAAAACCACAATGTAGAAATGCTCTGTTACAAGTACAAGTATTGTATTGGCATCAAAATATAGTACCAAAAGTAAAAGTACTCCATCATGCAGAATGTCCCATTTCACAAGTGTTTTCATTATTATAATTTTTTTGATAAATAGCTGGTCTACATGCTCAAAGTGAGCTTGTAGAGACTAAGTAACCTATGACTTAAAGATAAAGTTATATGTTTTTGTTAAAATAAGTGTTAAATTGCTTAATCTGATAGTACTCTGGTACTTGGCATAGAGTGTTTGTTCAGTAACGGCTCCCTCCAGCTCTTGATTAAACGGAACTCGCAGTTCCAGGTCGGGATATCAATTTTATCCAATCAGAACAGAGAACTCACACAGGATACAGATTAAACGAGTGAAATTGGAAGGGATGACACACAGAAATGAGCAGACAAAACTGGGACTGGGACACTACATTGAAGCTGATAAATGGGTGCTTTCTCCTGGTTGGCTAATGATTGGCCATTCACATAAAATGTGTTTTCTGTCTATTAACCCATTAAGACCTGAGGCGATAATTAAAATGTTTCTAAATCCTAACAGTTTTTTTGATTTAAAAAAATATATATATATTCAAGATTTTTCAAAAATAGCAGATCTACAAGCTCATAGTGTGGCACTCGGTGCCGCGCTATGAGCTTGTATGTCTGCTATTTTTGAAAAGCCAAAGAAATCTAAAGTGACACAGATGCGTTCCAGGTCTTGGGTTCAATGGGTTAAAGATCTGGAGAGACGAGGAAGACTGAACAGACACTCTTAGAGCAATGATTAATATCACACTACAGTATATTGCGTTAACCTTTTTAACAAATAACTAGTCTACATCTACAAAGTATTGTAACTAAAGTTTTCAAATAATTGCAGTGGAGTAAAAAGTACAAAAATTCTCAAAATCTCAACATTGTACTTAATTACAATACTTGAGTAAAAGTACTTGGTCACCTTTACGACAAACTGAAATAAAGTAGAACAACAGGAGAGTTAATAAAGCTGGCAGCCACTCGCAGTGCTGCCAGAACTGCTTAGCAGAGTGCATTTTAAAAGGGGTTATATGTCATCGTCTTCCACAAGTTAATTATGATATTTCTCCACGGACACATGCTGTGGTATAAATCCTGTTTCATGGTTTGCACAGAATGTCAGCCAAAGTGATTGTTCTAGAAAGGGAGTTGTTCTCCAACCAACTGGGCTGCTTGAGAGGGTGGCCAACATGATCCAATGTTCCTGCGTGTCTGGTGAACAGTGGTAACGGCTCTACTCCCCCGGGAGTCAAAGACGTGAGCGAGAGAAAGAGGCTTAGGCAGGCATGAGAGCCTTGTAGCGACTGGAAGTCACGTCCACTGGCTTTAATGATGCACCGTTGGACCGAGCGGCCAGCAGCACCACATACTGGAACTGCAATAACAGCATTATCTGCTGACTTCATGTTTCAAAGAGGGATTTAGGAGCCTTCCACTGTGATTCTGCACTGCATGCTGGAGCCTTTAGTCTGCTGGGTTGAGTTGTAAGGAAATTATGTAAATTTTAACGAATAAAAAAAGTTAAATATTGAGTGAGGGGGCAGCCTTTCATTTAATCTTGTGTGGGATTAATGCATGGGTGCAGTAGAGGTCCTGTAGGAGTTGATAAGAGGCTGTAATCACAAAGCACACTCTGCTAATCTGCACCTTTACGTGTAATTAAGAGCATCAGCCCAGCTAAGCAGGCTCAGGGTGTCGATATGAGAACATTTTCATTCTGAATGGAGACTTGCTGCCAAGCCATATGTTCCTTGTTATCTGTGACAAACCCTGAGAAACTCTGGTTTTCCAATGTTGGCTCAGAGAACTTGTTACAGCCCAATGTGTAATTATGCCATTATCCAGTCTTATCCAGCTTTTTTAAGCACTGCTCTCCTCCCTCCCCTACAGAGCTGCGGATATCACGGCTCGTCTAGTAAGGCTGGCATGGTGGCGACGGGTACTTCGACAGTGGCCCCACCGGCCGTCGCCAGAGCTCTGTCTAAAGCGAAACGCCTCAGGTAACAACAAGTGACATCCTCTTATTTTTTTTCTGAGAATAGGCTCTATGCACAGCAGCCATATTATTGTAAAGACATGTACAGGTGTTGCCAATGACACTAATGAAGGCTCTGTTCCATTCATGGTCAAACGGAGTCAGGGTGCTGATATTGTGCATGTTGGCTCACTGGAAACACTCTGCTACACCAGAGGGTCTAAATGTGTGGTCCAGGGACCCTCATGGTTCCTGAGGGGGTTATAAATATGGGGTGTGTAACTCTGAGAGCCAAATGGACCCTTACAGGTCCATTTGGTTCCATTTGTACACTCTCAGAGTTACGGTTGTCCTTGAAATTAAAACACACTGTGCTACATTACATGGAACAGAGCCTTCATTAGAATCATTGGTAACACCTGTGAAGGAAGTAAGGAAGAGGCCCAATTTCTTTCCAATATAGCTGCTGTGCAGAGAGCCTATTGTCTTTCAAAACGGCAATGCATAATACTGTTATGTTAATTAATAAAGCATTATATTTGAACAAATCTGCACTGTAGAGCATTTTAAAGGTATTCAAGTGCATGTGAAAAATGTAAGGGAATATATAAAGGCTTGGGGGGCACAGTGGCGCAGTCGGTAGCGTTGTCGCCTCACAGCTAGAAGGTCCTGGGTTCAATTCCCGCCAGGGGAGCGTCCTCTCCTCTGCGTCGTCAGTGCCCATAAGGTGAATGGGTCTTTCTGCGTGCAGTTTGCATGTTCTCCCCGTGTCCCCTATGGTAGGTATCCTCACAAAAAAACATGAGGTAAATCCTGGTCTCTATACTGCCTCCCCCTGGTCAGCCGGGGCGCCCGATGGAGGGGAAAGGAACTGGTTGGAATGACGTGTTCCTTCCCTGTCAGGTGATGAGAACCGGCCTGCTCACTCCTCATGCATTGAAGGGAAGCATGAGCTCAGTTCGGGGCTCTCCCCAAGCTGGCAGAGGGAGAGTAGCGCCCGGGATTACATGCTTCGGCAATTGGCTAATGGGTGGAAAAATAGGTTACGAAATCATGGGATAAAAAGAAAAAAAGAAAACGGGGAACTGGGCTGATGAAAATAAATGTTTTTTTTCCCCCCCGATTACAAGCAGGTGGAGAGAGACGATGAGTGGAAATGGTGAAACAACACTTGGTCGTTTTGAAGCCTTGAAGCTGCTATAGTGTGAAGATAAAGGCAGCTCAATTTTTATTTTGAAGCTTTGTTAGCAGGCTGCGAAAAGTGCCAAAACGCGTTGGGCGTCAGTTTGTGTCTTCATGTTGCTGGCTTCCACTGAACATGAATGGTAGACTTGTCGCTTTGTAGCTGCCGGCTTGAACGCAGCCTTGGATTGGAATGAATTGTTACATCGCTTGACAACGATGCAGGCACGCCGACAGAGCCCTGTGAGCAGTGGTGGAAAAAAATACTCACATTCAAAAACATTCACCACAAATAGCAGATCTGTGAGCTCACAGTGCGTTTTGTACAGAGCCCGATGGGACTCTGGGCAAATACGTAAGTATAGGGTTCAACGGTAATGAAGGTTAAAGGGATATTTCACTTTCAAAAAAACGTTTGGTCATTTTATCGTCTACTCAGGCTTTTGTGAACCCCCAGACCGTTTTTAAGTTGCTTGTTTCAGTATTTAGATATTTGATAATCATTTTATCAGACACGCCCCTTCCTATACAAACCCATTATAACTTCAAACTCCATTTTTAACATGTTAGATTCATTAAAAACACCCGTCCTTGGTTCTGGTGACTCACCCTGCCCTCCTAATATGTGAGGGGGCCGTGTTTTTTCGATTTCAAATATTTTTTTTTGGAAAATGAAAAAATTAAATACAATAAAAAAATAAAATAAAATAAATGAAAAAAGTAATCGAAAAAACACGGCCCCCTCATGTATAAGGAGGGTAGGGTGAGTCACCAGAACCAAGGACGGGTGTTTTTGATGAATCTAACATGTTAAAAATGGAGTTTGAAGTTATAATGGGTTTGTATAGGAAGTGAAATATCCCTTTAAGTGTTTTTTGTTTAAAACAAAACGTGTTTTTGTTATTAGGTTATAGCTCTGTATTCTGTTATTGCTATAGAGTGTTTGTTCAGTGACAGGGGTCTCCCAGTCTCTCCAATTCGTATGAATAGAACATGCATTTTCAGGTGGGCTGCCAATTTCAGTCAATCAATTGAAGCTGATAAATGGGTACTCTCGCCTGATTCAGGCGAGAGTACCCATTTATCAGCTTCAATTTTATAGTGTTCCAATTTTGTTCCATTTGTTCCAATTTTGTTCCAATTTTGTCTGCTCACTTCTGTGCCATCACATCAAATTTGACTTGGTTATCTTGTATCCTCTGAGTTCTCTCAAAATTGGTATTGTGATTGGTAAAAAAAATGGTATTTTCTGTTTACTAAAGAACTGGAGAGACATGGAGACTCCTGCTACCGAACAAACACTCTATAGCAATGATTACCTTCAGAATACAGAGCTATTTAACACTTCTTTTGACAAAAAAACAATATCACTTACCCCACCTTTAAAGCAGCACTATGTAGTTTGGGGTGTCAGTGGCCACTTTGCACACAAATAACATGGCAGCCAACGTCTTTGACTTCATTACCCAAGAGTCTCTGCAAGTATGTCCGGCGAGGACGCGCTGTGATTGGCCAGTCTTCGCTTTGACTGGCAGCTCTGCCTTGGTGCCTTGCCCCCCCCCCCCCCCCCCCCCGAGTCTATACATTTTGAGAGTGCCATAAGGATTAATTTAATAAAACTGGTGACATTTTGTCTTTCTGTCTCCAATCGTGTCACAGGAGCAGTTCCCTTTCGCTCAGTCCCGCCCAAAAACAGAGGGAGACCAATCACTTCAGGACCCCGCCCATTCCCAGAGGGAAACACAATCTGGTTGGAGGATGCAGAGTGACCGGCCACGTCTACAAGCACCTGCAGGAAGTCGAGTCGACAGACGTAGAGGCGGAATATTTAAACAGGTGAGAGAATGCACCGCACTTAAACAAGTTTCAACATTTCAATATCAACTAATGCTAAAAGTTAAGCCATGAAGCTGAAGTTAGTTCATACATACAGATATATTTGTTCTATAGATGCTGCAAGTGGTGCATGCAGTGGTCATGAAGGTAGCCGGAAGAGTGGGCACCTAAACACTGTGGGCACCTCAGTGTTAAATTGTGAAGATTTGTGCAACTCTATGAATATATATATATATATATATTCTTTTAAAGGGGACATTTTTGACTCAAATCTTTGCTTCTGGGGGTCCCTGGAACAAAACATGTTGAGATGGGGGTCCGTGGCCAAATACATATAATTTTGGGGGTCCTTGACATGAGAACCACTGATTATAGCAACATACGTTTTATTTAAAAAAAACTGTTAGGAATTCGAAGAGTTGAGTTAAAAATGTTCGCTTTAAAAAATACATATTCAAAGATTTGCACACTTTTTCATGATCTTTTTTTTTTTTTTTAAGCAGATCTACAAGCTCATAGTGCGGCACTCGGTGCAGGGCTATGAGCTTGTAGATCTGCTATTTTTAAATAGCCAAAGGAACCTAACAATGACACAGATGCGTTCCCGGTCTTAATGGTTTTAAACAAGGTTCAGACACATAGCTGTAAATACCTGAACATTCAGAGATAGTGCTCGTTTACAGATGGTACGATGCATCGATGCATTTCAGGACATTCCCGATGGTTCAGCACTTGTGTTTGTCCAATGCATCAATGTTGTCTGAAAGCCCTTTAAGAGCATTACTGTGAGTCTCAGTGGATTCATTTCAGGTGAGAGTTTCTAAATCGACACATTCCTCCCACACGCCTCATCATGGTCTTGATGCGCAAAGTCACAACAGTGAGGGATGAATGCCACTCTTTACGTAATCATAACATTGCAGGCGGGCAGAAACTTCTCCATATGTTCCACTTTTTCCCTCATTAAATCAATGCCCTACTTCATCTTATTACACGGCTTGGTTGAATGCTCGATTCTGATTGGTCAATCATCGGTCATTATTTCTGGATAATGACCGACGAGCTCTATAACGGACCGCTGTGTAATCAGAGACTCAGAACACCTGCTCATATCAACCTGCGCTGCTTGGTTTTATGCTTTTTCCAACATGACAGCCATGTAAACAAACAAACAATGTAATTTACAACTAAACGCTTTCCTCTTCTTTTTGTCGTTGCCAGGAAAGCGGTAGAATGACACTTTAGTCGTTATTTTAGTCTCAGATCTGTTAAAACAGCGAGGGACACAGCACTGCGCATATTGGGAAAATACACACTTGGACCCGGAAGTTATTCTAGCGGGGCGCAACGTCACGTCTTAACAACCGAATAGGGTTCGACGGTACTGTAGGTTAAGTGTTTTTTGGTTAAAACAAAACGTGTTTTTGTTATTAAGTTATAGCTCTATATTTTGTTATTGCTATAGAGTGTTTGTTCAGTAACAGGGGTCTCCCCGTCTCTCCAATTCGCATGAATAGAAAATACATTTTCAGGTGGGCTGCCAATTTCAGTCAATCAATTGAAGCTGGTAAATGGGTACTCTCGCCTGATTCAGGCGAGACTGCCCATTTATCAGCTTCAATTTTGTTATGTTGTTTTGTTCCAATTGTTCCAATTTTGTTCCAATGTTGTCTGCTCACTTCTGTGCCATCACATCAAATTTGACTTGTTTATCTTGTATCCTCTGAGTTCTCTCAAAATTGGTTTGGTTGAATGCTCGATTCTGATTGGTCAATCATCGGTCATTATTTCTAGATAATGACCGATGAGCTCAATAACGGACCGCTGTGTAATCAGAGACTCAGAACACCTGCTCATATCAACCTGAGCTGCTTGGTTTTATGCTTTATCCAACATGACAGTAAACAAACAACCAATGTAATTTACAACTAAACGTTGCTCTCAAGAATGTTTTTGAAAACATTTGAAGTGAGAACTACCTCCCCATACATTATCCCTTGCATATTACATTGTCACACAAAATAGCAGATCTACAAGCTTACAATGCGTCAGGATGTGATGCGTTGTAGAGCTCGTAGCTCTGATATTTCTGGTATTTCTGAACTTATTTTTTTGGTGAAAGTTGTCAGTCAGTAGTCAGTCTTTGTTTTTTTTAAAATATTGAACCAATAAAAAAGTATTAACAAGAGCTTGTGACCAAATAATAACAATTTACAATTTAGGCATTTAGCAGACGCTCTTAAAGGGATAGTTCACCCCAAAAAATATTTTTTTTCTATCGATTAGTCACCCCATGGAGACTTGAATTCGTGGATATTTTTTTGTTTTTGTCGCTTTTCTAAGCCAATAATTTGATGACCAGTGGACCGGTAGGCAGCGGTTCCGGTAGGAGACACAAAGGAGACTCTTTGTGTCTCCTACCGGAACCGCTCCCGGTCATCAAGTTATTGGTTTATTAATGCGACAAAAACTAAAAAATATCCTCAAGATCTTGCGGCACTATTTAGTGCTTATGTAAAAGTATCAATACTGCAATGTAGAAATACTCTGTTAAAAGTAAGTCTGGAAATCAAAGTTTGCTTGAGTAAAAGTACAAAAGTAATGGTATCAAAATGTACTTAAAGTACCGAAAGTAAGTTTTCAAACGTATAAAATGTCTAAAAATCTTTTGAAAATAGCAGATCTACAAACTCAGAATGCGTCGCATCACAAGCTTGTAGTTCGGCTATTTTCAAATGGCCAAAATGTATATAGGGCTGAAGTGGTTAATGAAGGTTTTGTAATAATAATAATAATAATAATAATCAAAATCTACAAAGCAACTAGTAACTAACACTTTCAAATAATTGTAGTGGAGCAAAAGTATAATATTTGTCTCCGAGATGTAGTGGAGTAAGTAAAAGTGCCGACAATTTGAAATACTCGAGTAAAGTAAAAAATACCTCAAATTTGTACTTACGTACAGTACTTGAGTAAATGTACTTAGTTACTTAACACCACTGCTGTATTCAATGTATGTGTTTACCTTGAATTACTCTAAGTCGCTCTGGAGCGTCTGTTAAGTGCAGAAATTGAAATATTGAGCATGGTATCCATTTTTTTCTCATTTTCTGAAAAGTAACAGTTTTAAACGTACAAGGTTTTTACCCGACAGCGACGTTATAAGTGCTGGCTCCGTTCCAGGACACATTAAAAGCAGGAAGGACTGTTGACAGAGCATCCTCTCGACATATTTTTCGTTTTCCCTGTGGTTCAGCCTCTCTCACAGTTTATGACCACATCCCAATTATCCTCAGTGGCACATGGTCAAAGAGAGACGTTTCAAGTAGAAAGTGAGATAGAGTGTGGTTTAGCCCATTAAGACCGAGTACGCAGCTGTGTCAATTTGAACCACTTTAACCATTATTCTATACTTTGGCTATTCAAAAATAGCAGATATACAAGCTCATAGCGCAGAGTGCCGCGCTGTGAGCTTGTATATCTGCTATTTTTGAAAAATCTCGATAATTTGTGATTTTTTTTCTCCACTCAAATCTTTTCTGGGGGTCCCTGGAACAAAATATCTCGAGATGGGGGTCTGCGGCCAAATACATATAATTGTGGGGGTCCTTGACATGAAAAAAGTTTGAGAACCACTGATATTATATAACATAAGTGTTTCAGAAAACTGTTAGGATTTAGAAGGCATTTGTAGAATCACCAGAAGCAAAGATTTGAGTTACAAATGTTTGCTTTAAAAAAATATATATATATTCAAAGATTTTGCACACATTTTCACGATTTTTCAAAAATAACAGATCTACAAGCTCATAGCGCGGCACTCGGTGCCGCGCTACGAGCTTGTAGATCTGCCATTTTTGAATAGCCCAAAGAAATCTTAAAATGACACAGATGCGTTCCCGATCTAAAAGGCTTAATGTCAGGCTAAACCCATGCAGGAAGTACTCATGTAAAGACAGATTTGGACATTGATTAATTCTCAAATGATGACCTTGATGTCAAAGGCGTTTCCTTTTTTATCCCAGACAGCATGTTGTTAAGGTCTGCTTACTGAAGACAATTTTACTTTTACTTTAAACCAGTTGAAACCTATATACTTAGTCAGTGGTGTAAAGTAACTAAGTACATTTACCCAAGTACTGTACTTAAGTACAATTTTGAGATACTGTTACTTTACTGGAGTATTTCCAATTGTCTATACTTTAACTTCCACTCTACTACATCTCAAAGGCAAATATTACACTTTTACTCCACTATTATCTGAAAACTTTAGTTACTAGTTACTTAGCAGATATAAATGATCATATCATAAAACATACATTAACCACTTTAGCCCTATTTTATACATAGGCTATTTGAAAATAGCCGATCTACAAGCTCGAGCTTGTAGATCAGCATTTTTCAAACATCTTAGAACTTTTACTTTTGGTACTTTAAGTACATTTTGATACCAATACTTTTGTACTTTTACTCAAGTCAATTTTCAATTCTGGACTTTTAATTTTACATTGCAGTGTTGATACTTTTACTCAAGTAAAACATTGGAGTACTTTTTCCACCACTGATACTTTAGTCAACGGTTCTTTTCTTTTCAAGGACACCCATAGCTCTGAGAGTATTCAAATGCAACCAAATGGCTCTGTAAGGGTCCATGTGGTGGTTCCATTAGAAAGGTCCCTGTACCCCACTTTGGGAACCACTACACTTTGATGGCCGGGGGGACCCCAGGGGTCTATCCTTGGGCCCTCTCATGTTTTCCTCTCTGCACCAAAGCTCTTTGCCGAAAATAGGCTCTATGCACAGCAGCCATATTATCACTTCCTTCCCAGGTGTTACCAATGATACTAATGAAGGCTCTGTTCCATTTAGTGTAGCACAGTGGTTTCCACGACCCCCATAACTCTGAGAGTGTACAAATGGAACCAAATGGACCCTTACGGGTCCATTTGGTTCCATTTGTACACTCTCAGAGTTACACACCTGTAAGGGGCCATTTGGAAGCCCATGAGGGTCCCTGGACCCCAAATGTAGACCCACTGGTGTAGCAGAGTGTTTCCAGTGGGCCAACATGCACAATATCAGCACCCTGACTCTGTTTGACCAGAATGGAACAGAGCCTTCATTAGTATCATTGGTAACACCTGTGAATGTCTTCATAATATGGCTGCTGTGAATAGAGCCTATAGCCGAGCTACAAGCTTGCAGCGTGGCACAATGCGATGTGTTGTGCAGCTGTAGTTGTAGATCGGCTATTTTTTTTTTTACAAATGTTTGCCTATTTGCGAGTGTTCACCTATTGTGACACGCAGTGGTGTAAAGTAACTAAGTACATTTACTTAAGTACTGTACTTAAGCACAATTGTGAGGTATTTTTTTATGTACTGGAGTATTTCCAATTTTCGGTACTTTTACTTCTACTCTGCTACATCTCAGAGGCAAATATTGTGCTTTTACTCCACTACAATTATTTGAAAACTTTAGTTACTAGTTACTTTTCAGATATAAATTATGATGTTATGAAACACACATTAACCATTTTAGCCCTATATTACATTGACAATAGCCGATCTGCAAGCTCACAACGCGTCGCAAGCTTGTAGATTGTCTATTTTCAAACATTTTAGTACTTTTACTTTTGATATTTTAAGTACATTTTGATGCCAATACTTTTTGTACTTTTACTCAAGTACATTTTTTATTCTGAACTTTTACTTAAGGGCACGGTCTCTATCTTCCATTTGACTGTGGAATGGCCTCAATTGCTGCTCCCCGTCTCTCTTCAATAAACAGAAAATACATATTCAGGCGGATAGCCAATTTCAGCCAATCAGGAGAGAGTACCCATTCATCAGCTTAAATTTTATTGAGTGTTCCAGTTCCAAATGTTCCCTTCTTTGTGTCATCACTTTCAATCTCACTTGTTTATCCTGTATTAGTTCTCTCTCTCTCTCTCTTGATTGGATAAAATTGATGTCCAGAAATGAAAATATATTTTCTGTTTACTAAAGAGATGGAGAGAGAGCCTTGTTACTGGACAAACACTCTACAGCGACTTTTGAACCGTTTAAGAAAACAAAACAAAAAAAGCACTTATGAATCAAATTTTATTACAGCCCAATATCACAAAACATGTCCCAAAGGGCTGTTCACAAAAACAAGCAGTAATACAACGGTATTAAAAACAAGTCATGCAATGTATATACATACACATGCGTACAAATAACACATAAAAAACATGTAGGCAATTTAAACAGTGCACTTACAGCACCTGTGGTCTCCACCTGTTTGGCACTGTCCCTGTCTGCAACTTAGCTGCACTTGTGCCTGTTTGTATGGACCTTGTTTTTATGTGTTTAAAGCACTCTGGCCGGCGTGTTGTTTTCTCTGCTGAGTAGCGTTGTAAGTGGTGCAATCATGTTTGGGCTTAAACAGGACAAACTTGTGGTTGTTTTTTAATGACCGTGTGCAGAGTGGTACAAGTGCAGGAGAGGAGTGTCCCATACTAATTACCTACCGCTGACAGGAACTAAATGGTGTATTTATATAGCGCCTGCATTACATTCACCCTTTCTCTTTCACACATTCACGGCTGAGGAAACCACGCGAGGCTCCGACCTGCTCTTCGGGAGAAGTTAGGGGTTCTCAACCTGTGGGTCGGAACCCCCAGAGGGGTCCCCACATAATTTTGGGGGGTCAACAAATGATTTGCTTAATAATGTGCAACATTGTTTTCTCACTTATCATTAAACAAACTATTGTGACAATTTAAAGTCGTACCTGGAAAGTAAAAAAAAAAAACTTCTTCGGTCTTAAGCTGAGTCCTGCATTACCCAGAATTCCATTTGTTGTCACCGGAAGGCGGAAGCGTTTCAAAAAGCGTTCTTTTTGTTGTTTTATACTATCTGCGGATCGTTTCTCTTAGCCAGTGGAGCTTTAGTTACCATGAGCTGTGTTTTCTTTTGCTGTTGTTTTTCCATCTTCAAGTCCTATAAAGCCATACAAACAGCATGATATTCCTTTTTGTTACTAGCGCAGTAGTTACGGGCCAAACAGGAAACCGGTGCATTTTCGTTTCCGTTTTCCGGCCGGATGACTTTTCGCGGGAAAGACGCCCCACTCCACTTTCAATAGAACATATGTTTATAAAAGGCTTTCGGGGGTGAAATTCATGGAGTGGGTGTTGTGAAACATTTGCCACTCTATACAATTTAACTTAACGTAATAACCTTAAGGACTTTTAAGACCTTTTTAATACAGCAAAAACAAAATATGAATAATTACTATTAGTCAAAAGTAATCAAAAACTATAGTGTAAAAACATGTCAAACATTGGCCAAATTGTGAAATATTACCTGAGAGAAGAGGCCAAACATTTGAAAATAGCTGATCTACAATGTAACTGCATTCAGATACATATTTACTATATTTATGTGTGGAACCAAGTTAAACTAAATGTAATGCATCAACTACTACAATTCCAAGTGCTTGTCAGGGTTCAAGTGCTTGCCCCAGTTCAAATATTATGATTATTTTGGGCGGTCCATGAATCTCCATGAATTGAGTACTTGAGGACCCCATTTGAAACAAGCCATTGCGGCTTTTCTGGGCTTTTTCAATCCTATTTAGTTGACCTTGTATTGTGAACTGTTTTGCTTTTTTTTGCTTTAGCTTTTTTCTCTGCAAACTTCTAAATAAAGTATTCAATCAAAAGTACTCAATCAATCAATCAATCAATCAGTCGCGGTCTGAATAGGTTGAACCACTGTGTTGCCCATATACTGTTGCTTTGGGAAATGTGGTGAACAAGGTTGATGAACTATCTAGAGTAGACGAAGCATGAGCCTCCGTTCCCGGAGGGCATGACTCCTGTGTTTCTCAGAGACTGTGGCTGTTTGACACTTTACCCTCATCACACGCACCAGTGGATGGGTTTTCTCCCATCAGGACAGAGACCCTGCTAAGTCAGGCAAGAAATGGTGGCGCAGGTGTCAGCCATTACTTGAACGAGAGTGGTGTCACCCTGGAGGGGCCTGTGCTGCTTATACGTGACGACGGTGTCAACCCCAGACATCAACGAACGGTTAACGAGAGAGAGAGAGAGAGAGAGAGTGTAACCCTGACATTGAACCGCTAGCGGCGAGTTGTTGACCTTAAACATCTGCCTCGTGAGATTACATGGTATTGATCTGGTTGTTTACACCCCACCCCCCGACCCCCCCCCCCCCCTTCCGCCGGCAAAATGTCAAACTAAACCACAGAGATCAGCTGGTTCTCAACCTTTATTTTTTCTGGATCAGGGGCCCTGCTTTCAAAATCTCTAATGTGTTTGCGGTTCTAACTAAGTATGTTTACTCAAAGTACTGTACTTAAAGGACAACTTTGTTTTTTTACAACCAAGGTTTATGTTTTAGATTGTAATTCAAGTAAATAAAAGATGAGTGTTAAAATGTTTTAATTTACTGCTTTCTATAGTTTTAGCAATTTTCGCGATATTTTTTACAGTGGGCGGGGGCATTCTGTCCGGTGGCTAAATATGTCTTCTTTTTTTTTTACACAATAACCCAGCGTTTTCTTTATTATTATTTACAGTAGCTCTTCTAGCCCCCAATAACTCACATCTGGCCATCAAAGACCACAGGACCTTTTTTATTGTGTAAAAAAGGCATATTTAGCCACCAGACAGAATGCTAAAACTATAGAAAGCAGTAAATGAAAAAAAAAATAACACTCATCTTTTATTTACTTTAATTACAAGCTAAAATATAAACCTTGGTTGTAAAAAAAAAACAAAGTTGTCCTTTAAGTACAATGTTGAGGTACTTTTACTTCTACTCCACTACAGCTCAGAGGCAAATGTTGTACTTTTAACTAAAGTTGAAAACTTTAGTTACTAGTTACTTTGCAGATATGAATTATTACGTTATAGAACATTCATTAACCACTTCAGCCCTATTTTATACCTAGGCTATTTGAAAATAGCCGATCTACAAGCTCGCGATACGACACGTTGTGAGCTTATAGATCGGCTATTTTCAAACATTTTAGTACTTTGAGTCTCCTACCGGATACATTAGCATCTTTCTGCCGGAAATCAAATTATTGGTTTAGGAATGCGACAAAAACTGTAACATCTCCATGAATTCAATGCTTCATGGGGTGTGTAATTGATAGAAAATATGTAATTTTTTGGGGGTGAACTATGCCTTTAACTGGTCAGACGTGTGGGGCCGTGGGCATTTTTATCAGAGCATAAAACCCAACTTACTGTACATTACCGTTACATTCTTATTTATTGGTATCAGTATGAAAATATTTTTCTCTAGATTTGATATAAAACAATAACATGTAATTGTTTTATATAATGTTATATTATCATTCAAATGTGTTTAGGCAATTATTTTGGGGCCTACTTGCAATACCCTAGGGGCCTGCTAGTGGGCCCCGGGCCCACACGATTTGCAACATAACTCACCAGATACACTGGTCATCTTCAATGTGGATTTTAATCACCGTACTCTATCCTCTTCTGCACATTTTTTAAGTGACAATTAAATGACTTGTAAGACCTTTTTAAGGCCAAATTGTCAAACGTGTTACGTGAGAAAGAGGCAAACATTGTGAAAATAGCCGATCTGCAAGCTCACAATGCCTCGCGGTGCGAGGCGTTCAGATATTTCCGGCTAGTACGAGGCGTTCGGCTATAGGCTATATGCAGAGCAGCCATATTATCACTTCCTTCACAGGTGTTACCAATGATACTAATGAAGGCTCTGTTCCATTTGGTGTAGCACAGTGGTTTCCACGACCCCCATTACTCTGAGAGTGTACAAATGGAACCAAATGAGTCACACACCTGTAAGGGTCCATTTGGAAGCCCCTGAGGGTCCCTGGACCTCCACTGTAGACCCACTGGTGTAACAGAGTGTTTCCAGTGAGCCAACATGCACAATATCAGCACCCTGACTCTGTTTAACCAGAATGGAACAGAGCCTTCATTAGTATCATTGGTAACACCTGTGAATGTCTTCATAATATGGCTGCTGTGAATAGAGCCTATTATCACAATATTTATCTGTGGAAAGGAGTCAAATAAATGTAAAAAAAAAAAAACTACAATACATGCTTACAATTCCAAGTGCTTGTCAGGCTTGGGGGGGTCCCTGGTTTAAATATGATTGTTTTGGGGAGTCGCGGCCTGAGAAGTTTGGGAACCCTTGTATCGACTGTAGAAACTGTTATTTCAATGTAAAAAAAAAAAGTGTTGAGTGTTTTTTTTCCTATAACAACAAGCCTTGGGTTGGAACTAGTACATCTATTGTAAATGGTGTCAGTCTGCCCTCTGCTAAGGCGTCTTAAAACCAACAAAGCTGCAGGGTCTGATGGTGTTTCCACCCACGGACGCTTTAACTCACATCCTTTGGTGTCAGTGAGAAACTCCTACATTGTGTTCTATCACAGCATTCTGAAGATGAAGTGTTTTTGTTCTTTTCTGTATAGTTTGCTGGAGGGAAGGCATCACAGCTAACGACAGGACCTGGATCAACACATAGATTAACCCATTGAAACCTTTATTTTATACTTTGGGCTATTCGAAAATAGCACATATACAAGCTCATAGCGCGGCACTCGTAGATCTGCAAATATTTTTTGGTGTTGGCGTGTGGTGGCTAACTTCTCTCTCTCTCGAGTCTCAGGGGATTAATAAAGTTAATCAAATAAAAGCTATGTGTCCTAACATCCCTGGCAATAATGCTGTTAACATGGCATGCCTGAGGCTGCCATTTGTGACCCGTTTGCATCCTTTCCTTCTTCAAACAGTGAAGCTCAGCAGTTCCTTCAAACGGCTGCAGAGATCCTCTAGCAGGCTAATAAGGTCTTCCTTTCACACACACGCACGCACGCACGCACGCACGCACGCGCGCGCGGCACGCATTGAAACAAGAAGTCCTTGTTATAAAAACCTTTAAGACACACGAATGGCTCGTGAACCGCACTGTGACGCATAAAGTATTTCACAGTTTCTGGATGTGTGTCCAGACGCCAAGACAGGGTTTCAGATAGGGTGCTCAGTTGGGCCCTGCTCAGGAGCTATTACTATCCCAGATTAAAATGTAAAAAAAAGTATATATATTTATATATAATTAACAATTTCCAATACTTTTACTTCTACTCCACTACATCTCAGAGGCAAATATTGTACTTTTACTCCACTACAATTATTTGAAAACTTTAGTTACTTTTCAGATATAAATGATGATGTTATGAAACATACACTAACCACTTTAGCCCTATGTTATAGCTAGGCTATTTGAAAATAGCCGATCTACAAGCTCACAACGCGTCGCATCGCGACACGTTGTGTGCTTGTAGATCTGCTATTTTCAAACATTATAGTACTTTTACTTTTGGTACTTTAAGTACATTTTGATGCCAATACTTTTGTACTTTTACTCAAGTAAATTTTGAATTCTGGACTTTTACTTGTAACGGAGGATTTCTATATTGCAGTATTGGTACTTTTACTTAAGTAAAGAATTGTAGTACTTTTTCCACCACTGGCTATAACAGGGGTCTTCAATGTTTTTCAGGCCAAGGACCCCTTAGGTGAGAGAGGGATGAAGTGGGGACCCCCCACTACGTATCGGATTCATGTTAAATGTGTGTTTTCAGACATTGAACCACTTAAACCCTCAATACTTTGTAAACTTGACCTTTTTTTCCTTCACATCAGATAGCCAGAAGTAGCCCTCTATGCATTTAAAACAAACAGTGTGCTGTAGTTGTAGGATATGGTTATACTCATATAGTTAACTATATGATTTTGTTGATGTGATTTTGATTGACTGATTGATGAATGAATGTCACCTCCTTTCTTTGGGAATTTGCATTTACCGGTACCTCCCCTTGTGGTCTCCTGATAGGTGTTTTTTTTTTTTTTGTTCAGGCTTGTTTTGAAACCAGTGATTCACATCGTTTAACCCATTGAGTCCTGGAACGCATCTGTGTCACTTTTTGATTTGAGCTAAAAAGCATTATTTTACACTTTGGCTATTCAAAAATAGCAGATATACAAGCTCGTAGCGCGGCACCGAGTGCCGCGCTACGAGCTTCGAGACAATTGGTGCAAATCTTTGAATATATATATATTTTTAAAGCGAACATTTGTAACTCAAATCTTTGCTTCTGGGGGTCCCTGGAACAAAATATTTTGAGATGGGGGGTCCGTGGCCAAATACATTTTGGGGTCCTTGACATTAAAAAGTTTGAAAACCACTGACATGGCAGCATACATTTTTTGATTTAGAAGACATTTTGTAGAAATGAAAATGAAAGAAATGAATGGATGGTGTCAAGGCATTCCTCATTGTGGCGGCAGAGTAGTAGAATGAGAATGTTCCTGTGCTTGTTCTGTATTTGGCCAGTATCAGATTGTTGTCGCCGTGGGTATCACTCACTTTAGAGGAAGTTAGTTGGCTAGTATACAGTATATGTATTAATTGTGAGAATTTGTCAGCTGATCCATCAGATCAGTACAGCTGGATGTGGACTTCGGGGAGGCACCAATGACCTATTTTGTAAAGTTAATGACCCCCCCCCCTTGTCAGCCCACCCCCTCCCCGTCTCTCCCCTGTTGTCATGGTAACGGCCAAGTCTAGGGAAATGAGACTATAGGTAGGCGAACGTGAGAGCGAGCGAGAGAGAGAGAGACAGAATGTTAGAATGAAGAGAGGGAGACAGATAGAGGAAATGAAACAAAGAGAATAACAGAAGGGTGAAGCACAGCTGGAGAGAAGGAGGGGGGGGGGGGGGGGGGGTGAAAGAAAACTGAAAAGCAGTGTTGCCATGTCTGCTTATTATAACCTGACTTTGGGCATGTTTTTTCTGTAAAGTTGCTTGTAAATAGCGGCAGTTGAGGGTTGCATTTATTTTGCGCTTGTTTCTAAAGCGTAGTTGCTTATTTGGGTTAGCTTCCCTAATGTTGTTTAAACCAGTGGTTTGTCAAGGAAAATATGTTATGTTGTTAAAATGTTTCAAAAGGTATTTACAATTCAAAAATGTCCAAGATTTTTTTGAAAATAGCACATCTACAAGCTCACAACGCATCGTGTTGTGGCGCGTTGTGAGCTTGTAGATAGGCTATTTTCAAATATCCGATGCATATAGGTTTAATGTGGCCTAGTCGCTTCTTTTGGGCTTGTTTGCATAGACCTTGTTGCTTATTTCTCTCGCACAATCTGGCAACACAGCTGAAAAGATGAAAGGTGAAGGAGTAGTGAATAGAAGATCAAGTACACACCTGTCTTGTGTTTTACAACGGTGCGACAGATGGCACATTGTCATGTAGTCACAAAACACATAGAAACCTTGTCTCCATATTTAAACTTTTTATGAAGTTGTGTTTTTGTTTGGTAAATGAATGCCCAACTTCCAGTGGCGTAAAGTAACTAAGTACATTTACTCAAGTACACAGTACTGAGGTGATTTTACTTAACTGTATTATTTCCAATTGTCTATACTTTTGCTTCTACTCCACTACATCTCAGAGAAAATTATTGTACTTTTACCCCACTACAGTCATTTGAAAACTTTAGTTACTGTGCAGATATAAATTATTACATTATGAAACATATATTAAGCACTTATTTGAAAATAGCCGATCTACAAGCTCACAACGCGTTGCATCGCGGCGAGTTGTGAGCTTGTTGTGCTCACAACAAGCTCACAACAAGTAAGTACTTTTACTTTTGGTACTTCAAGTACATTTTGATACCAACACTTTTGCACTTTTACTCAAGCATTTCTTTTTTATTCCGGACCACATTGCAGTATTGCTACTTCTACTTAACACATTGACTGCCAAGATATTAAACATCGTTTTTTTATCCCCATGCCAGCGTAATTACCTTAAATCACACACAATGCAGTATTTAGCTAACAGCTTTTGGTAAACCCACACAGGACAGGATCAGGAATGCAGCAGTTTTGATCCTTAAAAACGTTCAATCTGTGATGCAGCGCTGAAGAGGTTTAAATTTCTCACTTAAACATTCATATAGCTCCCAGGCTGCCAAGATTTTAAGGATTATTAATAATTACACAAAAGATGATGAATATCCAGTCCCTGAAGAAAGAACAAATAGATGCACCAATCGTCAGATGATTCGGGGAGAGGTGGGATCAAGCAGGAGAGGTTAACTGTGGCAGAAACATTTCTCACACAAGAGCAAGTCGTTATCTCTGTCACCCTGCTATCTCTCATGTCCTCCTTTAGGGAAGTAGAAACCATGGGATAAAGTCTAGACCATAGACTGTAAAAAAAATAATGGACAGCGTTACGCCTGTAGACTCTACAGTCCGTAAATGAAGCCTTTTTTTTTTTTTAATTTTATCCCACGATTTTGTAACCCCATTTTTTACACCCAGTGCCAATTGTCTATGTAATCCTGGGCACTACCTTCCCTCTGCCAACCTAAGGAGGCCAGGGTCGAGCTCATGCCTCCTTCAATGCATGAGAGCCAACTGACCTTCTTATCACCTGACAGGGGGGAGTTTCCCTGGTTGGACGTAGCGCGTGGAAGGAACACGTTATTCCAACCAGTTCCTTTCCCCTCCATCAGGCGCCCCGGCTAGCCAGGGGGAGGCAGTATAGTGACCAGGATTTCTGCATGTTTTTGTGAGGGTATCTACCCTAGGAGACACGGGGAGAACATGCAAACTCCACACAGAGTAGGCCCTTTCGCCAACCCCACCTAGGGTATGGGCACAGAGAAGACTATTTTTCAGCAATTTAAAATCCGCCATCTTTCCATATCGGGTCATATCCTAAGCAACCGGAAATTAAACATAAAGCTATTGGTTGGGACCAGAGCGGGGGTGGGGAATGAATGCCATTGGTTGTGTAGCTTGTCAGTCAAAACATCCAAGGTAGCCACGCCCCTCCTAGAGCATACCCCACTTTATCATCAATTTTAAGATTAATGGCACCATAATTTACCAAAACGCATATCATGGTGATTGAGAGAAGACTTTAAATTAGCGACTGGAAGCATATGGGATTTATGGCAATGTTTATTAAGGTAATAAAATCAAGTCTAAAGTTTGTCAGAAACCCACCCACTTGCAATGAGTTATTTCTTCTGACACCAGCACGGGTAAAACAGCGAAAGTACAGGCCATTCATATGAACTGTCACTTAATAGACAAAGACTCAATAGGCTCTATGCACAGCAGCCATATTGGGAGTGAATTGGGCCCCTTCCTTCCTACTCCTTCACAGGTGTCACCAATAATACTAATTAAGGCACTGTTCCATTTAGTGTGGTCTAGTGGTTGTCTTATTTTCAAGGACGCCCATAACTCTGAGAGTGTACAAATGGAACCAAATGGACCCGTAACACCATAAGGGGTCATTTGGGAACCAAAATGGAGTGTTTCTAGTGAGCCAACATGCACAATGTCAGCACCCTGACCAGAATGGAACAGAGCCTTCATTAGTATCATTGGTAACACCTGTGAAGAAGAGGCCCAATTTCTTTCCAATATGGCTGCTGTGCATAGAGCCTATTTCAAAGGCGGATGCTGGGCCCTTGGTCTAGACTAGAGTCCCAATTTAACCGTCTCTCCCTTTCATCTCTGTTCCATTCCCTCCCCCTGCAGGTACTGCGCCAGCGGAGGCGCCGCTGAGCTGACATCTAATATGCAAAGCCCCCATGCTGCTGCTGCTGCTGCTGTGGCCAGGACCGGATGGACCGAGGTCCCCTGCACCCGCCTGGACAAGGGGGTCCCCGCCCCTCTGCCGCCGTCCCACCGCACCCGCTCCGTGCCCATCATCCCCTCCCTGCAGCCGTGCGACCGGACGGACGAGCGGCCCGCCGCGCAGGGCGTCCCGAAGCCCGAGGCACCGCAGCGCCTCCAGTGGCGGTCCGCGCCTCCGGCCCGAAAGACCACCACAGTGCCTGTGGGCTCCGCCGCCGCCGCGTCCCCCGGTTCCAGTGAGACCACCTCCGCCACTACCACTCGTCCCGCGGAGCCTCCCGCCGCCGGCAGCCTGCGGTCAGGAGGGAAGAGCGGCCGAGGCGGCCCCCCGCAGGCGCGGGAACCCCCCCGCACCGCCGTGGAAACCGTGGTGGAACTGGAGGGGGAGGGGGGCTCGAAACACAGAAGCCTTTGCGGTCGCCCCGCGATGGCACTGGCGTCCGCCGGGTCGTGTTCCGACCTGCCGCGCAGCGGCATGAACACTGCTGTTGCCGCGGTGACGGCCGCCGCGCTCGATCGGGAGGGCGGAACTGACAGATACGCTCGCGCCCGCGCTCCGTTCCCTGGCGCTGCCGCCGAGGCCGCGGTGTCGAAGGCAACGGGCCAAATAGAGGCCCCCCGGGGGCCTTGCCAAGCAGAGACCACTGTAGTGTACGGAGAACACTCTGCCCCCGGTGGCAGAGAACGCGTAACAGCCGGAGACGACGACGTCGTGGCGCCCTCCTCCGCGAGCTGATCGGATTATTTCTACGGCGCTTTGAGGACGTTGTTTTTTTCCGATAACTCGGCTTCCTTTGTCGGGTGGCATGTGTTTGGGCTCATGGCCATCGAGAGGAGCTCGAGCGGACTCCGCAGCAGAGGTGACATTTATTGACATGAATGAAAAAGACATCAAATTATTCAAGAAAAAGAGGCAAAAACACAAAACACATCGTTGTGTATACATGTGAATCAATGCAGAAAAACAAAAATGAAGTTATTTGGGATGGGAGCTTGATTTAAAAAGTGTACTGAAGAAAAAAAAAAGAAAAGAAGATAAATGCCACTATTTAAACACAGCTTCTACTTAGAAACCAAAATAGTGTGTCATCTCTATGTTGTTTCTCTATTGTAAAGAAATGAAAGTATATGTCACATAATATATGTCATATAGACGTATATATATTTGACATGCAATTGTGACAAAATAAAGATTATGATTACGGTGTAAATGTTATTTTTCTTTCATTTCAGTCGTACTTAACAATGCCATGAGCAATGGCCTTGCTATTTAAAGGGATATTTCACTTTCAAAAACTAGTTGGGTCATTTTATCGTCTACTCAGGCTTTTGGGAGCACCCCGGACAGTCTTTAAGTCGCTTGATTCAGTATTAAGATATTTTATATTCATTCTATAAGACACGCCCCCTTCCTATACAAACCCATTGTAGCTTCAAACTCCATTTTAACCATGTTAGATTAATCAGAAACACCCGTCCTTGGTTCTGGTGACTGACATTGCCCTCCTAATACGTGAGGGGGCCGTGTTTTTCCGATTACTTTTTTGAATAAAATTGAATTGAATAAAATAAATGAATTGAATAAAATAAATGGAAAAAGTAATCGAAAAAACACGGCACCCTCACGTATTAGGATGGCAGGATGAGTCACCAGAACCAAGGACGGGTGTTTTTGATGAATCTAACGTCTCCCTAACAATGGGTTTGTATAGGAAGGGGGCGTGTCTGATAAAATGAATATCAAATATCTAAATACTGAATCAAGCAAATTAAAAACTGTCCGGGGGGTTCACAAAAGTCTGAGTAGACCCCCTTTTTGGAAAGTGAATTATCCCTTTAATTGCTGTTAGTTTTTAATTAGATTATCTTCAGTACGTCGCTCCGCAGGTAAGGGAGTTTTGAATCATTGATTTGTCGATAGGGCAGCGGTTTGATGAGTAACGTCTGGTCCCATCGCGTCGCAAATCATAGATCTTGAACAACACCGTTTTAAAATGTTTGCAAACATTGTCTACGTATTGCTTTTTTCACCACTTTCATTCTGCTCCTACTCTCTCATCATTGATCTGAACTGGTCCATTTAGTTGGTACTATTTAGTTGAGCTATCGGTGCCCTGCAACATACTAGCGTCATGTCCAGGGGATGCTCTTGTACATCATGTGACAATATACTAGCAGTGGTGGAAAAAGTACTCGGATGTTTTACTTGAGTAAAAGTAGTAATACCACAATGTATAAATACTCTGTTACAAGTAAAAGGCCTGTGTTCAAAATGTCACTTGAGTAAAAGTACACAAGTATTGACATCAAAATATACTTAAAAGTACCAAAGGTAAAAGTACTAGGATGTTTGAAAATATCAGATCTACAAGCTCACAACGCGTTGCAGTGCAACACGTTGACGTTGTGAGCTTGTAGATAGGCTATTTTCAAATAGCCTATGTATAAAATAGGCTATTTGAAAATAAAGTGGTTAATGTATGTTTCATAATATCATGAAAAGTAACTAGTAACTAAAGTTTTCAAATAATTGTATAGTGGAGTAAAATTACAATATTTGCCTCTGAGATGTAGTGGAGTAGAAGTAAAAGTACAGAAAATTACAGTACTTGAGTAAATGTATTTAGTTACTGCTACACCACTGCTTGTACTGTACATCATGTGACATACTAGCATAATGTCCAGGGGATGTACTTGTTCATCAAGCTGCCTCACGCTACAAAAACGAAAAGGAGGTTCATGTCCAAAGGGCTCGGAGAACCAAGGGTCCCCAAGGCTACTTATGTCCTCTGTCACTGCAGAGCAAGGTGATGGCTTCTTGGGCTGCAGCCCCAATAGGCTCTATGCACAGCAGCCATATTGGAAGGAAATCGGGCCTCGTCCTTCACAGGTGTTACCAATGATACTAATGAAGGCTCTGTTCCATTTAGTGTAGCACAGTGGTTCTCAAACATATTCATTTCAAGGACCCCCATAACTCTGAGAGTGTACAAAGTGTACACTCTCAGAGTTACACACCCGTAAGGGGCCATTTTGAAACCATGAGGGTCCCAATGTGAGACCCACTGGTGTAGCAGAGTGTTTCCAGTGAGCCAACATGCACAATATCAGCACCCTGACTCTGTTTAACCAGACTGGAACAGAGCCTTCATTAGTATCATTGGTAACACCTGTGAAGGAAGTAAGAAGAGGCCCAGTTTCTTAACATTATGGCTGCTGTGCAAAGAGTCTATTGTTGTCTCAAATGCTCCATGTCATTTGTAACTTAAAGAATACCTCAACTTTGTGTCATCTTCTGTGTCATTGTGCAGTACTACTCCCTGACAGTGTGAGGCAGCAATGCGCCATTGGCCATCTAAAGCCAGTCGGCCCTGATGTCATGCGTTTACGGTCCATATCGCCATGGCAACAGACATGTGTAATGGTATGACTGTTTGTTCTGTCGCCCAATGAGGCAGCGTGCATGAGAAGAGCTCTGCTAGGATTTAATCATTCACATAAAACGGAGAAAGAGCCCCACTAATTAAGTCCAGCTCATTATGTTTGCACCGTCCACAAGCTGCTGGAAGAGGAGGTTTAGTTAACTAGCTCTAGCTGATATTCAGGGTTGTGTGTGTGGGAGATGGAGGGAGGGAGAGAGAGCCAGAGAGAGATAAATTATCTATTTATTATCTATGGTGTAAAGTAACTAAGTACTTTTACTCCTGTCAATTTTTAATTCTGAATTTTTACTTGTAACAGAGTGCTTCTACATTGCAGCATTGATACTTTTACTTAAGTAAAACATTTGAGTACTTGTTTCCACTACTGACCACAACATTATGTGTTTTCTATATCGCCTGATCTGTTCCATTTACATACAGTATGTATGCTCTTTACTTGGTTTAGTTGCACTTGTCTGGCAGCGAGCCCAACACTGGAGGTGTGAGACACAGGTTGGCAGCGCTTGGCAGCCCTGAGGGGCCGAAATTCGGCCCGTGGGCAGTACTGGCAGCTAATAATATTATTGCACAGTGGTGTAAAGTAACTAAATACAATTACTCAAGTACTGTACAATGTTGAGGTACTTTTACTTCATGGAGTATTTCCAATTGTCTATACTTTTACTTCTACTCCACTACATCTCAGAGGCAAATATTGTACTTTTACTCCACTACAATGATTTGAAAACTTTAGTTACTTTGTAGATATGAATAAATATATTACATTATAAAACATACATTAACCACTTCAGCCCTATTTTATACCTAGGCTATTTAGCAGATCTACAAGCTCACAACACGTCGCATCGCGACGCGTTGTGAGCTTGTAGATCAGCTATTTTCAAACATTTTAGTACTTTTACTTTTGTTACTTTAAGTACATTTCTATACCAATACTTTTGTACATTTACTCAAGTACATTTTTAATTCCAGACTTTTACTTGCAACGGAGTACTTCGACATTGCAGTATTGATACTTTTACTTAAGTAAAACAGTTGAGTACTTTTCCACCACTGATTTATAATGAATCAGGGAACAGATTAAATACACAGTGACTGGTGCTGTCAGAGTTGGACGTGACGATGCATCAACAGACGAACGACCACTTCATCCACTTCAATTAGCTGCTGACTTTTGTTCTTTATTGTTTTATTGGTCTAGAAGCAGTCCAGCTTGATGGTATAAACACAACACAATGATTCAGTGCTTTAGCTGCGTGTTCATGCAGTAATGCGCATAGATGGATTTGCCGTTTAATTTGTTTTATGCAAACAAAAGTAAAGTTAAAGTTAGGGTAAGTGATATGTTTTGGTTAGAACAAAAATGTTTTTATTAAAAGGTTAAAGCCCTATATTCTGATAGTAAGCATTGCTATAGAGTGTTTGTTCAGTAACAGGGGTCTACATTTTCAGGTTGGTGACAAAATTTCAGCCAATCAGGAGAGAGCACCCATTTATCACCTTTATTTTTTATAGCGTTCCAGTTCCAATTGTGTCTGCTCATGTCTTTGTGTCACCACTTCCGATTTCACTTGTTTAATCTGTATCCTGACTGAGTTCTCTATCCTGATTGGATACAATTGTCATCCTGACCTGAAAATGCATTTTACACTAGCCAATGAAAAAGAACACTGTAGCCCAAGGGTGTGCAACTTTGATGATGCAGAGGGACACTATATTACCACACTCACTCCAGAGGGCCACATTGCATATACTGTCAGGCAGACACCATTTATCTCCGTATTTTAAAAAGTTGCAAAAATAGCCGATCGACAAGCTCAAAACGCATTGCAGTGCGTTTTGAGCTTGTAGATCTGCTATTTTTGCTACTTTTTGAATTGGAATCCTGACAAATAACATTTCTTTTCAATTTCAAATGCATTTAGTTATACTTATGTTAACTTGTTGAACTTAAATACAAATACATTGGACATAGAAAAAGACAATAGAATTAATTAAGCTACATGTTTGCATGTTTGGAATTGTAACAGCTGAAATCAATAACACATCAATGTTCTGATATTAACCTGCGGGCCACATTAAGTGAAGATGGGGGGGCGCATGTGGCCCCCGGGCCGCCAGTTAGTTGCCCAGGTATGCTGTAGCCCCAATGAAGCTGACCACCGTTGCAGCGTGAGCAGACTGAAGGTACCCAAGGATCCACCCACCTGCAGACATCAGCAACACCATGAAAATCACATGATCATAATTGTCACCCGACGTTAGTGTTCTATAGCAGGGGTCTTTAACAGGGGGTCCGGGACCCCTCGGGGGTCCTCAGAGCTACTATAGGGGGTCCGCCAAATATTTGTGTGATAGGATTTTTGCATTTTTTTACAAATAGATAGTCAATGCAGCATATCTATGAAATCTATGAAAAAGTGTAATTTGCAACGCAATTATAAACAATGTAGTGGGGGTCCCTGATTCATCTCTCTCAGGCAAGGGGTCCGTGGCCTGAAAAACGTTTAAGACCCCTGTTCTATAGGGTTAAAGCCAGGACAGGATAATGTTTACAAAACTGTTTACTGTTGCAGGACAGGGACCATAGAATGTTCTGCACAAAAAGACAAATAGACTAGAAAAAGTGCTCCTCAAAGCACAGGTCTCCGCCAGGTCAGGTAGGTTATTGTGGGCCAGCAATGTTCGGAATTTGCCAATCAGGATGGAATATGAAAAATCTGACGGAACCATCTTAATCACTTGACTCCAGAGATAATGTGTACCGATTAGCATGATGTTTGGACAAAATTTGTAGGAGTAATATGAAAAAGAAAAGTATTGCAAAATTTGGCCACCTGGTGGCGCTGTAATAATTGTAGTGGAGTACAAGTACTGGGAGGTAGTTAGTTATTGCTCCACACTCCCTAGGAAGCAGGGAGGGAGGGAGGGAGGGAGGGAGGGGCGGGCTTTATAAGTCCTTCAATTGTCAGCCCTGCCCCCCCCCCCCCCCCCCCCACACACACACACACACACACACAGAGAGACACACAGTTTGTTACAAGCTCTGCAATGTTTCCAAGTAAAAGATCAAAATAAACAACTCATAATGCAACGTTACTCCACATGAACGTTGAGTAAAGTCGTCAGTGTTTACCAGAGTGGTGAAAGCTGCTAAAACACACTTGTGACAACAAGACATTGGAAACAGAAGGGCATTATCTCTATCTGGCCAAACTGAGGTGAGTTTCTACAGGTGACTTAGCTTAGCTAATTGGCGGCTTAGCATTAAAGGAATTGATGGAATGTGTGTGTTTAATTTCACTTGTATTTTACTTGGTAAAGCAACAACTAGTCAGGATGAAGCATTGTTGTGTTGTGATGTGACGTGAAGTGAATATGTTGTATTGTTGAGCTGTGTTTGATTGTGATGCTAAGTCAGGCTATGCAGGCCTAGACAGTGGTGTAAAGTAACTAAGTAAATGTACTCAAGTACTGTACAATTTTGAGGAGCTTTTACTTTACTGGAGTATTTTTAAATTTCAATACTTTTACTCCTACTCCACTACATACCAGAGACAAATATTTTACTCCACTACAATCATTTAAAAACTTTGGTTACTAGTTACTTTGTAGATTTGGATTATTATTACAAAACATACCACTTCAGCCATATAGCCTATAGTTAGGCTATTTGAAAATAGCCGATCTACAAACTCACAACGCGTCACATCATAACGCTTTGTGCATAATGAGTACTTATATATAGTATATAGTATATTTTGATGCCAATACTTTTGTACTTTTACTGAAGTAAAGTTTGAATACCAGACTTGTACTTGTAATAGAGTATTTCAAAATTGCTGTATTGGTACTTTTACTCAAGTAAAGATTTTGATTGCTTATTGCACCACTGGGCCTAGTAAATCACTTCACACATTCATCAGGATCCTGGATGGCTTGGTTCCAGGCTTAACATAATGTATAATAAAAAAAAAATCTGAAATCTCCATGGGAAAAATTAATGGGTTTTCTATCTGTGACACCACAAAATGGCCGCCACTGCTATGCCCTATAAGTGTACACAGGGTATTTGCACATGTATAAAGTTACAATTTAATGACTTTGAATACTAAATTGGCCAAATGGTCAAATATTACGTGAGAAAGAGGCAAACATTGTGAAAATAGCCGATCTACAAGCTCTATGTATACTGTGTATGCTGTACAGTATACATATACTAGGCTGTGAATGTTATGCAGTTATGACAGGATATAGTATACTAGGCTGTATATGTTATGCAGTTATGACAGGATACAGTATACGTATACTAGGCTGTATGTTGTGACAGGATACAGTATACATATACTAGGCTGTGAATGTTATGCAGTTATGAAAGCATACAGTATACATATACTAGGCTGTATATGTTATGCAGCTATGACAGGATACAGTATATGTATACTAGGCTGTATGTTGTGACAGGGTACAGTATATGTTTACTAGGCTGTATATGTTGTGACAGGATACAGTATACGTATACTAGGCTGTATGACAGGATACAGTATATGTATACTAGGCTGTATATGTTGTGACAGGATACAGTATACATATACTAGGCTGTATGACAGGGTACAGTATATGTATACTAGGCTGTATGTTGTGACAGGATACAGTATACGTATACTAGGCTGTATGACAGGGTACAGTATATGTATACTAGGCTGTATGTTGTGACAGTATACGTATACTAGGCTGTATATGTTGTGACAGGATCCAGTATACGTATATGTGGCTCTCGGTTACTTGAATTAATCTTTCTTTCTTTCTTTCTTTCAGATACTCAAGGCTGGCAGAGGTGTTTGAGGGGGGACACCCCCCTCCTCTTCATTATAAGCGTGGACTATGCAGACAGGCCATCAGTGGAGGAGGGGAGCAAGAACTGGGCTTCACTACTACAACTAGGAGGTCTAGATGACTCTTTAATGTAGTCTTTTTTTTATTTTATAAACACACACACGCACGCACGCACGCACGCACGCACGCACGCACGCACGCACGCACGCACGCACGCACGCACGCACGCACGCACACACACACACACACACACACACACACACACACACACACACACACACACAAACACACCCCACACACACACACACACACACACACACACCCACCCACCCATACACCCCCACACACATACATATGACGATGCAGATGATATCTGCATCATAGATGCCCAGAAGACTGAGGTTCTCACCTACAGTGTAACACCCTCCCAGACCATCCACCTCTAATAAAGTAGTGGTGAAGTTAACCAGAGAGATGTAAAGTACTGGTGAAGCCAACCAGATGTACGGAGGATGGAGATGTAAAGTACTGGTGAAGCCAAACAGATGTACGGAGGATGGAGATGACGGGAGACGCCCGCTGGAAGGCTCATCCGAGGATGCCCTGCCCTAGAGAACGAGATCTGGAGATCTTTCTCTATCCATGGGTTTGTCTGCATGGGGGATTCCTCCTCCGACGGCCGAAGACCTTGTCCTTCTCGGGGGTTTCCCCTGAAGACGGCTGATGAAGACGACTCAAAGTAGGAACCTCTTTAGGACTGTCACGATTATGACGTTTTACTTGACGATTAATTGTCGCTCAAATAATTGCGATGAACTAGGCCGAATTAATTAATTATTGTGTCGTATGCTGAACATTGTAACATTATTAATAAAAATGTGTCTGTCTTCGTAAACAAAAGGTGCACGGGTCAGATATGACTTTTAACTTGCATAACTCAATAACTTTATACGTGGAAATAGAAGTCTGCTATTTCCACTATCTTTGAAAATGTTTGAAAACTATGAACATTTTTCAACATGGAAATGATTATGACGATTAACCGGAAAAGTATTGCGATTATCTGAAATACTTGCGATCAGGTGATAATGTCATAATTGTGACATACCTAATGTGTCCTTTTCCTTTGCTGGATGCTGCTGCTACTGCTGCTGCAGGTGCAGTTTGTGTTGTATGATGTTTTTGTTGTATGCTGTTCGTGTTTGGTGCTGTTTGTGTCATGTGCTGATGTGGTTCAAGATGTACAGTATCTCTGTTGCTGTCATGTTGGGGCCCGGTGTGGCAGTGAAACATGTTCAGTAGAGACAATTTGCATGAAACATTTTTTAGACATAGTCCTCTGTAAATCCGGGCCATTTGAAAAGGTAACTTTTTTCTAGTGGTGCACCTCCTACTGGCTCCAATACAGGTCTCCACCAGGTCAGGTAGGTTATTGTGGCCTTGATCCTGGTGGCGCTATAATAGGCCAATGTGAAAAGGGTGCCATTTCTTCTTAGGCCTTTCAATCGGACACTTGCATTCATGATTTGAGGCATTTTGTTCCAAAAATGTGCTTTGCAAAATTAGACCTGCTGGTGGCGCTATAACAGGCCAATGTTAAAAGGGTGGCATTTGTTCCTCAACATAGTGTGAATGTGCGTGCAAAGTTTGACTGCATGCTGCGTTCATGATTTGCGGCATTTTATTCAAAACCACTACTGCAAACTTTAGATGTGAATCTTAGCCAATCAGGATGGAATATGAAAAATCAAACAGATCCATCTTGATCACATGACTATAGAGATCATGTATACCGATTTGCGTGAAATGTGGATAAAATGGGAAGGAGTAATATAAAAACATGTGTTTTACATAAGTCGCCCTCCTGGTGGCGCTATAAAAGGCAGATGTGAAAAATGCACGGCAAAGGTTTTTTCCTTGGCCTCTAGGGAGTGCACATACAAAGTTTTACACAGATCGGTGCAGTTATAGGTAAAAACACGAATCGGCCTGTTATAGCGCCACCATGAGGCTGATTTAAAAATGTTCAAGTTGCATTTCTTTCTCGGCATAGTGGGAATGTGCGTGCGAAATTTCACGGATATTGCATGCTGTGTTCATGATTTGAGGCATTTTGTTCAAAACAGAGCACTCCTGCAAACTTTGGAAGCCATTTTCAGCCAATCAGGATGGAATATGAAAAATCGGAAAGACCTGTTTAGTTTGATGACTATAGAGATACTGTGTAGCGATTTGCGTAATGTTTGGACAAAATCGGTAGGAGTACTGTCAACATTTTATTTTGCAAAAAGCGGCCTCCTGGTGGCGCTATAACAGGCCCATGTGAAAAATGTGAGGCAGAGGTTCTGAATTGGCATCCAGGGAGTGTGTGTGCACAGTTTCGCTGCGATCAAGCCAACAGTGTCGGAGATTAGCTGTACACAGAAAGACAGAATTACACACAGACACACGGACACATGGACGGACAGGGTGCAAAACATACTCTCGCCATGCCTTTCGGCCTGGCGGAGACAATGAATACAATGAAGGTTCAAAGGAATGCACTAAGTGCACTAAGTTTATGTGTGTCTGCACCCACAACATTATGTGTTTTCTATCGCCTGATCTGTTCCATTTTCATGCCACGGCAGCTTTCAGTGTACGCTCTTTACTTGGTTTAGTTGCACTTTTTCTGGTAGCGAGCCCAACACTGGAGGTGTGAGACCCAGGTCGGCAGCGCTTGGCATCCCTGAGGGGCCGAAATTCGGCCTGTGGGCAGTACGGGCAGCTAATAATATTACCAGTGGTGTAAAGTAACTAAGTACATTTACTTAAGTACTGTACTTAAGTACAATTTTGAGGTACTCAAAATCTCAGAGGCAAATATTATACTTTTACTCCACAACAATTATTTGAAAACTTTAGTTACTAGTTACTTTGCAGATATGAATCATTATATTATAAAACATACATTGACCACTTTAGCCCTATTTCATACATAGGCAGTTTGAAATGAGCCGATCTACATGCTCACAACGCGTCGTGCGACGCGTTGTGAGCTTGTAGTACTTTTACTTTTGGTACGTTAAGTACATTTTGATACCAATACTTTTGTGCTTTTACTCAAGTACATTTTTAATTCCTGAGTTTAACTCGTAACAGAGATACTTCTACATTGCAGTATTGATACTTTTACTTAAGTAAAACATTTGAGTACTTTTTCCACCACTGCCCACAACATTATGTGTTTTCTATCGCCTGATCTGTTCCATTTTCATATGTATGCTCTTTACTTAGTTGCACTTTTTCTGGCAGCGAGCCCAACACTGGAGGTGTGAGACACAGGTCGGCAGCGCTTGGCAGCCCTGAGGGGCCAAAACTCGGCCTGTGGGCAGTAGGCCTGCTGGCAGCTAATAATATTATTTCACCACTGGAACCACTTCAGACTGGAACGGACCGGTTCCTCTGGGATTCATTACAACCCTCCCGATGGCCAGTTCAGGTCTGTCCAGAAGGAACAAAGAGGACAGTGAGACATGTTTCCAGTGGGAGAACCACCTGAACTTTAGTTTAATAATAGGAGACGTTCATGGGGGAGAAAGTCACTGGAGAAATACACAATGAAGCCATACAATTCACTGGCTTGTAGGAGAGACGGGGGAATTTGTATTAAAAAGCTCCTTGACTGAGGCTTTAACGCTTTCATTATTTCCTGTGATCTCAATTAGTGTTCATTGTTTAGGGAATACTGGGTCTAAGGTATAAGGGGAATAACTTATGAGACAAGACCATTAAAACCTGGTAGATGAGATTTGACTGGATTGCTTGTTTTGGGCTGTTTTAATAAGTGTTAGTATCACCCACAGATAGATGTCCATCTGGGGAAAGACACTGGAGCAATTGTGTACCTCATCTCCATTGTTACAGAGACCTTTAATAGAGCGCCGAAATCTGCCATTACAGACGATAGAGGGCGTTATTTTTTGTATTGGAATGCCCATCTTAGACCGCTCATATAATAATCGTGTTCCAGACATAAACAAACCACGCCGGCGATTTTACTCGTATGGATATGAAGCAGAGAGCCAGAGAGAAGTTAGTTGGAATGAGTAGATATATCTGAGGCTTGATTTAGGCTCAAACCTTTTGAAAAACGTTTGAGGGACATAAACAATATGATATTAAATATATATATATATTTTTAAATTCATGGTGTAGATCCTCTAATGTATTTATTTAATATTTTTTATAAGATTCTTATTTTTTTTCTCCAAACACAGATGTTATCAAATATAACTCAATATCATAAACAACACAGAGTCACATACTGTACCTGACAACATGGTTTGTTGTATTTTTGGAACACAGTTCGTACATGACGCAATCTAAGATTCCCCTATGGCAGTGGTTTTCAACCTTTTTCATGCCAGGGACCCCTAAATTGATATACATTTGGCCGCAGACCACCATCTGAAAATGTTTTGTGCCAGGGAACCCCAGAAGCAAAGATTTGAGTTATAATAATGTATATATTCAAAGATTTGCACACATTTTCAAGATTTTTCAAAAATAGCAGATATACAAGCTCCCCATAGGGCAGTGTTTTTCAACCAGTGGTCCGGGGACCACCAGTGGTCCTTGGGGGGCTACCAGGGGGTCCCCAGCTAAATTAGTTCACATAGCCTCCGAATCATTTTAACCACTTAGCTTTGGCTATTCAAAAATAGCAGATCTACAAGCTCATAGTGCGGCACTCGGTGCCGCGCTATGGGGTGCAGTACGTTAGTCCGACAGCGCATTCCTCCGACAGCGCAGCGCTCCGACGTTTCAATACTAAACCCGAACCAAACCCGCACCCTAACCGCACGCGGATGCCACATAGTCGGAGAAAAGGTCTGTCGGATTAACGCATGCCTCCCGGGGATTCCAATACAAAAAAATAATGCCGTGACCCAGGGGTAGTGGGAGTGACGTCAGGACTCTATATCCTCTATATAAATTAAACAAAGACATGGCAGAACACAATGTAGGGCTTATCAGAGACTACCTCCAGACTTTGGGAGTAGAGAGAGTGGAATGGCCTGCCAACAGTCCTGAAGTCAACCCAACTGAACATGTGTTGCGGTAAGCTTGTTCATGCTGGAGTGACCAACACGACCACGTTGGCTGACTTACGACAAATCCAGGCTGAGGAGTAGACTGCCAGCGTACTGCCATAGCAGTGTGTGACCCGACTGGTTTCTGACCAGCATGAGAAGGAGGTGAGAAGGTGGTTCTCAAACTTTTTCATGTCAAGGATGCATTTGGCCGCAGACCCCCATTTGAAAAGGTTTTGTGCCCCGGAAAGAAGATTCACAAAATGCTACAAAAATAATTGTACAAAAATGCAAAATTATAAAAAATATATATTATTATTTTTTATATTTTCCAACTATTTTCAAAAGTATGTACAAGCTCATAGTGTGGCACAAAGTGATGTGCTGTGAGCTTGTACATAGATGTCTACTCACCCAATAATTAATTAATTCCTAAGATTTGGAGTCGGATATTATCCTCTAGTTTCATATCCATTTGAAAGTTCTGGCAGAAAACGTGTGTTTAGTCAAACATCTCCACTTTTCCACAAGCTGCACACGGACGGCATTCTCTTCGGGCGAAGACATTCTAGGGCTACCGGTCCTCTAAACAAAACCAAACGAGTCAATAGCAACAGCAGAATAAGCTGTTTGGCACTGGCAGAGAAGAACAAAAACACTTTTGTTATAACAAAAAATATATGTAACTTATACTACCTTTAACCTTAAGAGCATATAATGTCAAAGGCAAGTGTAAATGAGAATTTGAGCTACAGTTGCTCATGTCGCAGGCAGCTACACTAACCAGTCAGTCAAATGGCCAGGTATAGTACATAGCAGCCATGATTTGTTACATTTATACTAAGCTCAGGGGAGCCAGATGCCAATCAACTCTGGTCAACCTACCAGGTTCTGAGAGGGGGTGGGGCTAAAAAGAAAAAGGAGGAAGTGAGACAGTCTGAGAGGCGTAATAGTGAAATGCAACAGACTTCTGCCAAACACCGCCCTGCCGCCCTGCGATTGGCTGAATACAAAAACGAGAAAACAAGGACTCCGCCCCCAAAGGGGACGGTGGGGGCATTTACAGTCTAATACAGACCAAAACCCTGGAATTGCATCTGGTCTCGTGGCGTGCCTCACTAGGCGTTAGTCTGCCGACTCTGAGGCTCGAGATCGAATCTCGCTGGGGGCACTTTTTCCGACAACCGCAGACAACTTTTTTTGGCTAATAAAGTATAGTTTTGGACCATGACGGAGGCGCGCCGACTCAGCAGACCTTGAGGCTAAGGAGTCGCGTCCGAGCGCCTCCAGGCGCGAGTGCCCGTGACGACCAGCCGATGGTCTGCTAGTCGACTCAGCGCCGTTCGAGTTATGTACCGATAGGGACAGAATAGTAAATTATGTTGTGGGGACTGCGTTTGCCCCAACTGTCACTCAAAGTGACCACTGGCCAATCACAGCGCGACTTTTCTGGGTCTGGGGCGGGTCTTGGCAGAAGGCAGTTGCATATCATTATCACGGGTCTGAGAGTGAGAGAAACAGGTGAAAACCGTGATGTTTACACAAGTCTTGGTTATATAAATGCAATATTCTGGGGAATGTTGACACCAAATCAAGAGCCAGGGTGAGGATATATCTGCATGTAACCCTGTTAAAAACAGTAAAGTTAGTGTGTTTGGAGCTAGATTTTCACTCAGTATTTCTACCATAACAAGGCTGACATTAATGACTACATAGTGGGCTGTGGCTGGTCAACTAAACACACCAGCCTGGAGGAGAAGAGAGTGTGTGAGGGATTTCAACACGTTTCTGAGTGAGTACGGACGTAATCTGAGAACTAGTAATGACATTTATAGTTGAAGGATAGGATGTTGTGTTGTGTATTGGATAGCGTGCTTCAGGACACTGCAACACAAACTGTGGCAGTAGATGTGCTCAGCACTGCATCCCAGAGGGTCCAGGTGCACAGACAGACAGACAGACAGACAGACAGACAGGTGAGCTACTGGATTCTCCAGCACACAGACAGACATGTGTTGGATACTGGTTGCAGTATCCAACTGCAACCAGTTTTTGGGATTTCAAATGAGCTCCAACAAGCATGGCAACAAAATTGGTACCACAGTACCAAAACCCTGGGTATTTCTTCATTTCATTTTATTTGGGCCACATTTTAATCATTCATATGGTTGTGGAATAAATACCTTTCTATATTATTAAATTAAATCTTTGTTGGGATATTGAATCATGTTTGATAGTGGTGTGTGTGTGTGTGTGTGTGTGTGTGTGTGTGTGTGTGTGTGTGTGTGTGTGTGTGTATACCTGTCCTTTGGGAATCACGTTCGTCCGATCGACTTAAAACTCGGCGTGCATGTTCGCCAAGGCCCGCCGAGGTAGCACAGTGAAGTCGGTCAGGAGCTCAAAGCATTCTGGGTAACGTGTTAGCCCACCTGCTATTGACTATAGATCAGGGGTGTCGGACTCATATTGGGGTCCTTGCCACATGGTCAAAATTTTACCAATGTGGCCCGGACCCCAATAATGGTGACTTGATGTGGGCCGCAACCAGTTGCGAACGCGCATGCGCACTCACACGCATTCAGTTATACAGCATTGTTTTTCAGTCTGTTGTCTCAGTCAATGCAACTACAGTAGGTATCACTTTTAAAATATATATTATGAAGAAGAATAGGTACTTTAATTATTGACATTAAAAACAAATGTGTCAAAAAATCATTACTTTTGAAAAAGTTTTAAAAACACAATTTTTTAATATTATTTTTCAAAAATAGTCACATTTACATGGGTTGCCAGCATGAAAATGTAACTTGCTGCTTCCAGACACCTCAATGTCAGGGACTTGGTTTCTGAGAAGTTATTTTCATAACATCATTAATTTACAATATATATGATATAATATATTGTATTTATGTTGTTAGCACAGTGTTGAGGATCTTGTCGCACTAACATTTCACTACTTGTTCATAAACCCTCTTGATTGTTGATTCTTTGCATAATTTTTCTCTTTCTTTTGTTCCTTTGTCTGGAACTCTTTTGTCGGTTGTTGTTGGTTGTCATGGCCACCAGTTCCCACCTGACGTCGTGTGGGAGTTCCGACTGCTCCAGACCATATTGAATGACCGCTAGCTTGCATAGCGTCTTGAGACTAGGACTCAAGTCTAAGACGAACAGGTCATCAGAGGGTGTGGAGTACATGTGTTTGTATCCTCCATAGAGGATGATACGACCTCCCATCATGCAACAGCACATACCAGCCCTCCTCTGCAGGCCCAGGCCTTTCCCCTTGGGCTCAACCTTCTTCCAGGAGAAGGTCTCTGGGTTGAATTTCCACAGATCATCATTAAGATCATTCAAGGTCTGGGTAATGTTATAGCCCCAAAATATATACAGCTCTCCATTGTAGGTAAAGGTTGAATGATTCCATGGAACCTTTGAATGAAGCTGTGCAGAAGACGTGCTCAGCCAGCAGTTGGTCTCTGTGTCAAACACTCTGATATTGTTGTCGTAATTCGACCCTCCCCGGCCCCAGAATACAAATATCTTTGTCCCGATGATGTTGGCTGAGTGACATTGTGAAATAGGTGGTGGAATGCCCTTGGGATTAATTGAAGACCAGACCATTGTGGTGGTGTCCAGCTTGTAGATGTCATTAGTGATAGTCCACTGCTGGGTGGTGCCTCCATAGATGTACACAGCCTTCCCCAAGACACATGCTGAGTGGTCGCGCCTCCCCTCTGGAACGGTCCCAGAAACATTGGGCTTCAACCATCTGTGGGTGTCCACATCAAATGCATAAAGCCTGTTGCAGTAAGGATACCCTCCCCATATGTAGATGACGTATTCTACCAGCACGGCTGTGTGGCCCACACACCAGGAGGGAACCTCAGGGGGATGTTCTCCTCTTCCAGATGACACTGGGGTTAACTTCATCCAGTCCAAAGACAATGTGTGGAAGATGTGGACTTCAATCTGGTACTTGGCCATGTAGGACATGCTGGAGCAGCCTCCAAATGAGTACACCTTGTGCTCCACTGCAACAGCAACATGGTTCGTCTTCCGTCCTCCTTTCAGATGAACTGTCCAGCGCAGCATTCCCACACCTGCCACTCACTGAACGATGGAATGGATTTAGATCAATGGCGTGTGTTGCAGTGATCACTTCACTTCAGGGGTTTCAGCTGACAACTTTTACCAATACTCTGTCTGAGAGTGTGGAAACAAAGGAATGCAGAGTCCAGGGAATTCACTTTAAATGCTGTTATCTATGTGATTTCAAAGACAGCTATTTGAGCACTCTGGTTGTCAGGTCTTAACGATTGCTCATGTGATCTGTGAAAGATATTCCACGTTCCTTTTATACTATGCTCCCCGTGATGGGAGGAAGTCATGTCATGGATGTCCATATTTGGTCATTACAGTGGAGGACATGATGACATCATCAATCATGGCAAGAAGTAGGAGTACTTGATTCCACGATAGCCACATTGTTACAGTTGCTTAGAGGGGCATGAAAACACCTTTTTAAAAGATGTTAACAGATATACACTTGTTGCTTGTGACAGGGAACAATAATATAAGTATACTTGTTTGTATCTTTATGCACAACTCATTGGATATTAGCTCACACGGTACCTTTGCACCGCAGTGACATTGCTATATCAAATTAATATTGATATGTTTTGATCGATACATTTCCTCTCTCTCTTTCTCTCTCTCTCTCTCTCTCTCTCTCTCTCCACACTAGCTAATTTATGACAGCTTGTGTTTGGAAAGCTGTGTTAATTTTAACAGTTAATTTTGATTTATTTGTAGTCATAGTCTTTTGGATACATTTCCGTTTAGTTGTAGTCCTATTTTAGTGTTCTAAACTAAATTGACAGTTGATTTAGTCAATTAAAAATGTGTTTTGTCGGGCTTTGATGGTATCATAATGTCTGATTTATACTTAGCCGTGTGTCGAAAAAAAGAGTAATAAGTCCATCCTATCGCTCACTCGCGTCACTCTTCAATCTCCATGTGGAGAGGTTGGGAGTGGTTGGCCCTGATGGCCTCCAGCTTCTTCTGTATACACAGGGGTCATCCCTATGTTCCCCGGGTTCTATGTTCCCCCACTAAGGTTAGGGTTAGATTTACACCTTCACCACATCCTGTCCAGTGTAGCCCCAACGACACCTTTATAGGCCGCGTGCTGACACAAGAAAAAGCACCTGGGAAATTAATTTTGTTCCCACGTCTGGGCACTACTTTTTCAATGCCTTTTTCTATAGACAATTGTGCCCGATTCACTAAGCCGGTCTTACATAACGTGTAAATAAAGTGACTAAAGGAAAACGTTCATGTGGAAGATCCTTTGCATATCTCCACGCCCCCATTTAAGACCATAAAGATGTTTACACTCAAAATATGGGTGTAAACAGCTTATTGAATCAGGCCCATACAATACCCTTCTGGACTTTGAGTTAAATATCCTGCAGTTTTTGTCACAAGTCAGAAATGTATATAAAAGTGAATACCAAAAAAACTAAAATCTCATGCCGTTGTTTTTGCTCTCAAACTACATAATACCTAACATCTGAGACAAGTAGTGATGCCTTAGTGTAGGCTACTCCATATGCGAATATAGATCATGTAATTGAGCAAATTTGTTAAAGATAACTCTCCAACTTGAAGTGATTGGTACCCAGCACAATGAAGCACAATAGTAAATTTAGCTAAAAGCTTATGTTTCATTTCATCTATACATACAATTTGAATCCTGCGCCATGTCGGTTGTCTGTATGTATGTATGTAGCCAGTGTGACGTCATATGACATCACGGTCGTGACATCACGATGAGACACGCCAGTGTGACGTAATCTCACGACAGCATGACATCACATCCTACCTATAAATAGGTAGGATGCACCAGTTCGACGGCTTCCATCCTCAACACAACCCACGCCGACGACCCTTTACACAAATAAACTGCTAACTTCATCTCCTGCGATTTCAACTATCTTTTCACATTGTACACCACTGCACACTCCCCACAGGTCTGCCATACCAGGTCTGAGTAATCACAAAGTGGGTTTTGGTCATTGGAGAGGTGATGCACGTCACCTCTTTCTGAAGTGGGTACTTTCAAAGCCTGCCGTGGATTTAGGAGAGCACAAAACTCTCTCTCACACTGTGAGGTGCCTGTAAGGTGGCACTGCAAAGTGAACGACGCGTCACGCTAGACGTAGAACTTCTAGCGTGACGCGTCACGCTAGAACTTCTAGTACGTATACAATGTCACAACCTACTGTGTACTGAAAGGGGGGGGGGTGGCTGTTAATTGTAATAATGCCAAAAATGGACAAGTCTAAAATAAATGCACTAAAGCTCTGAATTATTACAAAATATGGTATGATATTTATTAAATCTTTGTTGGGATATTGAATCATGTTTGATAGATGTGGCTCATTTGGTAAAACAAATATATTGTTCATATTTGAGGGCGTTTAAGCTCACAATACTGTGCAACAGCTATACAATAAGCTAGCCAGGCGTTTCTGCACCCTAGTCAGAATTTATTGATTGATTTTATTAGGAATCGATTCAAACAGACAAAATACTGAGGATAGCACTTAAAACACTTAATTCTAAAGTGGTCCTCTATGTAAAACAGACATACATACCAACACATGGAAATAAATAGATAAAAGCATTATGTAAACAACTCTAGTATCACTTCATACACCAATTCACCTAAAACCTAATTAAACGGAACTAAAAACCAATCAAACAAACACTTTACTTGAAGTTCATCATTACTCGCTGTCCTATGATTGGCTTTGTTCTGTTCGGTGCTTAAAGGTAGTTTGTTCCATAATTCAAAGAGAAGGTTGTGTGCACATCCCACGCCCGTATTTAGGCCAGGTGCTGGACATCAAGGAGGAATCAAGAGAAAGAAGGAGGAGTGCAACGTTTCGACCCTTAGGTCTTCATCAGGCAAAATTTATATTGATTTTGCCTGATGAAGACCTAAGGGTCGAAACGTTGCATTATAAAAAGAGTTTCTTGGAGCTTTAAACAGTGTGCGGACCTCCTCCTTCTTTCTCTTTAGTTTGTTCCATAATGAAATCCCTGTATGAAAAACACATTTAAAGCCATTTTACTCTGCACTACGGGAGCTAACCCTAAAGTAATGTCTGCTCTTGTATTACAGTTATGAGTGTTCTTAACCATATCTACTAAAGCTCATGTACTCTGCTGCATTTTTGTGGATAAAGTCATACATACAGTATGATTAAGTTTCCTTTGTTTTACTCTGGTCTCAGTGATGTGAAGTAACTAAGTACATTTACTTAAGTACTGTACTTAAGTACAATTTTGAGGTATTTTGTGTCCCGTTTTCAGTACTTTTACTTCTACTCCACTACATTTCAGAGGCAAATATTGTACTTTTACTCCACTACAATTATTTGCCAACTTAAGTTACTAGTTAATTTGTAGCTTTTGATGATTATTATTATAATAAAACATACATTAACCACTTCAACCCTGTTTAGGCCATTTGAAAATAGCCGATCTACAAGCTCACGATGCGATGCGATGCATTGTGAGCTTGTAGATCTGCTATTTTCACAACGCATCGCGACGCGTTGTGAACTTGTAGATCTGCTATTTTCAAACATTTTAGTACTTTTACTTTTGGTACTTTAAGTACATTTTTATACCAATATTTTTGCACTTTTACTCAAGTAAATTTTGAATTCTGGACTTTTACCTGTATTTCTATATTGCTGTATTGATACTTTTACTTATATAATACCACCACTTTTCCACCACTGACTATAACTCTGTTATTTAGCCTGGCCTCGCTGATAGAAACACCTGTCAATGTTTCTAACCTAATCAACCCTAATTGTTGTTGATATTTGCCAGCTTGGGACATAACACCCTGGCAGAATTTGACCACGGTGACTAATGGACAGAGAAAAATCGTTAACGATTTACTGACACAGAGTGCACAGCCTGGATATTGAGAAAGGCCTGGCTGCCCAGAGAGGACGGGCTGTGCTCCCACTGCGGTCAAGGAATGGTGGAGACAGAGCTTCACGTCTTTTCTGAACACGTATAAACATAAAGATATACAAGAAAAGAAAAAATATGATAAAAAAATGTGCACTCTGCGATTTGGGTCTGGCACCGCTCCATAGAGAATCAATTTCCTGCTCCAGAAGACGTGTGTGACCAATCAGGGCCCAGTATTCGAATATGGGAGACTGTAGTTGGTAGTTGGTTGTAGGTCTAACCAATTGCGTCGAGGGCCATTGTTTTGATCCCGCCCCTTGGGGAAAAAAACGTCCTCATGGAAGCACCAGACTCATATCCACGCAGTGATATAGTCTGTCTACGCCAGGCTAGGCAATACTCTACGCACAGCAGCCATATTATCATCACTTCCTTCACAGGTGTTACCAATGATACTAATGACGGCTCTGTTCCATTTAGTGTAGCACAGTGGCTCTCAGATTTTTCAATTTCCACAACCCCCATAACTCTGAGAGTGTACACCCGTAAAGGGCCATTTGGGAGTGTTTCCAGTGAGCCAACATGTACAATATCAGCACCCTGACTCTGTCTGACCAGAATGGAACGGAGCCTTCATTAGTATCATTGGTAACACCTGTGAATGTCTTACAATATGGCTGCTGTGCATAGAGCCGGGTTGGGGGCATAGAGATCGGGTTGGGTGAGAAAGCTGAATGCTCAAGGGTCAATAACAATGATCAACTTTTTTCAGTTTTCATGTCTCTCCCGCTTTTTATTAAACAGAAAATGCATTTTCAGGTAGAGATACCAATTTTATCCAATCAGGATGGAGAACTTAGGTAGAAATAAGATAAGATAGGTTATGCTTGGTTGCGTGCAGCTCGCAGCTATTTTTGGCATGCAGCCAAGTATAAATCAGGCACCATTAAACGATGCCATCACGGCCGCCAACATATTTCTTTAGTCGACTAAATCAACTGTAGATTTAGCTGACTAAAATGTTATATTTAGTCAATTAAAACTAGACTAAAACTAAAACACATGACTAAAATATGACCAAAACTAAATAGAATGTTATTCAAAAGACTATGACTAAAACAAAATAAAGATGTGCTAAAATCAACACCGCTCCAGCTTTTCTGCAGCTCACTACGCATTATCTGATATCTTCCAGTGCAAATGCTGCTGACGGGCAGGAATGACAGGCGTGTATATCTTTGACCTTGACCTCCCATATAAACGCATTCCCAGTGGTGTAAAGTAACTAAGTACATTTACTCAAGTACTGTACCTAAGTACAGTTTTGAGGATGTTTTTACTTTACTAGAGTGTTTCCAATTGTCAGCAGTTTCACTTCTACTCCGCTACATCTCAGAGGCAAATATTGTACTTTTTACTCCACTACAATTAGTTGACAACTTTAGCTACTAGTTACTTTGTAGATTTTGATTATTAAAAAACATACATTAACCACTTCAGCCCTATATACATTTCGACCATTTGAAAATAGCGGATCTACAAGCTCACAATGCGTCGCATCGAGCTCGTAGGTCGGCTATTTTAAAAATAATTGTATACATTTGAGAACTTGTTAAATGGGACATTCTGCATAGTGAGTCATTTATACTTTCGATACTTTAAGTGCATTTTGATACCAATACTTTTGTACTTTTACCCAAGCACATTTTGAATTCCGGACTCGGATTCCTACTTGTAACGGAGTATTTCTACATAGGCTCTATTCACAGCAGCCATATTATGAAGACATTCACAGGTGTTACCAATGATACTAATGAAGGCTCTTATCCATTCTGGTCAAACAGAGTCAGGGCGCTGATATTGTGCATGTTGGCTCACTGGAAACACTCTGTTACACCAGTGGGTCTACAGTTGGGGTCCAGGGACCCTCATGGGCTTCCAAATGGCCCCTTACAGGTGTGTAACTCTGAGCGTGTACGGGTCCATTTGGTTCCATTTGTACACTCTCAGAGTTATGGGGGTCGTGGAAACCACTGTGCTACACTAAATGGAACAGAGCCTTCATTAGTATCATTGGTAACACTTGGGAAGGAAGTGATAATATGGCTGCTGTGCATAGAGCCTATTGCAGGACTTCAGTAAAAAAATTGAGTATTTTTTTACCACCACTGTTTATCTTCCAGTGCAAATGCTGCTGGCAGGCAGAAATGACAGGCGTATATCTTTACCGTGACCTCCCACTACGCACACACATTCCCTGACAAGTCACATCATCGTCGGGGCAACTGCAGGCCAAGGACCCCCTGATCTTCTGGGACTCCCATAGCCAGCCTGCAAAGACACATTGTTGTCCTCCTGACCTCGTCCCGTCGTGCTCGGCTGCTTATTCTCACAATGGAGTGATCCCCCATCGATGCTGCTGTCAAGAAAAAGCACTTCTAATGAGATTGTCTTTCTGGCCTGAGTTAACCTTCATCCAGAGAGAGAGAGAGAGAGAGACATAGAGACAGAGAAACCCTTCAGAAGTCATGCGTGGTGTAAAAGTAGCAATACCACAATATAGAAATTCTAGTTCATTCTGGTAAATTCTAGTAAACGGGTCTGTCGGATTAACGCATGCCTCCCCTAGTAAACACCTCCTGCATTCAAAATTTGACTTGAGTAAAAGTACCAAATTACGTCTATTGGCATAAAAATACTTACAGTACCAAAATAAAAGCAGCCTTTTTTTTGTCAGAATCTAAGAAAATAGCTGATTTACAAGTTTGCAGCGTGACGCAATGCGACATGTGATGCAACTTGTAGATCGGCTATTTTTGAATGGCCCAAGTATAAAATAGGGCTAACTTAGTATGTTTTGTAATAATAATCTGCAAAGTAACCTAACTGTAAAGCTGTAATATAATTATATGAGAGAGAGAGAGAGAGAGAGAGAGAGAGAGAGAGAGAGAGAGAGAGAGAGAGAGAGAGAGAGAGAGAGAGAGAGAGAGAGAGAGAGAGAGAGAGAGAGAGAGAGAGAGAGAGAGAGAGAGAGAGAGAGAGAGAGAGAGAGAGAGAGAGAGAGAGAGAGAGAGAGAGAGACTCTGATATTGTTTCCAAGATCAGTCGTTCTGAAACTTTTAAATGTCAAGGCCCCGAAGAGTGTACAAATGGGTCCATTTGGTTCTCTTAATGCAAGGACTTTGGGTGCTGCAGCACTGGGCACCAACCTCAGGGGGGCACCAAACGGCAGGGCAAAAGTGACAGACAAGACTGTAGCCTACTATTGTGAAAATAGAGCCGAAATATTGAATGTCTGCTGAAGAAGCGGTAAAACGTTGAAACACAGCACCTGCTGGTGAAGCATTTTTTTGTTGTTGCTGTAAAACATTAAAAATAGCAGATCTACAAGTTTGCAACACATTGCAAACGTGTACATTGGCTATGTTCACTCCTTTTGTGTGACACTCTTGCACGACGAAGTAGGGCAGTAATCTGCAAAAAAAAATAATATATATATTTGTAACTCAAATCTTTGCTTCTGGGGGTCCCTGGAACAACATGTTTTTCAAATGTTTGCTTTAAAAAATATGTATTCAAAGATGAGCTTGTAGATCTGCTATTTTTGAATAGCCAAAGAAATGACACACAGATTCGTTCCCGGTCTTAATGGGTTAAGTCATTTGTGACATTCAAAGAGCCATTTGCTGAAAACTGGACAGAAAATTGCCAATCTGATAACTCACTTCTACAGTAAAAATCGGACCTCAGGTCATGTTTTTTTATAACGGCATTTATGCTCAATGTTTTTTTTAATCACGTCTGGATGCTGTGAGAATTATTCTGCATGGGGTGCTGCCGAATCATTATTCATCCGTTTATGAATCGGATATGCCCAACAAATGATACATTCCTATTGACTGCATTGTTTAACCCATTAGGACCGGGAAGGGAACGCATCTGTGAAACCACTTTAGCCAGTATTTTATACTTTGGCTATTTTTTCTTTTGAAAAATCGTGAAAATGTGTGCAAATATTTGAACGTTTATATTGTTTTAAAGTGAACATGTTTAACTCAAATCTTTGCTTCTGGGGATTCTACAAAATGTCTTCTAAATCCTAACAGTAAAAAAAAAAAAAAAAAACATATTTTGCTACAGTCAGTGGTTCTCAAACTGTTTTCATGTCAAGGACCCCCAAAATGATATCTATTTGGCCGCGGACCCCCATCTCAAAATATTTTGTTCCAGGGACCTCCCAGAAGCAAAGTTTTTAAAATGTTCGCTTAAAAATTATATATATATTCAAAGATTTGCAAAAATGATCATGTTTTTTCCAAAAATAGCAGATCTACAAGCTCATAGCGCGGCACCGAGTGCCGCGCTATGAGCTTGTAGATCTGCTATTTTTGAAAAAATGAAACAGTATGCATTTCCGGAATGAAGAGGTTAATGGGAGTTGTAGGGGAGACATCCTTTGGTGGGTACTTAGAACATACAGTAAATCCCAGTTCTCATGCTCATATAGACAAGTACAAACGCAAACGTGTCCCAATCGTGCAGCGAATAAGCGGCACACCTGTCCTGTACAAAACGCCAAAATGCGCCAGATCCTCCGGCTGCCTCATTTACACCCTCTGCATCTCCCACAGGGTGTCTCTCTCCATCTGCCATCACTCCCTTTTCAAAGCTCCTTCTCTCTCCTCTGCTCTCTTTGTCATGCTGGCTGCATTCACCTCTTTCTCTCTCTCTCTCTCTCTCTCCATCATCTGGCTCTCTTCAGCTCCACTCCTTTTCAGAGTATCTATTCTATCTATCTATTTTTTTTTCTCTTCTCTCTGCAGCTTTGCTTTTCTCATGTCACTTAAAAACGGGGTGCTGTGATTTTCAGTGACCCCCCCCCCCCTAAAACATAATCATCAGGTATTATGGTTATACTAGGAGGAAGATTTTTTTCAAGAAAACAGAAAGTGTTAAAATTATGTTTTTATGTGGACACGCCTCCAGTTCATTAAGTATACCTGGTTCTCACCTTAGCACCCCCTCCACCACCTTAGCACCACCCACCTGTCCTAGTCCCTCCTCCTCCTCATGGCCACACCTGTTGTGTTATGATAATGAGGGGGAGGGTATAATTTTACTGTGTCATTAAAGTGCTGTTTTTCTATTGGCACGTTTGACCCTCAAGGTTTCAGCCTCCAGGAAGAAACTCAAAATAGTCAGAGAAGACATAAAACACCATAAAAACACCACCAGGGGGCTTAATGAAGTTCTGTCAACCTCATAGACACATGAAAAACAGAAAAAGTGCAAAACCATGGCACCACCTCTTTAAGCACTATTCAAACTTTTACTATTTTGGGGCATAAATTAGGCATTAGTATTAAACATTCGGGTATATAGTCTGAATGATATGAAACCAATAAATACTAAGCTACGATCCTGTACACAATTCAGCATGTTATAGTTTATTTTAACCTGTATTAAAAACGAAAAGAAAACACCAAGTAGTTGCTTTTGTCATTAACTCATTCACCGCCACAGACGATTTTGACTACTTTTTTTTGTTTCCACTCGATGGCGCTCTTCGCTAACACGTGAGTGACCATTTCATCCCCAGATGCACGCAGAACCAGGAGATCACGTGATCCCAAGATGTACTACTCCATTCACTTCCTGGTTAGCCTCGATCTCCAGGCTTTCATTGTTTAGTTTTGCTAAAAAATAAAAGCCTGGACCAGCGCGTCGATGTACCCGATATAGGAAGTGTTTCATTTCCCCAACCAACCAGAGTGCAGTGGGCGTCGCTTGTAATGTTGTGTTGACGGGGCGGGGGCTGACGGACAGATCGGTGAACCAATGGGATCACATGCATTCTCTCGCCGGAGATGTTAAACCCGCCCCTTTAGGTACGAAAACAGGAGCCTACCTCCTGGTTAACATATTTGGGAAATCGCCTGTATCTCGCCTCCTGTGTTTTACTACGAGACATGCTATTTTCAACGGCGTATAACAAGCGAACAGGAGGTTCGCGATGACATTTTATTGTAATGTTTTCGCGGAAGCACAGTGAAACTCTCCGTGATTAGCAACCATCAGGGGATCGATTATACTGGAGATGAATATTCTGTGACTACTGACTACTTGAATTGCTGGCAGTGGGTGATTTATTTATTTATTCTGGGAGTGAAAGAGTTAAATCTCTCTCTCTCTCTCTCTCTCTCTCTCTCTCTCTCTCTCTCTCTCTCTCTCTCTCTCTCTCTCCTGTGAGAGATGGAGCCTGCAGTAGTGTGAGCTCACTATCATCCCATCTAAATCGGATGTGTGGCCTCGCTCTACAGTATCTGATCCTTTCAGACAGGGAGGAGAGAGCATCGACCTTTTTCGCCACCTCATCGCCTCACTGAGCCGCCGGTAAAAAAAAAAAACCTGTGGTATAAGAACACAAAGCACCGTGGTCGGTCACAGTTCACGTTGCAACGTCCAAATACTCTTTACAGCCAACGGGGGGCAATCTATCACTGTGCTGTGTATTGTAGTTCTGTGGCAGAACCCTCTTCTTTCACTAATGACATAGGATTTGTGCAAAAGAGGGGGAAAAAAAGTCCTCAGGGTGGAAGATTCTTATCGTCTTAATACTGGAGTCAAAGATAAAGATGAGAGGGTGAAAGAAGCAGCGTTCATCCCCCTGCTATCTGTCTGTGCTAATGAATATCTGTGTGGTGAATATTATGTTACTTGCACTTAGAAAAAATGAGATAATTTGTATGTTTTTGAACATCAAAGAACCCATATAATGGAAATGAAGGCCACACACACACACACACACACACACACACACACACACACACACACACACACACACACACACACACACACACACACACACACACACACACACACAACCAATATATCCATGCACATTGACCACCATAGCTCACCCTTTGCTAAGCCCCACCCCCTAACAGTGACTGTCCAATGCTAGCTTAGCAGCCGTTGCCATCTGGCATATGGCCTGAAAGTGCAAGGCTGTGGTACACAGCTTAACGTCGGAAAATTACACGACTCATCCGCCCAGGTGATGGCAGTAATATTAATGGCATGGAACTCCAGTTCCCAGCATGCTAAAGGCCCCAAACTTGTTAGGGTCTCTTAGATGGCCAATAGGAACAGCCTGGAATTGCTTAAGCCCCACCCCCTCTGTGTTCCTATTGGCTGGGCTTTAAACAGCCATAACTCCAGTTCTCAGCATGCAAACGGCCCCACACCTGGTCTGGTAGGTGGTCTTATGCGGCCAATAGGGACAGTCTGTAATTGCTTAAACCCCAACCCATCTGTGTTCCTATTGGCTGGCCTTTAAACAGCAATAACTCCAGTTCACAGCATGCTAAAGGCCCCAAACTTGAGGGTACTCTCAGACGGTCAATTGGGACAGCCTGTAATTGCTTAAGCCCCACCCCCTCTTTGTTCCTATTGGCTGGCCTTTAAACAGCAATAACTCCAGTTCCCACCATGCTAAAGGCCCCAGACCTGATGGGTGTTCACTTCGCATCGCAATGCGCTGTGAGTTTTTAAAGCGTCTATTTTCAAATAGTTGTGTGTGTGTGTGTGTGTGTGTGTGTGTGTGTGTGTGTGTGCTCATTTGGCCCGTAGTTGCTTCTTTTGGGCTTGTTTTCATGGACCTGGTAACTTGTTTCTCTTGCGAAATATGGCAACACTGCTCACTGTCTGCTTGATAACATATAATATTGTAAGTCAGTCATCTGGAACAAAGAATGGAACTCCCACTGGTACATTTAATTTGAAAAAGATCTAATATCTACAGGTTATGCAAACCTCATTTTCTAACAGTATGTTCTTTATAGTGTAAAAACATCCAAACTCTAGCTAAGTACCATGACTTTCTCTTTTTTTTTAATAACTACTGTAGGCTGTCGAGTGCATTTAATTGTCAATACCTGTCTGACAAGTTCAGGCCTCCCTTGCCTTCCCTTTGCAAGCACAACAAAATATGCTACCTTTGAGACGGTGAATAGCAAAGGCATTCTCTGGACACATACTCCCTGTTTCCCAGTTCTCATTTAAAGTGACATTTTGAGAAGTTTTGAGTCTCTACTGCTGTTCAGAGAGGCAGAGAAGTCAGAGACTTTTTTTATTCTGGCAGGATTTATGTCCCATTTTGGTCCAGTAAGCACACGCCTGTTGGTCTATTGTGTTCCCCCAGTGGCCTGGGACAGTACTTTAGTGGTCTGACATGTCTCCTACCAGCACTTGTCTGCACCTCTCCTTCTCTTCCTCTGCACCAGTGGTGGAAAAAGTACTCAAATGTTTTACTTAAGTAAAAGTATCAATGTAGAAGAACTCTGTTACAAGTAAAAGTCCCGAATTAAAAATGTACTGGTGTTAAAGTACAAAAGTATTGGTATCAAAATGTACTTAAAGTACCAAAAGTAAAAGTACTAAAATGTTTGAAAATAGCAGATCTACAAGCTCACAACCTGTCGCAATGCGACACGTTGTGAGCTTGTAGATCAGCTATTTTAAAATAGCCTAGGTATAAAATAGGGCTAAAGTGGTTAATGTATGTTTTTATAATATAATAATTTATATGTGCAAAGTAACTAGTAACTAAAATGTTCAAATAATTGTAGTGGAGTAAAAGTACAATATTTGCCTCTGAGGTGTAGTGGAGTAGAAGTAAAAGTATAGACAATTGGAAATACTCCAGTAAAGTAAAAGTACCTGAAAATTGTACAAAAAAGTACAGTACTTGAGTAAATGTACTTAGTTACTTCACACCACTGCTCTGCACACACTCATCCATCCACCTCCACAGCAGAGGAGCCTGACGTGTCTCTTACCGGCTGGTCGTCTCGTCCGGCTGCCTGCAGAATGAATATGACCATATGTGGAATCTCCTGTTATCTCCTCTTATACTGTAGACAGAGTCTCATGCAGGCGATAACAAAATCTCAAGAGCTCAAACTGTTATTGTGACATTCCTGATATGTTTTGATTAATGACAGCCACATCTATCCAGCAAAACAGATATTATGTATCTCTTACACTTTATTTCTAGAACAAAGTACTGCATACTGAACAGGACACACAGGCAGATAATAATGTCAAAATAAAGTCTAATGATAGCCAGTGTTCTTGTGGTGGGTTGTTCCTTTTCAATTGGTCCACCTCGTTATAGTCCATTAGCACCAGCTGTGTGGTTTCTGCTGCTGCGTGTCCATCTTACAAACCCATCAACTGCACTGCAGATGAACATTAACTGCTCTCAAGGTATACGACTAATTCCTCTAAATGTACAAATGGCTTTTATTACGCTTTTCACTTTCAAGTCCAAGCAGAACTAATGCTCTTCTCTGACTGTGACTGACAGTTCAGCTTGCAGTCTAATCATGACGATAGTGAAGCAGAATGTGATATATTCAATTACAGGTGTTGTGCAGTGTTGAGGATAGTGTGCCCTGCAAGCATGCTGTACTTGAATAGAAAGGAAAAGCTCTTTACTGTGTGTGTGTGTGTGTGTGTGTGTGTGTGTGTGTGTGTGTGTGTGTGTGTGTGTGTGTGTGTGTGTGTGTGTGTGTGTGTGTGTGTGTGTGTGTGTGTGTGTGTGCCTTACAATTGCCATAGCAACCTTTTTCCTCATTAGTTGTGCCGCTGAAATGAAAAGCTTGTTGACTCCTGCTATTGTCTGCTGTCTTCATGTCCTCACACATAGGCTACAGTAATACAAACGTGTGTGTGTGTGTGTGTGTGTGTGTGTGTGTGTGTGTGTGTGTGTGTGTGTGTGTGTGTGTGTGTGTGTGTGTGTGTGTGTTTAACTTTAACCTACTGTACATGTGATGGATTAGCACCATTACAGTAATTCACTTGTAATGGTATGACTCACTGTAGCCATAAATAATGCATGAAGATATTATATGCACATTTTAATTGGCTCATCTAAAGCTACAGTATGTTGACATAAGATATTAAGGCTAATTAAGTGAGAATTGATCATGTTCCTTTCTTAAGTGTTACCATGACAGTTATATTGGTTCATGCAGTTAGAGGTCTAGTGTTTCTTTTTGACAATAATAAGAACTAAACTAACCTTGAAACGTGAATACGTATTTCACTGGTTCTGGAATGGTTTCCACATGGCTTGGGTTCACATAAGGTTCTCAGAAACTAATTTGGTCTCTGCTCAGGAGGTAGTGCTAACCCCTGAGTTCTAGGAACCCAGAACTTATAGAACTTATACTTTCACCATCATAGACTTCACGTGTTTCATGATATGGAAGGTTGTGGGTTATCCTTCATAGCGGAACAGAGCCATAATATAGCGGAACAGAGCCATAATATTTTTGCATGAGGATATCCTTCATAGTGTGCTATGGCTGAAATTCTTAAGCACTTTTGGAGGCATGATGTGAGAACGTTCAGGAACCAGACAAGCTCGAAAGTGGTCTATCAGAAGTTTATTGATTACGGTCAATAATAGCCGGATGCAGTCTCATGTCAGCACTAGGCTGATGTGAGAGAATAACAGCATGCAGAGTCATGGCAAGTTGCAGTATTTATACCCGCTTGGTTACTCCCCTAAATGGGAGTTGACAGATAATTCACACATACATGACAGATTGCATCATATAACAAATACATGTGGTTGACAATTGCACTGTCACAAATAGCAGAGGGAATAATCTCAACAAAGGTATTGCAGAATGTATTATCAATCATATAATACATTAAGAAGCATAGTCTCTGTGTGTGTGTGTGTGTGTGTGTGTGTGTGTGTGTGTGTGTGTGTGTGTGTGTGTGTGTGTGTGTGTGTGTGTGTGTGTGTGTGTGTGTGTGTGTGTGTGTGTGTGTGTGTGTGTGTGTGTGTGTTTGCGAGCAAATGGCCTGGGGTTGATGACCCTTTATCTATAGATACCACAAGAGGAACAAAGACAGTTGTCAGGAAGTCATGTTATCTCAACTGTCCGGGAGGTCACACCTGGCCAATGACTTAGACAATTCTACAGTTAGCTAGAGAGTTCCTTGATCAAGCAGACAAAACATATTAATGCATATAATATGGAAAATTCCTTATCAAGTGGAACAGAGCCATTATATTACTGCATGAGGATATCCTTCATAGTGGAACAGAGCCATTATATTACTGCATGAGGTTATCCATTCATAGTGGAACAGAGCCATCATGTTACTGCATGAGGTTATCCTTCATAGTGGAACAGAGCCATCATGTTACTGCATGAGGTTATCCATTCATAGTGGAACAGAGCCATCATGTTACTGCATGAGGTTATCCTTCATAGTGGAACAGAGCCATTATATTACTGCATGAGGTTATCCTTCATAGTGGAACAGAGCCTTTATATTACTGCATGAGGTTATCCTTCATAGTGGAACAGAGCCATTATATTACTGCATGATCATGTTCATAGTGGAACAGAGCCATAATGTTACTGCATGAGGTTATCGTTCATAGTGGGACAGAGCCATAATATGACTGTATCTAACAGAAGAGACATTGTGTTTCATCTAAATCTTACAGGTCAGAGAAACACATTCAGCTACTCTTTCAGATTGATGGATGCTCTTTAAAAAAACACACCTCAGGGTTCATCTAATCCTCAAAGTGGAAAATAACTGAGCGCACAAAATATATCTTTTTTAAAGTAGGGCGAATTTTGAATTCACCATTGTGAGGGCATTTTTTCTGACCCCCACGAGGACGTTCTTACTTCAATTAAAGGCTTTCGGGTTAGATTTAAAGGTAAACACAACCCTGTGCACGTTTTGTTCATTGAATTCAGAAGATCAAGGGTGACAATACTATTAAGGGAATGTGACGATGTGTCAGAATTAATCCCGTCAATTAGCTGCCTCAGTCTTTGAACCTTCTCCTCTCGTTTCCCTCCTTTCTGCAGGGAGCCATGCAGTCGTACGATTAAATTGTCACTGTGCTGTCAGTGTGTGACAGGCTTCTCTAATCCGCAGCTGTGTCGCTCCAGTGCTCATCCATGCTGCTAGAGAAGTCATTTTTCAGCCTTAAAACCAGCCTCACCACCCCACCTACTGCTGTATGAGAAAGACTCACCTATACCCTAGGTGGCGTACGTCCATACCCTAGGTGGGGTTGGCGAAAGGGCCTACTCTGTGTGGAGTTTGCATGTTCTCCCCGTGTCTCCTAGGGTAGTTAATACCCTCACACAAACATGTTGTCATCCTGGTCGATATACCGCCTCCCCCATGACACTTGTGAGCTTGTAGATCTGCTATTTTCAAACATTTAATACTTTTACTTTTGGTAGGCTACTTTATGTACATTTTGATGCCAATACTTTTGTACTTTCAATTTTGAACTTTTACTTGTAACAGAGTAGGCTATTTCTATATTGCAGTCATCCTGGTCGCTATACCGCCTCCCCCATGACAGTTGTGAGCTTGTAGATCTGCTATTTTCAAACATATTAGTACTTTTACTTTTGGTACTTTATGTACATTTTGATGCCAATACTTTTGTACTTCTGGACTTTTACTTGTAACAGAGTAGGCTATTTCTATATTGTTACTTTTACTTTCTTCCACCACTGGCTGTATGAAAGACTCACCTCACCACTCTACTGCTGTATGAAAGACGCAATGTGGGGTTCATATTAACTTACCTCTGAGCAGTGGCCCATGACAGAGACATTGCTGGAGACCAGTGTTGTGTAACGTTACTTTTAACACATTGCCAAGGACGTTCTAAAACGTCCTTTCAACTTTTTTTTTTTTTTCCACAAGAGGGCGCTCTAACACAACTTAGGAATGATCCCACAACTCTGAAAGAAGGAATGGGCGGATGTGACGTCATCCCCAAAAATGACACTCCCGTCCACTGCTATGTTAAAAGTTGTGACATTATAAAACATACATTAACCACTTCAGCCCTATTTTATACATAGGCTATTTGAAAATAGCAGATCGCATCGCGATGTGTGCTTGTAGATCTGCTATTTTCTAACATTAGAGTACTTTTATTTTTGGTACTTTAAGTACATTTTGATACCAAGACTTTTGTACTTTTACTCAAGTACATTTTGAATTCCGGATTTTTACTTGTAACAGAGTACTTATAGCCTACATTGGTATTTCAATTTCAAGAATTATGGGGGTCCGTGAAATTAAAAAGGTTTGAGAACCACTGATTAAGTTTGTTTCATGTCGTTTGAGCTTAACTAGATTGTGCACAATGAAGTCAAGTGAGACAGAAAAAACAAGTCAACACAGATAAGTGTTCTGCATGATTATCACCATAGCAACGCAAAGATACAGCCTTATCACAGTTTGAACAACAGCAGTTGCTCATTTATTTTTGCCACAAAGTTCAGTCACCTCCTAGCGTTGGTAATAATAATAATAATACATAACATTTATATTGTGCTTTTCTTAGTACCCAAAGTCGCTTTACAATAAGACAAAACAAAACTAGAAAAAGTGCTCCTCGGAGCAAAGGTCTCCGCCAGGTCAGTAAGGTTATTGTGGGCCAGCAATGTTCAGAATGCGCCAATCAGGATGGAATATGAAAAATCGGACGGAACCATCTTAATCACTTGACTATAGAGATAATGTGTACCGATTTGCATGATGCAAATCTATGATAGGGCAATGTTAAAAGGGTGGCATTTGTTCCTCAACGTAGTGCGAATGTGCGTGCAAAGTTGCACCGCAATCGGACTCTGCATTCATGATTTGCGGCATTTTGTTCAAAACGGGCCACTCCTGCAAACTTTAGATGTCAGTCTTAGCCAATCAGGATGGGATATGAGGAATCAAACAGATCCGTCTTGATCACATGACTATAGAGATCATGTGTACTGATTTGCGTGAAATTTGGATAAAATCTGAAGGCTTAGCCTAATATCAAAAAATGTGTTTTACATAAGTCGGCCTCCCGGTGGCGCTATAAAAGGCAAATGTGAAAAATGCAGGGCAAAGGTTTTTCCTTGGCCTCTAGAGAGTGTGCATACAAAGTTTTACACATATCGGTGTAGTTTTAGGTAAAAACACAAATCGGCCTGTTATAGCGCCACCATGAGGCTGATTTGGAAAATTTCAAATGTAATTTCTACCTCAGTCTCATGGGAATGGGCATGCATTTCACGGAAATTCCATGCTGTGTTCATGATTTGAGGCATTTTGTTCAAAACGGAGTACTCCCGCAAACTTTGGAAGCCAATTTTAGCCAATCAGGTTGGAATATGAAAAATCTGAAAGGCAGGTTTCGGTTAATGACTATAGAGATACTGTGTACCGATTTGCGGGATTTTTGGACAAAATAGGAGTACTGTCAAAAAATGTGTTTTGCACAAATCGGCCTCCTGGTGGCGCTATAAAAGGCCCACTTGAAAAATTTGGCGCAGAGGTTCTGCTCTGGCATCCAGGTAGTGTGTGTGCACAGTTTCGCTGCGATCACGCCAATGGTGCCAGAGATTAGCTGTACACACACACGCCCAGAGGAAAAATCTGCTTCTCATTTTAATCTCAGATGCTTCTCTTGAGCAACCAGCTTTTATTTCTCATTTGAAGATCACTTAAAGATCACCTATGGATTTTATGGCTCCTAACTTGAATACTAGGATCCGTAAGCGAGACATAGGGGGAGACAGCGGTATATACATTAGAGCTGTATTTGAGAGATAGATGAGGAATAGACAAGATACAATAAGAGCTGTATTTGGGAGATAAATGAGACATGGGCGAGATACATTAAAAGCTGTATTTGAGAGATACATGAGACATAGGCGAGATACATTAAGAGCTGTATTTGAGAGATACATGAGACATAGGCGAGATACATTAAGAGCTGTATTTGAGTGATAAATGAGGCATAGGTGAGATCTCCCTATTGGCTTTGTTAAGTCTCTTTAGCTTCTCATTGAGACATACATTAGCAATAATTGAGATTTAATTTCCCATTTCTCATTGAGGTATAAATGAGTGAACATGCTAATAAATATTTAAAAAACAGCATTAATTGTGGCAAAAACACATTTATTGAAGTATCCACAAACAGCAGGCAGCTTTAACATATATTTATATGTACAAAAACAAAAATGTATTGGCATCAATTTACATAAAAGTTGAAACTTAGGTATACTGGGAGTGGGGAGACTAAAACTAAGACGAAAAATGTTCTACCTTTTTCCACTGACAAACTAAATGGAAACTAAATAAAAGCTATGATGACTAAATATACTGACAATTTCGTCAACAAATAACTAGACTAAAATGTTAGGAAGGGACTAGTGGACAAGCGATCTAGTATATGTCATCTTACAATTAGTTGCATGCTGAAAATTGCAGATCTACAAGCTCACGTGTCGTGGTGCAACGTGTTGTGAGCTTGTAGATTGGCTATTTTCAGCAAGTGTAAAAACAGTCATTACGACGGCATCAAGGCCCGACAAAATACATTTTTAGTCGACTAAATCAACTGTAGATTTAGTCGACTAAAATCTTATGACATTTAGTTGACTAAAACTAGACTAACACTAAAACATTCCAGGTGACTAAACTAAGTGAAAACTATTCAAGAGACTAATGACTAAAACTAAAATCTGCTGCCAAAAACACTGGGGAGTGCATAGTCCTTTGCAGCACGGCTTCGGCACTTGTTGGTCATGGCTTTCTTCAAGCCCTCTTCACTGAAACCATTGGTCCATGATGCCAGAGGAACACCGCAAGACGTAGTCTGCAGACAGAGAAGATGACATGACACAAGTCAGTCAACATGGGTTTCCCCCGGTTAAATATATACATTTTAAAGACTATATGACTCTACAGACTGAGCACAGCATAGCCACAGACGAGGCCAACCTGGTTCAGAGTGTACTGTACGTCCCACCAGCGCAACATGTTGGAACATGCATTTTTTTTACTGCACAAAGGCAGCCAAATTGCCCAATGATAATGTATTGGTGACATCATAAATTGAGAATATAATTTACAAAACCAAGATTTGTCAAGGATCAAGTATATTTATATGTCCCAAGCTGGGCCTTTCACAGCAGATAATAAACGCCCTAAAACACAATACAGTAAGACAGACATGTGTATATTGTCACAAGATACCCCCAACAATCTTTTTAGCCCCCTTAAAAGGAGAATTCCATGCTAGAATGCTTTCTTACCTTTCTTTGTAGTTGTTACGTCCCCACCAAAGAGGTCCAGGTGTTTATTTTGTGCAAAAACTCCTTATTGCCTATTTCCCCTACCGTAGGCCCTCAATGAATTGCATTGAATGGAATGGGAATTGAATGGGGCTATGGGGTGTTGTGCTAATTCGCTTATTTCCATTGAAATAAGTAGTAAAGTGTGCCGCTTGGGATATTATTTACATTATGGAAAGAGGATATATACAAAAATAATAATAATTTTGAGCAAAAGAAATAAGCGAATTAGCACAACACCCCATAGCCCCATTCAATGCAATTCATTTAGGGCTCATGGTAGGGGAAATAAGGCCAATAAGGAGCTTTTGCACAAAATAACACCTGGACCTCTTTTTTGCCTTTTAGTATGGAATTCTCCTTTAAGGGCATTTTTCTGTCTAATACCTAAATTATCATACCAGCAAATAGCAGCAAAGTATATGACAGATTCAATGAAGGCTCTATATCATTGATTTGTTTACCTGAAACCTGGCTAACTTCCTTAAACAGAAAAGGCACTGCTGGCCTTTCTTGCAAACAATTTCAGTATTGGAATCGAATTTCAGACGATTGTCGATTATGGTCCCAAGATATCTATAAGTGGTTACCAACTCCACTGACTGGCCATCTATAACACTACTCTGAGGAACTAGTGGTGTGACAAATACTTACTGAACATTGCATCCCTCTTCGCCTCATCCAGTTTGTTCTTCCCCTCTGGGATGACACCATGCTTTCCGCATATGACGGCATTGCGGCACTCCTCATGGGTGAAGTACACCTCGAACAACGCGTGGAATAGCCTCTTGCAGTCCTTCCTGGCACGCTGGTGTATGGCTGCCAGCTGCACAGAGGAAATCAACTGTCCACAGCCTGTGAATAGAGAGCGAGCAATTAACCAACTGCATTTTAAGACATCAGTTTTGCACTTGTAAGGCTCAGCTACATTGACCCCTTTCTGCGCTCAGTGCACCATGAAAACAGACAACTGTGACCTTCTGAAAACTTCACTATCTAGTTGCAGCTCACAACACGGATCACTCGCTACCAAGAACGTCAGGTTCAGTGTGAAATGTATGGCAAACGTAAACATCCATACCTGGATATAGCTCCTGCTGCCCGAGACTGGACACTCCAGACTCTAGGTCACCAGGGTGATAAAGCCCTTCAGTGCGTCTAGTTGCTCAGAGCCTAGAACAAAGACAAAAAAATCTGAGTCTACTGAGTGTATTTGTAAAACAATAAGATTGAGTACTGTTCTATATAGCTCTACAGTATATTCTGATAGCAGTCATTGATGAGTATTTGTTCAGTAGCAGGGGTCGATCTCCCCTGCTCTTCAGTAAACAGAAAATGTAGGGATATTTTGGGATACCAAAGTTTTCCAGTCATGTCAGAGAACTCACAAAAGAGGTACAGGATAAAGTAAAGTTTCAAGTGAGACAAAGACATTAGCAGACAACTGAAAACTGCAACATTACAGGCAATAAAACTTACTGATACTGGAGAGCACAGTGGTTATCCTCCTCAACTGGAGCTGGAGCTTCTCCACCTCAAACCGACAAGAGTCGCAAGGCTGCCACCCTTGACCCTCTGGTATGCTCTGGTCCGATGGATTTGGTTGACCTGGAAAGATTGAAAGCACGTCAAAAACTGTAAAGAAAAGTAAAAAAAAAAAAAAAAGTAGAATGCAAAACTCATCTATGAATCCTGAATTTGAAGGACAACAGTGCCAAGTCTGCTGACACTTAGCTGAGGAACCACACCTTCTACTGGAGCATCACTGGACGGAGATGGAGGTTGCAGTACACTGGGTGTTTCTTGGTTCCACTGATCCAAGTCCATATATGTAGCTGCATACGGCTGTGCAGAAAAGAGAAAAGGCCCTTAATTGTACTTGGTCAAAAATCATCAAAACTATAGGCTACTATACAAGCTCATAGCGCAGCACCGAGTGCTGTGCTCCGAGCTTGTAGGTCTAAATGGGTTAAGAAAGACATACCTCATCAACAGGTCGGCAGGCCTGTGTAGAAGAGGCTGGAGGGTATGGCTGTAGATCGGGGTAAAAGGTATCACAAGGTTGCAGAGACATAGAAAAGTAACCTTAGTTTGTAGTCTGTCAAAGATCTTTAAAAAATAGCTATGCCTTTATGCAATGCATTGTGGATTTTAGATAGACCAATCAAAAGCAATGTGGAATGTAATACAAGTCACAAATAAATTCAATCTAAAGAAAACATACCTCTTCAACAGGTCGACAGGCCTGTGTAGAGGCCGGAGGGCATGGCTGTAGACCATAGTTAAATGGGTCATAAGGCTGAGAGACAGAAAAATGACATTAGTTTGTAGTCTGTCAAAGATCAGTACAAATACATTTACTAAATGAAGTTGTGTTCAATGGAGTGTTGTGTTCATCACATAACATTCACCACAGTATAAATACACCCGAGATCAGTTGACTCAAATGAATTCCCCCCTCCTCCCCAACAAACCTTCTCATCCACAGCTTTGCCCTGCGATACTGTTAAATTTGAGCAGAAGGTGTGGTCTCTTACTACTAGTGAACCAACACTTACAGTATATCTGAAATGTTACAAAGTCACAACTTAAATGTAGACATTAAATGTATTGAAAACATTTTACCGTGTCAAGAGCTGGGCAGAGGGCCTGGGGAAAGACCGGTGTGGCCCAAGGGCTAGCCCCACTTGAAAACGGATCATAAAGCTGGAGACATAGCAAAATAACATTAGCGGTAGTTTGTAGTCTGTCAAATTGAAAATCTACAGCCAATTGTAGATTAACTAACCAACACTTACGACATTTTTATCTTTAACCCATTTTGTACGGGACTCCTTTTGGTGTTTTAAGCATTATGTTATACTTTAGCTATTGAAAAATAGCAGATCTACAATCTCATAGCCCGGCACTTTTTGAAAAAACGTGAAAATGTAGTGCAAATCTTTGGATATATTTTTTCAGAGCGTTTTTAACTGAAATCTTTGCTTCAGGGGGGTCCCTGGAACAACATATTTTCAGATGGTGGTCGGCGGCCAATTACATATAATCTTGGGGGTCCTTGACATAAAAATGTTTGAGAATGACTGACATAGAAACAGGGTTTTTTCAGAAAACTGTCAGGATTTAGAAGACATTTGTAGAATCGTTCCCAGGTCTAAATGGGTTAAGTAAAGACCTTACATAGTATTGAAAAGAACATTGTACCGTGTCAGGAATCTGTGGACAGAAGCCCTGGGTATGGACTGGTGTGATGGCCTTAGGGCTTGCTAGCTGTGGTGCAGACCATTGAGCAGAAGGCTGGAGAGACATGAAATCTAACATTAGAAAAAAATATCTGAAAATAAACCAAAACAAAAAAAGAGAAAAAGGGCGTGGAACCAAAACTCTTGAGGCATAAAACTCACACGGCAAACAAGTCCGTTAAGGAGATGTCAAAAGTCCATTCAGGCAGGATGTCTAAACCAGCAGGCATCCACCGGGGTGAGGAACTCATGGTTGGAAATCAGTGACATGACAATATGGAAGGGCACAAAAAAGAACAATATAAGTATTGAAAGCTGATTATGAGGTGTAGGTGGGAAGACAAGCAGAGAAGGTCAGGTATCTACAGGGCTGAGAATTGGGGACAGTTGTCATGTGAGACAGGTGATGAGGAAAGGTGTGTGGACAGTTAGAAGATGGCAGGTCTGGGGAGGTGAGGGGCAATCCAGAAACTGCCCTGTGATCCTTTCTTCTTACATTAGTTGACTTTCCCTTTTCTGAACAACACCTAATAGGTAAAGTCCTTTTGCACACCTACTTACAAAGGACATGCAGTTACACAGGAGATGACAGCCAACGTAGAGAAGAAAATAAGTGGTCCTGCACACCATATTCAATTACTTAAGATTTATTTGCTTAACTACCTAATGAAGGTCAGCTAATCGAAACGTTCTTACAAATAGATAAATAAAATGTAACTTAAGACAGTGTTCTGACCACTTCTTTACTTCTGAACAACTCCTAAAATCAGAGCCTGAGATAGAGATCTAAAAAAAACTAATTAAGTAATAAAACTCTACTAAAATATGACCATGACAATGTCATTCATATAGTGGGGAAGAGAATGGTCCAAATGTTTTGCACATAACTTACACTCAAAGCCAATCGAAGTCCATCAATTGCTTCAGGAGGGAGGAGACAGGAGGACAAACCCACTTTTCTGGCTGAGCAGCTTTGTTGTTTGGTGCCACCGCCAAATTGCGCCAATGGGTTGATCCCAACGAAACATCTGAAATCACAAAACACATATGGAAAAGGTGCACTCACAGCTGTTCTACAAGAGAGCACATCTTTTGAGTTACACACGATGGTTCTACTTCAAGCAGAAAGTTACCTTTGAATGAATTCCAGAATTCCAATAACAGGCGTGCTCCTCCTGGTACACCAAAGTTGTAATAACTGGAAAACTGCCATTCCAGCCAGGAAGTTGATCTGTGGAGCCACAACGACCGACCTCAATGCTCAGCATCCATTGTGTAGCTGTGAGAACTTCACCTAAAGATAATTTGACATATATGGTTTGCATGTTAACAGTGTTTGTCTGTTGCTTTCCACATAACAATAGACTGTTAAACTAAAACATGACCTCCATATAGTCTCCGTATTTGCAATGCTTTAAAACAGATTAGAAAAAAACAGTAAAAAGTGTGCAGACTAAACTCAGTGTTAATTTAACTGTCTTAAGCAGGGGTCTTCAACAGGGGGTCCGGTACCCCTAGGGGGTCCTCAGAATAACTACAAGGGGTCAGAATTACTACAGGGGGTCCACCAAATCTTTGTGTGATATGATTATATGTTAATTTAACTGTCTTAAGCAGGGGTCTTCAACAGGGGGTCCGGGACCCCTAGGGGGTCCTCAGAATTACTACAGGGGGTCCGCCAAATCTTTGTGTGATATGATTATTTATTTTACCTTAACCAATTGAACCTTAGCATCCCTTTTGTGAGGAGAACTTTAGCCAAAAATAGCAGATCTACAAGCTCACAACGCCTCACGCTGCAAGCTTGTAGATCAGCTATTTTTGGCAAAGAGGGAAAAAGAGCAGACCAAGTAAACAAAAAAAGTTGAATCTGAAACACAATTTTATACAATATAGAGGGGGTCCCTGCCTCATCTCTCTCTCAGCTAGGGGGTCCATGGCCTGAAAACGTTGAAGACCCCTGGTCTTAAGGATCCATTCATTCCATTGGTACATTTGTACTCTCTTTCCCTAAATTAAATGATTTTACTTTGTACTGTAGGTTCAAAACAAAATTCATAGATGTAATAATAATAATAATAATAATAATAATAATAATAATAATGAATTACAGTCAAAACAAATGAGGCCAACATTAGCTCTAACTGATGTGGTCTGATTTATACCTGAAATAAACAATGACATCATGCACCACATGGAAATTAATATGCTAATGCCATGTCTAAGACTGTGTTGCACGCCCCAAAAAAACTGATTTGAAAGCTCACAATGCGTCGCTGTGAGCTTGTAGATCAGTGATGTTTGGGCATGCGTGAGTCTGTATAACCCCCTGTATTATGACAGTCATGACGAAACTTCAACCTGGTGTTTGCACGTTCTCCATGTAATGCCCTACATCTACATTAACGTTCAGATTTCAAATATAAAGTGCTTACCCCATGGCCACGGATGTTACAATCCACTTCGGGTCTGTGTAAGTACCCGTATATTCCGGATTGTTAAAAAAAAAAGCATTTTAATCCAATCGGTGGCCATTTTGTCATAGAGTTATAATGTAACAGAGTGCAGTACTCCTCCCAACCGATAGGGTCAAGTAGTTGAAAGCGTACAGAAATACGGAGAAAATGGCCATCGATCGAATTAAAATGCTTTTTATTGAACAATACAGACGATACGGGTATTGCCGAGTGCCCGAGTAGACTTGTAACATCCGTGACCATAGATTGAGCACTTTATATTTAAAATCTGAACGTTTATGCAGATGTACAGGTTGTAAATGGAGAAAGTGCAAAAAACTGGTTGAAGTTCGGCCGTGACGCTCGTGATGGACGAGCGTCGTGTGATCCATAGCTAATACACGACAAATGCACGACGTTTACGATACTAACAAGTTGGATAACACACTTTAATTTCATAAAGTAATTCATCTTACCTGTTATCTAGTAGAGTAGAAGCACGGAAGCAACTGGTTTGTAAATAAATGTTCTCTTAGCCGACGGTTAGTTTCTCTGGCTGAACCCGACCGGCCGGTTCAAAACTGATAAGCTCCGCCTTGAACAGCTGCGTGACGTAATGACGTAATGTCGCACTGTAGGTCTGGTCAGGTTCTCAACCTGTGGGTCGGGACCCCCAGGGGATCCCCACCTGATTGGGGGGGATCTGTAGGTGGCAGTGACAGTGAAGTGACAATTTAAGTAACCCTTTTAATACCTAAAAAAAAAAAAAAATACTGCATCAAAAGTAATCAACAAACTATATTAAAAAAATGGTCGAAGAAAAAAAAGAAAATAGCTGATCTGCAATAAGATCTAATACGATTTTTGAAATAGTTCAAAGTTAAGCTTTTCTCACATTTTTCAAAAATATTTTTTTTAAATTGAAAAACATGTTTTCAGACTCAAAAGAGGACGCTGAATCGAATAGGCTAGGTCTCGATTTTGTATGACCCTTATAAAGTGGTTTAAACAAGCGTTAAAATTTCATAAACTTGGAAGCTTTTTTCACAAACATATTATTATTATTATTATTTTATTTTGACCCTTCCACCCTCTTATTTAGATCATTTTGAGTCGAATGGTAGGTTACACAATAGTCTAGTATTGTTTAATAGGGAAGTTATAGATTTTTGAAATAGTTCAAAGTTTATCTTTTCTCACATTTTTTAAAAATATTTTATTTTTAAATTTAAAAACACTTTTTCTGACTCAGAAAAGGACGCTGAATTGAATGGAATAGGTCTCGATTTTCTAGGACCTTGGGAAATACAAAAGCTCACCAAAAAGATTGGACGTTGACTTTTGTCACAAAAGTTAGCACAAAATCTGGAACTAATCGCTCCAGATATTTTTTAAAAATCTAAAACTTCTTTCCATCCATATTGAGAGTAAGCCGGATATTTTGGCACCAGCCCTGATTTTTTTTGACACTGATAAAGCTCAAAGTTCAGCGAAAAGACTGCAAAGGTCAACTCTTGCTAAAATTTTAGAAATTATATTTTTCTTCGAGACTCTGGTTTTAGACAAATATGATGACACTGATTCCAAATATTTATGTTTTATTTTTCTCGGAAAACAGGAAGTGCCTCAAAAGGCCACTTCCTGGTTGGTTTTAGGGTGTTCCAGGCCCGTGATTTCCCCGATATATTTTTTTCCTAAATCTACACGTAAAATAATGCCAAAAGTCGAGATGATCAAACCCTGATATCAAATCATGATTTAATTATCCTTTAATTGGCTATGGTTACGGCTTTGCTATCTTGCTCAATATCTCGAATACGATAAGGACTTAGGGTCCACTTTTTGGATATGTTGTAGAACTGGCTGAGACGCACGCATGGATGTCTTGTTTGTCCCGTTACGGCACTTTTTTTTTTTGACTTTGTCCTTTGGTATGGTCTTAAGGTTTAAGACTCTATGAGCCTTCCAAAAGTATAGAAGGTCAACTTAGGAGTGTCGTACCGTGACAAACAAGACATCCACGTGTGCGCCTTAGCGAGTTGTACAACATATCCAAAAGGCGGATTCTAAAGATGTATGGTTATTGAGATATATCACTTTATTGCACGTATTAACTTGACATTGGACCCTAGCCAATTCTCTCGTAGAAGCGCTGCTGCGCTGAAAATAGCAGATCTACAAGCTCACAACGCGTTGCGATGCGACCTGTTGTGAGCTTGTAGATCTGCTATTTTCAAATAGCCAATGCAGCCATACAGATCTGCAAGCTTAACCGAATGACTGTTAAAGAAGTTTGTTTAAATGAGTTTATAAAATGATATATTTTCACAGCGATTATTTATTAGTGTAGATATACATTTATGAGTGGATTATGTGTCCAGATGCCTCCCAGTCAAACAATGCTTGCTCCGCAGGTCTAGGATGGAATAAACGGGTGCAGCCAACGTCAACAACTGGTCTCGACCAGACGTGAGATTTCAGCCTACCGTAGGATAAAGCCCACGTCAGGATATATTGATAAATGCCGAAAGGTGCGGTGATCTCGCCGTACGCCCATTATTTGGGCTGCACCGCGTTGATAAATGAGGGCCAAGGTGTGGGCCAACATGCATGCTGTTCAGTTTGTCTTTCAGAAGGGGGGGGGGCTGTATGGTGTTAAAGGCGCTTCGAAAATCAAAAAATAATATCCTCACAGCACCACTTTCCTTGTCCAGGTATGTACTGTAGTCGAAGCTATTGAGGTCAGAATTAAAATCCCTGTATAAGGTTGCAGGCACCCCAACTTTAAGCTGGTTCCCTAGGCCTAGTAGAGCCTAGGGAAGTTGAATCGCATTCATTTTAATTGTTTATGATACTAGTCACCTATTTCTTGGATTATGAACGTTGTCCCAAACGTTCATAATCTATCACGTGGTTTCCCAGTTTTTGTTGCCAGACCCAGGGGGTCGGCCTACATGAGGCTTTGTCCGTCCCCCTTTCGTCCATACATGGGCATAACTCGGTCCCTTTCGTCCTTACATGGGCATAACACGGTCTGTCCCCCTTTCGTCCATACATGGGCGTAAAAGTCTGTCCCCCTTTCGTCCATACATGGGCATAAAAGGGAATTTATTCTGGGTCTGGCAGAACCAGGTCTCCTGGTCTTGTTGTATTTGTATTTCATAGTAAGTCCCAGAAATAATGAATTAATTCCTTATTGGTGTCAAATGAGATATCCTGAAGGCTTTAACAAATTGTTAATAATAACTGAAATTAAATCACTGATACTGGACATTTTGTCTTGTGGAAAAAGGAGAAATGTCCAATTACATTGGACTTTTTTAGATTTGAACATAAATGGTAAATGGTGCATTTATATAGCGCCTTTATCAAAGGCACTTTACATAGATTGTGCATCAATTCACCCATTCACACACCGATGGCGGCGGAAACCATGCAATGCACCAACCAGCACATCAGGAGCAATATACTGTAGAGGTTCAGTGAAACCGGGTTTGAACTGGCAACCTTGTGGTTACCATCCAGCCACAGTGAGCCACTCTACCCCTGAGCCACTGCCACCCATAAATATGAATAAATATGCTTATAATGACTTAACTATTATATAATTGATATGTGCTAATTGGATCACCAAAATGATTTGTCTATGATGAATAATAAATGAAGGAGTCTTTTGAGTCATTTCTAGTGGTCAGACTTTGGTAGACTTTTGATATGTTATGAATAATTAAGGTCTGGTGCCTATCTGAGTCTTATGGGATTTGATCGATCTCAGTATTAAAGAGCTCTAAATGAGATTATGTTGAGCTCTCACTCTGAGCTATATTTGAGAAGCAACAATTCTGCTATACTGAGCAACATTTAAGCCATTTTTGATATCTCCTGTATAGCTCAACAGAGCTCCATCTGAGACATACTGGGTCTATTTCTCAGGAGAAAACAATGAGAAACATACATTTGAGATGCAACAATGCTGCTACATTGAGCAACATTTAAGCCATTTTTGAGATATCCTGTATGGCTCATCAGAGGTTCCATCTGAGACATACTGAGTTTATTTCTCAGGAGAAAACGATGAGAAACAGGAGCCATAAGCTGAAATCTCCTTTTTGCCTCACATTTATCTCATTTATGGCTTAAGAAACAAATGAGCCAGAGATGAGAGCTCAAACTTGGATTATGCTTTCCTCTGGGCGGACACACGGATGGACAGGGGGTAAAACATACTCTCGCCATGCCTTTCGGCCTGGCGGAGACAATGAATAACTGTATTAGGAGGGAAATTATTAAACGGCTAAAACTTGAGCAAAGAAAAAAACATTAAGCTAAGACTAAAAGTTAGAAAGGGAGATTTAAATTAGGCGGGGAAAGCGAGTCTGAAAAGGTGGGTTTTGAGGGAGGCTTTGAACAGGGCAAGGGTGGGGGCAGCTTTGATGAGAGAGAGAGAGAGAGAGAGAGAGAGAGAGAGAGAGAGAGAGAGAGAGAGAGAGAGAGAGAGAGAGAGAGAGAGAGAGAGAGAGAGAGAGAGAGAGAGAGAGAGAGAGAGAGAGAGAGAGAGAGAGAGAGAGAGAGAGAGAGAGAGAGAGAGAGAGAGAGAGAGAGAGAGAGAGAGAGAGAGATGCAGCACTGGTCCTGCAGCAGTGGGCACCAACCTCAGGGGGGCACCAAACGGCAGGGCAAAAGTGACAGAAGACTGTAATATTGTGAAAATAGAGCCGAAATATTGAATGTCTGCTGCCCATTAAAACTAGCAGATCTACAAGTTTGCAAGACATTGCAAACTTGTACATCGATTATGTTCACTCCTTTTGTGTGACACTCTTGCACGACGAAGTAGGGCAGTAATCTACAAAAAAAAAAAAGTTCTTTAAGCGAACATTTGTAACTCATATATTTGCTTTTGGGGGTCCCTGGAACAACATGTTTTACAAATGTTTGCTTTAAAAAATATGTATTCAAAGATGGCCACAAAGAGAAAAGCAGAGGTCTTGGTCATAAAGATTCGGTCAAAACCGGCAATTACCTGACTAACGCAACCTCTGATATATATAGTATTTTTTCCAAGATCAGTCGTTCTCAAACTTTTAAATGTCAAGGCCCCCTGAGAGTGTACAAATGGGTCCATTTGGTTCCATCTGTACACTCTCAGAGTTACAGACCTGTATCTGAAAGTGTAATCGGAATCAGTGTCGGGAAGCAGGGGCGTCAATTGGCAAGGTGCCATACCTTGGCTCCAGAAGAAAGAAAAAAAGAGAAAAAAATATCATGAATAGTAGCCTAATGCAGGTGTAAGACCATTGTGTTATAGGTATAATGCATGGTTTTCTATGCATTTGGGGGGTTTTGGGGGGTTTGACCCCCCAAAAATGTTAAGGATAGGTGTCCCTTATTTTAGTCTCTGGGAGTTTGCAACCCTAACCTTGCCATACCTTTGCTTTTGCTGAACTGATGCCACTGTCGGGAAGGAAAAAATCACACCTGTGTGAAGGTAGCGGCGCCTTTGATATATTTTGTCATAGATATGTGTTTCTACTAGAGAAACAATATTAAATCTCTGTAAATTTATTTCAAGGCTTCCAGTGGGCTTTCCAGCTAGTTATTACTCATTGTTTATTTAGTCATTGTTTATATAGACATCTAATTCTATATTCATGACATCATAGTGATGTCATGAATAGTAACATAGTGATGTCATGAATAGTGACCAATCAGAACGTTGACGGACCTGACCAATCAGAACGTTGACGGACCTGACCAATCAGAACCTTGGCGAGCCTGACCAATCAGAACGTTGACGGACCTGACCAATCAGAACCTTGGCAAGCCTGACCAATCAGAACGTTGACGCAAAAGCCAGGTATAGAGGGCTAATATCCGCTCGGCTAGCGCCGCTAAAAATGGTATCGGTGTACATCTCTAGTTACGATCACGGTGCCATAGCCCGGATGGACACTAGGTGGAAATGTGGGTCCGAAGGTCCTTACACACCGGGGGCATGCGAATAATATATATTTTTTCAAACCTTATAAAGTCAATGCAAGCTTCCACATCCGTTTCGCGTAGCGAAAAGTCATCTTTTATTTATTGGGACCGCATCCGAATGTTGCGTATATTCGCATAATCGCCGGTGTGTAATGACCTTGACTCTGGACTGCTAGTCTAATAAGTAATAGTAATGTCTTCTACTGTCTATCATTTCATTTCAGCTTCACTGTCTGTTCTCATACATGAACCAACAATATCATTATTGTCACAATGCAGTACAAACCCCAATGGCAGTTATCATATCAGGTTGTAACTGATCAATGAAATGTCTCAATAGAAGAATAGGGAAACAAAGTACAACCACCCCAATTGTAGTAATATTGAATTAACATTCTCTACCATACAGATTGGAAAATATGTTATTCATTACAAAAAGTTACATAGTGAGGCTTTAATCTATCAACCTATCAACTGATAAGGAACCAGTAGAGGTTTATGCAAATAAAATGGGGGGATTGTACTGAAAGAGGAAGAGAGAAAGAAGTAGATAATATAAATGCATGCAATCTGGGGATTATGAATAATTAAATGATCAGATGCGATGATTATTGTCTGGGATGTTATTAGTGCACAGCATGTTGTCACAGGCTGTTTGTTTTGCAGTATTAAGTGGTTTGACCACGACTGCAGATGGAACTCAATTGCTCGAGGGTGAATGAGGAGAGATAGGAGCACAGATAGGAGCACAGATACTGGTCTCTGCTGCCTGACGCAGGGACAATTATCAAGCAGAGGTTGTGTTTAAATAGTGCAGGCATATTGAATTGGGGATAAACATCCACCTAGCAATGCACATAGTGTTAAAGGACAACTTCACCACTTTTCAACATATCTTCATATAATAGGTCCTCACTAATGCTCATGATAAAATGATACAATTTTTTTCTAATCAGTCTGTGTCTCAGAGGAGGGCTGTAGACAGTTCAGAAACCCGTCTACCAGTGACATCATCGATGGGGAATCCAAGCTAATAGAAACTGCAGGCTTTGTTTTCCTGGAAAGTTGCAATGAAATAATAGATCCCATTGTTCTCGCCTTAATAAAAATTGGAATACATTTTTTTTAAATCTTTTTGGAAAAGAAAATCCTGCCTAATGTGGATGTGTATGTATATATATATATATATATATATATATATATATATATATATATATATATATATATATATATATATATATATATATATATATATATATATATATATATATATTGTATATACATAATTCTTAAAATACTAATACATATCTAGGCTTACTTAAGACCTATTATTTTTAATACAGTTCTACTAGCTCAAGATAACACACATATGTGTGTGTTATCTTACTGCACTGGCAGATAAATGTACCTCTGTATCTTTTTGAATTCAATATTCTATTTATAGATTTTTGCAGTGAATAACATAACTCAACAAGCATAACATCATCAAACAAACAAACAAAATGACAGATTATTGATGCTTTGGTTTATTTATCAAGGACGATACAGAAAACATGCAGGTTAAAACATGAAACATGTTAAACTAGTAAAAATAGCCGACATACAGGCTCTCAACGCGTCACAGTGCGACGCACCACCATTTTTAGTAGGGAATATTTTATTGAAAAAACAAAAACATAAACAGTTGAAATATGGAGATACAACGTTGATGTATACCAGAAACATGCTCCTGTATAGCTCCTGTCAATGTTCTACTGTCTATCTCAGTGGTTCTCAACCTGTGGGTCGGGACCCCTAGAGGGCTCAAATGATTTTAGAGGGGTCCCCAGATGATTAGCTTAATGTGCAACATTGTTTTCTCACTCAACAGTAAACAGACCAACATACAGTATAAGTGTACACAGGGTATCTGCACATTTCTGAAGAGACAATTTAAGGACATGTAAGACCCTTTTAATACCTCTAAAATAATCAACACACTATACTATAACATAAAGGTAAAACATTGGCCAAATTGTCAAATATTACCTAAGAAAGAGCCAACTATTTTGAAAATCGCCGATCTACAAGCTCTGGAAAATATGCAAGCTCATAACGTTATGAGCTTGCATATTGTCCAGTATATTTATCTGTGGAACCAAGTCAAACCAAATGTAATGCCTCAACTCCTACAATAGGCTATATGCACAGCAGCCATTTTGGAGAGAAATTGGGCCTCTTCTTACATCCTTCACAGGTGTTACCAATGATACTAATGAAGACTTTGTTCCATTTCATGTAGCACAGTGGTTCTCAAACTTTTAATTTCAAGGACCCCCATAACCATGGAACGGGTCCATTTGGTTCCATTTGTACACTCTCAGAGTTACTTTTTAAATGCACAGTATCAACACCCTGACTCTGTTTGACCAGAATGGAACAGAGCCTTCATTAGTATCATTGGTAACACCTGTGAAGGAAGTAAGAAGAGGCCCAATTTATCTCCAAAATGGCTGCTGTGCATAGAGCCTATTCCAAGTGCTTGTCAGGGTGGGGGCTCCCCACTTCAAATAATGTTGGGGACTCACGGCCTGAAAAGTTTGAGAACCACTGATTTAGAACATAATCCCGTGGCAGAGAAGTATTGAGAAAGACGAGCAAAACATAATGCACTAGCCTACTTCTGGTTTGACAACCGTAATGTCGCCAAACTAATCAGGATTAACATTGCTAACAAAAGCTGTTTTATATTATCGTCCTCATTTGGGTGGGTGTGATGGTTTAGTTCAGTGATATAAGAAGTACTCTACTGTTGAAAGTAAAAGTCTTGTATTCAAAATGTACTTGAGCAAAAGCACAAAAGTATTGGCATGACAATATACTTTTAAGTACCACTAGTAAAAGTACTCAAAATGCAGAATGTCCCATTTAACAAGTTCAATATGCATACAACTCTTTTAAAAAATAGCGTTTATATAGGGTTGATGGTTGATGTATGCTTTGTAATAATAATCTACAAAGTAACTAGCAACTAATGTTTTCAAATAATTGTAGTGGAGTAAAAGCATAATATTTGCCTCTTGAGATGTAGTGGAGTAGAAGTAGAGGTATTGGAAATTGTTAATACTCCAGTAAAGTAAAACCACCTCAAAATAGTACCTAAGTACAATACTTCAGTAAATGTACTTAGTGACTATCCACCACTGCTTTAGTTTCTCACACACCGATCTGCCACCTGCCCGCTGGCGTTACAACTGCTGCAAGTGAAAGTTCCTTGTGCAGGCTTGTCACAACGGAATATGTTGGCGAGGCCAAAACTGTTGGCATTAGCCAAGCACATGAGGGAGTTTCTCAAAGTTGTTTCGCAGATGGCGTTCTGACCTCTGGGCTGGAAGACCTTACCAAACGCAAAGACGTAGTTAGACCAATTCTTGAGGGTGCTGACTTTCTGAAGGATGTTGCGGTCTTGATTGGCGTTGGTGCACCAGTCGTTACAGGGTGATGCGTGGGTATATACGACTATGAAGTTACGCTCCGGCCTCGTTTCGAGCTGGGTTAAGCGGGAAAGAACTCTGAACTCTGCATGTTCGGCACGATTGGTCCTGGTCCCAGGTTTGACGGTTGCGGCAACAACCCAGGTACCTGTGTATAAAAAGTAGGTGGCGTTATTCACTACTGTTTTTTGATAAAAACATACCCCAGAAAGAATCTATAACAAGGTATCATTGTTCTTAGATACACATCATTAATTTACTCGGCAGTCATTAGTGCTGAGTAAATTAGGGGAGTCGGTTCTTGTTCCCTTAATGTTCCAAACAAAGAATGTTAAACAAAGAACAGTTCATTACAGAACAATGGTGGCATGGAATTCATTACCTATTTATTTTATTTCTGAAAGTAATACTATGAGTTTTAAGAAAAACATGAAATTGTATTTGTTCACACAAGAAGTAATGTACAAAAAAAAGGGGGATATGAGCTATACATCCCACTCGGAGCCAATTATATTAGAGAGTTCCACCACTGAGGGGGCAGAAACAGTGTCGGTCACGTGGTTCATGTACATGTACACTGGAAATAGTTACAAACGGCCATAGATTCCAATGCATTCCGTAAACTTCCGGTTTAGGGTCACTGTTTGCCAATAGAAGGCTATGTAGAAGACCTGGCCGGAGGTGACTTAACTCTCCTTGAATGGCTCTGGGGTCTATTTCACGAAACCTGGATTAGGGATAAACCGGGTTTAAACCGGGTTTAATCGGCTATCCTGGCTTAAATTATCCAGGAATCGGTTTCACGAAAGCTGAGTTAGCTCGGCAGATTAACTTAGCCAGTAAACCTGGATATGTTTATCCATGATCCAGTTTCACGAAAGAAAATTGAAGCAATCCTGCCTTAGTTACCATGGCAATTTAGCTGTGAAGTTAGCCTGGTCCGGACCAGGCTAACAGCCAAGCTTTATTAATCCAGTGCGTTGTTCTTCAGGTTTTTGTGAAATAGCTGTTAGTCCAATGACTCCAATCGTAAACCAATGAGTTTTTCCACACTTATTCAATTCTTATGCGAAAATCGAAGATCTACAAGCTCGGAAAAAAATTGTCTTATGGCGGCCGGGGGTCCACGGGGGTCCCAGTGGTGGCCGGGGACCCCGTGGACCCCTGGCCCCCCATCGGGGGTCAACGGGGGTCCGGGAGTACACGGGGGCCCGGGTACTCCCGAACCCCCGTTGACCCCCGTGGACCGGGGACCCCCGGCCGCCAAAAGGGAAGCTTTTCACTCGTAGATCTTCGATTTTTGAAATTAGAAATTAGAAAATTATTCTAAGTGTTTATAATTATAATTCCAATATTCACATAAACTCCTCATGTTTAAGCCTAATTGAATTATATATTTATGGACTTGTATATAAATATTTTTACTTTTTTACTCATACTTTTGCATTTAATTTGCTAATTCGCTTTCTCCCTGGATCTATATTTATTGCGGCCGTGTTTCCTTTCTTGCTTATGATACATTTTACTTCCTTGTATGATTCCATGAGCTGCTGCAGTGCTGCTGTTCAGCCACAGAGAAGAACGCCACTCTGGTTTTGGGCTCCATGATTGGTCAAGTTCAAGGATTCTGCTATCGGCTTTCATGGTCTTTTATAGGAATAGGTGAACTCACATTCAGCCTGGTTTAACGATCCTGGCTTGACAAAGTCACTCCTTCTCAGCCCGGCTTGGCGTTCGTGGAACTGAATAAACCAGGCTGAACAGCGCAGGCTTGTCAAACCTGGATTTGCCTTTTAAACCAGGATAATTTAATTCCGCTTTCGTGAAATAGAGCCCAGGTCCCACTATAATATTTATTTTGACATTTAAGGTTGAGTTACTAATCAATTATGTTGAAGCTTAAAATGTAATATAAAGCTATCGAATGTATTAGACAGGTTATGAGTTAGTGTCTTTGTGTTGTACTGTAATTTGTGATGAGTCTGTTGTATGTATGAATGTTATGAATTGAGTAATTGACATAAAATGTGTTGTTGTTGATGATGATGGTTGAGACCCCAGGAATAGTAGCTGCTGTGACAGTACAGTAAGCTAATGGGGATCTAATAAATAAATCAAAATTAAATCAAACCTTCGTAGGGGTCTCCACGGTTTATCATGCTCTTGACATTGGCCGGGGGATCTTCTCTGATGACCCTGGCGAGGTCAGGCAGCCCATTGTTGTTCAAAGGAATGTTTACAGCCACGGAGAACATGACATTCACCCCATACCTGGTGAAACAAATCATAAGCACATTTATGGACGTACAATTCAATTAACTTAACATACTAAACAGTAGCATGAAGACACTTCAAAACTGTCCCACTTGCAATAAAAGAAGTACTATTACTTAGGTGGTTCTCAATCTTTTCAGGCCGCGACCCCACAAAAGAATCATATTTGAACTGGGGATCCCCCACCCTAACAAGCACTTGGAATTATTGGAGTTGAGGCATTCCATTTATTTTACTCGGTTCCACTGATAAATGATGTGAACATAGCAGATCTACAAGCTCACAACGTCTCACGTTGCGAAAATTATGCAGAATGTCCCATTTCACACGTATTCAAACCTTTTCAAAATGTGTCAAATCTTTTGAAAATACCAGATCGACAAGTGTTGCTTCATTATGCATCTGCTACATTTGAATAGACACAGGATAAAATAGTCTTCATTGTTTAATGTAAGAGTGGCATTTGATTGATTGATTGAATACTTTATTTAGAAGTTTGCAGAGAAAAAAGCACATGGAAGTACAGTTCACAATACAAGGTCAACTAAATAGGATTGAAAAGCCCAGACAAGCCGCAATGGCTTGTTTCAATTGGGGTCCTCTCGTACTCAATTCATGGAGACATTAAATGACCGACAGATATACACTACTATGGCAGGGATCTGTTCACTGGTAGAAAGCTCTGAGACCAATCGTGATGGATCTTCAATATAGCTTTATTTCAGGCAAAGTTAGGTTACACGTAGCATAGCATAAGCATAGCAATGGTGAAATTCTGAATCTCACTGTTCACACATCAATATTTGTGTGACACTACTTTCTGTTGAGGTCTCGCCCCCTCCTTTCTCCTGCTAGCATGACTACCAGGCCTTATCATATTCCCAAGGGTCTTCTCTTGCTCCACATGCATTCCTTAATTATTAGGACACATCCTGTTATGTTCTTAATATTGTCTGCAAGTCATTGTTGTTTGCTCTGTACGGCACCATATTCTGCTAAATCATGGCGACTTGCATGGTATAAAGTATGGTATAAGTGCATTTACTTAAGTACAGTACTTAAGTACTACAGTACAATTCTGAGGTATTTTTTACTTTACTGGAGTATTTCCAGTTTTCAGTACTTTTACTCTCTACTACATTTCAGAGGCAAATATTGTACTTTTACTCCACTACAATTATTTGAAAACTTTAGTTACTAATTACTTTGCAGATATAAATTATTATATTACAAAACAAACATGAACCACTTTAGCCTTATTTTATACCGAGGCTATTTGAAAATAGCCGATCTAAAAGCTCACAACACGTCACATAGCGAGACGTTGTGAGCTTGTAAATCTGCTATTTTCAAATATTTTAGTACTTTTACTTTTGGTACTTTAAGTATATTTTAATACCAATACTTTTGTGCTTTTACTCAAGTACATTTTGAACACTGGACTTTAACTTGGAACAGAGTATTTCTGCATTGTGGTATTGATACTTTTCCTCCCCTGTCTGTCTGCAATGTCACGGTTATCTGATGCATAACTCTATCCGTCTCTTGGGTATGATCAATCTCCTGCAATATATTTCTTCACTCCACTTCATGGCCTTCTTCCCAGATGAGATGGAAACCATTTGTTGTTGTTATAGTCAAAACAATTACACTTCTGAACATTTACTTTAGTTTGGCTCATTTACTCTTCATGTATCCTTACTCTAACTACTCCTCCTTATGTTGCTGTGACATACATGGAGACATGAATTCTCCACTACATACGTTCTGTGATAATAATCCAAGTAAAAAAATGTAACACTGAGGGTGTGTATTGGTCAACATAACCCCACACAACCCCCCCCCCCCCCCCCCCCCCCCCCCCCCTCTCACGCACGCATGCACGCACGCACACACTGTAAACCATCAGAAAGAGCTAATCTAAGCTCACTGGAGCCAGGGGGAGCACCCCACACCCGTCACTCCTACCCCATATACCCCTCCATCCCTTACTACTGTCAGCTCTGCATGCAGGTGTGTAACTAATGACAATTAAGAGAATGATAACGGGTGCTCCCAATCTGAACAACCGGAGGCAAGTCTGCGCCCACACACAAAGACACACAGACAGAGATACCAAGTCAAACTGAATGTGTACTTTTTATAACTACTATTTTTTGCCTTTGAAGCGAGCCCACATTGTTTCTTTAGGAACACTATTTTCTAGTATTATTATTATTATTATTATTACCCTTATTATTATTATTATTATTATTATTATTATTATTATATATTTGTAATCTATTTTCCAACATCAAAATGCACATTTGAAGGTAATGACATGGTCCAGCGGATGATAGTTGTAAAAAACAAGGTGGTAAAATCATATTCCACTGTGAAACAAACATTTCAATCCGGCATTTCAACAGCCTGTGTTAAATGTCCATCCTGAAAACATAGTGAAGAACAGCTAGAGTGCATCTGTGATTTTGGAAATTTGGCACTGTCTGTTGGCGGTCTGTTACCAGATACAGATGTGGAAAACACATCAATTTATGTTCTGTACAAATACCGGCAACTTGTATCTCCATATTTCATCTTTGAGAGAGTATGTTTTGCACCCTGTGTGTGTGTGTGTGTGTGTGTGTGTGTGTGTGTGTGTGTGTGTGTGTGTGTGTGTGTGTGTGTGTGTGTGTGTGTGTGTGTGTGTGTGTGTGTGTGCGTGCGCGTGCGTGCGTGCGTGCGTGCGTGCGTGCGTGCGTGCGTGCGTGCGTGCGTGCGTCCGTGCGTCCGTCCGTCCGTCCGTCCGTCCGTCCGTCCGTCCGTCCGTCCGTCCGTCCGTGAACTGCTAATCCCCCGCACGGTTGGCATGATCGCAGCGAAACTGTGCACACACACTCCCTGGATGCCAATTCATTTTATTATTTTATTTTTCATAAGATGTTTTGACAACTTCTCATATGGCATTCATTTATCTACAAGCACGCAGTGTGATGTGAGGCATTATGACCTTGCAGATCTGTTATTTTTCTTAATGTTTTGGAAAGTCTTCAAACCTTTTAAAAGCATTCAAAAAAATTGAAAAAGTGCTCCTCGGAGCACAGGTCTCCGCCAGGTCAGGTAGGTTGTAGGTTGTTGTGGGCCAGCAATGTTCAGAATTCGCCAGTCACGGTGGAATATGAAAAAGTGGACGGAACCATCTTGATCACTTGACTATAGAGATAATGTGTACCGATTTGCATGATGTTTGGACACAATTTGTATGAGTAATATTAAAAAAAAAAGTGTTGCAAAAATCGGCCTCCTGGTGGTGCTATAATAGGCCATGTTAGAAGGGTGGCATTTGTTTCTCAACATAGTGCAAATATGCGTGCAAAGTTTCACCGCAATCGGACGTGCGTTCATGATTTGCGGCATTTTGTTCAAAACAGGCCACTCCTGCAAACTTTAGATGTCAATCTAACTGATCCGTCTAGATCACATGACTATAGAGATCATGTGTACCGATTTGCGTGAAATTTGGATAACATCTTTAGGCTTAATATCCAAACATGTGTTTTACATAAGTCGGCCTCCTGGTGGCGCTATACAAGACAAATGTGAAAAATGCAGGGCAAAAGGTTTTTCCTTGGCCTCTAGAGAGTGTGCATACAAAGTTTCGGTGCAGTTATACTGTAGGTAAAAACACAAATCGGCCTGTTATAGCGCCACCATAAGGCTATTTTGACACATTGTAAGTGGCAATTTCTTCCTCGGCCTAATGGGAATGTGTGTGCAAAAATTCATGGAAATTGCATGCTGTGTTCATGATTTGAGGCATTTTGTTCAAAACGGAGTACTCCTGCAAACTTTGGAAGCCAATTTTAGCCAATCAGGATGCAATATGAAAAATCTGAAATACTAGTTTTGTTTAATGACTATAGAGATACTGTGTACCGATGTGTGGGATTTTTGGACACATTCTGTAGGAGTACTGTCAAAAAAATGGTTTTGCAAAAATCGGCCTGCTGGTGGCGCTATAAAAGGCCCATGTGAAAAATGTTGGGCAGAGGTTCTGAATTGGCATCCAGGGAGTGTGTGTGCGCACAGTTTCGCTGCGATCAAGCCAACGGTGCCGGAGATTAGCTGTACACAGACAGAATGACACACACGGACGGACGGACGGACGGACGGACGGACGGACGGGGGCAAAACATACTCTCTCGCCATGCCTTTCGGCCTGGCGGAGACAATAAGTGTAAAACTTAAAGTCAAGTGTATGGGTTTTATAAATGTTGAACCAATGAAAAGTATCAACAAGAGCTTGTGATTACAGAAGAATTACATTGGATCCATTGGAACACAGGTTATTGTCTCCGCCAGGCCGAAAGGCGTGGCGAGAGAGTATGTTTTGCCCCCTGTCCGTCCGTCCGTCCGTCCGTCCGTCCGTCCGTCTGTGTGTGTGTCATTCTGTCTGTGTACAGCTAATCTCCGGCACCGTTGGCTTGATTGCAGCAAAACTGAGCACACACACTCCCTGGATGCCACAGCAGAACCTCTGCCCCAAATTTTTCACATGGGCCTTTTATAGCGCCACCAGGAGGCCAATTTGTGCAAAACATATTTTTTGGCAGTACTCCTACAGATTTTGTCCAAAAAATCCGCAAATCGGTACCCAGTATCTCTATAGTCATTAAACAAAACTGGTCATTCAGATTTTTCATATCCCATCCTGATTGGCTAAAAATGGCTTCCAAAGTTTGCAGGAGTGCTCCGTTTTGAACAAAATACCTCAAATCATGAACACAGCATGCAATTTCCCTGAAATTTTGCACACATATTTCCACAATGCCTTGGAAGAAATGCCAAATCAGCCTCATGGTGGCGCTATAACAGGCCGATTCGTGTTTTTACCTAAAACTGCACCGGTATGTGTAAAACTTTGTATGCGCACTCTCTAGAGGTCAAGGAAAAACCTTTGCCCTGCATTTTTCACATCTGCCTTTTATAGCGCCACCAGGAGGCCGACTTATGTAAAAAACTTTTATATTACTCCATCAGATTTTGTCCAAATTTCACGCAAATCGGTACACATGATCTCTAGTCATGTGATTAAGACGGATGTGTTTGATTTTTCATATTCCATCCTGATTGGCTAAGACTGACATCTAAAGTTGCAGTAGTGGCTTGTTTTGAACAAAATTCCGCAAATCATGAACGCAGCGTCCGATTGTGGTCACACTTTGCACGCACATTCACACTATGTTGAGGAACAAATGCCACCCTCTTAACATTGGCCTGTTACTCATTTTTTTTAACAAAATGCCTCAAATCATGAATGCAGTGTCCAATTGCTGTGCAAGGCCTAAGTAGAAATGGCACACTTTTCACATTGGCCTATTATAACGGCACCAGGACACCACAATAACCTACCTGACCTGGCGGAGACCTGTGCTCCGAGGAGCACTTTTTCTAGTTTTTCTTTTTTTTGCATTTCCTGAAAAGTAATTGTTTTGGACATACAAGGTTTCCACCCGACATGGATGAAATAGTAGATGCTTAGAGTCAGAGAGAGAGAGAGTCAGCATGCAGCAGTGTACTCACTTGGTTTTGATATCTTTAACAACCCTCGTCTGAAGATCCTGGCTGATAGCATCTCCTTTGTCAGATGACATGAAGACAGCAAGGGCCAGCACTATCCACCATGCAACCATCTGCACACAGAGTACATAGACATTATCTGTGATGAACACTCAGGATTTCACAGTGTAAAACTGAAATACTGGCTGACGATTTGAGCAACAACGTTGTGATGGAATGAACATTCACAGTGCATTTAGTTTTGACAGTGGATGAGTCCACTGCAGACTGACACCACTGATAAAGCTCAGTACAAGGTGGTCTTTAAATCTTGTGTACAGGTATATAAGAATGGTACTTATTTATGTTTGGCTTCTTTAGACGTTGCAGCAGCATAATTAACGACTAAACAAAAACAGCACATAAAAAAGGCAGTAGGATAATAAGCAATGGTGGAAAGTAACTAAGTACATTTACTTAAGTATTGTACTTAAGTACAATGTTGAGGTATTTGTACTTTACTTGAGTAATTCCAATTTCCAATACTTTTACTTATACTCCACTACATCTGAGGCAAATGCTGTGCTTTTACTCCACAACAATTATTTGAAAACTTTAGTTACTAGTTACTTTGCAGATATAAATGATTACATTATAAAATATAACAACACTTTAGCGCTATTTTATACCTAGGCTATTTCAAAATAGCCGATCTACAAGCTCACAACGCGTCACACCGCGTGGCGGCTGTGAGCTTGTAGATCTGCTATTTTCAAACATTTTAGTACCTTTTACTTTTGGTACTTTAAGTACATTTTGATACCAATACTTTTGTACTTTTACTCAAGTACATTTTTAATTCCAGACATTTACTTGTGAGTACTTCTACATTGCAGTATTGATACTTTTACTTAAGTAAAATATTTGAGTACTTTTTACACCACTGATAATAAGGAAATAAATACAAAATAAAAAACAAAATTCAATACAACACTACGCAACAGTCATATACGTTAGTTGCAGATATATAAATATAGGCATATAGTCCATGAGCCAGACAAGATTTCATTATCGAAAGAGTGGGCAAAACCATACCTATATTAAATTGTTCATAGGGTCAATACGAGTAAATAAATATATGATAACCTTTCCATAGGAGTAGCTTTTTCATATTTATCACACATTTTGTTATTTTCCCCATACGTACATGACAGGTGAAAAAATGACAACATTTAAAAAAGAGTTATCATAATGAAACTTCCTGAGTTGATTACTTACATGAAGACAATGATTTATCGTATTACAAGTTTTCTAAAATTGTATATTTAAATATACAAATTAGGCATTTAGTCCATGAGCCAGAGCCCCAAAAGTGAGCCAGATATTGAATATTCCCTCGTTAAAAACCTTTTTTTCACCTGTCATGTACGTATGGGGAAAATAACAAAATGTGTAATAACCATGAAAAAGCTGCTCCTGTGCAAAGGTTATCATATATGTATTTATTCGTATTGACCCTATGAACAATTTAATATAGGTTTGGTTTTGCCCACTCCTTCGATAATCATTGCTCAATTTTGGGGCTCTGGCTCATGGACTAATATACATGAGTATATGCGTGGCTTGACCGACCAAACCTTTGACTTATTGAACATTGTCTTTGTGGACCTTTAAGATTTGTATTTGAGTACCCCTGGTGTACATGGTAGTAGCTTTGCAAAATAAGGAAAAAGAGCCAAGTTCTCATTGTATGTTCATGGGACCGTATAGACAAACATATGAAAACCTGATTTACAGGGTCTAGTCATTTATGGTTTCTGCATAATTATCAGCAGATACTCACCTTCTCTGTGTGAGTGGGATGGTGTGTGGCTACTTTGACCCTAAAGGTCTTTCCACACTGGGGTGTGACAAACAAACAATAAGAAAAGATCTGGTGAAAACTAGTGGTGGAAAAAGTACTCAAATTCTTTACTTAAGTAAAAGTAGCAATACTGCAATATAAAAATACTCTGTTACAAGTAAAAGTCCGGAATTCAAAATTTACTTGAGTAAAAGTACAAAAGTATTGGCATCAAAATGTACTTAAAGTACCAAAAGTAAAAATACTAAATATTTGAAAATAGCCTAGGTATAAAATAGGGCTAAAGTGGTTAATGTATACTTCATAATGTCATAATTCATATCTGAGAAGTAACTAGTAACTAAAGTTTTCAAATAATTGTAGTGGAGTAAAAGTACAATATTTACCTCTGAAATGTAGTGGAGTAGAAGTAAAAGTATTGGAAATACTCAAGTAAAGTACAAATACCTCAAAATTGTACTTAGTTACTTCCCACCACTGGTGACAACTATTCATAGAGTTGATACAGTATGAACCTCAATGTCCACACTGTGTCACTAACGGTGTAGGATCAGTGGTGTAAAGTAACTAAGTACATGTACTCAAGTGCTGTACTTAAGTACAATTTAGAGGTATTTTTTGCTTTACTGGAGTACTTCCAATTTGCAGTACTTTTACTTCTACTCCACTACAATGATTTAAAAAACTTTAGTTACTAGTTACTTTGTAGATTTGGATTATTATTACAAAACATACATTAACCACTTCAGCCCTATATACATTTCGGCCATTTGAAAATAGCCGATCTACAAGCTCACAATGTGGCGAGGTGCGACGCATTCATTGTGAGCTTGTAGATCTGCTATTTTCAAATGATTTGTATACATTTGAAAACTTTAAATGGGACATTTTGTATAATGAGTACTTTTACTTTTGGTACTTTAAGTACATTTTGATGCAAATACTTTTACAAGTACATTTTCAATTCCAAACAAGTATTTCTACATTGCAGTATTGATACTTTTACTTAAGTAAAACATTTAAGTACTTTTTCTACCACTGTTTGTTTGTCAGTAAATGAATGTTCCGTAGAATGGAGCGTAAACTCAACTCACCTTGTGACAAAGCTGTCCTCTTCCCACTGAGAGAATCAGAGAAAGGCAGGCAGGAGGAGAGATGGGAGAGAGAGATACAGGCAGGAGGAGAGCCAGGAGAGATGAGATGAAGTGAGAGGAGAGGAGAGAGGAGGAAGTTTTTTATAGGAAAATAAGTTGTGGCCACATCCTCCTTCATGTCCAAATATGGGCATCCTCATCTACATCACTATGCTAAAACAGAAAACGGTGCTTGTTTTCTATCATCATCCAAACTAAAACAAACATTATTTTAACAAAGCATAATATATCCAACCAGCTATTCTACTGAAATATTAGCATTCACATTCTGACATAATTATCATAGAAACACTTTTCCAACAAATATATAATAACATATAATTATTCTCTTTTTTATAATAATTAGGGGTCCAAGCATGCATCCGTAGGCACCCTATTGTATTTGTTAATTAACTCACCAACATTGGCCATTGATTGATTGATGGATTGATTGAATAATGTATTAACAAGTTTGATAACAGTACAGCAGTACAGCCCAAACATAGGCCTATATGTTAAAAGGATAAGCCATGGGCTCCATTCCATTGTGGTCCATTGTACTAAATTAATCAGTATTGGCATAGAATACATTACACTGCTTTACATCGATAACAACACCAGATGTTGCAATAGATACAGAGAGAATACGTTTCTAGGTATTTGCACTTTACTTGAGTATTTCCAATTTCCAATACTTTCACTACTCCACTACATCTCAGAGGCAAATGTACTTTTACTCCACTACAATTATTTGAAAACTTTAGTTACTAGTTACTTTATAGATGTTGATTATTATAAAAAAAAAAGCCCTATACATTTCGCCCATTTGAAAATAGACGATCTACAACTCACAATGCGTCGCGATGTGACGCATTGTGAGCTTGCAGATCGACTATTTTCAAAAGATGTTCATACATTTGAAAACTTTAAATGGGACATTTTGTATAATGAGTACTTTTACTTTTGGTACTTTAATACTTTAAGTACATTTTAATACACACTTTTGTACTTTTACTTGTAACGGAGTATTTCTACATTGCAGTATTGATACTTTTACTTAAGTAAAACATTTGATTACTTGGTAAACCACTGGAGGTGGGGGGTTGAGGAATGGTAATAGGATAGGTGGTTCTCGAACCCTCAAAGGACCCCCCAAATTGATATGTATTTGGCCGCGGACCCCCATCTGAAAATGATTCGTGCCAGGGACCCACAGAAGCAAAGATTTAAGTTAAAAATGTTTAAAAAAAATATTTTTCAAGAATAGCTGATCTACAAGCTCATATTGTGGCATGAAGTGACACGCTATGGGCTTATACACAAACTAGAAAAAGTGCTCCTCGGAGCACAGGTCTCCGCCAGGTCAGGTAGGCTATTGTGGCCTCCTGGTGGCGCTATAATAGGCCAACGTGAAAAGGGTGCCATTTCTTCTTAGGCCTTGCACGACAATCGGACACTGACTGCATTCATGATTTGAGGCATTTTGTTAAAAACATGTGTTTCGCTAAATTAGACCTGTTGGTGGCGCAATAACAGGCCAATGTTAAAAGGGTAGCATTTGTTCCTCAACATAGTGTGAATGTGCGTGTAAAGTTTTAGCGCAATTGGACGGTGCGTTCATGATTTGCGGAATTTTGTTCAAAACAAGCCAATAATGAAAACTGTAGATGTCAATCTTTGCCAATCAGTATGGAATATGAAAAATCAAACACATCCGTCGTGATCACGTGACTATAGAGATCATGTGTACCGATTTGCGTGAAATTTGGATAAAATTGGAAGGAGTAGTATAAAAAAAAATGTTTTACATAAGTCGGCCTCCTGGTGGCGCTATAAAAGGCAGATGTGAAAAATGCAGGGCAAAGGTTTTTCCTTGACCAATAGGGAGTGTGCATACAAAGTTTTACACAGATCGGTGCAATTACAGGTAAAAACACGAATCGGCCTGTTATAGCGCCACCATGAGGCTGATTTGAAAATTCAAATGGTAGTTCTTCCTTGGCCTAATGGGAATGTGTGTGCAAAATTTCACGGAAATTGCATGCTGTGTTCATGATTTGAGGCATTTTGTTCAAAACGGAGCACTCCTGCAAACTTTGGAAGACATTTTTAGCCAATCAGGATGGAATATGAGAAATCTGAAACTCTCGTTTCGTTTAATGACTATAGAGATACTGTGTACCGATTTGCGGGATTTTTGGACAAAATCTGTAGGAGTACTGTCAAAAAATGTGTTTTGCACAAATCGGCCTCCTGGTGGCGCTATAACAGGCCCCTGTGAAAAATGTGGGGCAGAGGTTCTGCTCTGGTATCCAGGGACTGTGTGTGCACAGTTTGGCTGCGAGCAAGCCAACGGTGCCGGAGATTAGCTGTACACAGACAGATCGAATGACGGACGGACACACGGACGGACGGACAGGGGGTAAAACAGGGGTATTCAATCAACTAGATTAGACAGGGAGCCAAAATTGTTAAATTAATTGAGGTCGGGGGCCACAGGCCTATGTAAACAAAAAAATAACAACAATATTCATGGTTAACCGTTGAACCGGTAACTGTCAAGACATTTGTAACCAGTTAATACCATTACGTTAATTACGGGGCCAGGCTTCCAGCATGGACCCGTATTGTTATTCGCATTATTCCATTTCTTCTTCTTCTTCTGCCGTTTTTGCCAGTTCTGGCTGAACCGTGCATATGCTTTTTATGAAACTCGGCCATATGATAGATGGTCATGAAAAACGATCAAAAAATAAATCTCACAATCTTTCGTCAAAAGGTGGCGCTATAGCACTCAGTTGAAAATGCCAACTTTGAACAGGTACAACTCATGCCCTGTTTTACCTACAGCCATAAAACTTCAATACACACATGCGTCTCCTCATGATGAACAACTTTCACGCTCTGACTTTTGACCTCTGACCCTTAGATCTCCCACCATTTCGAATTATATGAAAAACAGTTAAAACCTATCTCCTCCTGGGATTTTTGAGTAATCTGCACGAAACTTTTTACACATGAACTTTGGACCTATACCAAAAAACGTTTGCAAAATATCTTCCATTAGTGAAAAAATGAAGCTTTAATGAGCCAATGAATATTGCAGTTTTATGACAATTATTCATCTGCCCCTAACACATACATGCAGACTTACCATTCTTTGAAACTTTGCAGAAATGTAAAGGGCCATTCCAAATATCACTGAAACCAATCTTACTCCAATTGGTCAAACGGGGGCGCTATAGCAATTTTTTGAAAATTGAAACTTTAAACAGGCAAAAGTCATGCCTCGTTTGGCCGACAGCCATTAGACCTGCTTACACATGTGCCTTGACTAATGAGGAACACATCTATCACGTTGACCAGTAAGCACCGCCCTTAGATTGTCCGCAATCTTGAGCAGTTTGAAAAACACTTAAACCCAGGATTTTTCAGCTATTTGCGTGAAACTGTATGATCAGGGTGATCTCTTTTTTCAGAGGTTTGTCTGTTGGTCCAATAGCGTCCCGCTTAAGTGTATGTCTCACAACCTCAAGGTCACAGGTTCAAGCCTCACTTGGTGCAGACTTCATCTAAGTTGCATTTCACACAACATGACTATCAATGAATACATTTGCAATTGTTAAAGATAACATGAAATACTTAATTGAGTGTTTTTTACATATTACATTGTGAAAATAGCTGATATACAATCTCACAACTTTTCAGATAGCAATGAGAGTATTTTTTTTTTCAATGTATAACATACTTCATTGTGAAAATAGCCGATGTACAATCTGACAACTTTTAATGGTTTGTGAGCTTGTAGATCGGCTACTTTCACTAGTTTTGGTTCTGAGGAGATTTAAAATTTCTTCAATGGTAAATGGTTTGTGAACGAGTGATCTTAGTGTTAGTGAAACAGGGGCTTGGGTCATGACAGAAGGCAAGAGTTTGTGATCCTCAACAGACAATATCAGCCTGGACAAAGCTATAGCACTATAGGTGGTGTTGCAGCTACCTAAGAGTGCCTCACGACCGCAAGGTTGCCGGTTCAAGCCTCACTTGATGCAGACTCATTTAAGTTGAATTGCAAAAAACATGACTCAATCTATTCCGTTTCCATGGCTCTCTCTCTCTTCAATCTATTCCGTTTCTATCTTCAATCTATTCCGTTTTCATGTCTCTCTCTCTTCAATCTATTCCGTTTCTATCTATCTATCTATCTATCTATCTATCTATCTATCTATCTATCTATATCTATATCTATATCTCTCTCTCTCTCTCTCTCTCTCTCTCTCTCTCTCTCTCTCTCTCTCTCTCTCTCTCTCTCTCTCTCTCTCTCTCTCTCTCTCTCTCTCTCTCTCTCTCTCTCTCTCTCTCTCTCTCTCTCTCTCTCTCTCTCTCTCTCTCTCTCTCTCTCTCTCTCTCTCTCTCTCTCTCTCTCGGAGGGTCGGCCATAGCCGAGTGGTTAGTGAGCCCGCCTAGGGAGCCAGAGGCTCTGGTTGCCCCAGGTACGATTCCAGGCCAGGTCAGCAAATGTGTCAATGAAATTTGTCTCTGAGCAAGACTCTTAACCCCTAATTGCTCACAGGCCCTCATTGGAAACAAGACCACAAGGACTTTCATGAACTGACCTGTTAAAGGAATTTTCTTTCTCTCTCCTGGCCCGTATTATCGCTGCTTGCAGCTATATTATTTTATTTTATATGTATTTGTAATTTAATTGTTAGTGCAAACTTTTCCCCCCCAACCTAAAGTGGTGCCTGGAGGCAGCCACCACGTAAGACTGCAATTTTGCCTTAAGTTAAACTCAGGGAAATAAAATATCATGCACACTTCAAGACAAGCTGAAAATAGACCTGAAGGCTGTGGGATATCCTTTTCAAAACTTTTTTGTTGGGAATCTTTTCTGAGAAATGTCCTGATCATCTGCACCCACACACGTATGCATGCACCCACACACGTATGCACAGGCATGCACACGCACACACACACACACACACACACACACACACACACACACACACACACACACACACACACACACACACACACACACACACACACACACACACACACACACACGGCTGTATCAGAACATGGTCATGCTGTTTTGTATTTTTGTATAGGCATTCTAAAAGCCAGTCAATAGGTGGTTTCAGAGAGTTAATAAGTCAACAATACAATCAACAATACAGCAAAACTATTACTTTTGAACACCTAAATATTTTAAGTAAGTACTCCTGTACTTTTACTTAATAGTAATATTTGACCCGGAGTATCTAGTCTATACTTTGTGTTGTGCAAGTAACAGCTGCATACTTTGACTTTTTGTTGTGACGAGAGTCATTTACTGGAAATGGCCTGATCTTCTGTAAAGCAGAGGTTGTGTAATGAACACTGAACATTGTATTGTCATAGTAACAAGGCAGACAGCTGACAACTTTCACTTTGACTTGTGTCTAGAGTCATTTACTGGAAATCACTTGATCTGCTGTAACCCCCCCCCAACAACTGCTTTAACAAAATATCTATAAGCCAGAGAGGGTTGCTTGTAAAAAAAAAGAAAAGAAAAAAGCTTTGGCTTTCATGCTATCTTACATTTGAATAGATGTAGACCAGAGTCATTCAAGGAGAGTTGAGTCACCTCTGTTCACTTCATCGGGCTTCTACATAGCCGTCTATTGGCGAATAGTGACAAAGCCCTAAACCGGAGGTTTATAGAATGCACTGAAGTCAATAGCTCCTTGTACCTAGTTTTGTTTACATGAACCACGTGACTGGCGCTGTTTATGCCCCCTCATTGGCACAACTCTCTAATACAAGGCTCTGATGTAGACCTATTTGACAGTGCAGAAACATAATTGCCTAACGAGCGACAACGAGCATCAGCTGGACAAATACACACACACACACCTCCCCTCTGCAGTGCTCTAAAGTGTCTCATTTCCCTCCAAAAGCCCTGAATATGATGGAATATGATTATTAAGGATTACTGTGATTGTGGTAAGCTCACATTTTATATCGCACACACCATACCTGTAACTTTCACTAACCCCCAAAAAAACATTTTTTATTAATTGAAAATCGACTATTTGCTCCAGGGGCCACAAGAAAGGTCCCTGTGGGCCGCATTTGGCCCACGGGCCGCCAGTTGAATATCCATGGGGTAAAACATACTCTCTCGCCATGCCTTTCGGCCTGGCGGAGACAAATATGGTTAACGTGGTTAAAATGACCATGACACTATATTAACTAATTTAGCTGGGACCCCCCTGGTACCCCATGTCATTAAGGGTTGGTTGTTCAGGGATGTATAAGATGTGCTGTTGCATGGTGGGAGATCGTATCATGATCTTTGGAGGACGCGACACACATGATGAGCTGTGTATCTTAGACTGTAGTCCTACCTAGTCTGAAGACATTATGCAAGCAACATAGGCCTACAGTTGTTTAAAAAAAAAATCCTGTTATCTTAGGTTAGTGGATGGAATATTCTGGAAGTCTAAATAAAAATATATAAAAAAGCAAACAATTTCTGGAGGTTATGGAAGCATTTTAAGCGATATAAGCGTTATAAATGGTAACTCTTTAGCTGCCAGTGAAGTGATCATTGTATAACACAACTCTGGACACAAGGAGAATAGATGAGAATAAAGTAGTGTAGAAGAGAGATCAACAGATCAACTCCTACACTCACTAAACCTACGGTATGGAGCTGTTTTCTCATCGCTAGACTCTGATGAATGCTGTCAACAACCCAGATCAAATGTCATTAAACCATTTGCAGACTACAAAAAGTGCTCCTCGGAGCACAGGTCTCCGCCAGGTCAGGTAGGCTAGTGGGCCAGCAATGTTCGGAATTCGCCAATCAGGCTGGAATGTGAAAAATCAGACAGATCGGACGGATCCGTCTTGATCACTTGACTGAATAGAAAATATACAGATTTACGTGATGTTTGGAAAAAAAATGTAGGAGTAATATTGTTTTGCAAAATTCGGCCTCCTGGTGGCGCTATAGTAGGGCAATGTTGAAAGGGTGGCATTTGTTCCTCAACGTGAGCGTGCGAAGTTTCACCGCAATTGGACGCTGCATTCATGATTTGCGGCATTTTGTTCAAAATGGGCCACCTGCAAACTTTAGATGTCAATCTTAGCCAATCAGGATGGAATATGAAAACTCTAACAGATCCATCTTGATCACATGACTATAATAGAGATCATGTGTATCGATTTGCGTGAAATTTGGATAAAATCTGAAGGAGTAATATAAAAAAAAGTTTTATATGTCGGCCTCCTGGTGGCGCTATAAAGGGTAGATGTGTAAAATGCAGTTTTTCCTTGGCCTCTAGGGAGTGCACATACAAAGTTTTACACAGATCGGTGCAGTTATAGGTAAAAACACGAATTGGCCTGTTATAGCACCACCATGAGGCTGATTTCAAGTGGCATTTCTTCCTCGGCCTAGTGGGAATATACGTGCAAAATGTCACAGAAATTGCAGGCTGTGTTCCTGATTTGAGGCATTTTGTTCAAAACGGAGCACTCCTGCAAACTTTGCAAGCCATTCTTAGCCAATCAGGATGGAATATGAAAAATCTGAAAGACCTGTTTTGTTTAATGACTATAGAGATACTGTGCACCGATTTGCGTAATGTATTGGGGCAGAGGTTCTGAATTGGTATCAAGGGAGTGTGTGTGTGCACAGTTTTGCTGCGATCAAGCCAATGGTGCCGGAGATTAGCTGCTCACAGATGGACGGACGGACGGACGGACGGACGGACATGGTGCAAAACATACTCTCTCGCCATGCCTTTTGGCCTGGCGTAGATAATTCGAGGTGGTCCTTATTATTTTGAAAGTTATGACTTGTTAACATTAGATCAGTGAGTCTTGCAGCAGGTTAGTTAAAGCGGCACTATGTCACTTTTTTAATGAATAAAATGTAATGTTGTCCAATCTGTAATATGAGTATGTTAATGCAATATAACTTATACAATTGGGGTGGTTGTAGTTTGTCTCCCTGCTCTTCTATTGAGACGGTTAGACTGTGTCAAAGGTCATGTCTCACCTAGACACAGGATCTGACACGAATTTTGACCTTATGGTCAAGATTCAATTTATCACCTGAGCAAGCAGGCCGGCTCTATTAGCTCAATTGTAAAAATGTCAGCACTTGCCCAGGAAACCGGGTTCAAATCCGGGGTAGAAGAGGAAAGTTACATAGTGCAGCTTTATTACTAAAGCAGAATGAACTGCAAAGCTTCAGGAAACCGAACCATCGTTTTAGAACCGAACCATCGTGCAAATCATCATTAATGTTCAAATCGATTTCTGATTTGTATCGGTTAATCTTTCCTATTCCTAACTCCTATTTCGGTCATACACAGTAATAAACCAGAAGTTTAAAAGAGTGTGAATGTTTGAGCCATTAGTGATGGTAATTAACCTGATTGCAGGAGTTCATTAGAGTTGTATGATACAACTCTAATGAACTCCTGCAATCATGTTAATCAAGCAGACGGACACAACTCGTATCTGTCTGCTTCCATGCCAATTAAAACTAACAATTATAGCCAGGTTGTTTGACTCTCTCTCTCTCTCTCTCTCTCTCTCTCTCTCTCTCTCTCTCTCTCTCTCTCTCTCTCTCTCTCTCTCTCTCTCTCTCTTTCTCTTTCTCTTTCTCTCTCTCTCCCTCTCTCTCTCTATCCAAAGTGTTAATTTGTATTCTGAAAAAATAGTCGGGAGAAATAAGTTTCATCAATAGATAATATTCACATTCATATTTATTTGACTTAATTGATAAAGGAAATGATCACACACTCGCACACCTGTGCACGAACATGAGAATGTTTGAAGTGGAAATCATTTTGCACATGAAAAAAAGGACATAAACTCTTACTAATGAACAAGGCAGCAGAGAAGTTCAGTGTGATTGTGACTGTGGGTCCAGGACGCGGCGACGGGACGCGCGCAGATCCCTGTGGGTCCGCGGGCGTGTGTGTGTTCGCGGCGAGGGACCAAATGGACCTTTACGGGTCCATTTGGTTCCATTTGTACACTCTCAGAGTAAGGATAATTCCTTTTAACAGGTCGTTCATGAAAGTCCTTGCGGTCTTGTTTCCAATGAGAACCTGTGAGCAATTAGGGGTTAAGAGTCTTGCTCAGGGACAAATTTCATTTCATCGACACATATGCTGACGTGGCCTGGAATTGAACCTGGGGCAACCAGGGCCTCTGGCTTCCTAGGCGGGCTCACTAACCACTCAGCTATGGCCGCTATAGTTATAGGGGTCCTTGAAAATAAGACAACCACTATGCCACACTAAATGGAACAGAGCCTTAATTAGTGTCATTGGTATCACTTGTGAAGGAAGTAAGGATTCATTCCCAATATGGCTGCTGTGCATAGAGCCTATTGCCAGAGTCACCAGGCTGAGGACTGATGAGTGAGAGGCAGCTCTGTTGGTGTACACTGCTTCAGGGACAGAAGGCAGCTCAGTCCCTGTGGGCCGTCTTGAAGCCAGGCTGCTTGGAGACCAGCAGGCATTGAGAGATGACTGTAAGAGATATCGGCACGCAGGGAACGTTCAAGAAGAGGTTTTAGACAGGAAGGACAGGAGCGATGCCAGACGTTGCTTTTTAATCCCTTTGAAATTGGTCGAGTTGACTTTGGTTTGTTGCTGAGAGGAGAAGCTCAAGTTGATTTGAAGCTGACAGATGGCCTGAGGCCTGACGTCACGGAGGAGTTGATGGTCCCAGTCAGGAGAAAATAACTGATAAGAAGCAGTAGCAGGGGAAAAGACAAAGAGATGCGATCAAAATTGCAGGTGACGGGTCTGCTGGTGTGTGCGGGGAGAGAGATGTTAGTGGACTTAAGGAGGGAATTATAGATCAGTGATTGTCAACCGCGGTAGATGGTACAGTAAGTGTACCATGGATACTTGCTAGGTGTACCGTGGGCTTTGAAGAACGTGTGAAACCAGCCCCTCGAGAACAATGGCGCGTCCATCAATCGATACGGCCGTCACCCGTTTCACACCCAGCCACGGCCGAGTCCTTTCAGTGCAGCGACCATCACCAGGAATGCAAATATGTTGCCACTGCAGCCTGTGTGTGTGTGACTGTGTGTGTGTGTGTGTGTGTGTGTGTGTGTGTGTGTGTGTGTGTGTGTGTGTGTGTGTGTGTGTGTGTGTGTGTGTGTGTGTGTGTGTGTGTGTGTGTGTGTGTGTGTGCACGCTCGTTGTGCGCGCACGCTCTTGTGCCTCGTTAAAAAAAAAAGAATCCAGCAAACAGCTGGATTCTTATAAAGTAGTCCATTGAAGTAGATAGGGACAACACTTATTGTCGAGGTAAGCACAACATTTTAGATCCATTTTAGAGAGTTTAAAACTATCAATTCCAGTGGAGTTTGATGCTAGCAGTTAGCGCATAGCAATGACATATGGTACTTTTTTGCCTTGAATATTCATGAAAGGCAGAGTGACATGGTTTGTTTTTTGCCTTGAAAACAATGAAAGGCATACAATGTTGCTATATTCAGTGTTTCTAAAAAGGACTCAAGTTTCAAACAAAGACATTTGTACTGACTTAAAAAGTGTTTTTTTCATTCTAAAACAGTTTCACACTAAGACTATTGTGGCCAATCTTTCCTATATATATTTTTTAAAATCTTTCCTTTTTTTTCATCTTCTCCATTCATTGCACTGACCCAAGTTTATATATTTGTAGGCCAAAGACATTTTGTAATGTTCAAGGTTTCTTTATTACATCTTGTGTACATGAGAGTAATATATATATATATATATATATATATATATATATATATATATATATATATATATATATATATATATATATTATATATATATATATATATATATATATATATATTATATATATATATATACGCACCGTATATCTAGGTGTACCCTGGGGTATTTTGGCTAAGCCAGGTGTACCTTGGCACCAAAAAGGTTGACAAACACTGTTATAGATGATAGCAGGATGTTAACAGAAGGAACTTCTTCTGTCAACCAGTCTTCCACGACAGGTGACACGATCCTCAGTGAAGAAAGAGGAGGTGAGACTAAGTGGAGGCTAGCTGGGCAGATAATTGGAGGCCTGCGATTTAGAACCAAAGGAAGCTTGTTATTGCAGCTGAAAGTGAGCAGACAAAGCTAGCAGACTTGACAGATTCAATAAGGTTTGTTTCAGTAGTACCTAAACCTTTTTTCCTTGGAGCCCCCCTTTCTTACGGTTACATGGCGCCTTTCCGACATGTCGCCTTTCCGACGTTAACGAACCCTATACCTAACCCTCACCCTAACCCTAACCGCACGCGGAAGCCACTAGTCGGAGTGGCGAGATGTCGGGATGGAAGACGGTTACCCTTTCTTACATCTGACAAAAGCTGCAACCCCTCACACGTGCACACACTCATGCACAGACTTGTATTGTTTCAGATATGTTAACCAGCTAAGACCTATGCTTGTATGCTTCTCGTAGGGTTAGGTAAGCTCACGATGAGCTGTGAGCTTGTAGATAGACCGCCCAATTGAATCGACGAGTGGGCGAATTAACAAGTTTCAGACAGACGGAAAGATTGCGTGGAAATGTGACTGAGATGGTCCAAGACAGACATATAGAGAGAGGGGTGGACTGTGTGGACGGTGTGTGATTGTAGTCGGAGGAAAGAGAGAGGCAGTGCACAGACTTTACTGTGTGGGGAGAAGAGTGAAGACAGACAAAAGAGGGATGTTGGAAGTACAGCAGCTTGTTTATAGTGTGAAATATGACATGGAGGCTGAAGTTTAACTTTAAATTGGGCTGAAAAAATGGAAGTCAAGGTGTGTCAGTACAGCTACACAGAGCTGCAAACAAGTCCAGTGAGAAAATCAAATAGTCCTCAAGCAAACTCGTAAGCAATAACTTGGAAGTAAAACTTCATTGTCTGCTACTGAACCAGGTGCTATCTGGCCACTTTAAGATCACTTAAGCTCATGCAAATTAACTGGTATGCAAGGCATAATATCAAGTGTCTCAAATATATTGTTGTTGGGTGCAGAACACTGTAAACATAACCATGCTTCAAAGAATGACTATGGATATGGTTGATGGACACCATAAAATACTATTTTTGTCTCCGCCAGGCCGTAAGGCATGGCGAGAGAGTATGTTTTGCACCCCGTCCGTCCGTCCGTCCGTCCGTCTGTGGACAGCTAATCTCTGGCACCGTTGGCTTGATCGCAGTGAAACTGTGCCAATTCAGTACCTCTACCCCAAATATTTCACATGGGCCTGTTATAGCGCCACCAGGAGGCCGCTTTTTGCAAAACACATTTTTTGACAGTACTCCTACAGATTTTGTCCAAACGTCACGCAAATCGGTACACAGTATCTTTATAGTCATTAAACGAAACGGGTATTTCATATTTTTCATATTCCATCTTGATTGGCTAAAAATGGCATCTAAAGTTTGCAGGAGTGCCCCGTTTTGAACAAAATGTTGCAAATCATGAACACAGCATGCAATTTCCGTGACATTTTGCACGCACATTCTCACTAGGCCGAGGAAGAAATGGCAGTTGAACATTTTCAAATCAGCCTCATGGTGGCGTTACAGGCCGATTCGTGTTTTTACCTATAACTGCACCGATCTGTGTAAAACTTTGTATGCACTCCCTAGAGGCCAAGGAAAAACCTTTGCCCTGCATTTTTCACATCTGCCTTTTATAGCGCCCCCAGGAGGCCGACTTATATAAAACACATTTTACGATAATGCTCCTTCAGATTTGATCCAAATATCACGCAAATCAGAGGACATGATCTCTATAGTCATGTGATCAAGACGGATCTGTTAGATTTGTCATATTCCATCCTCATTGCTAAGATTGACATCTAAAGTTTGCAACAAAATGTTGCAAATCATGAACGCAGCGTCCGATTGTGGTGAAACTTTGCACGCACATTTGCACTATGTTGAGGCCACAAATGCCACCCTTTCAACATTGCCCTATTATAGCTCCACCAGGAGGCCCATTTCTTTATAGCCTTTATATAGAGTTTATAGCACTCCTACAAATGTTGTCCAAACATCACACAAATCAGTACAAATGATCTCTTTAGATCAAGACGGATCCGTCCGATCCGCCTGATTTTTCACATTCCAGCCTGTTTGGCGAATTCTGAACATTGCTGGCCCTATGGGCTTAAATTAGTGCCAATAATATTTTGTACTTGTAAAAATAATTTGTATTTGTAAACGCATTTTGCATTTGTAAAAAAAATATTTGTACTCGTAAAAATAATATGTACTCGTAAAAATATGTTTTGCATTTGTAAAAAAAAGATTTGTACTCGTAAAAATAATATGTACTCGTAAATAAAATATTTGTCTTCGTAAATAAAATATTTGTATTCGTAAATAAAATATTTGTATTCGTAAACAAAATGTTTGTCTTCGTAAAACAAAGTTTTGTATTCGTAAGATAAAAATGTGTGTTGTAATTGTAGAATTACATTTACAATGAACATTGTGACCAGAAAAAAACAACAGCTTGCTCGCTCGAAGATCTGTTCTACGGATTGCAAAACTTTATTTTTGGCACTTCCGGGTCTGAGCCAATCACGTGAGGCCTTTTCCACTACCCAATCATAAAGCTCCATAGGTCTCCATGGCAACATGGCAAACGGGGTTGCCATGTTGCAACCCCAAGAGTTTTAACTGCAACATAATTCCATTGCTCAGGAAATAAACAACGGATTACAATAATATAACATTCCCTTTAATCAGTAACATGTAGGTGATACCTATGTCTATCAAATATGGTTTTATTGAAAGGCAATCAAAGGCTAGATCGAGTTTAGAAAGCAAACAGGTCATGTCTGGGGGCCTCAGTGCGGCTGCAGAGTTTGATTGAGTGTGAGACTAGGACCCACATGCCATATGTCAAAATGTGCGGCTTCGTCGGGAATCATGCGCATGTATTTTGCTAAGAGATTGGTTACATAGTTTAATTGATATTAATTTATTAGTGGATTAAATTTCCCCATCCACTTTGATGGGAAAATTAAAAAACTTGATTTCAAGTATTTTTTTTTCAGAAACTGTAAGGGCTAGAGTTACAATAACTTTTGTAACTCTAGTTACTATAACTTTTGAACCGTAAGTCGTAAAATAAAAATCTAACTCCCCATATAGGCCACGCCCATTTGCGTCAGGATAATTTTCCGCCATTTTGAATTTTCTTCAAAACACACTTTTAGCTCCTCCTCCCACATATTTTGTCCAAATTTCACAAAAATTGGTACACATGATCTCTGGGCCCATGCGATAAACATATCCAAACAGCATTTTGATAATCCTTACTGTTCATCAGTAAATGGCTTCCAAAGTTAGTGGGAGGGGCCTGTTTTACCAAAAATGCCAGAAATCACGAACGAAACGTCCGGTCAATCCCAAATTTAAATCACATGTCGAGGGTGGTTTACTCAACGAATCCCCAAAAGCATTTCCACTTTGACCCATAGGGGGCCACAAATGCACAAAACGTAACCGTTTGATGCAAAAACATGATTTTTGGGGGGAACAATCCTTTCAAAATGTAATAAAAGCGATATCAGGAGTGACGTAACAATATGATTGGCCCGTTACATTTGTGGAAGGGGCCTATTTATTGAGTGGGAGGGGCCTATTTCTTAAAATCAAAACAGCACGTATCACGAAGGCAGGATCCGACCGGCACCCGATTCGAATGGTGCGTCGCGCGGCCTGCGACGGTATTCCTCCCGGCGTATCCCTCGAGTCCCGGCGGCCGAGACCCACGACCGGCGTCGGCGCAACCACACTTTGCAATTTCCCAGAATTGCTACGCGTCTAGTTTTTATTAAAGTTGGAGACCTCGCACGGTAGTGGAATGTTCGGTCTATGAGCAGAGCAGCCCGCGTGTCAAATCGTTAGAGAGGGGAAAAAAAGTCACTTAACACTCTGGACCACCCTATAGTTGCATTACCTAGTTACTTTTAGTTAGCAGAAACAAAATAGCAGTTTCATGTTTTTGGTAAAAAAATACCTTTGAGAAAATGACGTGAACAAACACGGCTGTATTTGGGTAGGTTCTTGAACGTTAAATCTTTGTGTGGTACAGCTGAGATCCAAGCCATACTACGTCTCTTGAATAGCCTACATTGTTAGCCTCAAACTGTATTCAATCTTGAAGAGGAGAGCTGCGACAGCTTACTCATAGACCAGCCACACATGTGCAGTGTGCAATGATCACTATGTAGTCGGCAAAGAAGTTCATGTTTACAAACACAAACCACCGTCACTCTCTAGTCTTAAGCATGTCTCTATGTACAGTCTGACCCCTCAAGGGCTGTAGCATCGAAAAGGTGGGCGTGGTGAACTTTTGGTGACGCGATGTTGGTACACCCTATAGGTCAGCAGTGCTGTCAAGCCTATAATGCTGGAGGGGGTGGGGGCTTTTTTGTAAAACAGCCCCCTCCCGCAAATTTTGGAAGCCATTTATGGAAGAACCGCATGGACTATCAAAATTCGGTTGGGGATGTTTATCGCATGGGTCCAGAGATCATGTGTACCGATTTTTGTGAAATGTGGACAAAATATGTGGGAGGAGGAGCTAAAAGTGTGTTTTGAAGAAAATTCAAAATGGCGGAAAATCTATCCTGGCGCAAATGGGCATGGCCTATATGGGGAGTTGCGTCATGGCCCAAGGAATCTAGGGAAAAAAAGATTTTTATTTTACGACCTACGGTTCAAGAGTTATAGGCCAAAACGTAAAGGGGGCTTTTATAGCGCCACCATGGGACCGACTGGTGTATATCTTTTTTTGATAATTTCGGAATAAATTATGAACCTCCCCTCCAAGTCTTGTAACTCTAGCCCTTACAGTTTCTGGAAAAAAAATACTTGAAATCGAGTTTTTTAATTTTCCCATTAAAGTGGATGGGGAAATTTAATGCACTAATAAATTAATATCAATTAAACCATGTAACCAATCTCTTAGCAAAATACACGCGCACGATTCCCGATGAAGCCGCTCATTTTGACATATGGCATGTGGGTCCTAGTCTCACACTCAATCAAACTCTGCAGCCGCACTGAGGCCCCCAGACATGACCTGTTTGCTTTCTAAACTCGATCTAGCCTTTGATTGCCTTTCAATAAAACCATATTTGATAGACATAGGTATCACCTACATGTTACTGATTATAGGGAATGTTATATTATTGTAATCCGTTCTTTATTTCCTGAGCAATGGAATTATGTTGCAGTTAAAACTCTTGGGGTTGCAACATGGCAACCCCGCATGCCATGTTGCCATGGAGACCTATGGGGCTTTATGATTGGGTAGTGGAAAAGGCCTCACGTGATTGGCTCAGACCCGGAAGTGCAGAGTGCCAAAAATAAAGTTTTGCAATCCGTAGAACAGATCTTCGAGCGAGCAAGCTGTTGTTTTTTTCTGGTCACAATGTTCATTGTAAATGTAATTCTACAATTACAACACACATTTTTATCTTACGAATACAAAACTTTGTTTTAAGAAGGCAAATATTTTATTTACGAATACAAATATTTTATTTACGAATACAAATATTTTATTTACGAAGACAAATATTTTATTTACGAGTACATATTATTTTTACGAGTACAAATATTTTTTTTACGAATGCAAAAGATATTTTTACGAGTACATATTATTTTTACGAGTACAAATATTTTTTTTACAAATGCAAAATGTGTTTACAAATACAAATTATTTTTACAAGTACAAAATATTATTGGCACTAATTTAAGCCCATATGGCCCACACTAACCTACCAGACCTGGCGGAGACCTGTGCTCCGAGGAGCACTTTTTCTAGTTTTTCCTTCTTTTTGCTTGACTATCGACTCTCTTGTTTTATTACTATTATTATTATCCCCTGCAGTACTGTATATGATAAGAAATATTTCCGCTGCAAGTTTCCAGTCAGTATTAACAGATATACATTAATTTGTGTCTATTTTCAAACATGAATATTGAGTCTCTGGACAATAATGGTCAACTGTTTTGCCGTACAGCATTTTTCTTTATGTACCATGGCATGCGTTAATATTCACACAACCTTTCATACTGTCATGGCTGCATTGCTCCGTAATGAATATATATTTCTAGATGTGACATCATATTTAAGTGTTGTTATTTAAGTATGTTTTCTTATTGTCTTAACTCTTAATGTTATTGCATCAGGAAAAAAAATCTAAAACAATATACAGTAACAGTAGTACATTAATGCCAACAAGACTTAAATACAGACACTAGTGAATGTGACAGTCTGACTAAAGTTGTTTGGAGTTGAATGTTTATACTGAGGCCTACATAGAAGTTCTCTGTAGGGAACCAGGTGATGAAATCTGGGGAAGGAGATATATCCCTGGGCCCAGTGCATAATAGCACAAGTAACGCCCATCTAAATGTGAAAGGTAACACAAAAAGGCAATTAACTTGCTTCAGCCATTGTACAACAACATTCCCTAAGGACAAGATAAACAAACAAGAAGCATATCCCCTTCCACAGCACATACATTAAGAATTAGAGCAGCCACGGTGTTGCATTTTCATTAAAACAATAGAAAAAAACCTACACCCTAAATTGCACTCCTTCCATTTGTTTCTCTCTGTGGTATAAACACTGTTGCGTAGATTCTCACCAAGAACCTGTGTATATTTTAGAAATATGTTCACATTGGTATAGACAAATAACACAGCATTGTGTTTGCATTGGTCGCTCCTGTCTTCACCCTAGTATCTGCCGCTGTTCGTTGCACAACGGTCAAATGACAGTGAAGAGATGCGTGTGTTTTATTGGGGTCTATCAGGGTGCTTTATTACCAGCCATTAGCACTAGTGTCCTGCATTACTTAGCTACGTTAGCTACAGATCAATACCAGCAAGCAGTGTTTGGAGGGGCCATTGAGAGCCCCTTGCTCCCCACTATAAATCTGCACCGTACAGCAAGGTTAGTGCTTGCTGTGGCTGGTCATATTTTACACCCTTGCATGAGCCTTGGAACATCCTCGATGTGTGCTGGGTGGGTCACTGTGCTCACCAGTGGTGGAAAAAAAGTACTCAAATGTTTTACTTAAGTAAAAGTAGCAATACTGAAATGTGGAAGTACTCTAAAAGTCCGGAATTCAAACTTTATTTAGTAAAAGTACAAAAGTATTGGTATCCAAATGTACTTAAAGTACCAAAAGTAAAAGTACTAAAATGTTTGCTTTCCCCATCCCAGCGAACACGTCAGTATCATTAAATCTGTTTCAACCAGTCACTTGTCAAACTTTAGAAAATATTATTTTGTCCATGAAATCCTCCACCTCTCAATCAGATCCGATCACCACTAAACTGTTCTCACCTCACATTCTCTCCTTTATAAACACCTCTCTCTTCACTGGTATTTTCCTCTCTGCCTTCAAAGACGCTATAGTTCAACCTCTGCTGAAAAAGCCTAACCTGGACCCCTCTGAATTAAAAAACTACAGGCCAATTTCCAAGTGTCCATTTCTGTCCAAGGTTCTCGAGCTTGCTCCATAGTTGTCTATGGAGCGATTTTCCCTACAAATGTTCTGTCCAATACATGTAATATGGCCGTGTGTCATTTGTTTATACATGTTGGTTTGCTTAACACAGATCTGTGTGAACACAAACCAGAAATAATGTAACCATTTGGTTCTTGCTTTGGATTGTTTGATCAACTTTAGATGTGAAAGGCACCTTAATTTAACTCTTGGGTTTAATATATATGTGTGTGTGTGTGTGTGTGTGTGTGTGTGTGTGTGTGTGTGTGTGTGTGTGTGTGTGTGTGTGTGTGTGTGTGTGTGTGTGTGTGTGTGTGTGTGTGTGTGTGTGATTGTGTGTAATGTTTAGTAAGATGCCAGTCATGACACTACTTTTCAAGGGTTTTAGCTTGTCACAAGCTGGTATAATATTTGTGTTATCATCATGGCTAGTTTGTTATTGTTTGTTGTTAGGCCAACCGAGAATAGACTACATCCCGTACCTTGGAGGGACGTTTGCTCTGCAATTAGCTAATGCTAATGGTCAGCATTCATTGATCACCAATGTTGTAACTTTATCACTCAGTGTATCACTGTGTATGTGTAGGGAACAGATAACTGAGAGTCAGTCAATCGTTCAGTCGTTCAATCAGCCAGTCCATGCAGCAGATGTGCTCATATTCCTTGATTTTTCTCATAATTAGCAATTAACAGAATGCTGAGCAGTAATAATGTATCGGTTTGGCTCTGCATAAGGGGAGGCATGCGTTAATCCGACAGACCTTTTCTCCGACTATGTGGCATCCGCGTGCGGTTCGGGTTAGGGTGCGGGTTTGGTTCGGGTTTAGTATTGGAAACGTCGGAGCGCTGCGCTGTCGGAGGAATGCGCTGTCGGACTAACGTACTGCACCCCTGCATAAGTAGCTAAAGTGGTAGATAAACTGAAGGTCACGTACACATGACCTTTCGTAACTAAAATACTCAGTATTTTCAGCGCATTCCCAGACTGATTGAGTGAAATTAATCTCACACAATTCTCATTTTATAAATGTTTGCACAGTTGGAGACTCATGTATACATCTAGCTACAGGGTTAGAGGCCAACAAAATGAGTCATGAACTACATTTGCTCTCCATTTAATGCTGATGCACCTTGCTCTCTCTCTCTCTCTCTCTCTCTCTCTCTCTTGGGTTTGTGTGGAGATAAAGTAAGTATATATCTAATATAATGTAATCCTGATGTAAATAGTACATAGTCCACTAGAAAACTCATTATTCTGCACAAGCTACCTTGTGGGTTTGTACTGTAGTGTGTGCGCTACAGTGCTTTATTCAGAGCGTACAGGAACCATGCCAGAGCAGGTTAATGAGAGTTCACTGACAACCATTGTGAGAACTGCTGGACAGAGACACTGTGGACGTGCTGCTGAAACTGAAAGTGTGTGTGTGTGTGTCAGGGGTGCAATGCTCACTGGACGGCCTTGCACGCCGTGCCGGAACCTATTTGACCAGGAGCACACGCAGGCAGACGCATAGATTTAAAACTACTTTAAATTCGCACCTCAACAAAGTTTTCAAAGGCTCCCGACTCACACCTAGCGAATTAACATAGGAATAAGCCTAGATGCATATCAATTGTCCATTGTGTGACTTGCAGTGTAGGTGTTAAGCGGCGTGCGCGTCATGTCATTGAAATAGAGTGCAAGAACATACCAAATGAGCATTGCATGCCTGGTGTGTGTGCGCGTGCGCCTGTGCCTGTAATAGTGGTACTATTAGAGATTACTATCAGTAATAGTAATGTATAGTTTAGTAATACTGTGTGTGTGTGTGTGTGTGTGTGTGTGTGTGTGTGTGTGTGTGTGTGTGTGTGTGTGTGTGTGTGTGTGTGTGTGTGTGTGTGTGTGTGTGTGTGTGTGTGTGTTAGAGTGTGCATGTCATTTTTCTGTGTGAGAAAGGTAAGGACGGTGTGCGTGGGGTAGCTCTATTAATCATCAGCTTGACAGCAGTAAGTGACATAATGACAAAGAAATTACTCATTTGATGATGTCTTAATGACTGGGATAAAGACACCGTTCCTCTCATTTCTCACATATTAATGACATCAGCCGCTCACTGCTGGTTTATTTTAAACATTCAGTTGTATTGAACAGGAGGTGAGCAGGAGGCAGACAGACACGCCTACACCATCCAGATGGTGAGATTGGACTCTGATGTGTCTCACCTTCATAAGATCAATGCTGAGGGTTTTCTTTTCTCTTTTAATCACACCAGCAGGAGGTCCTTTCAGCTTTCAAAGCCTTGAGCCATTCATTATCTATTAATTAGACATGAGCCAGACCCAGTGGTGGAAAGTAACGAAGTACATTTACTCAAGTACTATACTTAAGTATAATTTACACAACCAGACCAGACTGCTTTATTTGAGCAGTGTGTTTAAAGCACACTCTGTGGAATTAATCTGGAATGTGAGTCATGCAGATGTAGCAGAGTGGCCTGAAGCCTGAAGACCAGAAAGCCTAACATCTCCTTTAGGTACATTTACACTCTAAGTACATTTACTTGAGTACTGTACTTAAGTAAAATGTGTAGGTCATTTTACTTTACTGGAGTATTTACAATTGTCAGTACTTTTGCTTCTACTCCACTACATCTCAGAGGGAAATTTTGTACTTTTACTCCACTACAATTATTTGAAAACTTGAGTTACTAGTTACTTTGTAAAACATACATTAACCACTTTAGCCATGGCTATTTGAAAATAGCTTGTAGATCGGCTATTTTCAAATGATTTTTATACATTTGGAAACATGTGAAATGGGATATTGTGCATAATGAGTACTTTTAGTACTTAAGTATATTTTGACGCCAATACTTTTGTACTTTTACTCAATGCACTTGTACTTGCAAATGTAGAATTCTGGACTTTTACTTGTAACGAGTATGTCTACATTGCAGTATTGATACTTTTACTTGAAGCATTTGAGTACTTTTTCCACCACTGTCCTCTTTTGACTAGTGGTTAAGATGTTTGGCTTTAATGTAAAAAACTGAGGTTCAATTCCCGGGTGTTACACAAACCCATGGCATGATAATGTGATATGGACGATGGGTGGTACAGGTGTGATAAGAAGCTGGTTCCTCTTCAGATAGGCTCTATGCACAGCAGCCATATTGGAAAGAAAGTGGGCCTCTTCTTACTTCCTTCACACAGGTGTTACCAATGATGCTAATGAAGGCTCTGTTCCATTCTGGTCAGGGTGCTGATAATGTGCATGTTGGCTCACTAGAAACACTCCATTTTGGTTCCCAAATGGCCCCTTATGGTGGGTGTGTCACTCGTTCATATTTTGGGCGAACGTGAACTGAACGTACTGTATATCCGCTAGATGAACGTTATCGTGAACGCGTTCATTCTGGCGTTTGTGAACGGCGTTCTCTCACAGTTTAACTTCGTTCAAGAGTGTCCCAAATTTCCATGGTTACATCGGTTTGTCATGTTGTATTTCATCCTATTCTGTGTTTCCGAGGCGTCTTGAACGCACCATCAGCCAAAAAAAGAGAAAATCAAGGCGGTGTCTAAACATTCATCTGCGCAGGGCGGAGTCCGAGTGAACAGTCTCATTGCATCGACAGCTAGTGAGCAGCACAGACAGTTACGGCCACACGGCCAGGGCGAAGAGCTGACACTTTATCCGCTCTGCGAAGCTCATTTCCCGGCCACAAGCATTTGGAAGTTGACTTGTGTCTCTTCCAAAGTATCGGTGTTGTTTCCTTGGCTTCACTGCCGACAAAATTAACTTGAAGCTGAGCTGAATTAATAAGTAAACACCACGGAACGGCGAGATGAGTTTGGGATCATGTCACAACAACGTGTCCGTGGCTGATGCGTTGTAGCACCGTAGCCTAACAGCCGACTTTAGGACGGTAGCCCCGGCCCCCGAACCTCTGAATTAACGTCATATTGTAGTCTGGACGTCCGACCCGACTTTATTTTGGGATTAAAAGTGGACTTCTGCACCTGGCTTTTGATGTTAACAGTGTCATACACTCACTTTGACAAGCCCCCAACCCCCCCCAAGATTAATGAAAATCTTAGAAAATAGCAGATCTACAAGCTCACTGTGTTGCACCGTGACCTGTTGTGCGCTTGTAGATCGGCTATTTTCCAATATCCAAAATTTAAATAGGGCTGAAGTGATACATGTATTTGTAAAATCTACTAAGTAACTAGTAACTCAAGTTTTCAAATAATTAAAAATAAGTACAATATTTTCCTCTGAGATGTAGAGTAGAAGTAAGTAAGTACTGAAAACTGCTAATACTCTAGTAAAGTAAAAGTACCTCAAAATTGTACTTAAGTACAGTACTTGAATAAATGTGCTTAGTTACTTTACACCACTGGAAATAATAAATATAGGGTGCTTTGTGTATGTACACCAGAGAGGATATAATGTATAAGAAAATTAAATAAATAACATTGGTTTTATAATGTATTGGATAAATAATAAAAGTATAGTAATAATAATAAATAATATATTTGGATGCATCCTGCTCCATATACAATACAATGCACTGTTTTTCAGTTCATCATTCAAGTTTGAGACAATAAAAAATATGCGATTAATATGCGATTAATATGCGATTAATCGCGCGATTAACTACACAAATCATGCGATTAATCGCGATTAAAAAATGTAATCGCCTGACAGCACTAATATATATTGGAAAAAAAAGAACGAAAAAGAACTGAACTAGTTCATTTTTTGAACCATGAACTTTAGTTCAAAATTTTGAATTATGAACTGAACTTTGAACTAGTTCATTTTAAAATTTGTGAACTGAACTTTGAACTAGTTCATATTTTAAGTGAACTTTCCCAACACTAAATGGACCCATATGCCACACTAAATGGAACAGAGCCTTAATTAGTATTATTGGTAACACCTGTGAAGGAAGTAAGGAAGGGGTGCTGTGAATAGAGCCTATTGTCTCTATGGAACTCGACGTCACTTTACTTACCTGTTTAACATGGATCTACATGTTGGTCCAAAACGTTCACAAGTTATCACCACAACTACCACTATCAGTGGTACAATGAGTTCTGTGTACTATCCTCAGATGGTGTCATTATTCCTTGCGTTTAGTTTAGAGTCAGTTATATCCCTGGAATATGGACAAAGATCAGGTTGATAATGTCAGGAGAGGACATAAAACCTATTGATTGTAGATTTAACCTTTAACTAAACAGTCATGTGCTTTAAAGCCTCCTTCGTAGTGTTTGTATTTACTTGTTTAGCCTTTTCAATGGTTTCTTATGCAACCTAGATTCAACATGAATTCCAGAGGCACCGTAGACCATCTTTGACATACGTAAATAAGTGGATTTTGAATATAAGTACATTTATATAACAATTCCTCTTGAAGCTGTAACAAAACAAAGTAGTGTGAGGTTAGGTTGTAGAGAAAGTATTTTATGGTGGCTAGCAATCCAGGGTTAAGGACCTCACTCATGGACACCGCAACCCATGGCCATAGACAGGAATCGAACGTTCAACCTTCGGACTCACTGTCACACTAGTGTGGTGGGGGCTCTAGGGGGGGGGGGGGGGCTGAAAATGAGCGCTCCTTTTTCAATTTCCCTGGTTTTCCAATTTCCCTGTAACATATATACCAGGCCACTAATGAGTTGTGAGTGAAGACAGGTGTGAGGGGTGGATCCAATCATCCATAAAAGCTTAACGTTTTCACTTAGAAACCTTACAAACATGTACAATGCTATCAGTATGTCAGCTGCTTAGTCACTTGCAAGATTATTTTGCTCCCCATCAGCATGATTTGGCGAGCGTGGAAAAAACTCATTATTGGCCATCATTGGGGATGAGCGCTGAGTGAAACTGACGCTCCACACCTTGACGTGTCTCTCTTTAAGATTCAGAGACTCACCCAGCCTTCATCTTCACTTCTTCAGCCGCCAATTCTTTCATCCATTACTTTATCCTCTTATGTGATAGTAAAATGGGACAGATCGCTGTAGCCATGTTGAATTTCACCACAGGCTACAAGTAAGCATATATCTGCTGTCAGCTTCACTGTTGGGGGTGTGATGTCTGCCTGGAGAGATTTGTGTTTATTCTATTTCTATTTTCGGATAGTGAGACAAATAGTATGTGGGTCTTTCCAATTCCCATGTCTCATATACACATTTGTTCCGTCTGGGCACATTTTCAGCTGTCCAGCAGGTGTGTTTGCCTTGCATTTGTAGCATATTGTTTAATGAGACCATAATGGATATCTCTGATGCTTTGAAAACAGCCCTCGGCTTTGTCCTCAAAGTGTCAAACAGTTTTATTATACTAGGTGTCAAAACCAGTGGGAGTATTTTGTCAACAAATGAGAAAGACATTTGTTTGTGAAGCATAAAAATACAGGCTGGATCATGGAGCATGGTATGGTAATATCAAAGCTAATTAAATAATCAAAGTTAATCTATTTCTGTCCTGAAATTCCTTTTACCCTGTGAGACGATCTGTCTTCACTTGTACTAAAAGGGAGGAGCATTGAGCGAAACTAAGAGAACTCAATTAGAATTGAATCAATAGCAATTCACTGCTGTTCAAAGTTCTAAATTACCTTTATTCACGTAATGTGAATTGACAGTATGTCTAGTATAAATCTCTGACCATCCAGCACACATACTTTTCTAGGCTACTCTCAGGGAGGCTACTCGTTTGTGTTTAATCATAAACAAAGACGCGAGTTTCCGGGGTGAAGAAAACCAAATATGGCACATTCTAGAAACACCAAATAACAACACACACATAATTTAGCACAATGAATGTGTATTGGCTGAGTAGATAATAGACAGGTTGTTGTCTCCAATCAGTAAGACATTAACACCCACTGCCCAATTTAGCAACTTAACAGTTTGAAATTTAATGCAGAGATTGCGGTCCACATTATGTTATGTTATTTTAGTTGTTGTAAGGAAGCTACTGTTATCAACATCGCTTTTTAAAATTAAATAATTGTTTTTTGCTCCACTTGGATTGCAGTGCTCTGTCATTTGTGTTGTGAAAGTGACATGTGACAGCAACACTGGATGCCTCCTGCTCACCTCCTGTTCAATACAACTGAATGTTTAAAATAAACCAGCAGTGACCGGCTGATGTCATTAATATGTGAGAAATGAGAGGAACGGTATCTTTATCCCAGTCATTAAGACATCATCAAATGAGTAATTTCTTTGTCTTTATGTCACTTACTGCTGTCAAGCTGATGATTACTAGAGCTACCCCACGCACACCTTCCTTACCTTTATCACACAGAAAAATGACATGCACACTCTAACACACACGCACACACACACACACACACACACACACACACACACACACACACACACACACACACACACACACACACACACACACAGACACACAAATGAACGAACATACTGAGTATTTTAGTTATGAAAGGTCATGTGTAAGTGACCTTCAGTTTATCTACCACTTTAGCTACTTATGCAGAGCCAAACCGATACATTATTACTACTCAGCATTCTGTTAATTGCTATTATGAGAAAAATCAAAGAATATGAGCACATCTGCTGCATGGACTGGCTGATTGAACGACTGAACGATTGACTGACTCTCATGCGACAAGTGACATGACTAGGATGTTTATTTAGGACACAGTTTATATCCCTGCAAGGTGTTCACTTTGACTTTGAAAGTAGCCTCGTTCCCAGCCATACTTTACTCATCTTTGAAGAGAAAAGCCTAATGCAGAGAGTGTCTATAGGGGCGTGTACGTATTTCCACCAGAAATGATCTTTTTAGCAGCTGCAAAGCTGTTCTACAAACAGGCTGAGACATCGTCACTATGTGACACCTATTTGCCATTGGCTGTCCTGACTGTCCTTCACTACTTTAAGCCAATGGGGACACTTCCCGTTTAAGCCAATGGGGAGACGGATCGTCCTTCGCAGCACCCGCCTCCCCTCGCAGCACCTCCCCTCCCGAAGGCAATCAACGCTCCTTACACTACTGCATCTTAGCCTCAGGCTACAGAGCTGCTAAATTGTGGCGATTTTTAGCGGTGCCAACCGCTCTAAGCTTGACTTTGTCCGTATGTCCGTATCAGCACGGGATGATGAGCACGGGATTTTACACAGCTATTACTCCAGTTTGCAGCATGCCACCAAGTCCACATTTGGTATGTGGACTTAGACCACCAATAGGCACGAGCATGCATTGATGAAGTTATCAAAGAGGGGTCCAGGGACCCCCAGCGCCCGTATGAGCGGATGTCCGTTTAAGCCCGGGATGAGCACGGGATTTTAAACAGCTATAACTCCAGTTTGCAGCATGCCACCAAGTCCACATTTGGTATGTGGACTTAGACCACCAATAGGCACGAGCATGCATTGATGAAGTTATCAAAGAGGGGTCCAGGGACCCCCAGCGCCCGTATGAGCGGATGTCCGTTTAAGCCCGGGATGAGCACGGGATTTTAAACAGCTATAACTCCAGTTTGCAGCATGCCACCAAGTCCACATTTGGTATGTGGACTTAGACCACCAATAGGCACGAGCATGCATTGATGAAGTTATCAAAGAGGGGTCCAGGGACCCCCAGCGCCCGTATGAGCGGATGTCCGTTTAAGCCCGGGATGAGCACGGGATTTTAAACAGCTATAACTCCAGTTTGCAGCATGCCACCAAGTCCACATTTGGTATGTGGACTTAGACCACCAATAGGCACGAGCATGCATTGATGAAGTTATCAAAGAGGGGTCCAGGGACCCCCAGCGCCCGTATGAGCACGGGATGAGCACAGGATTTTAAAGAGCTATAACTCCACTTTGCAGCATGCCAGCAAGTCCACATTTGGTATGTGGACTTAGACCACCAATAGGGACCAGCATGAATTGCTCAAGCCCCGCCCCCTCTGTCTTCCTATTGGCTGGCCTTCAAACAGCCATAACTCATTTTCGCAGCATGGTATGGAGTACAAATTTTGTACATGGACTAAAGCCAGCAATAGGGACTAACTGTCATTACTTAAGCCCCGCCCCCTCTGTCTGCCCATTGGCTGGGCTTTAAACAGCCATCATTCCAGTTTGCAGCATGCTACCAAGTACAAATTTGGTACAGTAAGTGGACTCAGACCACCAATAGGGACGAACTGAAATGAGTTAAGGCCCGCCCCAAAGGCACCGCTTCCTTCACACAGGGTGTGTTTTTTGATACCAGACTGCCGTACAAATACAAGATGACACTTACTCAATCCTTCAAAGTTGTCCTCCTCTACTCCTCTGCCATTGTCAGTCACTTCCACAAGCTCTGCTCCACAGTCCTTCAACCGGACATCTGGAACATCAGAATAAGACTTATTGGACAGGTATACACATATGTTAGAACTTGTCTTCATTTTTTAATACACAGAAGCTCAGACTCAGTACACATTAAAGACATCAAATGCAAGACGGGAGGGAATAAAATGTGTGCAGACTAGATGACTGAACTCATTATCTGCCTCAGTATCGAAAATATATATTTTTTTTTTGTCGTTATGCCAATTGATTCCTCCCCACACACATTTCTGTGTTGTCACTGCGATTGTATCCTACTGACTGACTCACTCAGTCTAACCAGAAGTAAGGATGAAACACAACGGAAACAACACCCCTAGACTTTTTTTGCGCTGACCTTTTAGCATAAATGTCTGACATTTAGGAATCTAACATTTAGCCCCCCCAAGCAAATCTAACCCTCAACATGTTCATGCACAACACGGAGTCACCCAAAATAGGGGCGACCAACACCCACTGTCACAAGGGTTCGTGAGTCATAAGGCAAAAAATAATGACAGCTGATTGAACTGTCGTCTGATGAAAAAAACTAAACTCAGTATGTCCAATTTACAAGCTGGAGATGTGGACTTCAGATCAGCATGTAAAATAAAACTACGTAGAGATAACGTTTCGCTGCTGTACCTGCTGTTGTGGCACCAGGAGAAACTGTTGTTGTAGGATATGTCTGTGGACCTTGTGTGGTTTTAGGGACACCTTCTGTTACTATTGGGGCCGCAGTACCTGGAAAAACAGAGATTAAAATGTTGCTAGTTGATTAATCAAACGCATGTAAGAATTCATGTCAATGCGTGCATCGCTATTAGGGCATTATGGTTCAGTTAAAGACACTACAGTGCATGTAACTGTCATGTTTAGTTAAAAAACACTAAATGTAACTGACATGTTTAGTTAAAGACACTACATGTCTTGTCTACATCACTATTCTGGTAGATTTTGTGTTCTACTGAGCACACCTTTTTCTAATATGTGCAACAACAAAAACAAACACCACTGAGTTCAGCAACATAAAATATATACAGAGCCAAAGTGCAAGAATGTCTCCTGAACCCATACAAATCCCCTGAAAACAGATATCTTTTGGTAATATATAAATTAATCAAATTAATAATAAAATATTAACTCCTGATAAAGATGTCATTTTTAAATCATCCTCAAATGTAAATGTCTGGGGGATCATTTACCCTCCCAAAATGTCCAACACTGTCTGCAAGGACTAATGATTCTGTACCAGTACTTGTGCATGCATTGCATCACGTCATGTCTCTCCATATTGTCATGTTTACTCTATATAATGACATTTCAACAAATACCTCCACGTTTGACATGTCTTCATTTGATATCACACTACTGTGGTTAAAGGGAAAGCACCAGAGAGACAAGTATATCCCGTTTTATACACTGTCGAAACAGGCTCAGTCTCTACTGTACAGTGACAATACAAACAGCCCTATAACAAGCAGCACCCTGGTGAAACATACATGTTTTACTACTGACCTCCATTTGAATGTGGTTGTATCATGCCATTCCCTATCTCTTTCCTGTCTCATATACAGTCTGATAATGATACTATACTATGAAGCAGAAATACCACAAACCACAGTAGTAGACTTGACCACGTGAATCCTATAGCATCCCTATTCTGTGCACGCACGCACATGCAATCATGGCTTATGTTTTCATGTTTTTCTTGTATTTTTTTCGGTTACATGGCGGCTTTCCAACATGTCGCCTTTCCGACGTTAACGAACCCTATACCTAACCCTCACCCTAACCCTAACCGCACGCGGAAGCCACTAGTCGGAGTGGCGAGATGTCGGCATGGAAGACGGTTACCATTTTTTTCATACAAATTGCAATGGGTCTCTGAATGAGTGAAGTGAACACGAGTGAGTCAGTAACTAATGTTGCCCATTTACCGACCAATAGCGTGTAGGGTATTAAATCAATCAAAAATGCTTGAATAATAATAATACAGTCCAGCCCCTGTATTATCTATTGAGATGGACAGTGAAACAGTGTAGGAGAGACAGACAGTAGGAAAGCTTAGAGGGAGACAGTGTAGGAGAGACAGACAGGAAAGGCGGCGCTGATGGGACTTGGTCTTGCATCTTGTTCGGCAGAACATGTGTGCTCAGTATGTTATGTAAACACAGACAGAATGTATTGATCCTGAGGGAAATTCAGGTGTCACAGCAGCACCACAGTAGGCATGAAACAAACATACAGACAAGAGCAGAAAGATACAAAGATACATGCACAACACGGAGTCACCCAAAATAGGGGCGACCAACACCCACTGTCACAAGGGTTCATGAGTCATAAGGCAAAAAATAATGACAGCTGATTGAACTGTCGTCTGATGAAAAAAACTAAACTCAGTATGTCCAATTTACAAGCTGGAGATGTGGACTTCAGATCAGCATCCCTCAATGGGTCTCTGAATGAGTGAAGTGAACACGAGTGAGTCAGTAACTAATGTTGCCCATTTACCGACCAATAGCGTGTAGGGTATTAAATCAATCAAAAATGCTTGAATAATAATAATACAGTCCAGCCCCTGTATTATCTATTGAGATGGACAGTGAAACAGTGTAGGAGAGACAGACAGTAGGAAAGCTTAGAGGGAGACAGTGTAGGAGAGACAGACAGGAAAGGCGGCGCTGATGGGACTTGGTCTTGCATCTTGTTCGGCAGAACATGTGTGCTCAGTATGTTATGTAAACACAGACAGAATGTATTGATCCTGAGGGAAATTCAGGTGTCACAGCAGCACCACAGTAGGCATGAAACAAACATACAGACAAGAGCAGAAAGATACAAAAAAAAGAACACTAGTAGGGCTGCTGGGAAACAATAGTTTAAAAATAATCCAAAATCCCAGACAATATCCAGTCTCATATCGATATAATATCGATATTTGGTCCTGCCCTAGTCTTTGGTACGACTCGGCCGGTGAACCCCTCACCTGCCACTCTGTTGGGCGAACACTCGAACCCAGGGGTCTTCAAAAACCTGGTCCTTTCCTGCATAGGGAAATGCATCACAAATACACTTCGATGGCGTTCAGGATGGTGTGTCTGCACAGAGGACATTTGTGCTGGGAGAGGGGCTGCCTCCGCAGTAAGTCAGTACATCCTCTGCACAGACACAGGTGTCTGCAGGGCGGCAGCAGCGCCGTCTTGTCGCAGTCCTGGCAGATGACACACTGCTTGCTCTCCTCCTGCTCATGCAGGAGGCTCTGCAGGATACTGATGGAGTGGAGCATGCTGCTGCTGCCCGCGCCGCCGTCTCTGCCCGCCACCTTCAGTGTCGCCACCAGCCCTCCCAGGGCCAGCGTGCAGATGCCCAGCAAGGCCAGCGCGCCGTGGCCCAGGTTGGACGCAGCCGAGCCCAGCAGTATCAAGGCCAGCAAGGCCAGCAGTATCAAGCCCAGCAGTATCAGGCCAATCAAGAACCAGTTCCACAGGTCACAGTGAATGAACTTGATCAGCCCTACAACGGACCGCATCAACTTTGTGATGCATTTCCCTATGCAGGAAATCAGGATCAGGACCAGGATCACCCAACCCATGTCTCTTGCTGCTTCAGTCCCTAAACAAAGCAAAACATATGACAGATCACAGATGAGACGGTAAAGTTAATGAGCTCTGACATATCATCATCATCATCATCACCACCATCATGCAGTTATTATTCATGAATCCTCACAGAAGCAGCAGCAGGTCAGTAAGACCTGGAACTGTGTCATTTTTAGATTTGAGCTAAAAAGCATTATTTTACACTTTTGGCTATTCAAAAATAGCAGATATACAAGCTCATAGCGCGGCACCGAGTGCCGCCCTACGAGCTTGTAGATCTGCTATTTTTGAAAAATCGTGAAAATGTGTGCAAATCTTCTGAATATATATATTTTTAAAGCGAACATTTTTAACTCAAATCTTTGCTTCTGGGGGTCTCTGGAACAAAATATTTTGATGGGGGTCCGCGCCAAAAACATATCATTTTGGGGGTCCTTGACATGAAAAAGATTGAGCACCACTGATATAGAAACATACGTTTTTCAGAAAACTGTTGAGACGTGTAGAATCGGCTTGGCTGAATGGGTTAAAGCACTCCTCCTCGATCGCAGCTCGATGGTCGCTAAAAGCAAAACATATGACAGATCACAGATGAGACGGTAAAGTTAATGAGCTCTGACATATCATCATTATCATCATCATCATCATCATCACCACCACCATCATGCAGTTATTATTCATGAATCCCCACAGAAGCAGCAACAGGTCAGTTAGCATTGTGCGGGTTTAACGGTAACGTTTTCCTGAACCAACGGATGGTTTCGTGCAAATGTGCGTCCTGGCCGCAAAAATGCGTTCTTCACATCGTGTCGGAGTTTAAACTGTCCGCTTCTCTCCATACCACACTTTTGACCGTTTGTGATAAACGGACAAAAGTGGCGTTAAAACGACGAAAAGCTCCGAATTGTGATCTGTTGTTGTGTGGTAGCCGCCATGTTGTTTTTCTGAGTCAGCTGACCTGTACGCTTCCCGACAGTTACAACTGCGCGCATTGTGCGCAACTATGGATCCAAGACTAGCTGTAGTATACAACCCTCGTAGACGTATTTACGATTCTGACGTTTTCAATCGCATCAGATTTTCCAAAAAAAAATCAAAAATGGCAGATATACAAGCTCATAGCGTGGCACCGAGTGGACTTTCTGCACTATGCCCTGTAAAGTACTTCAAACGTGTACAAATTGAAAATAAAGGTGCTTACCGCAAAGCCCCAACAGCGATTTGGTGGTGGAGTCGTATATCTACATCCAAACGGAGATACAGAGAGATGGGTCTGTTCCTAAAGGGGAGGATCCTTAAGACAACGGTTCTTAAAGGGCTCATACTATCCAATAGAATAGAGGATATGCAATTGCGTCACGATTCCGCTGGGACACGCCCCCTTTGCTGACTCAGTGTCAAAACAATCCAGCATTGCACGGTGTAGTAATGGAGCTCAATGGAGCTTGAGCGTTCTTCAACGCTGGATTTGTTGGCGAAATTAAGGTGACCAGGACACCGAGGGATATTCTGGTTGTATGTGGACAGGTGTGTACTTTTTTAAACTTGTAAACTTTTATTGGAAATTTGTAATCTAGCATTCTAGCTCTACTTTTGCAGTAACACGTCTAGTAATGACCACCAGTGGTGTAACGAAGTACATTTACTCAAGTACTGTACTTCTCACAACGCGTCGCCTGATCTCGCACCGTGACCTGTTGTGAGCTTGTAGATTTGCTATTTTCAAACATTTTAATACTTTTACTTTTGGTACTTAAAGTATATTTTGATGCCAATACTTTTTAGTAGGGCAGTTTAGAGGCTCCATGAGCACCCCAAAAACACATCTCTGTAGTCTGTAGCCTGTTTTTTTTTTTTTTTTCATTTGTACACTCTCAGAGTTACAGCATTTGTACACTCTCAGAGTATATTATTATATTTTTTCATTTTAAAATGTAAAGTCAAATTATTTCTATCTATCTGTTTTATGTAGCACTATCCTTTGTATTAGTGAACAATTTGAAACACACACACACACACACACACACACACACACACACACACACACCCCTATCTGTCTATCTATCACTATGTATGGAACAAATAATGCGTGTATGATAAGAAGGCATATGATAAACAGAAAATAAATATGTAATCATGAGAAACAATATAAATGAACATGTGAGAGTATAAAGGGCAAGTGGGAAAGGCAGTCTGTCTTTACCATAGTGGGGTCCAGGTCAGGCCAGAATAGTTAGATCTATCTATCTATCTATAGATGTGTTTCACATTGTTTACTAATCAAAAGATGGGGCTGTATAAAACCTCTCATAAAACATACTGCAGAGTAATTATAGACATGTATATTTATGCACCTAACTTAATGTATGTTTTATCAAATATTTCTAGCTGGGGTATTCGTCACGAGACCAGGGCAAAGGAGAAATACATCCAGTCTGAGTCATCAAAACACCTCAATTTTGATGTTACCCCCACTGGATTCTACATTTCTCCACAGTACCCTCATCTTGGTGCTTCACCTGATGGAAAGGTGTGTTGTGACTGTTGTGGCTTTGGGTGCTTGGAGATCAAATGTCCCTACTTGGCACAAGACAAGACACTCTTAGAACTGTCCCAAAAAAAATGATTTTGCTTGGTTTCATCCTCACCCTCAGATGTGACACTGAAACTTAACAGAAAACACAACTATTACTTTCAAGTGCAGTGCCAGCTTCATGCTACACAATCGCCATACTGTGACTCTTGTGTGTGGACACCTTCAGAATTACACATTGAGAGAATAACCCCAGATTCAAATTTTGAAAGTTATGTTATGAAGGTAACACGTTTTTTTAAGTATGCAGTGTTGCCAGAATTGCTAGGAAAATGGTTTTCACAAAATGGGAGTGCTTGATTAATCTTAGCTGTAGGAAAAAGTGTTTAGGGTAGATAAATTGCACTTTGCCCTAAAGCGATTTGATGCTCACGTTGCACTGGGAAAAAAAGGTCCCACAAAAAAACGACTGTATACTACCGGTACTTGAAAATTTGAAACACCACATGTTATTGGCTGCTACTTACAGTAGGCCCGTACCGTTAACTGATAGATTTGTTTGAACAGAAGTAGAAGATAACACTGATTAGACATTTGTGATTCATTTCATTGCTGTAGTATTCAAGGTTTCACAATGTTCGGTCAAGTCTCCTTGACATTTACAGCATTACCGTTATTGTACATGAAATACTGTACATCTGTTCAGAATGTTATTTTATTTAAGACCTGTTAATGGTGGAAATTGAGGCATTAGCACATCTATACACTTGACATTGTAAACTACTGAAATAGTAAAAACTGCCATTTCAGCAGACCAGATCTTGAAGAGTATCACTTTATTTGTCAAGCTTGCTTTACAAACATTTCAGTTGATTTTCAAGCATTACAGGGATGTAATTCAACATGAAACCCTTGTTTCTGTTACATACAGTTACCCGAAAATGTGAAAATAAACATTACTCTGAAAATTATGCCATGTGAAATCAATTTCATATTTACACATTTCTTTACCTGTTACCTTATAGATGAAAACATGAAATGATGAAATCAAAGATCATGTCTCAGGGCTTAAAAATGTCACACGTGAAAAAAAAAACACATTTTAGACCAGGGGTCTTATTACTAAAATTCTTTTAGTAATAATTGGGAATTATTTAATTTCAAGGTAGGCCAGTATCTAAGGAATTATGGTAGTGTCTTGGCAAAAACCCGTAGATTAGAAGAAGAAACAGTGATTTCTAAAATAATTGCATTAACACAGAAAAGCCCTGCAAGTATGTCAGATGAAGATAGAATAGAGTTCAATTCAGAGCAGCTTAAATTGAACGAAATCTATTCTAATAAAGCAAAAGGTGCCTTTGTAAGATCTAGGAAAAGATGGCTTGAGGAAGGTGAGCAGAATTCTGCTTACTTTTTCAATTTAGAAAAATATCACGGAAAGGCTAATATAATCCATCAGCTTAATATTAATGACACTGTGACTGATGATCCTAAAACAATAGCTGATTACTGCTCAAATGTTTATGGTGATTTGTATAAGTCCAAGTATCGTCAGCAGTCTACCTCTTCATTTTTGAATTCTCTTAACAATATTACTCCAATTCATCAAGATGAGGCTGAGCTGTGTGATGAAAATGTAACCTTAAAATAAATTACTTGTGCAATTGAACATCTTAAAATTAATAAATCTCCTGGAGTTGATGGCCTAACTGTGGAATTTTACCAGGCGTTTACAGAGAAGCTAGCTCCTTTTCTACTTAATGTAGTCTTGGAAAGTATTGAGAAAGGAACTCTTCCTCCCTCACTGACGCAAGGTCTAATTACTTTAATCCCCAAGCCCAAAAAGGACACTCTTTTTATTGACAATTGGCGGCCTATTTCGTTATTGAACAATGACTACAAAATATTTGCCCTAATAATTGCTACACGATTAAAAGCTGTTTTGGACCCACTCATTGATGAAACTCAATCAGGTTTTATGAGAAAAAGACATATTTCTAATAACATCAGGCTCGTCCTAGATGTAATTGATTACTCATTTTTATGTCCTGATGATAGTTTCATTATTTTAGGCGCGCAGCGCTCCGACGTTTCCAATACTAAACCCGAACCAAACCCGCACCCTAACCCTAACCGCACGCGGATGCCACATAGTCGGAGAAAAGGTCTGTCGGATTAACGCTTGCCTCCCGTCAGAACGATGTATGTCAATGGTAATAGCTCCATTAAACTGAAAAGTGGTACATCACCAAGATTCGATTTAAAACGCGAGATTAGGCAATGAACAAACTGCAGACATCTCATTGGCTACATCTCTCTGTCAATCTTCAGACAGTGGTGGACGAGTGGTTGGACAGCTACAAGCAGGACCGAGAGGAGGGGCTGCTGGTGCTCATCAACTTCATCGTCCTGTGCTGTGGGTGCCAAGGTCAGTTGGAGTCTGAGAGATGGGGGTTGAAGTTCAACAGTTCTTCTAACGTGATCTCAGTATAAGCATTGATTGGGATGCCACTATTGATCTGCTAGTGTGCTAACAATGCAAGGCTTACAGCCAATTGACGTCAGCATTGTCACGATGACGCTGGCAAGTACTAATTGAGTCTGGAGACGAGCGTTGCAATGCCTTTCCACAGTGGTATGACCAGAGTCCCCCAGGGGTCTGTACTAGGCCCCCTACTTTTTTTAAAACCAAATCTGTTTGTCAAAATCTAAAAATTCACAATGCACCTTGATTCATTGCTAGCCTTTACATAGGCTATTCTCTCTGAGTGTACCCCAGAATAGGGACACTAGGATTCATGTGGTTAAAGGACCATACTATCTATGGATACACTAGCCATTGGTTGACCAGGTGTCAACTAATGGGTAATCCAGCACTTTAAACTTTATGTCAGCTTTATGTTTTTAAAGTTGCATTTTTTTTAATGAAGTTGAAAGCATGAAAGCATGACAAGTCTAGCCAAAAATAGACGTTTGAATATTTCTACTAAACAAGCAATTCCATCGGTATGGTCCTTTCAAATATAGTAATTATCCGGCTTGGATAGTAAAGAACTTGCACACTTAACACTTGCTGATAGGTGGCTTCATGAAGTTTGGCTAGTGTAGACAGGATTCCGGAAGCAGTGTGTCTTGGTGACATGCATGTGAAACGTAGTGAAAGCAGTGAGTGGAGACTTGGTGGACCCAGTGCTACTGCTTTTAATACTGAATGAAAAGGTTCAGATGAAGCAACTGTGTCCAATTTACTGTATATGCTGCAGGGCTGAGAGACAGGACGTTTTCATGTCAAGCTGAGACTACACTATCTATGATGCTGAGCAAAAATCTGCATTGATTGGCTTGAGATTGGGATGTTTGAAAAGTAAACTTGACATGAGAAGTTTCACACCTCAGATTTCTAGGGTAGAATGTATGCTGGCAACAAAGAGTTGTGAGGAGAGATCATACAGGAACAATAAATGTGTTATTTTTTGCTGTCCTTACAACCGGTGTAATAGTTGTTGTTTTTCATTAACATTAATTGCAACATTAAGGTTTGTGCGTTTAAAATTGGTGTATTCTAATCTGCTCAGGATCGGATAAGAATTTTCTGCTTTACTGGCCATTATGGGGCGGCCATAGCTGAATGGTTAGTGAACCCGCCTAGGGAGCCAGAGGCCCTGGTTCCCCCAGGTTTTATTCCAGGCCAGGTCAGCATATGTGTCGATGAAATGAAATTTGTCCCTGAGCAAGACTCTTAACCCCTAATTGCTCACAGGTTCTCATTGGAAACAAGACCGCAAGGACTTTCATGAACGACCTGTTAAAAGGAATTATCCTTATCTGTATTTACGTGGAATAAGCATTGTCTCTTTCTTTCAAAACAATTTCCCCTGCTTCTGCAAATCATTTTATGAATGAAATTGCCGAATACTACAATAGAACAATACATAATGGGCTGGTGTTTTACAATTATAGCAAATTGGTATGTGTGCAGATGAAAACAATTTAATTCCATTTCAGCAGAAATTCAAGTTTGGGAGGCTCTAGTGAGGTTGTGTGTCCTGTGTTTTTGTCCAGGTTCTGTAAGCAGAAGGATGTTAGACACCATGGACAACGCCACTATCATCAGCGGTAACCGTCTTCCACGCCGACATCTCGCCACTCCGACTAGTGGCTTCCGCGTGCGGTTAGGGTTAGGGTGAGGGTTAGGTATAGGGTTCGTTAACGTCGGAAAGGCGACATGTCGGAAAGCCGCCATGTAACCTCATCAGCAGACTGACCAAAGACTTCAAGGAGGTGCGAAAGTGAAAACATGATGTGTTCTTTCCAAGTCATGAATTTGAATCTCTCCTCTTTTTTTAAATCTCTGCCAGGCTGACAGATTATATTTTCACCTATGTCTGTCCTATGTGTCTGTCCGCAACTAATCTCGTAAACCACTGGTCCGATCTGCGTCAAATTGTGCATGCACGCTCCAGGAACACACCCCACCACAAATGTTTTCAAATCGGCCTCATAATGGCACTATACCAGGCTTTACGTTTTGGCCTATAACTCTTCAACCATAGGTCATACAATCAAATTTCTCTTCACCTGGTTTTCTCTGATCATGAATTAGGCCAGAATATGACAAATTTGGAATTATTTCATATTCTATAACAGCTGGCTATAATTTCCTATTTTACAAAAATGTCAGTCATGAACGCAGTGTTCAATCACCACCAAATTTGAATCACACAATGACGGGCCTCTAAACAACGCAGAGCCAAACACTATTTCACTTAGACCACAAATGCTACACTGTTTTCTTTGCAGAAACATGATGTCTTTATTATTACTGAGCTCTTTCTGAGTCTGCGTGTGGACATGCCACTCCATCAGATCAGAAACATCTCTAATAGTAGGAGCACTGACCAATAATATAAATTGTACACACAATGTACAGCTGCATTCACAACTTTACAGCTAAAACCTAATTTGTACTCCGTAGTACAATGTGGTTACATTTGAGATTCATCATTAGTTATTAATATAAGATAAAACTGCATTTCTCCCACCTCTCCTGTTGCCCAGGCCTCGGTGACCTACCCTCTGTGCTCCACAGGAGCCAAGTGGAAGAGTTTCAACAAGAGCCTGTGTGAGTTCGTCAGGGTTCTGGTGCGCTCGTGTGAGAACGGCCTGCTGTATGATGATAACCTGTTCTCCACTCTGCTGCCGTTGCTCACCAGCCTGTCTGACTCACAGGTCCGAGCCTTCAGACACACCAGCACACTGCTGGGTGAGTTGGCAACCCACACTTAGCCACACGCAAAGGCATAGTCATCTGCCTTGAAATTTGGAGTATAGTGTGTGTGTGTGTGTGTGTGTGTGTGTGTGTGTGTGTGTGTGTGTGTGTGTGTGTGTGTGTGTGTGTGTGTTTGTCAGCCATGAAGCTGATGACAGGGTTGGTGGAGGCATCTGTGAAGGTGTCCGCTCGACTGCAGACCACCACTCGGCATTACGAAAATGAGATCCACAAGGCAGTCCAGCACCAGGACTTCACCAGACTAGAAGAGCTACATAACACTATCACTCAGGTGACACACACACACACACACACACACACACACACACACACACACACACACACACACACACACACACACACACACACACACACACACACACACAAACATCCACATCATTATTGACCTTTATTTACACTTTTAATGTATGCCAAATTGCTTATGCATATGGGGACATCTCATTATCTGTGTGTGCTGCAGTTGAGAGAGAACCGCGAGGAGCTGGCGGCCATGACGAACAGCGCTTTCAGTGGTGTGTTTGTCCACCGGTACCGGGACGTGGTGCCAGAGATCAGGGCCATCTGCATCCAAGAACTGGGCACCTGTGTAATGCACAGCCCTGAGTGCTTCCTCGATGACCAATACCTCAAATACCTGGGGTGGATCCTACATGACTCGGTAGGAGTCACAAACACACACACACACACACACACCATTATTTACATTTACTCTTTCTTTATTTTTTTAGCGGTGCCCACCGCTCTACACTTGACTTTGTCCGTATGTACGTATGAGCCTGGGATGAGCACGGCAAAGAAGCAACACATACAAACACACGCACACACACAGACTTGGAGATTGCCTATGCCATCTCTCCTCTCATTGGCCACACGTGCCACTGGTTATCAAAGAGGGGTCCAGGGACCCCCAGCGTATGTTATGTCCGTCGTATGTTATGTCCGTCGTATGTTATGAGCACAGGATTTTAAACCGCTATAACTCCAGTTTGCAGCATGCCACCAAGTCCACATTTGGTATGTGGACTTAGACCACCAATAGGGACGAGCATGAATTGCTGAAGTTATCAAAGCAGGGTCTAGCGACCCCCAGCGTATGTTATGTCCGTCCGCCCGTTTGAGCACGGGATGAGCACGGGATTTTAAACCGCTATAACTCCAGTTTGCAGCATGCCACCAAGTCCAACTTTGGTATGTGGACTTAGACCACCAATAGGGACGCGCATGAATTGCTGAAGCCCCGCCCCCTCTGTCCAGGGACCCCCAGCATATGTTGTGTCTGTCTGCCCGTTTGAGCACGGGATGAGCACGGGATTTTAAACAGCTATAACTCCAGTTTGCAGCATGGCACCAAGTCCAAATTTGGTATGTGGACTTGGACCACCAATAGGGATGAGCATGAATTGCTGAAGCCCCGCCCCCTCTGTCTTCCCATTGGCTGGCCTTTAAACAGCCATAACTCAAGTTTGCAGCATGCTACGGAGTACAAATTTTGCACATGGACTAAAACCACCAATAGGGACGAACTGTAATTACTTAAGCCCCGCCCCCTATGTCTTCCCATTGGCTGGCCTTTAAACAGCCATAACTCAAGTTCGCAGCATGCTACCAAGTAAAAAATTGGTACGTGGCCTCAGACGACCAATAAGCCAAATTCCAATACCGAAAATCTCGGCCACTCGCTCACTCCCACTCGGTCACTCCGACTTTCAACCGGAAGTACTCGCGGTCCAATTGTTCATGTGCTTCTTGGAGGAGGCGAGTGGAGTTGAGTGGAGGAGGCGAGGAGGCTCTCCACTTCCGCATAGACCCCTTAACAGACGACGTCACACTGATAAGAACCAGAATGCGTGCAACCAGTATGCGTGCAATGAAACCCATTCTATCAGGTATCGCTAGGACGCGCCTCACTAGCCAACACAGAAGAGGGGGTTGGGGTGTGCTGAAACCAGCGCACCCCGAAACATCAGGTTGGGAATTGATTGCGTGAAACAATCACCTGTGCGTCCAGTCTCAATGTTAGTAAACAAATAATTGGTCTATTGAGCGAGTGTACATCAAGTGTATCCTCGACCACTCTCAACAGCTCCTCCGCGGCAGATTTCCGCATCACGTGTACACTTTTTTTTGTTTTTTTCCCCTTCTCCCGTGACGTATACATGGTCCACCTCCTCCACATGTGCCGAAAACACCGGCCGCACCCCCCCCCCCTCGTCCCTCGTCCCCGCCGCTCACTCGTTGCGCATCTCACACACACACACACACACACACACACACACACACACACACACACACACACACAGTGTAAAGTAACTGAAAAGACCGCAACAAGCCGCTGGCTTTATTGAGTTGTATGATATAAAGAATAATACAATTATACATTGTAAAATATATTGTGCACATTTATTCTGTCTCAAAAGCTGTTAGTTTCTCTTTGTGCATGCCTCAATGCAGTGCACGGACTACTATAAATTACTGTGACAAAGATTATGTTAACATTGTTAACTTCTGGGACGAAGAAAAAGAAAAAGAAAACACAACGGGTGGAAAACGGAACGCTCGTCCAAAACACACTGCCCCATTTTTTTCGCGGGCCGAGGCCGCCGGATTAGACCTGGGGCGAAGGTGTTTTAGGACGAGAGGTGCGCGAGCAGCGCAATGGAGAAGAAGGACCCGCCGATATTTCCTTTTTGCTTGTTATTGTTTGATGGCGAAACAATCATGACTGATACACATGGAAGAAGACCCTTCGCAGCTAATAGGGAATTTTACATTTTAAGAATCTGTTCATATATTTGAATGAGTATGGCTATAGTTAAATGTGAAGCTGTTTCTGCTATAAATATGCATCCACCGTTCTGCGCGCCCCTCGGCTGCGACGTTTCCTTTTTGACACACATCTACACTTCATGGAGTACATTTTTGTACTGGGGTTCTGGGGACTGTACGAGCAAAAAGAGGGACAGGTCAGGATTAAATTCATAAATGTAAGTTTGCTCATCCTGGCGCTTCATTCACTATTTCAGGAATAAATGGCCTTGCACAACAATGTTAACTATAAAGATAACGATGTGGCCATCCACAATGAGGAATTGTCTATTCTTATATTCTGTATAATTCTATACCTGCATATTATTCTATGCATGTATATTTTCATCCACGGCTCTGGTCTAGCTGTGTGAGATGTCATAAGTGATCGCGGAATTTGCCGTCGCTTTGAAATGACGCTGCTGAGTGCAGTCCGATCCTTTGAGGGCAACCGCTCGACCACTCGTCCTCGCAAATAATCCTCGGCTCCTCGCAGGGGCGGGGCTTAGGCGCAAGTGGAGGAAGCGAGGAGAGTGAGCGAGTGACCGAGCTTTGGGGAATGGAATTTGGCTATAGGGACGAACTGAAATGTGTTAAGCCCCGCCCCAAAGGCACCGCTTCCTTCACACAGGGTGTGATTTTTTTTTTAAAATCATTGTATTATTTAATTATTTAATATAATAATAAATAGCGTTAGCTACATGCTAACCGTAATAGTGCCGTTCCTTCTGCCTCTGAGGGACAGAATGAGAGGCTGAGAGTCATTAAGTCATAAAAAGTCAGCCAGCGGAGAATCTACTAATCATCTGTGATTTACAACAGCCTTCTACTGAGCGTTACGTTCTACACGCTCATCACAATAGACATTCTCCACCCTTCTTAGCTGTGATGACATGCAGTGGTGGAAAAAGTACTCAAATGTTTTACTTAAGTAAAAGTATCAATACTGCAATGTAGAAGTACTCTGTTACAAGTAAAATTCCGGAAAAATTTACTTGAGTAAAAGTACAAAAGTTTTGGTATCCAAATGTATTTAAAGTACCAAAAGTAAAGGTACAAAAATGTTTGAAAATAGCCTAGGTATAAAATAGGGCTAAAGTGGTTAATGTATGTTTTATAATGTAATAATGTATATCTGCAAAGTAACTAGTAACTAAAGTTTTCAAATAATTGTAGTGGAGTAAAGTACAATATTTGCCTCTGAGATGTATGTGGAGTAGGAGTAAAAGTACTGAAAACTGAAAATACTCCAGTAAAGTAAAAAATACCTCAAAATTGTACTTAAGTAGGCCTACAGTACTTGAGTACATGTACTTACTTTACACCACTGATGACATGCCTGTCTAAGACAAGTCCCTAAGTATTAGAGTATTCCTAAAACTGTATATATCTGTAGGCTATTTTATTTATTTATTATTGTCCATTTTATTTTCTTGCTTAATATTTTATTTTCTTCATTATATAAATTATATGTAGAATAATCTGTGGTACAAGTTCCAACAACATTTAGCTGCTTGTATCTTTATAAGTCAGTAACAAATAAAGCTTCTTGAATTCAGCACAATTCTAATGTTGTAATTCACTGCAGAAGGACTTGTTTTGTACCACAATAGGTAGGCTAGTCCTATACCAGTTACTTATTTTTAATTTAATGTTAAGACATTTATGCTTGAATGACAGTGATTAGGCCATATCATGTTACAGCACTTTATAAATGTGTGTGTGTGTGTGTGTGTGTGTGTGTGTGTGTGTGTGTGTGTGTGTGTGTGTGTGTGTGTGTGTGTGTGTGTGTGTGTGTGTGTGTGTGTGTGTGTGTGTGTGTGTGTGTTTTTATATTACTCCAGATTCTGTCCAAAAAACACGCAAATCGGTACAGATTATCTCTATAGTCATGTGGTCAACACAGATATGTCCGATTTTTCATATTCCATCCTAATGGGCTAACATTGGCTTCCAAAGTTTGCAGGAGACGTCCGTTTAGAACAAAATGCCTTAAAACATGAACACAGCGTGCAATTTCTGTGAAATTTTGCATCCACATTCCCACTAGGCAGAGAAAGAAATGCCACCCTTTTCACATTGGCCTGTTATAGCGCCACCAGCAGGTCTAATTTGACAAAATGCTTCAAATCATGAATGCAGTGTCCGATTGAAAGGCCTAAGAAGAAATGGCATCCTTTTCACATTGGCCTATTATAGCGCCACCAGGAGGCCACAATAACCTACCTGATCTGGCGGAGACCTGTGCTCCGAGGAACACTTTTTCTAGTTTCTCCTTTTTTCTCGTATGAAGACTTTTCAATGTAATAATGATAAAATCACAGTAAGCTGGTGTCTGTCGGTGCTGCCAGTTACAGTGCACTAAACATTAAACTATGCAATAATTTAGTTTTCAAATATTTCTTATCTTTATCTTGTTATAACGACCATTCGATGTACATAAAGTGAAATTCCCTTTTGCCACATAAATTGTACATCTTCACTTGTGCTATTGATGGAGTCCATGGATTTCAGAAGTTAGTCTATTTATTTACCTTTTAGTATTAACATGGTTACAAAACAAACAGATCAAGTAGATTAGACTCCCTTTCTTTCCCCCTATTAGAGGGTAGATGATTGTCCTCCTCTTTGAGGGCATTTACTCCTGTATTATGAGACACCACTTTTGATCACCCAGGATGCAAATGGTGAACCGGCCCATCAACACCTAGGATGTATTGAAATGCAAAGTATGACCAGGTCCATGAGAACAGATGACCGTTCTGTACAAAACAACAACAGCCCTGTAGAGAACCAGACCACTGTCTTCTATGTACTAAAGTGAAATCCATTTAAATATTGAATTTACATTGCTTACTTACTTCATTCTAAAAATGTAAAGGGGATGTTATTCGTGTACAAGTCCAGAAGTGAAGGACTACTTTGTGTTCATGACTATCTCAGCCAGTAACATAACATATCCTTCACCAGGGCCACATGGTGAGACAGTGACACATTTAATTGTAATCAATGACCACATTTGCATGGATATAGGTCATTTTCTCAAGACAGCTAAGCGATCATTCACAGGACTAAAGGAATGTTGCAGTGCAGGTGTGAAGTGGGTGAGGGAGATATTTCTAAAGACCTTGTAATTCTAGAGAACACAAGATGTTTGCCAAATAAATGAAGATGCTGTGATATACACATTTAGATGTTAGAAATTAGATTACTTATTTTATTTATGGTAACTTAATTCATCACATCACATTAAATTCACAAAGCAACACACCAACACCAGCAGGGTTTAGAACATAGAACAAACTTAAATTTCCTGAATGAAAACAACTTTGACAGAAACATGCAAATGTCAACCTTGATCATAAAATATCCAAATTGGTCAGCTGTAGCACCCTGACCTCTCACCATGACATAATAAGCAGAACATTGACTCTGATGAGAGATTTTTTTCATATTCACTCATGTATTCATGAGTGATTCATGAGTGAATACAACAATGTTGAAGTCTGAAGATACTGATTGTCTGTTTACTGTAGGCCTACATGCATTTCATAATACATTCATAAATACAGGCAGTCACATTCATATGTTGTATATTAATCTTATAGTAATGTAGACATATTTGAATTACATGAAGATTACAAATCAATTCATCCACACAAGGATACTTTTGGTTCTCTTGTAACAGAAAATCAAAAGTTTCTAAAAAGTTGCATGGGTGAAGGGGAGGATGGAGGGGCAGAGCTTGTTGGGTGGTGATTGGTGGAGAGATGGTTGTATTGTTCTCCTTGTCCAATCATTCAAAGCAGTTACTGGCTCCGCCCCAGGCTCTCTAGTATAAGAAGAGTTTGTAGTTGTAATTTATCCACAACTCCTCCAGGATATCAATCATTTCTGATCAGATCTGACTGTGGACTCCAGAATTCAGTGGAAGATGAACTCTCTCAACCCAACCAGGGGCAGTTCTGCTGAACAGGAGGGACCCAAAGAAAATGGTATGTTACTTTCTCTACCTCCTTTATAGTTTTAATATCCCTGCTCTGTTAGAATTAAGCAGTCTCACTACTTGTCTCAATCTTATACTTTTTCAATTTAATTGTAGCTTTCCTGTAGATTATTTCTGCTCTTTATTGCAGCATTTTTTCCTTTGTTGTCTTAGCGTGTTGCTACTATATATATATATATATATATATATATATATATATATATATATATATATATATATATATATATATATATATATATATATATATATATATCTTTTTAATGTGTTATATTATATTACAATTGTTGGCTGGTGGTTCACTTCCAATTCTCTACGGAACCGCTTAATGTAATTAAGTTCTCAACCATATTTCCTTTGTCTTTCCGCAATCCAGTGTTGAATCATCAGTCTGGCTTCCCTGTGCTACCAGCAAGGATTAATCAAAGAAGCTTGGCTAAACCAAAACGACACTCCTGTGATCAGTGTGGACAACACTTCAGTTACATGTCCAAACTTAAAATACATCAGAGAATTCACACTGGAGAGAAACCCTATGGGTGTGATCAGTGTGGACAAAACTTCTCTCAAAAGGCCACCCTTAAAACACACCAGAGAATTCACACTGGAGAGAAACCCTATGGATGTGATCAGTGTGGACAACATTTCTCTGATATGTCCAACCTTAAAAAACACCAGAGAATTCACACTGGAGAGACCCTATGAATGTGATCAGTGTGGACAACACTTCCCTCTGATGTCTTCCCTTAAAAAACACCAGAGAATTCACACTGGAGAGAAACCCTATGGATGTGATCAGTGTGGACAACACTTCTCACTGATGTCCACCCTTAAAAATCACCAGATAATTCACACTGGAGAGAAACCACATGGATGTGATCAGTGTGGACAACACTTCTCTACAATAGCCCACCTTAAATCACACCAGAGAAGTCACACTGGAGAGCAACCCTATGGATGTGGTCAGTGTGGACAACACTTCTCTGTGATGTCTAACCTTAAAACACACCAGAGAATTCACACTGGCGAGAAACCCTATGGGTGTGAACATTGTGGACAACACTTCTCTCAAATGTCCAGTCTTAAAGCACACCAAAGAATTCACAGTGGAGAGAAACCCTATGGGTGTGATCAGTGTGGACAACAGTTCTCTCTGATGCATAACCTTAAAAAACACCAGATAATTCACACTGGAGAGAAACCCTTTGGATGTGATCAATGTGGACAACACTTCTCTCAAATGACCCACCTTAAGAGACACCAAACAAATCACACTGGGGACAAACCTTATGGGTGTGACCAGTGTGGACAACACTTCTCTCTTATGGCCAACCTTAAAGCACACCAGAGAATTCACACTGGTGAGAAACCCTATGGATGTGAACAGTGTGGACAACACTTCTCTCAAATGACCAACCTAAAAACACACCAGAGAATTCACACTGGAGAGAAACCCTATGGATGTGACCAGTGTGGGAGCAACTTTACGACACAAGCTTCATTAAATAGACACCAGAGAATTCACACATGATTGAAATCCTGATGTGGATTTAATTTTACCCTGTTAAGCAGCCTAAAGTGTCACGCACACATCAATGAAACAATATTGTGAACAGTGTGACAATCACGTCATTAGAAACAGAAACATGCAACATGATAGCCCCTTGTTGTTCTTTTAAGCAGTTTTTTATTAAGTCTGCTGAACCTATTACATGTATATTAGCATTGCCGTTATAGATGTGTGGACACTAGTGTTAATATTGTGATAAAACTGCACGAAAATGCTACTCACACCAAAGGCCTTGTAGTGGTGGCCCAAGGTAGAACAAACGAAATAGTGGTCTTCCAGACACAAGAAGGTGGCCGCACACAGTGGTCAGTATGGAAAAGGTTTACTCAGTCAAGCCGCCTAAAACGTCATGAGCACATACACATGAAAGATAAATCTGATCAGTGTGAACAGTATGACGAGGGCTTCCTTTTTTATTAGTGTTTATTAAGACTTAAACTGTTATAAAGTCATGCAGATGTTCATCTTAGATAGGGTGACAATAGTGTGCAGAGGAATTAAATATTGGTTGTAATACTCAATGAATTGCATGTACAATTTGAAATGACAATTTTCTGGGGAAAAAATCTATGTTAAAAAAAAAACTTTAATCGTGTCAAATTTGAAATTGCATTAGCACAATATTTTTGGAACTTGTCCCACCAAATGTTTCGTTTTTGTAACTGAGTGACAAATAAACCTCACATTATTGATTCTTTATTATGTTGTAGTACTTTCTTATTTGTATCAAAGTAATAATTATAAAACAATAAAGACCATGATGTGGTCTCTGATGCTACAGACTTTGTCTATAAAGAAGGACCGGAATGTCTCACATCTCTCAATAGAAATGACTTCATTGGAAATGGGAGGGAATAGTAATTTGTTGTGTTGAGGGTGTGCAGCAACGAGGTGTGAGACATATATTTGTTTACTTTACAAGTACTTTACAAGCTCTTTCATGGCAGCAAAATTGCTCTATAATTGCGAACGCGGAAGGAGGCGCGCCGCCCAAGTGGAGCCTACTATGAAAGTCTGCTCGGCTGGCCGACAGAGGGCGCCATAGTGCAGCTACAGTCAAAACACAAACACACACACACACAGAGTCCGTAAATACACAATATTTTCGAGCTGCGTTCGCTTCCAGCGTTCGCGCGTCTTACTTGTTTATAAGCTTTCCATTGACGTTCAGCACATCTATGTGTCCTTTTTGCATGGATATAGGTCATCTTCTCAAGACAGCTAAGCGATCATTCACAGGACTAAAGGAATGTTGCAGTGCAGGTGTGAAGTGGATGAGGGAGATATTTCTAAAGACCTTGTAATTCTAGAGAACACAAGATGTTTGCCAAATAAATGAAGATGCTGTGATGTACAATGAAGACTATGAACAGAATATAGCAAACAGTCATTCCTTCACCACACCAGGTTATATTGTTCTGAAGGAATTTGGAACATTTGTGTAAAATATGAACTTTGATGGCCTATCTATCTTAATGGCTCTGCTTGAATAGCAAGATTGAGATGAGAGCAGGACACGAGAAAGGGTTAGCAGTGATTAACGTTACAGAAAAGGTGAAATTAGATGTATAATATTGCATTTTATATGTGTTTATGGTAACTTAATTCATCACATCACAATGGTGTGATGAACATTGGCTTCCAAAGTTTGCAGGAGACGTCCGTTTAGAACAAAATGCCTTAAAACATGAACACAGCGTGCAATTTCCGTGAAATTTTGCATCCACATTCCCACTAGGCAGAGAAAGAAATGCCACCCTTTTCACATTGGCCTGTTATAGCGCCACCAGCAGGTCTAATTTGACAAAATGCTTCAAATCATGAATGCAGTGTCCGAATGAAAGGCCTAAGAAGAAATGGCATCCTTTTCACATTGGCCTATTATAGCGCCACCAGGAGGCCACAATAACCTACCTGATCTGGCGGAGACCTGTGCTCCGAGGAACACTTTTTCTAGTTTCTCCTTTTTTCTCGTATGAAGACTTTTCAATGTAATAATGATAAAATCACAGTAAGCTGGTGTCTGTCGGTGCTGCCAGTTACAGTGCACTAAACATTAAACTATGCAATAATTTAGTTTTCAAATATTTCTTATCTTTATCTTGTTATAACGACCATTCGATGTACATAAAGTGAAATTCCCTTTTGCCACATAAATTGTACATCTTCACTTGTGCTATTGATGGAGTCCATGGATTTCAGAAGTTAGTATTTATTTACCTTTTAGTGATAACATGGTTACAAAACAAACAGATCAAGTAGATTAGACTCCCTTTCTTTCCCCCTATTAGAGGGTAGATTATTGTCCTCCTCTTTGAGGGCATTTACTCCTGTATTATGAGACACCACTTTTGATCACCCAGGATGCAAATGGTGAACCGGCCCATCAACACCTAGGATGTATTGAAATGCAAAGTATGACCAGGTCCATGAGAACAAATGACCGTTCTGTACAAAACAACAACAGCCCTGTAGAGAACCAGACCACTGACTTCTATGTACTAAAGTGAAATCCATTTAAATATTGAATTTACATTGCTTACTTACTTCATTCTAAAAATGTACAGGGGATGTTATTCGTGTAAAAGTCCAGAAGTGAAGGACTACTTTGTGTTCATGACTATTTCAGCACAGTAACATAACATATCCTTCACCAGGGCCACATGGTGAGACAGTGACACATTTAATTGTAATCAATGACCACATTTGCATGGATATAGGTCATTTTCTCAAGACAGCTAAGTGATCATTCACAGGACTAAAGGAATGTTGCAGTGCAGGTGTGAAGTGGGTGAGGGAGATATTTCTAAAGACCTTGTAATTCTAGAGAACACAAGATGTTTGCAAAATAAATGAAGATGCTGTGATGTACACATTTAGATGTTAGAAATTAGATGTATATTTTATTTATGGTAACTTAATTCATCACATCACATTAAATTCACAAAGCAACACACCAACACCAGCAGGGTTTAGAACATAGAACAAACTTAAATTTCCTGAATGAAAACAACTTTGACAGAAACATGCAAATGTCAACCTTGATCATAAAATATCCAATTTGGTCAGCTGTAGCACCCTGACCTCTCACCATGACATAATAAGCAGAACATTGACTCTGATGAGAGATTTTTTTCATATTCACTCATGTATTCATGAGTGATTCATGAGTGAATACAACAATGTTGAAGTCTGAAGATACTGATTGTCTGTTTACTGTAGGCCTACATGCATTTCATAATACATTCATAAATACAGGCAGTCACATTCATATGTTGTATATTAATCTTATAGTAATGTAGACATATTTGAATTACATGAAGATTACAAATCAATTCATCCACACAAGGATACTTTTGGTTCTCTTGTAACAGAAAATCAAAAGTTTCTAAAAAGTTGCATGGGTGAAGGGGAGGATGGAGGGGCAGAGCTTGTTAGGTTGTGATTGGTGGAGAGATGGTTGTATTGTTCTCCTTGTCCAATCATTCAAAGCAGTTACTGGCTCCGCCCCAGGCTCTCTAGTATAAGAAGAGTTTGTAGTTGTAATTTATCCACAACTCCTCCAGGATATCAATCATTTCTGATCAGATCTGACTGTGGACTCCAGAATTCAGTGGAAGATGAACTCTCTCAACCCAACCAGGGACAGTTCTGCTGAACAGGAGGGACCCAAAGAAAATGGTATGTTACTTTCTCTACCTCCTTTATAGTTTTAATATCCCTGCTCTGTTAAAATTAAGCAGTCTCACTACTTGTCTCAATCTTATACTTTTTCAATTTAATTGTAGCTTTCCTGTAGATTATTTCTGCTCTTTATTGCGGCATTGTTTCCTTTGTTGTCTTAGCGTGTTGCTACTATATATATATATATATATATATATATATATCTTTTTAATGTGTTATATTATATTACAATTGTTGGCTGGTGGTTCACTTCCAATTCTCTACGGAACCGCTTAATGTAATTAAGTTCTCAACCATATTTCCTTTGTCTTTCCGCAATCCAGTGTTGAATCATCAGTCTGGCTTCCCTGTGCTACCAGCAAGGATTAATCAAAGAAGCTTGGCTAAATCAAAACGACACTCCTGTGATCAGTGTGGACAACACTTCAGTTACATGTCCAAACTTAAAATACATCAGAGAATTCACACTGGAGAGAAACCCTATGGGTGTGATCAGTGTGGACAAAACTTCTCTCAAAAGGCCACCCTTAAAACACACCAGAGAATTCACACTGGAGAGAAACCCTATGGATGTGATCAGTGTGGACAACAGTTCTCTGATATGTCCAACCTTAAAAAACACCAGAGAATTCACACTGGAGAGAAACCCTATGGATGTGATCAGTGTGGACAACACTTCCCTCTGATGTCTTCCCTTAAAAAACACCAGAGAATTCACACTGGAGAGAAACCCTATGGATGTGATCAGTGTGGACAACACTTCTCACTGATGTCCACCCTTAAAAATCACCAGATAATTCACACTGGAGAGAAACCCCATGGATGTGACCAGTGTGGACAACACTTCTCTACAATAGCCCACCTTAAATCACACCAGAGAATTCACACTGGAGAGAAACCCTATGGATGTGGTCAGTGTGGACAACAATTCTCTGTGATGTCTAACCTTAAAACACACCAGAGAATTCACACTGGTGAGAAACCCTATGGATGTGATCAGTGTGGACAACACTTCTCTCTGATGTCCACCCTTAAAAAACACCAGATAATTCACACTGGAGAGAAACCCTATGCGTGTGATCAGTGTGGACAACAGTTCTCTCTGATGCATAACCTTAAAAAACACCAGATAATTCACACTGGAGAGAAACCCTATGGATGTGATCATTGTGGACAACACTTCTCTCGAATGGCCCACCTTAAGATACACCAAAAACATCACACTGGGGACAAACCTTATGGATGTGAACAGTGTGGACAACACTTCTCTCAAATGACCAACCTTAAATCACACCAGAGAATTCACACTGGAGAGAAACCCTATGGATGTGAACAGTGTGGACAACACTTCTCTCAAATGACCAACCTTAAAACGCACCAGAGAATTCACACTGGAGAGAAACCCTATGGATGTGAACAGTGTGGGAGCAACTTTACGACACAAGCTTCGTTAAATAGACACCAGATAATTCACACATGATTGAAATCCTGATGTGGATTTAATTCTACTCGGTTAAGCAGCCTAAAGTGTCATGCACACACACATCAATGCAAAAATATTGCGAACAGTGTGACAAGCACTTCATTAGAAACAGAAACATGATGACCCATTGTTGTTCTTTTAAGCAGTTTTTTATTACGTCTGCCGAGCTGTCATGAACCTATCATTGCCGTTATAGATGTGTGGACACTAGTGTGTTAATATTGTGATGAAACTGTGCACAAGAATGCTACTCACACCTTGTAGTGGTGGCCCAAGGCAGAATAAACAAAATAGTGGTCTTCCAGACACAAGAAGGTGGCCGCACACAATGAAAGATAAATCTGATCAGTGTGAACAGTATGACAAGAGCTTCATTTTTTATTATTGTTTATTAAGACTGGTAAACTGTTATGAAGTCATACGGATGTTAATCTTAGATAGGGTGACAACAGTGTGAAGATGAATGAAATTTTGGTTGTAATACTCAATGAATTGCATGTACATTAAATTTTCCGGGTATTGTACCAAGTGAGTGACAAATAAACCCTTCTTGATTCATTCTTGATGATTTTTCCTTCTTTTTTCTTGTATGAAGAATTTTCAATGTAATGATGATAAAATCACAGTAAGTTGGTGTTTGGCAGTGCCACCAGTTAGTATACTAAACATTAGTGATTAAATCACTCGTGAGTGGCAAGGGTTTATATATTATTTTGGAATGTCTTATAAATAATGTATTAAACATTAAATAATAATATATAGTCTTCACATCAGATCAGGCCAACAATAACGTCTGCAAATGGTTTATATACTCTTTACGAATGTCTTATAAATCATTTGCTGAACATGAAAGATAATTCTAGTACTTGTCTTGTGTCTGCACTCATGCAAGTCACATAGTTTGCAACAGGTAAGTAAAAAGTCTACATTACCAGACAGCTGTAAATAATGAATTGTCTTCACTTTAAATTAGGGCACATAATAACATCAACTAATGATTTATAATTATTTTATGAATGTTTTAAAACACATAATGTTAAACATGAACAAACATGGAGGTATTCATTCCACAAATTACCTACAAGTAAAATTGATCATGTGGAAAGAATAATCTGCAGATAATTTTTAAATGTAAATTATGTTTCAAAGCCTATAATATGTTCCCAGATAACCAGAATAACAGCTAACTAACATGAATTAGGTGACTATGAATAGTTAGGGATTAGGGTTAGCCTGTATCTGGGTGTAGGATGGATGTTTTTGAAAGAATGGGTTGATAAAAAAAATATATATATAAGAATTAAGATAGTAGTTTGATGAAAAGTGCTGAAACACGGTACGTGGACGCTGACAGACTTTCACATCATTGTGAGAGGATATTTGAACAACTCAAGTCTGACAACCTGTCACATTTAACACCAATCTGTCATCAGTTGTGGGTTTTTAGTCCTAGAGGTGATAGCATTAAACATCATGTCCATGTACAGTATTTGACTAGAGTTTAACTTTTTGGGGCAATTGACAGTACACTGGTAGAATTAATTCCCTGTTCAATTGAAATTGTTTTTATTGACAACTTTGTTACCATGCAGATTGATTTTCACTATTGTGTCCTACTGCTACACTCAACAATGTTTTCATTATTTAATGACATTGCTCACAGTCTCCTGACATTTTTCAAGGCTCTTGTTATAGTCATTTGATTGCCTTGTGGGTTAACCCCTTGCTGGTGATATTTTCCAGTCCTCTCTCTGGACACTAAAACAGTGGCTTATGTCAAGGACCCCCAAATTGATATGTATTTTGCCACGGGACCCCATCTGAACAGATTGTGTGCCAGGGATCCCCAGAAGAGATTTGGGTTTAAACTCTAAATCCTTCAAAATATTTCACGCTCTATCACAATGATGTTTTCTAATCTACAAGCTCACAATGCATGGCATCATGATGCTTTGTGAGCTTGTAGATCAGCTAAATAGCCTAAGTAAGTTATATCATGGGGACTCCCTGGAACCCCTTCATGTGTGAAGTTTTTCCATTCAGCTCATTGGATAATGCACAGGTCCACAATGAAAATTCTTCATACAAGAAAAAATTAGAAAACTAATAATTAAGAATCAATCAAGAAGGGTTTATTTGTCACTCGCTTGGTACAATAAGTGTAATATTGATGAACATGTTCAGCAAAGACAGTGATAACACAACAATGCAATATAACAAATCAGCACTGTCTCTAACAAGAGACCCCCACAAGAGACAGTCGGGGCAGTAGCATGCCACTTGGACACAGGACGGGGTCTGATCAGCCCCGGTCAGGTCGCCTGGAGGAGGGTGTCTGTTGCAAGACCCGAAACACCCGGTGACTCCAGGAAACAACACTGATGATGTGTCCAAGTTTGTGCCATGACAAAACGCACAGAAGAATCCCCTACTTCTGGTCAGACAAAGGAAGAGCCAGGCCCGGAGGCAACCCACGGTGCCTAGAGCCTCCTAGTGTCGCCAACACCTGCTGCAACATCTCACCAACCTGGCCTGGCATTGGCCGGACTGATAGCGTGGATTCACCCACACATATTCCATGTGTGAGTGGATCCGTGATGTCAGTGTGGCTATAGTGCCAGGCTAGCCCTAACCCCTAATTAGCACTTTCTCTAACCCACAAGACACAGTGGGGGGCAGTAGCATGCCACTTGGACACAGGCTGATTAGCCTCGGTCGGGTCGTCTGTTGCAAGACCCGAAACACCCAGGGACTCCAGGAAAAAACACTGATGATGTGTCCAAGTTTGTGCATCAGTTGCTTTATTAACTAGTCATTGTATCAGTTCAAGTACTACCTTTAAAACAAAATCCAGAATAATGTCTCTTTCTTTCCTTAGTTCCCCACCTTTTTAGTCCATGTCAGCCGAACATGCATCTGGAAGTGCAAATATAGCAAGTAACACATGTGAGTCAGCAACACCACTGGTTGTGTTGACAATGCTATCAGTACATCTCAGCTGCTTAGTCACTTGCAAGATTATTTTGCTCCCCATCAGCATGATTTGGCGAGCATGGAAAAACCTCATTATTGGCCATCATTGGGGATGAGCGCTGAGTGAAACTGATGCTTCTACACAAATGTAGAACTAACAAAATATATTGTAACACAATTATCTATGTCTGCTTATGCAGGCCTGCCTCCAATAATCAAACTTGGACATTGAACTCAGTTAGTATGTTTTATTGAAGTGATCACATTTACAGTAATGGAATATTCAGAATACAATGAATCACAATAATATGACACTCAATACTTCATAATGCATTTTGCTTACATATCGCAGTGCATCGATCAGTGTCACTGTTCTTTCACTTGCTGCTTTGAGACACATGGCATCGCTTTGCTTTAACCAACTTGAAGCCAGTCTGGGTCATCCAACTCTGCCACTGGCTTCCTTTTCTCTTTCATGAATAGTCCAATTTCTGTACGCAATTGAAAGAAACTCTTCAGCACAGCTCCAATTTGTTCAGTTGTCTGTCTTGTCTTTCAGTTGACTGTTCAAATCTCCAGCTAGGTCCCCGATTATCTCTGCCACAGCATTTCTAGACAAGTTGATATTGGCAAACGCCTCTCTCTTCTCAGGGCACACCAGCTTTGTGTCCAGCTTTGACGCAGCAGCTATTTTTCTGGCAATCACATAGCTGGCCTTGACAGCTAGATCAGAGTCTCTCGGCTGAGTCTCACAGCATTTGGTGAACACAGATTGTTGTTTTCCTAGAGCTGCTTCAAGCTTGTTTACCTTCTGTGTTCTGAGTTCTCCTTTGAACTGGTCATATTTTTTAGCATGCAAAGTCTTGTAGTGTCGTTTGATGTTGTACACCTTTGCCACAGCCACGTGCTGCGAGCACATCAGACACACCGGTTTGCCGTTGCCTTCAGTGAAGAAAAAAAGCTCTTTCCATTTGCTGTTGAATACCCGACCTACTTTACCAACTTTTCTTTTCCTGGACAACATTTTGAAGCACAGCAGCAAACAGTCTCAGCCTTGCGTGTTGTTACTGGTGTTGCTTACCTGAGCACTCTGTGTCTTTATACTGTGTCTGACAACGTAGGTGGGGCCCTAGTGGTCCTCAGTGCAGGGTGGGAGGTGCTTATGCAAAGCAGGTGTTAACTGCCACCTTATGCAAAGCAGGTGTTAGCTGCCGCCTAGATACCCACAACAAGCTGCTGGCACAGAATACACTACAACTACTTCTACATTATGATTTAGTCTGTGTGTTTCTGTCAGATACATGTTCTGAACTTAACCCTAACAACAGTGTGTTTATGAGTGCTGGTTGTGAGTACACCAACATCAAACAAGTGATGTTGGCTATGTAGTCCACACATTTTAGAAGTAAAGTTAGTCGAGTTAATATACTTTTGAATAACACAGTGTGCCTTACTTGCCGTGGCCAAGAACCTGGCCATGAACTGTTTACTCTATAGAGTAATACTGTAGTTAACATACACACAATAGTAAATGGTTGAACAATTTAATAATATTACTACTACGACTACTATAATGTGACTATACCACTAGAGAACATATCAGTCGTACCAATAAACAATATATACAAATAAGATGCTGTCCATTCACTACACCAGGTTGTATTGTTCTGAAGGAATTGCAGACTGCAGTGTCTCAATTCAAACACATCAGGACACTAATAGCGTTGTTTATTTTACATGTAAATGACAGCAGGACAGGCTGGGATCAGATATATTGTTGAAAATATATTTTTCACAAATAATAGTTAGTATTTACTTTAATAGTATTTATTAAAACAACTAAACATGACCAGCAATAAAGCACAGATATATTTCTATGTTCATGGAATAATTTATGGATTCATTATTATTTTGTTGTTATGTTTCAGTATTGCATTTATTAAACATTGGCTTTTCATTAAACTTTATTCAACATGTAAATGTCCTGCTATGTAACAGCAGGACATGCAGAATAGCAATGATAGCGGTTTATATTTTACTTTTCAAAGTCAGAGACAGGTTGTGCAGTGGTCTCCCATTACTTTTTGAGCCTTCAAAGTACATAAAGTGAAATTCCCTTGGGCAAAATACATTTTACATCTTCACTTGTGCTATTGATGGAGTGGAGTCCATTGATTTCAGAAGTTAGTCTATTTATTTACCTTTTAGTAATAACATGGTTACAAAACAAACCTTACCCTTCCTTTCCCCCTATTAGAGAGTAGATGATTGTCCTCCTCTTTGAGGGCATTTAAACCTGTATTATGAGACACCACTTTTGATCACCCAGGATGCAAATGGTGAACCGGCCCATCGACACCTAGGATGTATTGAAATGCAAATTATGACCAGGTCTATGAGAACAGATGAGCGTTCTGTACAAAACAACAACAGCCCTGTAGAGAACCAGACCACGGTCTTCTAAGTACTAAAATGAAATCCATTTAAAAATAGACTGCACATATATTACATTGTTGAATCCTGTTGACACTGTACATTTATCCATGCTATTGGTTCTATGTACCATAGAATATTTCCATACATATACATTGGATAGAGATATAGGTTCATATATTGAAACTAACAAAGCAGTGTAATGCTTTTGTTACCACTTTCTTTGTAGAAGGTTGCATGGATCATGTCTGGGGGATGGGGGTGGAGCAAAGTGTGTTAGATTGTGATTGGTGGAGAGATGGTTCTATTGTTCTCTTTGACCAATCATTGAAAGCAGTGGACTCAGGCCTTAGCATAAGAAGGGTTTGTAGTTGGCAGTTCTCCACAACTCCCCCAGGTTATCAATCATTGCTGATCAGATCTGACTGTGGACTCCAGACTTCAGGTGAAGATGAACTCTCTCAACCCCACCAGGGACAATTCTGCTGAACAGGAGGGACACAAAGACCTCGGTATGTTTCTTGCTCTCCCTCCTTTTTCATTTTACGCTGTTCTGTCATATTCGTTGTTTGTTGCTTTCCCGTTCAAGTTTAAAACACACACGTCTTACATCTTACATTTTGTTTCATTGTAATTTGACTAGTAGTTGTAGATTACATTTAAATCATTTCTGTTTTACCTCACAGTTCAACCAAATGTTGAATTTAGAATGCAAGTGCTTTTAGTATCACTTAAGTCATGGGTAACCACTTAATATTATCATATCCAAAAGGAGTGTGTTGCATCATGAATTGTTGTGAGCTTATAAAACTGATATTTTAGCCATGTTATTATTTATTAGGGTTATGAAGAACATGATTAGTTAGATACTTTTTGTTTCAGATGTATTGGGCTGTATAGTGTCTAAGCCCACAAAGTAATGTCTTTCTACCTCTCAACGATCTTTCCTTTATCTTTGTTTCCAATCCAGTGTTGCATCATCAGTCTGGCTTCCCTGTCATACCAGAGGTAAAAAGAAGCTTGGCTAAGCAAAAACTCCACTGCTGTGATCAGTGTGGAAAAAACTTCCCTAAAATGTCTAAACTTAAAATACACCAGAGAATTCACACTGGAGAGAAACCCTATGGATGTGATCAGTGTGGACAGCACTTCTCTGAGATGTCCACCCTTAAAAGACACCAGAGAATTCACACTGGGGAGAAACCCTATGGGTGTGATCAGTGTGGACAGCACTTCTCTGAGATGTCCACCCTTAAAAGACACCAGAGAATTCACACTGGCGAAAAACCCTATGGGTGTGAACATTGTGGTCAACGCTTCTCTAATATGTCCACCCTTAGAGCACACAAGACAATTCACACTGGAGAGAAACCCTATGGATGTGACCAGTGTGGACAACACTTCTCTATGATGTCTAACCTTAAAACACACCAGAGAATTCACACTGGCAAAAAACCCTATGGATGTGAACATTGTGGACAACTCTTCTCTCTAATGTCCAGTCTTAAAGCACACCAAAGAATTCACACTGGAGAGAAACCCTATGGGTGTGATCAGTGTGGACAACAGTTCTCTCTGATGCATAACCTTAAAAAACACCAGATAATTCATACTGGAGAGAAACCCTATGGATGTGATCAATGTGGACAACACTTCTCTCTAATGGCCCACCTTAAGAGACACCAAAACAATCACACTGGGGAAAAACCTTATGGATGTGAACAGTGTGGAAAACACTTCTCTCAAATGACCAACCTTAAATCGCACCAGAGAATTCACACTGGAGAGAAACCCTATGGATGTGAACAGTGTGGACAACACTTCTCTCAAATGACCAACCTTAAAAAGCACCAGAGAATTCACACTGGAGAGAAACCCTATGGATGTGACCAGTGTGGACAACACTTCTCTCGGATGTCCATTCTTAAAGCACACCAGAGAATTCACACTGGAGAGAAACCCTATGGATGTGAACAGTGTGGACAACACTTCTCTCAAATGACCAACCTTAAAAAGCACCAGAGAATTCACACAGGAGAGAAACCCAATGGATGTGACCAGTGTGGGAGCAACTTTACGACACAAGCTTTGTTAAATAGACACCAGAGAATTAACACATGATGAATCCTGTTGTGGATTTAATTCTACTCGGTTAAGCAGCCTAAAGTGTCTCTCACACATCAATGCAAAAATATTGCGAACAGTGTGACAAGCACTTCATGCATGAGAATGCTACTCACACCAAAGTCCTTGTAGTGGTGGTCCAAGGCAGAATAAACAAAATAGTGATCTTCCAGACACAATAAGGTGGCCGCACACAATGAAAGATAAATCTGATCAGTGTGAACAGTATGACAAGAGCTTCATTTTTTATTATTGTTTATTAAGATCGGTAAACTGTTATGAAGTCATACAGATGTTAATCTTAGATAGGGTGACAACAGTGTGAAGATGAATGACATTTTGGTTGTAATACTCAATGAATTGCATGTACAATTTTAAATGACAATTTTCCGGGAAAAAAACTATGTTGAAAAAACAAACAAACTATAACTGTTTGTCAAATTGCAAATTGCGTTATCACAGTCTTTGTGAAACTTGTCCCACCAAATGTTTACTTCTTGTACCTGAGTGACAAATAAACCTCACTTTATTGATTCTTTATTCTTTTTTAGCACTTTCTTATTCACTAGGAAAGGTGGTGTCTGGTGTTGAAGCCAGTTAGTACAAATTGCTTTATATATGCTTTCTGACTTCTTGTATATTCCTAATTGCTGCTATAGATACCATACCTGTCTTCAATAGGTTTAGCATACATGTTTTTAACTTGGCTATTGTCTCCTTATATGATGGTATTTTTTTAACTTCATTACACCTAGTTGTTATATTGCATTGTTTTTGCTATAACTGTCTTTGCTGAACATGTCCCATCAATATTTGACTTATTGTACCAAGTGAGTAACAAATAAACCCTTCTTGATTAATTCTTGATGATTTTTTCCTTCTTTTTTCTTGGATGAAGAATTTTCAATGCAATAATGATAAAATCACAGTAAGTTGGTGTTTGGCAGTGCCACGAGTTAGTATACTAAACATTAGTGATTAAATCACTCACGAGTGGCAAGGGTTTATATTATTTTTGAATGTCTTATAAATAATGTATTAAACATTAAATAATAATATATAGTCTTCACATCAGATCAGGCCAACAATAACGTCTTCAAATGGTTTATATATTCTTTACGAATGTCTTATAAATCATTTGCTGAAAATGAAAGATAATTCTAGTACTTGTCTTGTGTCTGCACTCATGAAAGTCACGTAGTTTGAAACAGGTAAGTAAAAAGTCTACATTTACAGACAGCTGTAAATAATGAATTGTCTTCACTTTAAATTAGGGCACATAATAACATCAACTAATGATTTATAGTTATTTTATGAATGTTTTAAAACACATAATGTTAAACATGAACAAACATGGAGGTATTCATTCCACAAATTACCTACAAGTAAAATTGTGGAAAGAATAATCTGCAGATAATGTTTAAATGTAAATTATGTTTCAAAGCCTATAATATGTTCCCAGATAACCAGAATAACAGCTAACTAACATAAATTAGGTGACTATGAATAGTTAGGGATTAGGGTTAGCCTGTATCTGGGTGTAGGATGGATGTTTTTGAAAGAATGGGTTGATAAAAAAATACATATAAGAATTAAGATGGTAGTTTGATGAAAAGTGCTGAAACACGGTACATGGACGCTGACAGACTTTCACATCATTGTGAGAGGATATTTGATCAACTCAAGTCTGACAACCTGTCACATTTAACACCAATCTGTCATCAGTTGTGGGTTTTTAGTCCTAGAGGTGATAGCATTAAACATCATGTCCATGTACAGTATTTGACTAGAGTTTAACTTTTTGGGGCAATTGACAGTACACTGGTAGAATTCATTCCCTGTTCAATTGAAATTGTCTTTATTGACAACTTTGTTACCATGCAGATTGATTTTCACTATTGTGTCCTACTGCTACACTCAACAATGTTTTCATTATTTAATGACATTGCTCACAGTCTCCTGACATTTTTCAAGGCTCTTGTTATAGTCATTTGATTGCCTTGTGGGTTAACCCCTTGCTGGTGATATTTTCCAGTCCTCTCTCTGGACACTAAAACGGTGGCTTATGTCAAGGACCCCCAAATTGATATGTATTTTGCCACAGGACCCCATCTGAACAGATTGTGTGCCAGGGATCCCCAGAAGAGATTTGGGTTTAAACACTCTAAATCCTTCAAAATATTTCACGCTCTATCACAATGATGTTTTCTAATCTACAAGCTCACAATGCATGGCATCATGATGCTTTGTGAGCTTGTAGATCAGCTAAATAGCCTAAGTAAGTTATACCATGGGGACTCCCTGGAACCCCTTCATGTGTGAAGTTTTTCCATTCAGCTCATTGGATAAAGCACAGGTCCACAATGAGAATAGATGAACAGTAACCGCATTCATTTATAAAAAATAATTAAAAAAATATATTTGAAAACTAAATGATTAAATAGCATAATGTTTAGTGCACTAACTGGCGGCACCGCCAGACACCAACTTACTGTGATTTGATCATGAATACCGTGAAAATTCTTCATACAAGAAAAAATGAGAAAACTAATAATTAAGAATCAATCAAGAAGGGTTTATTTGTCACTCGCTTGGTACAATAAGTGTAATATTGATGAACATGTTCAGCAAAGACAGTGATAACACAACAATGCAATATAACAAATCAGCACTGTCTCTAACAAGAGACCCCCACAAGAGACAGTCGGGGCAGTAGCATGCCACTTGGACACAGGACGGGGTCTGATCAGCCCCGGTCAGGTCGCCTGGAGGAGGGTGTCTGTTGCAAGACCCGAAACACCCGGTGACTCCAGGAAACAACACTGATGATGTGTCCAAGTTTGTGCCATGACAAAACGCACAGAAGAATCCCCTACTTCTGGTCAGACAAAGGAAGAGCCAGGCCCGGAGGCAACCCACGGTGCCTAGAGCCTCCTAGTGTCGCCAACACCTGCTGCAACATCTCACCAACCTGGCCTGGCATTGGCCGGACTGATAGCGTGGATTCACCCACACATATTCCATGTGTGAGTGGATCCGTGATGTCAGTGTGGCTATAGTGCCAGGCTAGCCCTAACCCCTAATTAGCACTTTCTCTAACCCACAAGACACAGTGGGGGGCAGTAGCATGCCACTTGGACACAGGCAGAAAAAACAAAACAAAATCCAGAATAATGTCTCTTTCTTTCCTTAGTTCCCCACCTTTTTAGTCCATGTCAGCTGAACATGCATCTGGAAGTGCAAATATAGCAAGTAACACATGTGAGTCAGCAACACCACTGGTTGTGTTGACAATGCTATCAGTACATCTCAGCTGCTTAGTCACTTGCAAGATTATTTTGCTCCCCATCAGCATGATTTGGCGAGCATGGAAAAACCTCATTATTGGCCATCATTGGGGATGAGCGCTGAGTGAAACTGATGCTTCTACACAAATGTAGAACTAACAAAATATATTGTAACACAATTATCTATGTCTACTTATGCAGGCCTGCTTCCAACAATCAAACTCGGACATTGAACTCAGTTAGTATTTTTTATTGAAGTGATCACATTTACAGTAATGGAATATTCAGAATACAATGAATCACAATATGACACTAAATACTTCATAATGCATTTTGCTTACATATCGCAGTGCATCGATCAGTGTCACTGTTCTTCCACTTGCTGCTTTGAGACACCTGGCATCGCTTTGCTTTAACCAACTTGAAGCCAGTCTGGGTCATCCAACTCTGCCACTGGCTTCCTTTTCTCTTTCATGAATAGTCCAATTTCTGTACGCAATTGAAAGAAACTCTTCAGCACAGCTCCAATTTGTTCAGTTGTCTGTCTTGTCTTTCAGTTGACTGTTCAAATCTCCAGCTAGGTCCCCGATTATCTCTGCCACAGCATTTCTAGACAAGTTGATATTGGCAAAAGCCTCTCTCTTCTCAGGGCACACCAGCTCAGCTGCCGCCAGCATGCAATCTTTGATGAATTCTCCATCTGAGTCCAGCTTTGACGCAGCAGCTATTTTTCTGGCAATCACATAGCTGGCCTTGACAGCTAGATCAGAGTCTCTCTCTGGTGAACACAGATTGTTGTTTTCCTAGAGCTGCTTCAAGCTTGTTTACCTTCTGTGTTCTGAGTTCTCCTTTGAACTGGTCATATTTTTTAGCATGCAAAGTTTTGTAGTGTCGTTTGATGTTGTACACCTTTGCCACAGCCACGTGTTGTGAGCATATCAGACACACCGGTTTGCCGTTGCCTTCAGTGAAGAAAAAAAGCTCTTTCCATTTGCTGTTGAATACCCGACCTTCTTTACCAACTTTTCTTTTCCTGGACAACATTTTGAAGCACAGCAGCAAACAGTCTCAGCCTTGCGTGTTGTTACTGGTGTTGCTTACCTGAGCACTCTGTGTCTTTATACTGTGGCTGACAACGTGGGTGGGGCCCTAGTGGTCCTCAGTGCAGGGTGGGAGGTGCTTATGCAAAGCAGGTGTTAACTGCCACCTTATGCAAAGCAGGTGTTAACTGCCGCCTAGATACCCACAACAAGCTGCTGGCACAGACAGCAGGGAGAGGGAATGGGGTTAACCAGCATGTTAAGTGAGAAAATACCATCAAACTGCTGCTAGAGTTTACATATTATCATATTATTGCCAGACCTGAAAGGTATGGCCTACACAAGCCTTTGTCACCAATTTGTCCATACATGGTATGTCTGGTTGTGGTTAAGTTTCTTATGCATGAATAAATAGGCTAACACTAGTCGTGACATCACTATTATGTCACACGTATAAATACGGTTGGTATATAACGTAAGACTCAAAGATTTCAGAATTAGACTTCACACGACTTCACACAACACCGGCTTAGGTCTGGCACAACCAGGTCTCCTGGTCTTGTTACATATATTATACATCTCCCAAAACAATGTATTGTACAATCAGAACAGAACAAATATTACATACAAATATAATGATCCTGTGGATGCATCCACTCATATCTAATGACCTGAATCCACTTTTTCCTCCTCATTGACTTGAGTCTCAGGAGAAAAAGTGGAGTGTTTTTAAACAGGAACATAACAGACATAACACGTAAGAACTGGTTCTTAGCTTTGTCATTTCAACTGGCCATGCAGACATTTTTACAATCTTGATAATCCACTGGGAGACTGCTTAACTATGTGGAATTCACCACAGTGTTTCCACATTGTTGTGAGGTTTTCACATCATCTATATCAACATGTTTTATTGATGTTTTTATGCAATATGATAATCAACATTATAACCACAAAATAGTATACATGAAAGGAGTATGTGATCCTCATATTTATAGTTTGAACTTTTTTATACTTTTATATGTATTTTTGAAAAATATAAACCCCAGGGTTGATTGTGATTGATTGTGACTTGAGGAGATAAGCAGGTCTCAAGATTTTTTTTCCACCTCCCTGCCAGTTACAGAATAATTATTATGTAGTCATTTTCTGTATAGCTGTTACTTTTTTTGTCCTAACCCTCATAAAGAATTGTGTAAAGGCAAAGTTGAGCTTCTAGCCTACTTCTTATGTGTAAACATTGTCCTTGACACTGAGTACCTGGAGTTTCCAACAACGTGTGTGATCAACATATGAAAGGCTACAATAGACCACCAAAACTGCCAGCTATGCAAAGTCAGGCCTGTCATGCAAAGTCAGGCCAAAGTCAGCCCTGTAGAGAACCAGACCACGGTCTTCTAAGTACTAAAATGAAATCCATTTAAAAATAGACTGCACATATATTACATTGTTGAATCCTGTTGACACTGTACATTTATCCATGCTATTGGTTCTATGTACCATAGAATATTTCCATACATATACATTGGATAGAGATATAGGTTCATATATTGAAACTAACAAAGCAGTGTAATGCTTTTGTTACCACTTTCTTTGTAGAAGGTTGCATGGATCATGTCTGGGGGATGGGGGTGGAGCAAAGTGTGTTAGATTGTGATTGGTGGAGAGATGGTTCTATTGTTCTCTTTGACCAATCATTGAAAGCAGTGGACTCAGGCCTTAGCATAAGAAGGGTTTGTAGTTGGCAGTTCTCCACAACTCCCCCAGGTTATCAATCATTGCTGATCAGATCTGACTGTGGACTCCAGACTTCAGGTGAAGATGAACTCTCTCAACCCCACCAGGGACAATTCTGCTGAACAGGAGGGACACAAAGACCTCGGTATGTTTCTTGCTCTCCCTCCTTTTTCATTTTACGCTGTTCTGTCATATTCGTTGTTTGTTGCTTTCCCGTTCAAGTTTAAAACACACACGTCTTACATCTTACATTTTGTTTCATTGTAATTTGACTAGTAGTTGTAGATTACATTTAAATCATTTCTGTTTTGCCTCACAGTTCAACCAAATGTTGAATTTAGAATGCAAGTGCTTTTAGTATCACTTAAGTCATGGGTAACCACTTAATATTATCATATCCAAAAGGAGTGTGTTGCATCATGAATTGTTGTGAGCTTATAAAACTGATATTTTAGCCATGTTATTATTTATTAGGGTTATGAAGAACATGATTAGTTAGATACTTTTTGTTTCAGATGTATTGGGCTGTATAGTGTCTAAGCCCACAAAGTAATGTCTTTCTACCTCTCAACGATCTTTCCTTTATCTTTGTTTCCAATCCAGTGTTGCATCATCAGTCTGGCTTCCCTGTCATACCAGAGGTAAAAAGAAGCTTGGCTAAGCAAAAACTCCACTGCTGTGATCAGTGTGGAAAAAACTTCCCTAAAATGTCTAAACTTAAAATACACCAGAGAATTCACACTGGAGAGAAACCCTATGGATGTGATCAGTGTGGACAGCACTTCTCTGAGATGTCCACCCTTAAAAGACACCAGAGAATTCACACTGGGGAGAAACCCTATGGGTGTGATCAGTGTGGACAGCACTTCTCTGAGATGTCCACCCTTAAAAGACACCAGAGAATTCACACTGGCGAAAAACCCTATGGGTGTGAACATTGTGGTCAACGCTTCTCTAATATGTCCACCCTTAGAGCACACAAGACAATTCACACTGGAGAGAAACCCTATGGATGTGACCAGTGTGGACAACACTTCTCTATGATGTCTAACCTTAAAACACACCAGAGAATTCACACTGGCAAAAAACCCTATGGATGTGAACATTGTGGACAACTCTTCTCTCTAATGTCCAGTCTTAAAGCACACCAAAGAATTCACACTGGAGAGAAACCCTATGGGTGTGATCAGTGTGGACAACAGTTCTCTCTGATGCATAACCTTAAAAAACACCAGATAATTCATACTGGAGAGAAACCCTATGGATGTGATCAATGTGGACAACACTTCTCTCTAATGGCCCACCTTAAGAGACACCAAAACAATCACACTGGGGAAAAACCTTATGGATGTGAACAGTGTGGAAAACACTTCTCTCAAATGACCAACCTTAAATCGCACCAGAGAATTCACACTGGAGAGAAACCCTATGGATGTGAACAGTGTGGACAACACTTCTCTCAAATGACCAACCTTAAAAAGCACCAGAGAATTCACACTGGAGAGAAACCCTATGGATGTGACCAGTGTGGACAACACTTCTCTCGGATGTCCATTCTTAAAGCACACCAGAGAATTCACACTGGAGAGAAACCCTATGGATGTGAACAGTGTGGACAACACTTCTCTCAAATGACCAACCTTAAAAAGCACCAGAGAATTCACACAGGAGAGAAACCCTATGGATGTGACCAGTGTGGGAGCAACTTTACGACACAAGCTTTGTTAAATAGACACCAGAGAATTCACACATGATGAATCCTGATGTGGATTTAATTCTACTCGGTTAAGCAGCCTAAAGTGTCTCTCACACATCAATGCAAAAATATTGCGAACAGTGTGACAAGCACTTCATGCATGAGAATGCTACTCACACCAAAGTCCTTGTAGTGGTGGTCCAAGGCAGAATAAACAAAATAGTGATCTTCCAGACACAATAAGGTGGCCGCACACAATGAAAGATAAATCTGATCAGTGTGAACAGTATGACAAGAGCTTCATTTTTTATTATTGTTTATTAAGATCGGTAAACTGTTATGAAGTCATACAGATGTTAATCTTAGATAGGGTGACAACAGTGTGAAGATGAATGACATTTTGGTTGTAATACTCAATGAATTGCATGTACAATTTTAAATGACAATTTTCCGGGAAAAAAACTATGTTGAAAAAACAAACAAACTATAACTGTTTGTCAAATTGCAAATTGCGTTATCACAGTCTTTGTGAAACTTGTCCCACCAAATGTTTACTTCTTGTACCTGAGTGACAAATAAACCTCACTTTATTGATTCTTTATTCTTTTTTAGCACTTTCTTATTCACTAGGAAAGGTGGTGTCTGGTGTTGAAGCCAGTTAGTACAAATTGCTTTATATATGCTTTCTGACTTCTTGTATATTCCTAATTGCTGCTATAGATACCATACCTGTCTTCAATAGGTTTAGCATACCTGTTTTTAACTTGGCTATTGTCTCCTTATATGATGGTATTTTTTTAACTTCATTACACCTAGTTGTTATATTGCATTGTTTTTGCTATAACTGTCTTTGCTGAACATGTCCCATCAATATTTGACTTATTGTACCAAGTGAGTAACAAATAAACCCTTCTTGATTAATTCTTGATGATTTTTTCCTTCTTTTTTCTTGGATGAAGAATTTTCAATGCAATAATGATAAAATCACAGTAAGTTGGTGTTTGGCAGTGCCACGAGTTAGTATACTAAACATTAGTGATTAAATCACTCACGAGTGGCAAGGGTTTATATTATTTTTGAATGTCTTATAAATAATGTATTAAACATTAAATAATAATATATAGTCTTCACATCAGATCAGGCCAACAATAACGTCTTCAAATGGTTTATATATTCTTTACGAATGTCTTATAAATCATTTGCTGAAAATGAAAGATAATTCTAGTACTTGTCTTGTGTCTGCACTCATGAAAGTCACGTAGTTTGAAACAGGTAAGTAAAAAGTCTACATTTACAGACAGCTGTAAATAATGAATTGTCTTCACTTTAAATTAGGGCACATAATAACATCAACTAATGATTTATAGTTATTTTATGAATGTTTTAAAACACATAATGTTAAACATGAACAAACATGGAGGTATTCATTCCACAAATTACCTACAAGTAAAATTGTGGAAAGAATAATCTGCAGATAATGTTTAAATGTAAATTATGTTTCAAAGCCTATAATATGTTCCCAGATAACCAGAATAACAGCTAACTAACATAAATTAGGTGACTATGAATAGTTAGGGATTAGGGTTAGCCTGTATCTGGGTGTAGGATGGATGTTTTTGAAAGAATGGGTTGATAAAAAAATACATATAAGAATTAAGATGGTAGTTTGATGAAAAGTGCTGAAACACGGTACATGGACGCTGACAGACTTTCACATCATTGTGAGAGGATATTTGATCAACTCAAGTCTGACAACCTGTCACATTTAACACCAATCTGTCATCAGTTGTGGGTTTTTAGTCCTAGAGGTGATAGCATTAAACATCATGTCCATGTACAGTATTTGACTAGAGTTTAACTTTTTGGGGCAATTGACAGTACACTGGTAGAATTCATTCCCTGTTCAATTGAAATTGTCTTTATTGACAACTTTGTTACCATGCAGATTGATTTTCACTATTGTGTCCTACTGCTACACTCAACAATGTTTTCATTATTTAATGACATTGCTCACAGTCTCCTGACATTTTTCAAGGCTCTTGTTATAGTCATTTGATTGCCTTGTGGGTTAACCCCTTGCTGGTGATATTTTCCAGTCCTCTCTCTGGACACTAAAACGGTGGCTTATGTCAAGGACCCCCAAATTGATATGTATTTTGCCACAGGACCCCATCTGAACAGATTGTGTGCCAGGGATCCCCAGAAGAGATTTGGGTTTAAACACTCTAAATCCTTCAAAATATTTCACGCTCTATCACAATGATGTTTTCTAATCTACAAGCTCACAATGCATGGCATCATGATGCTTTGTGAGCTTGTAGATCAGCTAAATAGCCTAAGTAAGTTATACCATGGGGACTCCCTGGAACCCCTTCATGTGTGAAGTTTTTCCATTCAGCTCATTGGATAAAGCACAGGTCCACAATGAGAATAGATGAACAGTAACCGCATTCATTTATAAAAAATAATTAAAAAAATATATTTGAAAACTAAATGATTAAATAGCATAATGTTTAGTGCACTAACTGGCGGCACCGCCAGACACCAACTTACTGTGATTTGATCATGAATACCGTGAAAATTCTTCATACAAGAAAAAATGAGAAAACTAATAATTAAGAATCAATCAAGAAGGGTTTATTTGTCACTCGCTTGGTACAATAAGTGTAATATTGATGAACATGTTCAGCAAAGACAGTGATAACACAACAATGCAATATAACAAATCAGCACTGTCTCTAACAAGAGACCCCCACAAGAGACAGTCGGGGCAGTAGCATGCCACTTGGACACAGGACGGGGTCTGATCAGCCCCGGTCAGGTCGCCTGGAGGAGGGTGTCTGTTGCAAGACCCGAAACACCCGGTGACTCCAGGAAACAACACTGATGATGTGTCCAAGTTTGTGCCATGACAAAACGCACAGAAGAATCCCCTACTTCTGGTCAGACAAAGGAAGAGCCAGGCCCGGAGGCAACCCACGGTGCCTAGAGCCTCCTAGTGTCGCCAACACCTGCTGCAACATCTCACCAACCTGGCCTGGCATTGGCCGGACTGATAGCGTGGATTCACCCACACATATTCCATGTGTGAGTGGATCCGTGATGTCAGTGTGGCTATAGTGCCAGGCTAGCCCTAACCCCTAATTAGCACTTTCTCTAACCCACAAGACACAGTGGGGGGCAGTAGCATGCCACTTGGACACAGGCAGAAAAAAAACAAACAAAATCCAGAATAATGTCTCTTTCTTTCCTTAGTTCCCCACCTTTTTAGTCCATGTCAGCTGAACATGCATCTGGAAGTGCAAATATAGCAAGTAACACATGTGAGTCAGCAACACCACTGGTTGTGTTGACAATGCTATCAGTACATCTCAGCTGCTTAGTCACTTGCAAGATTATTTTGCTCCCCATCAGCATGATTTGGCGAGCATGGAAAAACCTCATTATTGGCCATCATTGGGGATGAGCGCTGAGTGAAACTGATGCTTCTACACAAATGTAGAACTAACAAAATATATTGTAACACAATTATCTATGTCTACTTATGCAGGCCTGCTTCCAACAATCAAACTCGGACATTGAACTCAGTTAGTATTTTTTATTGAAGTGATCACATTTACAGTAATGGAATATTCAGAATACAATGAATCACAATATGACACTAAATACTTCATAATGCATTTTGCTTACATATCGCAGTGCATCGATCAGTGTCACTGTTCTTCCACTTGCTGCTTTGAGACACCTGGCATCGCTTTGCTTTAACCAACTTGAAGCCAGTCTGGGTCATCCAACTCTGCCACTGGCTTCCTTTTCTCTTTCATGAATAGTCCAATTTCTGTACGCAATTGAAAGAAACTCTTCAGCACAGCTCCAATTTGTTCAGTTGTCTGTCTTGTCTTTCAGTTGACTGTTCAAATCTCCAGCTAGGTCCCCGATTATCTCTGCCACAGCATTTCTAGACAAGTTGATATTGGCAAAAGCCTCTCTCTTCTCAGGGCACACCAGCTCAGCTGCCGCCAGCATGCAATCTTTGATGAATTCTCCATCTGAGTCCAGCTTTGACGCAGCAGCTATTTTTCTGGCAATCACATAGCTGGCCTTGACAGCTAGATCAGAGTCTCTCTCTGGTGAACACAGATTGTTGTTTTCCTAGAGCTGCTTCAAGCTTGTTTACCTTCTGTGTTCTGAGTTCTCCTTTGAACTGGTCATATTTTTTAGCATGCAAAGTTTTGTAGTGTCGTTTGATGTTGTACACCTTTGCCACAGCCACGTGTTGTGAGCATATCAGACACACCGGTTTGCCGTTGCCTTCAGTGAAGAAAAAAAGCTCTTTCCATTTGCTGTTGAATACCCGACCTTCTTTACCAACTTTTCTTTTCCTGGACAACATTTTGAAGCACAGCAGCAAACAGTCTCAGCCTTGCGTGTTGTTACTGGTGTTGCTTACCTGAGCACTCTGTGTCTTTATACTGTGGCTGACAACGTGGGTGGGGCCCTAGTGGTCCTCAGTGCAGGGTGGGAGGTGCTTATGCAAAGCAGGTGTTAACTGCCACCTTATGCAAAGCAGGTGTTAACTGCCGCCTAGATACCCACAACAAGCTGCTGGCACAGACAGCAGGGAGAGGGAATGGGGTTAACCAGCATGTTAAGTGAGAAAATACCATCAAACTGCTGCTAGAGTTTACATATTATCATATTATTGCCAGACCTGAAAGGTATGGCCTACACAAGCCTTTGTCACCAATTTGTCCATACATGGTATGTCTGGTTGTGGTTAAGTTTCTTATGCATGAATAAATAGGCTAACACTAGTCGTGACATCACTATTATGTCACACGTATAAATACGGTTGGTATATAACGTAAGACACAAAGATTTCAGAATTAGACTTCACACGACTTCACACAACACCGGCTTAGGTCTGGCACAACCAGGTCTCCTGGTCTTGTTACATATATTATACATCTCCCAAAACAATGTATTGTACAATCAGAACAGAACAAATATTACATACAAATATAATGATCCTGTGGATGCATCCACTCATATCTAATGACCTGAATCCACTTTTTCCTCCTCATTGACTTGAGTCTCAGGAGAAAAAGTGGAGTGTTTTTAAACAGGAACATAACAGACATAACACGTAAGAACTGGTTCTTAGCTTTGTCATTTCAACTGGCCATGCAGACATTTTTACAATCTTGATAATCCACTGGGAGACTGCTTAACTATGTGGAATTCACCACAGTGTTTCCACATTGTTGTGAGGTTTTCACATCATCTATATCAACATGTTTTATTGATGTTTTTATGCAATATGATAATCAACATTATAACCACAAAATAGTATACATGAAAGGAGTATGTGATCCTCATATTTATAGTTTGAACTTTTTCATACTTTTATATGTATTTTTGAAAAATATAAACCCCAGGGTTGATTGTGATTGATTGTGACTTGAGGAGATAAGCAGGTCTCAAGATTTTTTTTCCACCTCCCTGCCAGTTACAGAATAATTATTATGTAGTCATTTTCTGTATAGCTGTTACTTTTTTTGTCCTAACCCTCATAAAGAATTGTGTAAAGGCAAAGTTGAGCTTCAAGCCTACTTCTTATGTGTAAACATTGTCCTTGACACTGAGTACCTGGAGTTTCCAACAACGTGTGTGATCAACATATGAAAGGCTACAATAGACCACCAAAACTGCCAGCTATGCAAAGTCAGGCCACTTCACAGATGTTTTCAAATTCCTATGAACCCTGTTACTGTGTCGCCTCCATGGGGGTATTGCTGTTTTGCAACAATATTCTATATATCTTCATAAGTGACTCTGTGTAATATGTAATATTTAGATTGTTTCATCCAAGCTCTCATATTTCTGGTATAGAAGCCAACCACTTTAGCTGAGGCAAACTGTTTTATCACTATCACTAATTTGAGTATTGAATACAAGGCAGCAAAGAGCATATGGTATTTAAAATGAGTGAGAGCTGGTGCAAGAACTTCTGAAAGTTTGTGACACATGACATTGATTGATTGAATACTTAACAGTTTGCAAAAAAAGTACAGTGATAACGCAAAAAGCCTTATGGGCTTAGTTCCATTGTGGTTCTGTGTATTCAATGAATCGAGACATTTAAAGATAATATACAATAATAAGCAAAACATATACTAATAAAAAAATAAAATATGTACAGTAAACAGTTTGGGGTGGGGGGTATGATTTATGGTGATAAAAATACTATTACAGGGACCAGTTACAAATTGCAGATACATGTAGGTGCTCTTTTATGGTGGTTTTGAAGGAGCCAGCTGGAGTATTTTAAAAATAATTCTATGACACACTGGAAGCCATTGCACCGAGTATGAGGATAATCATCATAATTACTACTCGGCATTATGACTGGCTTGCTAGCTTAACAGCTAACAGAACAGTCTTTTTTTATTTCAGCAATTGTGACACTGTAACGGGTGTCAATCTTAAGACTCCACCTAACCCCTAGCATTCCTATTTACTTGTTTCGCTTCTTCTAGTTAATGTTTAGATATGTTGATTACCTGTTCCTGTTAAGTTATTTAGATAGATGTATACTTGACCACACATACTGCGAATTTAGACAGATGCTAGGTTTAAATTGTACCTGGTTTACCTAGTTACTTTTAAACAATTGTTTTTCTTTGTTCTCTACTTACATGGTCATTTACTCTTGTCATTTGCTGACTTTGTTGATTTGGCCACTTACTCTGATTTTGCACTCGTAAGACATAGTGGATAAGAGCATCTGCTAAGTGCCTAAATTATAAATTGAATGGATGGAGTGCATCTGATGCCATTTTGAATAGTCTGCCCACTTGTGTATGGGGGTTGATCATGTGGAAAGAATGATCTGCAGATCATTTTAAAATGTAAATTATGTTTCAAAGGCTATAATATGTTCCCAGATAACCAGAATAACAGCTAACTAACATACATTAGGTGAATATGAATACCATTGAATGATAAACAACGTATACTCCCTTCCATCAGAGAATCACTGGTACATTTAGTTAGTAGCATAGTAGCCTAATTACCCTAACAACAGTGTTTTTATGTGTGCTGGTTGTGAGTAAACCAACATCAAACAAGTGATGTTGGTTATGTAGTCCACACATTTTAGAAGTAAAGTTAGTCTAGTTAATATACTTTTGAATAACACAGTGTGCCTTACTTGCAGTGGCCAATAACCTGGCCATGAACTGTTTACTCTTTAGAGTAATACTGTAGTTAACATACACACACTAGTAAATGGTTGAACAATTGAATACTACTGCTAGTATTACTACTACGGCTGCTATACTGTGACTATCTATACCACTAGAGAACATAACAGTTGTACCAACAAACAATTATACAAATACGATGCTGTCCATTCACTACACCAGGTTGTATTGTTCTGAAGGAATTTGGAGCATGCATGTACAAATGAAGTTTCTACAACTTGAATGGCCTTGCAGTGTCTCAATTCAAACACATCAGGACACTAATAGCGTTGTTTATTTCACATGTAAATGAAAGCAGGACATGCATGAGATTAAGACATCAGATATATTGTTGAAAATATATTTTTCACTTAATAATAGTTGTATTTATTAGAACAACTAAACATGACCAGCAATAAAGCACAGATATATTTCTATGTTCATGGAATAATTTATGGATTCATTTTTATGTTTTAGTTATGTTTCAGTATTGCATTCATTAAACATTGGCTTTTCATTAAACTTTATTCAACGTGTAAATGTCCCGCTGTGAAACAGCAGTACATGCAGAATAGCAATGATAGCGGTTTATATTTTACTTTTCAAAGCCAAAGGTAGGTTGTGCAATGGTCTCCCATTACTTTTTGAGCCTTCAAAGTACATAATATGTGTCCATTGATTTCAGAAGTTAGTCTATGTATTTACCTTTTAGTAATAACATGGTTACAAAACAAACCTTACCCTTTCTTTCCCCCTATTAGAGAGTAGATGATAGTCCTCCTCTTTGAGGTCATTTACACCTGTATTATGAGACACCACTTTTGATCACCCAGGATGCAAATGGTGAATCGACACTTAGGATGTATTGAAATGCAAAGTATGACAAGGTCTATAAGAACAGATGACCGTTCTGTACAAAACAACAACAGCCCTGTAGAGAACCAGACCACTGTCTTCTATGTACTAAAGTGAAATCAATTTAAAGATAGACTGCACATATTACATTGTTGAATCCTGTTGACACTGTACATTTACCCATGCTATTGGTTCTATGTACCATAGAATATTTCCATACATATGGCATTGGATAGAGATATAGGTTCATATATTGAAACTAACAAAGCAATGTAATGCTTTTGTTACCACTTTTTTTGTAGAAGGTTGCATGGATCATGTCTGGGGGATGTGGGTGGAGCAAATTGCGTTAGATTGTGATTGGTGGAGAGATGGTCCTATTGTTCTCTTTGACCAATCATTCAAAGAAGTGGACTCAGTGCCTTAGAATAAGAAGAGTTTGTAGTTGACAGTTCTCCACAACTCCTCCAGGATATCAGTCATTGCTGATCAGATCTGATTGTGGACTCCAGACTTCAGGTGAAGATGAACTCTCTCAACCCCACCAGGGACAATTCTGCTGAACAGGAGGAACACAAAGACCTCGGTATGTTTCTTGCTCTCCCTCCTTTTTCATTTTACACTGTTCTGTCATATTCGTTGTTTTCCTTTTCAAGTTTAAAACATACACGCCTCACTTTTCATTTAATATGCAATCTTACATTTTGTTTCATTGTAATTTGACTAGTAGTTTTGCTGTACACATTTGAATAATTTCTGTTTTGCCTCACAGTTCAACCAAATGTTGAATTTAGAATGCAAGTTATTTTAGTAACTTAAGTCTTAGGTAACCACTTAATATTATCATATCCAAAAGGAGTGTGTTGCATCATGAATTGTTGTGAGCTTGTAAAACTGCTAGTTTAGCCATGTTATTATGTATTAGGGTTATGAAGAACATGGTTAGTTAGATAATTACTGTCTTTCTACCTCTCAAATATCTTTCCTTTATCTTTGTTTCCAATCCAGTATTGCATCATCAGTCTGTAGGGGTGTGCCGATACACTAATTTCACGAAACGATACGATACGATATTTGGCTCACAACTTCGATACGATTTCGATACGATACGCACTTTTTTATTATGAAAATATATCGAGGAGAAAAAAAGAAAATGCAAACAATTTAAACAAATAATTCTGTTTTTGCATTATTCAGACATGCAAACTTGTAGCTTTTCAGCTACAATAGCCGTTTTGAATCCAAATAGTATGACACCTGACCCGAAAAAAACATGTTGTCACTCTTTTTTTTTTTTTTTTAAAAACAATAATTTTTTTCCCCCAAAACGATACATATCGTCGCGAAAACGTATCGCGATATATCGCGGCACACCCCTATCAGTCTGGCTTCCCTGTCATACCAGAGGTGAAAAGAAGCTTGGCTAAACAAAAACTCCACTGCTGTGATCAGTGTGGAATAAACTTCCCTAAACTGTCTAAACTTAAAATACACCAGAGAATTCACACTGGAGTGAAACCCTATGGTTGTGACCAATGTGGAGAACACTTCGCTGTGATGTCTTCCCTTAAAACACACCAGAGAATTCACACTGGAGAGAAACCCTATGAATGTGACCAGTGTGGAAAACACTTCTCTAGAATTACCAGTCTTAAAAGCCACAAGAGAATTCACACTGGAGAGAAACCCTATGGATGTGATCAGTGTGGACAGCGCTTCTCTGAGATGTCCACCCTTAAAAGACACCAGAGAATTCACACTGGAGAGAAACCTTATGGATGTGACCAATGTGGACAACACTTCTCTGATACGTCCACCCTTACAAAACACCAGAGAATTCACACTGGAGAGAAACCCTATAGCTGTGAACAGTGTGGACAACACTTCTCTCGAATGGACAGCCTGGAAAGACACCAGAGAATTCACACGGGAGAAAAACCATATGGATGTGACCAGTGTGGACAACACTTCTCTGAGATATCCACCCTTACAAAACACCAGAGAATTCACACTGGAGAGAAACCCTATAGCTGTGAACAGTGTGGACAACACTTTTCTACAACGTGCAACCTTAAAACACACGAGAAAATTCACACTGGAGAGAAATCCTATGGATGTGACCAGTGTGGACAACACTTCTCTCAAATGGGCAACCTGGAAAGACACCAGAGAATACACACTGGAGAGAAACCCTATGGATGTGACCAGTGTGGACAACACTTTTCTCAAATGTCCAGCCTTAAACGACACAGTAGAATTCACACTGGAAAGAAACCCTAGAGCTGTGAACAATCTTCGTTAAATTAGACACATTACATTAGAAAGGATCAGAAACATGCAACATGATGACCCATTGTTGTTCCTTTAAGCAGTTGTTGCCTAGCAAGTGTGCCTAGCTGTTATGAACATATTACATGTATATTAGCATTGCCGTTATAGATGTGTGGACACTAATGTTTTAGTAATGTAATAACACGGTGCACGAGAATGCTACTCACGCCAAAGTCCTTGTAATGGTGGCCCACAACAGAATAAACTAAATACTAGTACTTGTCTTGTGTCTGCACTCATGAAAGTCACGTAGTTTGAAACAGGTAAGTAAAAAGTCTACATTTACAGACAGCTGTAAATAATGAATTGTCTTCACTTTAAATTAGGGCACATAATAACATAAACTAATGATTTATAGTTATTTTATGAATGTTTTAAAACACATAATGTTAAACATGAACAAACATGGAGGTATTCATTCCACAAATTACCTACAAGTAAAATTGTGGAAAGAATAATCTGCAGATAATGTTTAAATGTAAATTATGTTTCAAAGCCTATAATATGTTCCCAGATAACCAGAATAACAGCTAACTAACATAAATTAGGTGACTATGAATAGTTAGGGATTAGGGTTAGCCTGTATCTGGGTGTAGGATGGATGTTTTTGAAAGAATGGGTTGATAAAAAAATACATATAAGAATTAAGATGGTAGTTTGATGAAAAGTGCTGAAACACGGTACATGGACGCTGACAGACTTTCACATCATTGTGAGAGGATATTTGATCAACTCAAGTCTGACAACCTGTCACATTTAACACCAATCTGTCATCAGTTGTGGGTTTTTAGTCCTAGAGGTGATAGCATTAAACATCATGTCCATGTACAGTATTTGACTAGAGTTTAACTTTTTGGGGCAATTGACAGTACACTGGTAGAATTCATTCCCTGTTCAATTGAAATTGTCTTTATTGACAACTTTGTTACCATGCAGATTGATTTTCACTATTGTGTCCTACTGCTACACTCAACAATGTTTTCATTATTTAATGACATTGCTCACAGTCTCCTGACATTTTTCAAGGCTCTTGTTATAGTCATTTGATTGCCTTGTGGGTTAACCCCTTGCTGGTGATATTTTCCAGTCCTCTCTCTGGACACTAAAACGGTGGCTTATGTCAAGGACCCCCAAATTGATATGTATTTTGCCACAGGACCCCATCTGAACAGATTGTGTGCCAGGGATCCCCAGAAGAGATTTGGGTTTAAACACTCTAAATCCTTCAAAATATTTCACGCTCTATCACAATGATGTTTTCTAATCTACAAGCTCACAATGCATGGCATCATGATGCTTTGTGAGCTTGTAGATCAGCTAAATAGCCTAAGTAAGTTATACCATGGGGACTCCCTGGAACCCCTTCATGTGTGAAGTTTTTCCATTCAGCTCATTGGATAAAGCACAGGTCCACAATGAGAATAGATGAACAGTAACCGCATTCATTTATAAAAAATAATTAAAAAAATATATTTGAAAACTAAATGATTAAATAGCATAATGTTTAGTGCACTAACTGGCGGCACCGCCAGACACCAACTTACTGTGATTTGATCATGAATACCGTGAAAATTCTTCATACAAGAAAAAATGAGAAAACTAATAATTAAGAATCAATCAAGAAGGGTTTATTTGTCACTCGCTTGGTACAATAAGTGTAATATTGATGAACATGTTCAGCAAAGACAGTGATAACACAACAATGCAATATAACAAATCAGCACTGTCTCTAACAAGAGACCCCCACAAGAGACAGTCGGGGCAGTAGCATGCCACTTGGACACAGGACGGGGTCTGATCAGCCCCGGTCAGGTCGCCTGGAGGAGGGTGTCTGTTGCAAGACCCGAAACACCCGGTGACTCCAGGAAACAACACTGATGATGTGTCCAAGTTTGTGCCATGACAAAACGCACAGAAGAATCCCCTACTTCTGGTCAGACAAAGGAAGAGCCAGGCCCGGAGGCAACCCACGGTGCCTAGAGCCTCCTAGTGTCGCCAACACCTGCTGCAACATCTCACCAACCTGGCCTGGCATTGGCCGGACTGATAGCGTGGATTCACCCACACATATTCCATGTGTGAGTGGATCCGTGATGTCAGTGTGGCTATAGTGCCAGGCTAGCCCTAACCCCTAATTAGCACTTTCTCTAACCCACAAGACACAGTGGGGGGCAGTAGCATGCCACTTGGACACAGGCAGAAAAAAAACAAACAAAATCCAGAATAATGTCTCTTTCTTTCCTTAGTTCCCCACCTTTTTAGTCCATGTCAGCTGAACATGCATCTGGAAGTGCAAATATAGCAAGTAACACATGTGAGTCAGCAACACCACTGGTTGTGTTGACAATGCTATCAGTACATCTCAGCTGCTTAGTCACTTGCAAGATTATTTTGCTCCCCATCAGCATGATTTGGCGAGCATGGAAAAACCTCATTATTGGCCATCATTGGGGATGAGCGCTGAGTGAAACTGATGCTTCTACACAAATGTAGAACTAACAAAATATATTGTAACACAATTATCTATGTCTACTTATGCAGGCCTGCTTCCAACAATCAAACTCGGACATTGAACTCAGTTAGTATTTTTTATTGAAGTGATCACATTTACAGTAATGGAATATTCAGAATACAATGAATCACAATATGACACTAAATACTTCATAATGCATTTTGCTTACATATCGCAGTGCATCGATCAGTGTCACTGTTCTTCCACTTGCTGCTTTGAGACACCTGGCATCGCTTTGCTTTAACCAACTTGAAGCCAGTCTGGGTCATCCAACTCTGCCACTGGCTTCCTTTTCTCTTTCATGAATAGTCCAATTTCTGTACGCAATTGAAAGAAACTCTTCAGCACAGCTCCAATTTGTTCAGTTGTCTGTCTTGTCTTTCAGTTGACTGTTCAAATCTCCAGCTAGGTCCCCGATTATCTCTGCCACAGCATTTCTAGACAAGTTGATATTGGCAAAAGCCTCTCTCTTCTCAGGGCACACCAGCTCAGCTGCCGCCAGCATGCAATCTTTGATGAATTCTCCATCTGAGTCCAGCTTTGACGCAGCAGCTATTTTTCTGGCAATCACATAGCTGGCCTTGACAGCTAGATCAGAGTCTCTCTCTGGTGAACACAGATTGTTGTTTTCCTAGAGCTGCTTCAAGCTTGTTTACCTTCTGTGTTCTGAGTTCTCCTTTGAACTGGTCATATTTTTTAGCATGCAAAGTTTTGTAGTGTCGTTTGATGTTGTACACCTTTGCCACAGCCACGTGTTGTGAGCATATCAGACACACCGGTTTGCCGTTGCCTTCAGTGAAGAAAAAAAGCTCTTTCCATTTGCTGTTGAATACCCGACCTTCTTTACCAACTTTTCTTTTCCTGGACAACATTTTGAAGCACAGCAGCAAACAGTCTCAGCCTTGCGTGTTGTTACTGGTGTTGCTTACCTGAGCACTCTGTGTCTTTATACTGTGGCTGACAACGTGGGTGGGGCCCTAGTGGTCCTCAGTGCAGGGTGGGAGGTGCTTATGCAAAGCAGGTGTTAACTGCCACCTTATGCAAAGCAGGTGTTAACTGCCGCCTAGATACCCACAACAAGCTGCTGGCACAGACAGCAGGGAGAGGGAATGGGGTTAACCAGCATGTTAAGTGAGAAAATACCATCAAACTGCTGCTAGAGTTTACATATTATCATATTATTGCCAGACCTGAAAGGTATGGCCTACACAAGCCTTTGTCACCAATTTGTCCATACATGGTATGTCTGGTTGTGGTTAAGTTTCTTATGCATGAATAAATAGGCTAACACTAGTCGTGACATCACTATTATGTCACACGTATAAATACGGTTGGTATATAACGTAAGACACAAAGATTTCAGAATTAGACTTCACACGACTTCACACAACACCGGCTTAGGTCTGGCACAACCAGGTCTCCTGGTCTTGTTACATATATTATACATCTCCCAAAACAATGTATTGTACAATCAGAACAGAACAAATATTACATACAAATATAATGATCCTGTGGATGCATCCACTCATATCTAATGACCTGAATCCACTTTTTCCTCCTCATTGACTTGAGTCTCAGGAGAAAAAGTGGAGTGTTTTTAAACAGGAACATAACAGACATAACACGTAAGAACTGGTTCTTAGCTTTGTCATTTCAACTGGCCATGCAGACATTTTTACAATCTTGATAATCCACTGGGAGACTGCTTAACTATGTGGAATTCACCACAGTGTTTCCACATTGTTGTGAGGTTTTCACATCATCTATATCAACATGTTTTATTGATGTTTTTATGCAATATGATAATCAACATTATAACCACAAAATAGTATACATGAAAGGAGTATGTGATCCTCATATTTATAGTTTGAACTTTTTCATACTTTTATATGTATTTTTGAAAAATATAAACCCCAGGGTTGATTGTGATTGATTGTGACTTGAGGAGATAAGCAGGTCTCAAGATTTTTTTTCCACCTCCCTGCCAGTTACAGAATAATTATTATGTAGTCATTTTCTGTATAGCTGTTACTTTTTTTGTCCTAACCCTCATAAAGAATTGTGTAAAGGCAAAGTTGAGCTTCAAGCCTACTTCTTATGTGTAAACATTGTCCTTGACACTGAGTACCTGGAGTTTCCAACAACGTGTGTGATCAACATATGAAAGGCTACAATAGACCACCAAAACTGCCAGCTATGCAAAGTCAGGCCACTTCACAGATGTTTTCAAATTCCTATGAACCCTGTTACTGTGTCGCCTCCATGGGGGTATTGCTGTTTTGCAACAATATTCTATATATCTTCATAAGTGACTCTGTGTAATATGTAATATTTAGATTGTTTCATCCAAGCTCTCATATTTCTGGTATAGAAGCCAACCACTTTAGCTGAGGCAAACTGTTTTATCACTATCACTAATTTGAGTATTGAATACAAGGCAGCAAAGAGCATATGGTATTTAAAATGAGTGAGAGCTGGTGCAAGAACTTCTGAAAGTTTGTGACACATGACATTGATTGATTGAATACTTAACAGTTTGCAAAAAAAGTACAGTGATAACGCAAAAAGCCTTATGGGCTTAGTTCCATTGTGGTTCTGTGTATTCAATGAATCGAGACATTTAAAGATAATATACAATAATAAGCAAAACATATACTAATAAAAAAATAAAATATGTACAGTAAACAGTTTGGGGTGGGGGGTATGATTTATGGTGATAAAAATACTATTACAGGGACCAGTTACAAATTGCAGATACATGTAGGTGCTCTTTTATGGTGGTTTTGAAGGAGCCAGCTGGAGTATTTTAAAAATAATTCTATGACACACTGGAAGCCATTGCACCGAGTATGAGGATAATCATCATAATTACTACTCGGCATTATGACTGGCTTGCTAGCTTAACAGCTAACAGAACAGTCTTTTTTTATTTCAGCAATTGTGACACTGTAACGGGTGTCAATCTTAAGACTCCACCTAACCCCTAGCATTCCTATTTACTTGTTTCGCTTCTTCTAGTTAATGTTTAGATATGTTGATTACCTGTTCCTGTTAAGTTATTTAGATAGATGTATACTTGACCACACATACTGCGAATTTAGACAGATGCTAGGTTTAAATTGTACCTGGTTTACCTAGTTACTTTTAAACAATTGTTTTTCTTTGTTCTCTACTTACATGGTCATTTACTCTTGTCATTTGCTGACTTTGTTGATTTGGCCACTTACTCTGATTTTGCACTCGTAAGACATAGTGGATAAGAGCATCTGCTAAGTGCCTAAATTATAAATTGAATGGATGGAGTGCATCTGATGCCATTTTGAATAGTCTGCCCACTTGTGTATGGGGGTTGATCATGTGGAAAGAATGATCTGCAGATCATTTTAAAATGTAAATTATGTTTCAAAGGCTATAATATGTTCCCAGATAACCAGAATAACAGCTAACTAACATACATTAGGTGAATATGAATACCATTGAATGATAAACAACGTATACTCCCTTCCATCAGAGAATCACTGGTACATTTAGTTAGTAGCATAGTAGCCTAATTACCCTAACAACAGTGTTTTTATGTGTGCTGGTTGTGAGTAAACCAACATCAAACAAGTGATGTTGGTTATGTAGTCCACACATTTTAGAAGTAAAGTTAGTCTAGTTAATATACTTTTGAATAACACAGTGTGCCTTACTTGCAGTGGCCAATAACCTGGCCATGAACTGTTTACTCTTTAGAGTAATACTGTAGTTAACATACACACACTAGTAAATGGTTGAACAATTGAATACTACTGCTAGTATTACTACTACGGCTGCTATACTGTGACTATCTATACCACTAGAGAACATAACAGTTGTACCAACAAACAATTATACAAATACGATGCTGTCCATTCACTACACCAGGTTGTATTGTTCTGAAGGAATTTGGAGCATGCATGTACAAATGAAGTTTCTACAACTTGAATGGCCTTGCAGTGTCTCAATTCAAACACATCAGGACACTAATAGCGTTGTTTATTTCACATGTAAATGAAAGCAGGACATGCATGAGATTAAGACATCAGATATATTGTTGAAAATATATTTTTCACTTAATAATAGTTGTATTTATTAGAACAACTAAACATGACCAGCAATAAAGCACAGATATATTTCTATGTTCATGGAATAATTTATGGATTCATTTTTATGTTTTAGTTATGTTTCAGTATTGCATTCATTAAACATTGGCTTTTCATTAAACTTTATTCAACGTGTAAATGTCCCGCTGTGAAACAGCAGTACATGCAGAATAGCAATGATAGCGGTTTATATTTTACTTTTCAAAGCCAAAGGTAGGTTGTGCAATGGTCTCCCATTACTTTTTGAGCCTTCAAAGTACATAATATGTGTCCATTGATTTCAGAAGTTAGTCTATGTATTTACCTTTTAGTAATAACATGGTTACAAAACAAACCTTACCCTTTCTTTCCCCCTATTAGAGAGTAGATGATAGTCCTCCTCTTTGAGGTCATTTACACCTGTATTATGAGACACCACTTTTGATCACCCAGGATGCAAATGGTGAATCGACACTTAGGATGTATTGAAATGCAAAGTATGACAAGGTCTATAAGAACAGATGACCGTTCTGTACAAAACAACAACAGCCCTGTAGAGAACCAGACCACTGTCTTCTATGTACTAAAGTGAAATCAATTTAAAGATAGACTGCACATATTACATTGTTGAATCCTGTTGACACTGTACATTTACCCATGCTATTGGTTCTATGTACCATAGAATATTTCCATACATATGGCATTGGATAGAGATATAGGTTCATATATTGAAACTAACAAAGCAATGTAATGCTTTTGTTACCACTTTTTTTGTAGAAGGTTGCATGGATCATGTCTGGGGGATGTGGGTGGAGCAAATTGCGTTAGATTGTGATTGGTGGAGAGATGGTCCTATTGTTCTCTTTGACCAATCATTCAAAGAAGTGGACTCAGTGCCTTAGAATAAGAAGAGTTTGTAGTTGACAGTTCTCCACAACTCCTCCAGGATATCAGTCATTGCTGATCAGATCTGATTGTGGACTCCAGACTTCAGGTGAAGATGAACTCTCTCAACCCCACCAGGGACAATTCTGCTGAACAGGAGGAACACAAAGACCTCGGTATGTTTCTTGCTCTCCCTCCTTTTTCATTTTACACTGTTCTGTCATATTCGTTGTTTTCCTTTTCAAGTTTAAAACATACACGCCTCACTTTTCATTTAATATGCAATCTTACATTTTGTTTCATTGTAATTTGACTAGTAGTTTTGCTGTACACATTTGAATAATTTCTGTTTTGCCTCACAGTTCAACCAAATGTTGAATTTAGAATGCAAGTTATTTTAGTAACTTAAGTCTTAGGTAACCACTTAATATTATCATATCCAAAAGGAGTGTGTTGCATCATGAATTGTTGTGAGCTTGTAAAACTGCTAGTTTAGCCATGTTATTATGTATTAGGGTTATGAAGAACATGGTTAGTTAGATAATTACTGTCTTTCTACCTCTCAAATATCTTTCCTTTATCTTTGTTTCCAATCCAGTATTGCATCATCAGTCTGTAGGGGTGTGCCGATACACTAATTTCACGAAACGATACGATACGATATTTGGCTCACAACTTCGATACGATTTCGATACGATACGCACTTTTTTATTATGAAAATATATCGAGGAGAAAAAAAGAAAATGCAAACAATTTAAACAAATAATTCTGTTTTTGCATTATTCAGACATGCAAACTTGTAGCTTTTCAGCTACAATAGCCGTTTTGAATCCAAATAGTATGACACCTGACCCGAAAAAAACATGTTGTCACTCTTTTTTTTTTTTTTTAAAAACAATAATTTTTTTCCCCCAAAACGATACATATCGTCGCGAAAACGTATCGCGATATATCGCGGCACACCCCTATCAGTCTGGCTTCCCTGTCATACCAGAGGTGAAAAGAAGCTTGGCTAAACAAAAACTCCACTGCTGTGATCAGTGTGGAATAAACTTCCCTAAACTGTCTAAACTTAAAATACACCAGAGAATTCACACTGGAGTGAAACCCTATGGTTGTGACCAATGTGGAGAACACTTCGCTGTGATGTCTTCCCTTAAAACACACCAGAGAATTCACACTGGAGAGAAACCCTATGAATGTGACCAGTGTGGAAAACACTTCTCTAGAATTACCAGTCTTAAAAGCCACAAGAGAATTCACACTGGAGAGAAACCCTATGGATGTGATCAGTGTGGACAGCGCTTCTCTGAGATGTCCACCCTTAAAAGACACCAGAGAATTCACACTGGAGAGAAACCTTATGGATGTGACCAATGTGGACAACACTTCTCTGATACGTCCACCCTTACAAAACACCAGAGAATTCACACTGGAGAGAAACCCTATAGCTGTGAACAGTGTGGACAACACTTCTCTCGAATGGACAGCCTGGAAAGACACCAGAGAATTCACACGGGAGAAAAACCATATGGATGTGACCAGTGTGGACAACACTTCTCTGAGATATCCACCCTTACAAAACACCAGAGAATTCACACTGGAGAGAAACCCTATAGCTGTGAACAGTGTGGACAACACTTTTCTACAACGTGCAACCTTAAAACACACGAGAAAATTCACACTGGAGAGAAATCCTATGGATGTGACCAGTGTGGACAACACTTCTCTCAAATGGGCAACCTGGAAAGACACCAGAGAATACACACTGGAGAGAAACCCTATGGATGTGACCAGTGTGGACAACACTTTTCTCAAATGTCCAGCCTTAAACGACACAGTAGAATTCACACTGGAAAGAAACCCTAGAGCTGTGAACAATCTTCGTTAAATTAGACACATTACATTAGAAAGGATCAGAAACATGCAACATGATGACCCATTGTTGTTCCTTTAAGCAGTTGTTGCCTAGCAAGTGTGCCTAGCTGTTATGAACATATTACATGTATATTAGCATTGCCGTTATAGATGTGTGGACACTAATGTTTTAGTAATGTAATAACACGGTGCACGAGAATGCTACTCACGCCAAAGTCCTTGTAATGGTGGCCCACAACAGAATAAACTAAATACTAGTACTTGTCTTGTGTCTGCACTCATGAAAGTCACGTAGTTTGAAACAGGTAAGTAAAAAGTCTACATTTACAGACAGCTGTAAATAATGAATTGTCTTCACTTTAAATTAGGGCACATAATAACATAAACTAATGATTTATAGTTATTTTATGAATGTTTTAAAACACATAATGTTAAACATGAACAAACATGGAGGTATTCATTCCACAAATTACCTACAAGTAAAATTGTGGAAAGAATAATCTGCAGATAATGTTTAAATGTAAATTATGTTTCAAAGCCTATAATATGTTCCCAGATAACCAGAATAACAGCTAACTAACATAAATTAGGTGACTATGAATAGTTAGGGATTAGGGTTAGCCTGTATCTGGGTGTAGGATGGATGTTTTTGAAAGAATGGGTTGATAAAAAAATACATATAAGAATTAAGATGGTAGTTTGATGAAAAGTGCTGAAACACGGTACATGGACGCTGACAGACTTTCACATCATTGTGAGAGGATATTTGATCAACTCAAGTCTGACAACCTGTCACATTTAACACCAATCTGTCATCAGTTGTGGGTTTTTAGTCCTAGAGGTGATAGCATTAAACATCATGTCCATGTACAGTATTTGACTAGAGTTTAACTTTTTGGGGCAATTGACAGTACACTGGTAGAATTCATTCCCTGTTCAATTGAAATTGTCTTTATTGACAACTTTGTTACCATGCAGATTGATTTTCACTATTGTGTCCTACTGCTACACTCAACAATGTTTTCATTATTTAATGACATTGCTCACAGTCTCCTGACATTTTTCAAGGCTCTTGTTATAGTCATTTGATTGCCTTGTGGGTTAACCCCTTGCTGGTGATATTTTCCAGTCCTCTCTCTGGACCAGGGGTGTCAAACTCAATTTGGTGTCCGGGCAAGATTGGTCAAATTGTGACTTGAGGTGGGCAGGAACCAGTTGCGGATACACATGCGCGCTCACGCATTCAGTTATACAGCATTGTTTTTCAATCTGTTGTCTGAACTTGTCTCAGAAAACAAACAATGCAATTTGTAACAATAATAATAATTATAATAATTATAATTATTATTATAAACCATTTTAAGTAGAATAATTCAATATGAAGTTAAACAATACCTGGTAATTTGTGTGGGTTGTTAAATAATTACATATATAGAACAGTGGTGTAAAGTAACTAATTACATTTACTCAAGTACTGTACCTAAGTAAAGATTTGAAGTAGTTTTACTTTATTAGAGTATTTCCAATTTCCAGAACTTTTACTTCTACTCCACTACATCTCAGTCACTGCTATAACTACAGCGACCAGGCAGGTGAACACGTCATCTGCTGTTGTAGTGTCTGTCATAGGCACCAGCCCCACAAACTCCTCAGTGACGGTCAAAGATGCATCAACACCACGAATTTCCATGATTTTTCAAAAATAGCAGATCTACAAGCAGATCCACTTTATATCTGCTATTTTTGAATAGCCAAATAAATCTTAAAATTACAGAGATGCTTTCCCCAGATAGAATGTTAAATACACTCTGAGTTCAAATAACACTGAGGATTTCACTGGGCAAGCTCCTGAGAAATAAAAGAAGCAGCTTTGATACATTTATTTTTTAACACATATATGATTAATGCTTCTAACTACCTATTATATATATAATAATATATAATATAGACATAAAAAAGTTAGAGAACCACGTTATAGCAACATAAGTGTTTCAGAAAACTGTTAGCATGTAGGAGACATTTGTAAAGATTTCCATGATTTTTCAAAAATAGCAGATCTACAAGCTCACAGTGCAGCACTCAGTGCAGCACTATGAGCTTGTAGATCTGCTATTTTTGAATAGCCAAATAAATCTTAAAATTACACAGATGCTTTCCCCAGATAGAATGTTAAATCCACTCCGAGTTCAATTAACACTGAGGATTTCACTGGGCAAGCTCCTGAGAAATAAAAGAAGCAGCTTTGATAGATTTATTTTTAACACATCTAAGTCACTTGCTGCTTCAGACAGAGAGAGAGAGAGAGAGAGAGAGAGAGAGAGAGAGAGAGAGAGACTGACTCCTGTGTGAGGATCAAAGAGTATAGCCATTACTACTCGACTAGTAGTTGAATAGACTCTTAACGAGCCAATCAGCCACAACATTCCACAGCTGGGGAGAGACAAAGCGGGCCATCAAAGGTACTTGCTGCAGCCAAGTAGCCCGTGGCGGAGTGGGGGAGATCTGCTTGGACGCTCAGCAAGGCAATGTAAACTCCGACTCTATGTCTGTTAGATGTAGTATCAATTTACTATTTTTAAAAGTATTTCCTGGGCCGCCATCGACCTTTCCGTGGGCCGCAAAACGCCCGCGGGCCGCGAGTTTGACACCGCTGCTCTGGACACTAAAACGGTGGCTTATGTCAAGGACCCCCAAATTGATATGTATTTTGCCACAGGACCCCATCTGAACAGATTGTGTGCCAGGGATCCCCAGAAGAGATTTGGGTTTAAACACTCTAAATCCTTCAAAATATTTCACGCTCTATCACAATGATGTTTTCTAATCTACAAGCTCACAATGCATGGCATCATGATGCTTTGTGAGCTTGTAGATCAGCTAAATAGCCTAAGTAAGTTATACCATGGGGACTCCCTGGAACCCCTTCATGTGTGAAGTTTTTCCATTCAGCTCATTGGATAAAGCACAGGTCCACAATGAGAATAGATGAACAGTAACCGCATTCATTTATAAAAAATAATTAAAAAAATATATTTGAAAACTAAATGATTAAATAGCATAATGTTTAGTGCACTAACTGGCGGCACCGCCAGACACCAACTTACTGTGATTTGATCATGAATACCGTGAAAATTCTTCATACAAGAAAAAATGAGAAAACTAATAATTAAGAATCAATCAAGAAGGGTTTATTTGTCACTCGCTTGGTACAATAAGTGTAATATTGATGAACATGTTCAGCAAAGACAGTGATAACACAAAAATGCAATATAACAAATCAGCACTGTCTCTAACAAGAGACCCCCACAAGAGACAGTCGGGGCAGTAGCATGCCACTTGGACACAGGACGGGGTCTGATCAGCCCCGGTCAGGTCGCCTGGAGGAGGGTGTCTGTTGCAAGACCCGAAACACCCGGTGACTCCAGGAAACAACACTGATGATGTGTCCAAGTTTGTGCCATGACAAAACGCACAGAAGAATCCCCTACTTCTGGTCAGACAAAGGAAGAGCCAGGCCCGGAGGCAACCCACGGTGCCTAGAGCCTCCTAGTGTCGCCAACACCTGCTGCAACATCTCACCAACCTGGCCTGGCATTGGCCGGACTGATAGCGTGGATTCACCCACACATATTCCATGTGTGAGTGGATCCGTGATGTCAGTGTGGCTATAGTGCCAGGCTAGCCCTAACCCCTAATTAGCACTTTCTCTAACCCACAAGACACAGTGGGGGGCAGTAGCATGCCACTTGGACACAGGCAGAAAAAAACAAACAAAATCCAGAATAATGTCTCTTTCTTTCCTTAGTTCCCCACCTTTTTAGTCCATGTCAGCTGAACATGCATCTGGAAGTGCAAATATAGCAAGTAACACATGTGAGTCAGCAACACCACTGGTTGTGTTGACAATGCTATCAGTAAATCTCAGCTGCTTAGTCACTTGCAAGATTATTTTGCTCCCCATCAGCATGATTTGGCGAGCATGGAAAAACCTCATTATTGGCCATCATTGGGGATGAGCGCTGAGTGAAACTGATGCTTCTACACAAATGTAGAACTAACAAAATATATTGTAACACAATTATCTATGTCTACTTATGCAGGCCTGCTTCCAACAATCAAACTCGGACATTGAACTCAGTTAGTATTTTTTATTGAAGTGATCACATTTACAGTAATGGAATATTCAGAATACAATGAATCACAATATGACACTAAATACTTCATAATGCATTTTGCTTACATATCGCAGTGCATCGATCAGTGTCACTGTTCTTCCACTTGCTGCTTTGAGACACCTGGCATCGCTTTGCTTTAACCAACTTGAAGCCAGTCTGGGTCATCCAACTCTGCCACTGGCTTCCTTTTCTCTTTCATGAATAGTCCAATTTCTGTACGCAATTGAAAGAAACTCTTCAGCACAGCTCCAATTTGTTCAGTTGTCTGTCTTGTCTTTCAGTTGACTGTTCAAATCTCCAGCTAGGTCCCCGATTATCTCTGCCACAGCATTTCTAGACAAGTTGATATTGGCAAAAGCCTCTCTCTTCTCAGGGCACACCAGCTCAGCTGCCGCCAGCATGCAATCTTTGATGAATTCTCCATCTGAGTCCAGCTTTGACGCAGCAGCTATTTTTCTGGCAATCACATAGCTGGCCTTGACAGCTAGATCAGAGTCTCTCGGCTGAGTCTCACAGCATTTGGTGAACACAGATTGTTGTTTTCCTAGAGCTGCTTCAAGCTTGTTTACCTTCTGTGTTCTGAGTTCTCCTTTGAACTGGTCATATTTTTTAGCATGCAAAGTTTTGTAGTGTCGTTTGATGTTGTACACCTTTGCCACAGCCACGTGTTGTGAGCATATCAGACACACCGGTTTGCCGTTGCCTTCAGTGAAGAAAAAAAGCTCTTTCCATTTGCTGTTGAATACCCAACCTTCTTTACCAACTTTTCTTTTCCTGGACAACATTTTGAAGCACAGCAGCAAACAGTCTCAGCCTTGCGTGTTGTTACTGGTGTTGCTTACCTGAGCACTCTGTGTCTTTATACTGTGGCTGACAACGTGGGTGGGGCCCTAGTGGTCCTCAGTGCAGGGTGGGAGGTGCTTATGCAAAGCAGGTGTTAACTGCCACCTTATGCAAAGCAGGTGTTAACTGCCGCCTAGATACCCACAACAAGCTGCTGGCACAGACAGCAGGGAGAGGGAATGGGGTTAACCAGCATGTTAAGTGAGAAAATACCATCAAACTGCTGCTAGAGTTTACATATTATCATATTATTGCCAGACCTGAAAGGTATGGCCTACACAAGCCTTTGTCACCAATTTGTCCATACATGGTATGTCTGGTTGTGGTTAAGTTTCTTATGCATGAATAAATAGGCTAACACTAGTCGTGACATCACTATTATGTCACACGTATAAATACGGTTGGTATATAACGTAAGACACAAAGATTTCAGAATTAGACTTCACACGACTTCACACAACACCGGCTTAGGTCTGGCACAACCAGGTCTCCTGGTCTTGTTACATATATTATACATCTCCCAAAACAATGTATTGTACAATCAGAACAGAACAAATATTACATACAAATATAATGATCCTGTGGATGCATCCACTCATATCTAATGACCTGAATCCACTTTTTCCTCCTCATTGACTTGAGTCTCAGGAGAAAAAGTGGAGTGTTTTTAAACAGGAACATAACAGACATAACACGTAAGAACTGGTTCTTAGCTTTGTCATTTCAACTGGCCATGCAGACATTTTTACAATCTTGATAATCCACTGGGAGACTGCTTAACTATGTGGAATTCACCACAGTGTTTCCACATTGTTGTGAGGTTTTCACATCATCTATATCAACATGTTTTATTGATGTTTTTATGCAATATGATAATCAACATTATAACCACAAAATAGTATACATGAAAGGAGTATGTGATCCTCATATTTATAGTTTGAACTTTTTTATACTTTTATATGTATTTTTGAAAAATATAAACCCCAGGGTTGATTGCGATTGATTGTGACTTGAGGAGATAAGCAGGTCTCAAGATTTTTTTTCCACCTCCCTGCCAGTTACAGAATAATTATTATGTAGTCATTTTCTGTATAGCTGTTACTTTTTTTGTCCTAACCCTCATAAAGAATTGTGTAAAGGCAAAGTTGAGCTTCTAGCCTACTTCTTATGTGTAAACATTGTCCTTGACACTGAGTACCTGGAGTTTCCAACAACGTGTGTGATCAACATATGAAAGGCTACAATAGACCACCAAAACTGCCAGCTATGCAAAGTCAGGCCACTTCACAGATGTTTTCAAATTCCTATGAACCCTGTTACTGTGTCGCCTCCATGGGGGTATTGCTGTTTTGCAACAATATTCTATATATCTTCATAAGTGACTCTGTGTAATATGTAATATTTAGATTGTTTCATCCAAGCTCTCATATTTCTGGTATAGAAGCCAACCACTTTAGCTGAGGCAAACTGTTTTATCACTATCACTAATTTGAGTATTGAATACAAGGCAGCAAAGAGCATATGGTATTTAAAATGAGTGAGAGCTGGTGCAAGAACTTCTGAAAGTTTGTGACACATGACATTGATTGATTGAATACTTAACAGTTTGCAAAAAAAGTACAGTGATAACGCAAAAAGCCTTATGGGCTTAGTTCCATTGTGGTTCTGTGTATTCAATGAATCGAGACATTTAAAGATAATATACAATAATAAGCAAAACATATACTAATAAAAAAATAAAATATGTACAGTAAACAGTTTGGGGTGGGGGGTATGATTTATGGTGATAAAAATACTATTACAGGGACCAGTTACAAATTGCAGATACATGTAGGTGCTCTTTTATGGTGGTTTTGAAGGAGCCAGCTGGAGTATTTTAAAAATAATTCTATGACACACTGGAAGCCATTGCACCGAGTATGAGGATAATCATCATAATTACTACTCGGCATTATGACTGGCTTGCTAGCTTAACAGCTAACAGAACAGTCTTTTTTTATTTCAGCAATTGTGACACTGTAACGGGTGTCAATCTTAAGACTCCACCTAACCCCTAGCATTCCTATTTACTTGTTTCGCTTCTTCTAGTTAATGTTTAGATATGTTGATTACCTGTTCCTGTTAAGTTATTTAGATAGATGTATACTTGACCACACATACTGCGAATTTAGACAGATGCTAGGTTTAAATTGTACCTGGTTTACCTAGTTACTTTTAAACAATTGTTTTTCTTTGTTCTCTACTTACATGGTCATTTACTCTTGTCATTTGCTGACTTTGTTGATTTGGCCACTTACTCTGATTTTGCACTCGTAAGACATAGTGGATAAGAGCATCTGCTAAGTGCCTAAATTATAAATTGAATGGATGGAGTGCATCTGATGCCATTTTGAATAGTCTGCCCACTTGTGTATGGGGGTTGATCATGTGGAAAGAATGATCTGCAGATCATTTTAAAATGTAAATTATGTTTCAAAGGCTATAATATGTTCCCAGATAACCAGAATAACAGCTAACTAACATACATTAGGTGAATAGGAATACCATTGAATGATAAACAACGTATACTCCCTTCCATCAGAGAATCACTGGTACATTTAGTTAGTAGCATAGTAGCCTAATTACCCTAACAACAGTGTTTTTATGTGTGCTGGTTGTGAGTAAACCAACATCAAACAAGTGATGTTGGTTATGTAGTCCACACATTTTAGAAGTAAAGTTAGTCTAGTTAATATACTTTTGAATAACACAGTGTGCCTTACTTGCAGTGGCCAATAACCTGGCCATGAACTGTTTACTCTTTAGAGTAATACTGTAGTTAACATACACACACTAGTAAATGGTTGAACAATTGAATACTACTGCTAGTATTACTACTACGGCTGCTATACTGTGACTATCTATACCACTAGAGAACATAACAGTTGTACCAACAAACAATTATACAAATACGATGCTGTCCATTCACTACACCAGGTTGTATTGTTCTGAAGGAATTTGGAGCATGCATGTACAAATGAAGTTTCTACAACTTGAATGGCCTTGCAGTGTCTCAATTCAAACACATCAGGACACTAATAGCGTTGTTTATTTCACATGTAAATGAAAGCAGGACATGCATGAGATTAAGACATCAGATATATTGTTGAAAATATATTTTTCACTTAATAATAGTTGTATTTATTAGAACAACTAAACATGACCAGCAATAAAGCACAGATATATTTCTATGTTCATGGAATAATTTATGGATTCATTTTTATGTTTTAGTTATGTTTCAGTATTGCATTCATTAAACATTGGCTTTTCATTAAACTTTATTCAACGTGTAAATGTCCCGCTGTGAAACAGCAGTACATGCAGAATAGCAATGATAGCGGTTTATATTTTACTTTTCAAAGTCAAAGGTAGGTTGTGCAATGGTCTCCCATTACTTTTTGAGCCTTCAAAGTACATAATATGTGTCCATTGATTTCAGAAGTTAGTCTATGTATTTACCTTTTAGTAATAACATGGTTACAAAACAAACCTTACCCTTTCTTTCCCCCTATTAGAGAGTAGATGATAGTCCTCCTCTTTGAGGTCATTTACACCTGTATTATGAGACACCACTTTTGATCACCCAGGATGCAAATGGTGAATCGACACTTAGGATGTATTGAAATGCAAAGTATGACAAGGTCTATAAGAACAGATGACCGTTCTGTACAAAACAACAACAGCCCTGTAGAGAACCAGACCACTGTCTTCTATGTACTAAAGTGAAATCAATTTAAAGATAGACTGCACATATTACATTGTTGAATCCTGTTGACACTGTACATTTACCCATGCTATTGGTTCTATGTACCATAGAATATTTCCATACATATGGCATTGGATAGAGATATAGGTTCATATATTGAAACTAACAAAGCAATGTAATGCTTTTGTTACCACTTTTTTTGTAGAAGGTTGCATGGATCATGTCTGGGGGATGTGGGTGGAGCAAATTGCGTTAGATTGTGATTGGTGGAGAGATGGTCCTATTGTTCTCTTTGACCAATCATTCAAAGAAGTGGACTCAGTGCCTTAGAATAAGAAGAGTTTGTAGTTGACAGTTCTCCACAACTCCTCCAGGATATCAGTCATTGCTGATCAGATCTGATTGTGGACTCCAGACTTCAGGTGAAGATGAACTCTCTCAACCCCACCAGGGACAATTCTGCTGAACAGGAGGAACACAAAGACCTCGGTATGTTTCTTGCTCTCCCTCCTTTTTCATTTTACACTGTTCTGTCATATTCGTTGTTTTCCTTTTCAAGTTTAAAACATACACGCCTCACTTTTCATTTAATATGCAATCTTACATTTTGTTTCATTGTAATTTGACTAGTAGTTTTGCTGTACACATTTGAATAATTTCTGTTTTGCCTCACAGTTCAACCAAATGTTGAATTTAGAATGCAAGTTATTTTAGTAACTTAAGTCTTAGGTAACCACTTAATATTATCATATCCAAAAGGAGTGTGTTGCATCATGAATTGTTGTGAGCTTGTAAAACTGCTAGTTTAGCCATGTTATTATGTATTAGGGTTATGAAGAACATGGTTAGTTAGATAATTACTGTCTTTCTACCTCTCAAATATCTTTCCTTTATCTTTGTTTCCAATCCAGTATTGCATCATCAGTCTGTAGGGGTGTGCCGATACACTAATTTCACGAAACGATACGATACGATATTTGGCTCACAACTTCGATACGATTTCGATACGATACGCACTTTTTTATTATGAAAATATATCGAGGAGAAAAAAAGAAAATGCAAACAATTTAAACAAATAATTCTGTTTTTGCATTATTCAGACATGCAAACTTGTAGCTTTTCAGCTACAATAGCCGTTTTGAATCCAAATAGTATGACACCTGACCCGAAAAAAACATGTTGTCACTCTTTTTTTTTTTTTTCAAAAACGATATTTTTTTCCCCCAAAACGATACATATCGTCGCGAAAACGTATCGCGATATATCGCGGGACGATATATCGGCACACCCCTATCAGTCTGGCTTCCCTGTCATACCAGAGGTGAAAAGAAGCTTGGCTAAACTCCACTGCTGTGATCAGTGTGGAATAAACTTCCCTAAACTGTCTAAACTTAAAATACACCAGAGAATTCACACTGGAGTGAAACCCTATGGTTGTGACCAATGTGGAGAACACTTCGCTGTGATGTCTTCCCTTAAAACACACCAGAGAATTCACACTGGAGAGAAACCCTATGAATGTGACCAGTGTGGAAAACACTTCTCTAGAATTACCAGTCTTAAAAGCCACAAGAGAATTCACACTGGAGAGAAACCCTATGGATGTGATCAGTGTGGACAGCGCTTCTCTGAGATGTCCACCCTTAAAAGACACCAGAGAATTCACACTGGAGAGAAACCTTATGGATGTGACCAATGTGGACAACACTTCTCTGATACGTCCACCCTTACAAAACACCAGAGAATTCACACTGGAGAGAAACCCTATAGCTGTGAACAGTGTGGACAACACTTCTCTCGAATGGACAGCCTGGAAAGACACCAGAGAATTCACACGGGAGAAAAACCATATGGATGTGACCAGTGTGGACAACACTTCTCTGAGATATCCACCCGTACAAAACACCAGAGAATTCACACTGGAGAGAAACCCTATAGCTGTGAACAGTGTGGACAACACTTTTCTACAACGTGCAACCTTAAAACACACGAGAAAATTCACACTGGAGAGAAATCCTATGGATGTGACCAGTGTGGACAACACTTCTCTCAAATGGGCAACCTGGAAAGACACCAGAGAATACACACTGGAGAGAAACCCTATGGATGTGACCAGTGTGGACAACACTTTTCTCAAATGTCCAGCCTTAAACGACACAGTAGAATTCACACTGGAAAGAAACCCTAGAGCTGTGAACAATCTTCGTTAAATTAGACACATTACATTAGAAAGGATCAGAAACATGCAACATGATGACCCATTGTTGTTCCTTTAAGCAGTTGTTGCCTAGCAAGTCTGCCTAGCTGTTATGAACATATTACATGTATATTAGCATTGCCGTTATAGATGTGTGGACACTAATGTTTTAGTAATGTAATAACACGGTGCACGAGAATGCTACTCACGCCAAAGTCCTTGTAATGGTGGCCCACAACAGAATAAACTAAATAGTGGTCTTCAAGAGACAAGAAGGTGGCTGCACAGTGGTAGCTAATATTGTATTATAGGATGCAAAAAAACAAGGTTTTTGTCCTATAATAAAATATTGGCTACCAGTGTGTACTGGCCACCTCCTTGTCTCTTGAAGACCACTATTTAATACACACATTGTAGTGCATGTAGTTTTCAAAGTAATTATTATAAAATTACAGGTATGGTGGTGTCTGGTGTTGAAGCCAGTTAGCACAAATTGTTTTATATATGTATGCCTTTTGACTTCTTGTATATTCTTGATTGCTGCTATAGATACCATACCTGTCTTAACTCATTCCCTGCCTAGAACGACAAAAACGACTTCTGTCCCTTAAGCCATTGTTATGACCCTAGGGTCATATTATGTATTTTCCTGTGTGTGTTCCCCCTCATTGGTGTGTTTGTGAATGAGTGGTGAGGAGTGAGTGATTTGTATACAGCTGGAGTGAATGGTGACTAGGCTGGGGACTATAAAGATGGCTGTCCCCAGTCACTCAGATGTCTTCCTTCGAACCAGCCTTCAACCACACCGGTCATGTGTTTGATAGTGATTTTAGCTCTGTTATGTGTGTTTTAGAGTTGCTAGTTTTAACATGGGTTAGTTAGTTTACAGCTTTTAGTGAACTGTTGTTGCTAGTAGTGAACTAACTTCTCTTTAAGATTCAGAGAGTGAGTCAGCCTTCATCTTTACTTCTTCGGCCGCCAATTCTTTCATCCATCACTTTATCGTCTTTATCCTCTTATGTGATAGTAAAATGGGCACGCCTGGAGAGATTTGAGTCAATTCTATTTCTATTTTCAGATAGTGAGACAAATAATATGTGGGTCTTTCCAATTCCCTTGTCTCATATACACATTTGTTCTGTCTGGGCACATTTTCAGCTGTCCAGCAGGTGTGTTTGCCTTGCATTCGTAGCATATTTTTAATGACACCATAATGGATATCTCTGATGCTTTGAAAACAGCCCTCGGCTTCGTCCTCAAAGTTTCAAACAGTTTTATTATACTAGGTGTCAAAACCGGTGGGAGTATTTTGGCAACAAATGAGAAATACATTAGTTTGTGAAGCATACAAATACCATCCAGCACACATACATATATGAGACTGACAGTGAGACTGAGATTGTGAGGCAGTGGCACAGCCAGAACTGAAGTATTGGTTGGGCCTGGCCAGGGGTGGGTGGGCCGTATGCGCTCGCAAGTGTAATCTATTCAATTAATATTTTTGCCTTCAATTTTGTCTTTGAGATCAACAGGTGCTTCCAGGCAAAACACTGAATATTCTTACGGGGTACACACACACACACACACACACACACACACACACACACACACACACACACACACACACACACACACACACACACACAGTACCCCTCCAAACACACACACACTAGCCTACAGCCTACTCACATGATCAGCACCATAGTCCACATTAAAAGACAGCCGTAAATAATGAATTGTCTCTAGATTGGGGCACATAATAAAATCTACTAGTGGTGTATAGATCTTTTATGAATGTTTTACACAGCATAATGTTAAACATAAACAAACACGGAGGTATACATTCCACAATTTACCTACAAGTAAAATTGATCATGTGGAAAGAATGATCTGCAGATCATTTGTAAATGTTTAATTTGCTTTATTTTTGTAGCCTGACTCATCATGATCATAGCTTTGATCATGTTCACCCTTCTGTCCCCCTGAGGATTGTTGTCCTCTTTGAATGCATTTACATCTGTATTAAGAGATGTCCACTTGTGATCACCCAGAATGCAACTGGTGAACAGACCCATTGAGACAGTGGCACATCTAATTGTAATCAATGACCACATTTGCATGGATATAGGTCATTTTCTAAAGACAGCTAATGATCATTCACAGGACTAAAGGAATGTTGCAGTGCAGGTGAGGGAGATATTTCTAAATACCTATAATTCTAGAGAACACAAGATGTTTGCCAATAAATGAAGATGCTGTGATATACAATGAAGACTATGAACAGAATATAGCAAACAGTTATTCCTTCACCACACCACGTTGTATTGTTCTGAAGGAATTTGGAGCAATTTAAAACTTAAATATACTTCAATGAAAACAACAAAACAGAAAAATGCAAATGTGAACTTTGATAATAAATGATCTAATTTGGTCAGATGTTGCACTTTGACCTCTCACCATGACACAAGGGTTAATAAGCAGAACATTGTACATTCCATCTTAAGACCTGACTCTGATGAGAGAATGATTTCATATCACTAATACATATATTTATGAGTGAATAAAACATTGTTGAAGTCTGAAGATACTGATTGTCTATTTACTGTACATGCATGTCACAATATATACATTTATAAATACTGAGTGTCATATTCATATATTTTATATGCATCTTATAGGAATTAAGACATATTTGAATACTCAAATATTAATCAATTCATCCACAAATGGACAATCTTGGTTCTCTTGTAACAGAAAGTCAAAAGTGTCTAGAAGGTTGCATGGATGGAACATGTGTGGGGCAGGTGGGAGGGGCGGAGCATGTAGAAGTATGTTGGGTTGTGATTGGTGGAGAGATCAGGATGTATTGTTCTCTTTGTCCAATCATTCCAAGCAGTTAGTTGGCTCCGCCCCAGGCTCTCTAGTATAAGAAGAGTTTGTAGTTGTAATTTATCCACAACTCCTCCAGGATATCAATCATTTCTGATCAGATCTGACTGTGGACTCCAGAATTCAGTGGAAGATGAACTCTCTCAACCCAACCAGGGACAGTTCTGCTGAACAGGAGGGACCCAAAGAAAATGGTATGTTACTTTCTCTACCTCCTTTCTAGTTTTAATTCTGTACTTGCATTACTTTACTCTTCAAGTTATAAATTAAGCAGTCTCACTTCTTGTCTCAATTTTATATTGTGTGTCTCAGATCTATACTTGTATTTCATTTGAATTTGATATATTATTTATGCTCTTTATTGCTGCTTTGGCTCCTTTGTTGTCTCAGCTTGTAGCTTGAATGTATATATTACCATGGTTGATTAACTTTTCTGGGGAACAGTTTAATGTAAATAGGTACATTTGTACTATAATCCCACCTCTCAACCATATTTCCTTTGTCTTTCTGCAATCCAGTGTTGAATCATCAGTCTGGCTTCCCTATGCTACCAGCAGTGAATGAACAAAGAAGCTTGGCTAGACCAAACCAACACTGCTGTGATCAGTGTGGACAACACTTCAGTTACATGTCCAAACTTAAAAGACATCAGACAATTCACACTGGAGAGAAACCCTATGGATGTGACCAGTGTGGACAACAGTTCTCTCGAATGGGCAACCTTAAAACACACCAGAGAATTCACACTGGAGAGAAACCATATGGATTTGATCAATGTGGACAACACTTCTCTCTAATGTCCATCCTTAAAACACACCAGTTAATTCACACTGGGGAGAAACCCTATGGATGTGATCAGTGTGGACAACACTTCTCTATGATGTCCAACCTTAAAAGACATCAGAGAATTCACACTGGAGAGAAACCCTATGGATGTGATCAGTGTGGACAACACTTCGATCAAATGGCCCACCTTAAAGCACACCAGAGAATTCACACTGGAGAGAAACCCTATGGATGTGATCAGTGTGGACAACACTTCTCTTTTATGTCCACCCTTAAAACACACCAGAGAATTCACACTGTAGAGAAACCCTATGGATGTGATCAGTGTGGACAGCACTTCTCTGAGATGTCCACCATTAAAAGACACCAGAGAATTCACACTGGAGAGAAACCTTATGGATGTGACCTGTGTGGACAACACTTCACTCAAATGTCAACCCTTAAAACACACCGAAGAATTCACACTGGAGAGAAACCCTATAGTTGTGAACAGTGTGGGAGTAACTTTAAGACAACATATTTGTTAAATAAACACCAGAGGATTCACACATGATTTAAATCCTAATTTTGGTCAATGTGGAATTAATTGTATACGGTTAAGCAGCCTAAAATGTCACACATGCACACATCAATGCAAATGATTGTGAACAGTGTGACAAGCACTTCATTAGAAACATAAATATTCGACATGGTGATCCATTAATGTTATTTAAGGCAGCTTATTGCAGATATTTCTGCTGGTGTTTCGATGTTGTATTAACTCACTTGGTTCCATTAACGTGTTTCACATGTTTTTTTGAAAAATTAGCATAAAAAACATTTTTTTTTGTGTGTTCAGAACCCAAGATATCATCATCTGAAGATGTGCAGCTCCATCCACTCCTTGCTTAACTTAGAACTGAAAAAGGCTGTATCTCGCTTCCTAAGCACTGTTTTCTGTGAAAAAAAAACGTATTTTACTGGGACAAAATCTGACAATTATGGCACTCAATTGTACTACCTAGGAGTATGTAAAAGAACAAAAACAAATAAACAAAACGTAGAAAAAAATACAAAAGTTCTGGCACTCAATGAGTTAAAGGACTGTATTCTAGATTCTACTTGCTCTTGTGTGTGATTGTCACAAGTGAGTGAAGCCGAGACGGGTTGCTCGGCTGGCTAAACTATGAGATTGTATGTATCTGTTCTACGTATCTAGCTCTTAAGTACTCAACTATGTACCTGATTCTTAACACAGCTCTTAAGTCTGCTGAGCTGTTATGAACCTATTACATGTATATTATCATTGCTCTGTTATAGATGTGTGGACTCTAGTGTGTTAATATTGTGTTAAAAATTTGCACAAGAGTGCTACTCACACCAGTCCTTGTAGTGGTGGCCCACGGTAGAATAAACTAAATTCCAGAGAAGGTGGGCGCACACAGTGGTTAGTGTGGAAAAGTTTTTACTTAGTCTAAATGAGCATGAGAGCACACATGAAAGATACATCTGATTAGTGTGAACAGTTTGACAAGACAACATTTTTTATTATTGTTTATTAAGACTGGTAAACTGTTATGAAGTCATACGGATGTTCATCTTAGATAGGGTGACAATAGTGTGAAGATACTCAATGAATTGCATGTCAAATTGTAAATGACAATTTTCCGGAAAAAAATCTATGTTGAAAAAACAAACAAACTATAACTGTTTGTCAAATTGCGTTAGCACAGTCTTTGTGGAACTTGCCCCACCAAATGTTTACTTCTTGTACCTGAGTGACAAATAAACCTCCCTTTATTGATTCTTTATTATTTTGTAGCACTTTCTTATTCACTAGGGGTAAGGTGGTGTCTGGTGTTGAAGCCATTTAGTACATAGATAGATAGTTAGATAGATAGATAGATAGATAGATTTTTATTATAGTGTAAGGTGGTGTCTGGTGTTGAAGCCATTTAGTACATAGATAGATAGATAGATAGATAGATAGATAGATAGATAGATAGATAGATAGATAGATAGATAGATAGATAGATTTTTATTACATGATGCCCAGCCCGCACAGGCTTATAAGACACTCACACAATGTACATACACCAAGATACACCACAAACAAAATACATAAAGATTTTGATTGTCCAAGTTGTGGGTTACGGGTACATCGTCCTCCACCTCAACTGCCATGCTTTCTCTATGAATCTTCCTAAAACAAAAACTTCCTTATTGAACAGACAACTTAACATATAACATTCAGACATCCAAAACAAATCTGGATTCTTATCATGCATGTTTTCAAATAAAGAATTTTGTACATCATTGTACAGTGGACAGTGAAAAACAAAATGAACCTCATCCTCCACAACTCCTAGGTCACAAAGAACACACAATCGCTGCTCCTCAGGAATGCCAGTATATCTACCCACCTCAACTGCCAGAGGTAATGCACCAGATCTTAACTGGGCACAGAGAGACCTCTGTCCTCTCTTTAGATTGAATGCAACATAAGGTTCAGTGATATAATTCTCTTTATATTGAACATAATTTCTTAACTTTGTTTTTTTTCAAATATCCACCCTCCATTGCTCCTGATGTAATATTGATAATTTATGTTTGACCGTATTTATGTTACAATGAAGGTTGTTCATAAAATATGCATTTAAATCAGAAAGTGGAAATATTGAAGAAGCCTCTCTTCTGACAGTTGGGTAAGGCGGTTCCACAGTCTAATCATTTCAAATCTCTGCCTTATGAGGCAGCTTTCCCAACCTGTGTCACCTTCAATAGCCAACTTAGTGGTATACTTGTGCACCCCGAGAAAACACCTTAAAGCTCTACTCTGAATATTTTTACATTCGGTGCCCTCCTCAAAGCCTCATACACCTGCTGCATAAAATAAAATGGAAGAAACCATAGAGTCAAAAAGCTTGGTAAATGTAGCAAAACCTAAATCAGGGCACATTTTCACTTTACTTAATATGGCACCTAATGCTCTACCTGCTGAGTCAGCCAATACTTTCCTCCCCTCAGAAAAACTCATGAATTCATGAAAAACAAAACCTAAGTATTTATATGAGGGGACATAACTCAAAGACATTGACCCAAAAGTAAAACTATGGTTACTCTGCTGTTCAGCTTTCCTTCTGTTAATGGCAAGTCTCCATTTACTGCACCATAGACCCACAATATCCAACATTTTCTGTAAATTTAACACATTTTCAGCCATCAGAGCAATGTCATCAGCATATAAAAGAATACTCAAATTAATATTTTCAATTGATAGACCCAGATTGGCCTGCTTGATTTCCTGAGCTAAATCATTTACATAAAGAGCAAACAGAGTGGGTGAGAGCACATCTCCTTGCTTCACACCAAATGGTGTGGGAAACCAGCCGGTTCTGAGGTCGTTTAACTGCAGGCAAGCGACTGGGGCTTTGTATAAAGCTTTGATGGCATTATACAATGTACCGTTAATACCTGAGCAGTAACTTGTATTCCAACAAGTCTCTATTGATCCAATCAAATGCTTTTTTTAAATCAACAAAACAAACAAATGTGCTTTTACCCTCCTCTAGTCTAGCTCTTACCACAGATGAAACTAGAAAATGTGCTCCACGGAGCACAAGTCTCCGCCAGCGGACTTGTGTTCTTCCAGAGAATGTAGCAATCTTTGCTGTGTCATGTTGTCAGCATTTGTGGCTCGTCTTTGTTTTTTGTCACTTAGGGATTCAAGTGGTCTTTGTCTCTGTTTCTTAGCTTTGGCTTTCTGCTGTCGGCATTGCGCCTTTGCTTCTTCATGAGGTTTCAGATGATAATTTCCTGCTTCTTCAGTTTGCGTAATGAGAGTTAGTTGCATTGTGTGATCTCAGCTGTGATCTCACTTTGTACTGGTGTGCTCCTCTATTCTCGGTGTGCGCTCCTCTCTTCTCTCTGTGCGCTCCTCTCTTCTCGCTGTACGCTCCTCTCCTCTCGGTACGCACTCCTCTCTTCTTGGTATGTGCTCCTTGTACTGGAAAGTACTGGAAAGTACTGTTCCTTGGTATGTGCTCCTTGTACTGGAAAGTACTGTTCCTGACTGTTCCTGAGCACAAGTCTCCGCCAGCAGCAGGATTTTTGGTAAGGAATTTATTCCAAGATTGGAACTTTTTCTGCTAATATCTCCTGACTAAATGTTAGCTTGGCTGATGGCACTGATGTCACTTCGGAACGCGCACCGCAGCGCTTCGAAGTGATTCACCTATTTATAGGTATGTATTTCGTCATGCGTCTCGCTAGCCAATCAAAGCACATCTTTTCAACATATTGTCACGTGTCACGTGAAGCTTGACCAATGTTAGCTTGGCTACGGGGGGGGGGGGGGGGGGGCACATCGAAAATCCGACGAAAACAAACTCTCCACCATGCCTTCGGCCTGGCGGAGACAATAACAAAAATATGATCAATACAAGCCCTGTTTTTTCTAAAACCGTTCTGTTCATCCACCAACACATTATTGAACTCCAGATAATCAGTAAGTCTCTTATTTAAAACACTGGAGTACAGCTTATAAACTGTACTGAGCAAGCTGATGCCTCTATAATTTAGAGGAACTCTAGGGTCGGCCTTTGGAGATTTTGGAATGGGTATAATTATTGATTTGTCCCACACAGAAGGTGTGATGCTAGTATTGAAACAAGTTTGACATAGTGTGTGTAATACAGACAACATATGAGGGGATTTAAGCACCTCATTGGGGAGTTCCTCCACACCCACTGCCTTTTTTAATCTAGCTCTGTCTATAGCATCCTGAACCTCCTGTATTGTTATATTATTATTTAGTGTATAATGTTGGTATGCTGTACTCTCATTGTCCCCTCCTCAAGTTCACGTTTTAATTTACAAGTTTATTTTAGAAATTGCTCATTAAAGAGAGGAAGGTTACAGCAAGCATACAGACCACTATAATCTTTCTCCCACTGTTTTAAAATCTGATTGGTTTCAAATGAGGATTCACCATTTTCCATTAGGATCTCCATTGGTATCAGCTTGCTCTTTTGGGGACCCAATCTATTTATTTCTCTCCAAAATAGCTGTGGATTATTAAACTGTGCTTGATCTAACTGTCCTCTGAACTGATCTAACTGCCCTCTCTTAAAACGTCTCTTGAAAAACCTAAGCCTTCTATCAAAATTAAATTGACATTTTTTAAATTCATCCTGAAGAATCCTCTTCCTGCCTGATCTTTACATTTTAAAAACACTTTTTCAGCTGTGCGCAGGTTAAGCTTAAGGTTAAGTTTAGTTCTATAAAACTTCTTAACATCATTATTTCTAATGGAACAGTGTTTGTCTAATTCTTTATACAGAAGATTACAAAATTGTCCATAACACAGATCTATATTATCCTGAGTTCTGCTACCATTTTGCAGCTGAGTTATAACCTCAATGAGAGCACCCTGCTGCGCCCTGCTGCGCCTGTGAGTCTACAGTCCTCTGAGTATGAATTTCACCTGCCTGAAAACGCACACAGAGCACCGAATGATCAGGCAGTCTGCTGCGCTCATCCAACAGTTTAACAGCATCATATCCAATGTGTTCTACAAGCTCAGAGGGAGTGTAAACACAAAATTTGCGGCATGTGTTTAAATCAGCATGTGGGGTCACAATATAGTCTACCACAGCTTTACCCCGCGTAGAAATAGACGTGAAGTTATCATTTTCTGGGTTTAACCTTCCATTAAGCACACAACATTTAGAATCTTTCAGAAATCCAATGAAGGTTTGCCCATGTTTATTTACACCTGTGTCCAATGCAGTCCTAGGAGGAATATCATCTTCATCAACATAATCTTTCAGATCTGCAATTCGACTATTCAAATCACCACAGATATAATAGCGTCTACATTAGCTGTGTATATCAATGCCAATAAATGATTAAAGAAAAGATCTGCGTTCCGTCCCCAAGTTGAAGTTTCAGGGGATAAATAACAAGAAATAATAAAAAAAGAATATTGCGACTCCCTGTGTTCAAAACGTAAACAAAGAATTCCATCATGCACTTTATCCACAATGTTAACGGAGAACTGCTCACATGACAGCTCTCCTCTGCACAATACGATTATGACCGAACCAAGTAAATCCCTCTAGAACAAGAGAGTCATTGGATAAGTGAGTCTCATTCAGAGAATCAGGATTTAGAGAATTGAGCAATACAGTTGAGGTCCACCCGTTAACATTCCAATTCCAATTGGGCATGTTCTCCTCAATCGGTTAGAGACGAGTTACGAGGCGTGTTTGCGCTCTCACCGGGTCCCGAGGGAATACGTTTCACCAGCCGCCCGTTTGCAACCATATAAAAGTCCTTCCCCGCCGGTATTTCACGCAGCAGGGCCCTGAAGTTTAGGTCCACTAGCCGTTCTGTGTGCGATTTTGCCGATGATACAGATGTGCCACTTCAAAACTTCACACGTTACTGTTCTTTCCCTGAAAGTGCCCTGAAAATGCATTTTTTTCCTCCCTGTTCTGCCCTTAAAAATGCACTGTTTTGCCCCTGAAAAGAAGTTGTCACTACACACCCCCGTTTCCCTTCAACAGACATCCATATACATGAGAACAAAATAATGTGTGTTGAAGAAGGTGTCAGACTCATTATGAGGCGAAAGGTGATTTGAAGAGGTCCTTGACCAGTTGCTCAAATTAATTAGCATCATAAAAGCAGTGATCATCAAAATAATTCAGCATTTTAAATGCAAGATGTGCCAATGCAAGATGTGCCATTTCAAAACTTCAAATGTCCTGCCATCGGCAAGACAGTACATTTTCAGGGGATTCCCAGGGCAATAAGAGGGACAAAGAGTACATTTTCAGGGGATTCCCAGGGCAATAAGAGGGACAAAGAAGGGTCTTTGTCCCTCTTATTGCCCTGGGAAACCCCTGAAAATGTACTGTCTTGCCGATGGCAGGACATTTGAAGTTTTGAAATGGCACATCTTGTACATCTGGTACACCTTTTGGAAATTGTCACTGCTCTTGAGCTTGACTTTTCTTCGGAGCACAGCCACCTTCTCCTGTGTGGACCGTAATTCCACCTTCACCAGCCCCGGCTGGCGTCCTCTCGCACGAATGCGCTCCACGGCCACTAGTTCAGGCACTGGGTCACACTCGAGGCCTGCTTGCAACAGGTCTTTCACCTGGGCAGTTAAATCCACGCTGGCATCTTGTGGTAACCCCACTATTATGAGAGAGACATCCGGATCAAACCTTTTATTTGGAATGGCATTGCCTTTTACGTCCTGCTCAATCTTTTCCATTCTTGCGCACATAATGCCCACTTCCAAGTCCAGATTCGAATGCACCTCTTTCACTGCGTTCTCCAGCTCCTTCTTAAGGCAGCCTGGCTGTCCGTTATCAGCTTTTCCATTGCTCCACGCAGACTGTCAATTTTATTATTGACCTGCTTTTCCACTGCAGACTGCATACGGTCCATTTTCGCATTAAGAGCTTTGAGTTCATTCATAATGGCAGTATCACCACCGCTCTCACCTTCCGCGTCTTTGTTCCTGCGTTCGGCACGTTGTCTCGTACTATCAGCCATACTGTTGTTCAAAACAAGACTTTTCAAGGCTAGTAGTACACTCCTGGTATTTATAAAGATGCTTGGCAGATGAGACACCGAGATTTGCGGTATTTCACAAGTTTTATTCAACTTTGTGGAGACAAACAGCAGGACAAAGGGCTCACGTGGCGTAAATGACAATTTTCCGGAAAAAAAATCTATGTTGAAAAAACAAACAAACTATAACTGTTTGTCAAATTGCGTTAGCACAGTCTTTGTGGAACTTGCCCCACCAAATGTTTACTTCTTGTACCTGAGTGACAAATAAACCTCCCTTTATTGATTCTTTATTATTTTGTAGCACTTTCTTATTCACTAGGGGTAAGGTGGTGTCTGGTGTGGAAGCCATTTAGTACAAATTGCTTTATATATGTATGCTTTCTGAGTTATTGTATATTGATGGTATTTTTTTTACTTCATTACACCTAGTTGTTATATTGCATTGTTTTGCTATTACTGTCTTTGCTGAACATGTCCCATCAATATTTGATTTATTGTACCAAGTGAGTGACAAATAAACCCTTCTTGATTCATTCTTGATGATTTTTTTTCTTATTTTTTCTTGTATGAAGAATGTTCTTTTTTCGTGTATGAATAATTTTCTTCTTTGTTCTTGTAAGAAGAACTTTCAATGTAATAATGATAAAATCACAGTAATTTGGTGTCTAGCAGTGCCGCCAGTTAGTGCACTAAACATTATACTATTAAACAATTTAGTTGTTTATATGACCATTCAAAGTCATTGGGCGGTGTGTGTGCAATATGATGACTGTAGTTACTATAAACACAACCCCAAACTACACTTGTATTTTCTGTAAAGGTCACAATATGTATACATACTATACATGATGCATGTCCTGCTGACATTTACATGTACAATTAACAACTCTATCCATGTCCTCATGTGTGAGAGTCCCTCTCTACATCCTCTTGTTATTCATTTCTCTATAGAAAGATTTCTATAGAGAAATGAACATGAAATTGCTCCAAATTCCTTCAGAACAACATAACCAGGTAGAAGCGGCTTTGGTGAAGAAAATACTGTTTGTTAAACTCTGTTTATGTGTGATTGTACATCACATGATCTTAATGTATCTTGAAAAAGTGTTAAGCACTATACTAGGATATAATGATCTACAGTTAATGTTTAAATGTAAATTATGTTCCAAATGCTATAATGTTCCCAGATAACCAGAATAACATATAACTAACATAAATTAGGTGAAAATGAATAACATTGAATTATAAACAATGTAGTCCCTTCCATCAGAGAATCACTGGTAGGCCTACATTTAGTTGCATACTAGCCTAATAAATAGAACCTTGTGTGTTGACAAAAACTCTTGAGAATACACTACAACTACTTGTACATTATGATTTAGTCTTTGTGTTTCTGTCAAATACATGTTCTGAACTTAACAACAGTGTGTTTATGTGTGCTGGTTGTGAGTAAACCAACATCCAAAAAGTGATGTTGGTTATGTAGTCCACACATTTTAGAAGTAAAGTTAGTCTAGTCAATTACTTTTACATAATGCAGTGTGCCTTACTTGCTGTGGCCAAGAACCTGGCCACATGGTTGAACAATTGAATACTACTACTACTACTACTACTACTACTACTACTACTACTACTACTACTACTACTACTACTAGTTAACCTTACAGTTGTGCCAACAAACAATATATAAAAATAAGATGCTGTCCATTTACTACACCAGCTTGTATTGTTGTGAATGAATTTGTAGCAATCATGTACAAATGCAGTTTCTACAACTTGAATTGAACCTAACCCAATAATGAATTGTCTCACATAATAAAATCTACTAATTATGTATAGATCTTTTATGAATGTTTTACACAGCATAATGTTAAACGTGAACAAACATGGAGGTATACATTCCACAAATTACCTACAAGTAAAATTGATCATGTGGAAAGAATGATCTGCAGATCATTTGTAAATGTTTAATTTGCTGTATTTTTGTAGCCTGACTCATCATGATCATAGCTTTGATCAGTTCAAACAAAGAGGTGTCAAACATGTTCACCCTTCTTTCCCCCTCTGAGAGGATTGTTGTCCTCTTTGAGTGCATTTACATCTGTATTAAGAGATGTCCACTTGTGATCACCCAGAATGCAACTGGTGAACAGGCCCATTGACACACACCACACCACCTGGTGAGACAGTGGCACATCTAATTGTAATCAATGACCACATTTGCATGGATATAGGTCATTTTCTAAAGACAGCTAATGATCACAGGACAAAAGGAATGTTGCAGTGCAGGTGTGAAGTGGATGAGGGAGATATTTCTAAAGACCTTGTAATTCTAGCGAACACAAGATGTTTGCCAAATAAAGGAAGATGTTTTGATATACAATGAAGACTATGAACAGAATATAGCAAGCAGTTATTCCTTCACCACACCAGGTTGTATTGTTCTGAAGGAATTTGGAGCAATTTAAAACTTAAATATACTTCAATGAAAACAACAAAACAGAAACATGCAAATGTGAACTTTGATAATAGATTATCTAATTTGGTCAGATGTTGCACTTTTACCTCTCACCATGACACAAGGGTTAATAAGCAGAACATTGTACATTCCATATTAAGACCTGAGTCTTACCTATTTACTGTACATGCATGTCACAATATATACTTTTGTAAATACTGAGTGTCATATTCATATGTTATATGCATCTTATAGGAATTAAGACATATTTGAATACTCAAATATTATAAATCAATTCATCCACAAATGGACAATCTTGGTTCTCTTGTAACAGAAAGTCAAAAGTGTTTAGAAGGTTGCATGGATGGAACATGTCTGGGGGAGGTGGGAGGGGCGGAGCATGTAGAAGTATGTTGGGTTGTGATTGGTGGAGAGATCAGGATGTATTGTTCTCTTTGTCCAATCTTTCCAAGCAGTTACTGGCTCCGCCCCAGGCTCTCTAGTATAAGAAGAGTTTGTAGTTGTAATGTATCCACAACTCCTCCAGGATATCAATCATTTCTGATCAGATCTGACTGTGGACTCCAGAATTCAGTGGAAGATGAACTCTCTCAACCCAACCAGGGACAGTTCTGCTGAACAGGAGGGACCCAAAGAAAATGGTATGTTACTTTCTCTACCTCCTTTCTAGTTTTAATTACCCTGATCTGTTGTACTTGTATTACTTTACTTTTCAAGTTTTAAATTAAGCAGTCTCACTTCTTGTCTCAATCTTATACTTATACTTTGTGTCCTATAATTTGTGTTGCAATTGACCTGTAGCTTGGCTGTAGATTATTTCTGCTCTTTATTGCTGCTTTGGCTCCTTGGTCCTGTGGTTTCTACTCAGCTTGTAGGGTGTATATATATTACCATGGTTCCAATTTTCTAGGGAACAGCTTAATGTAAATACGTACATTTCTACTATATTCCCACATCTCAACCATATTTCCTTTGTCTTTCTGCAAACCAGCGTTGAATCATCAGTCTGGCTTTCCTGTGCTACCAGCAGTGAATGAACAAAGACGCTTGGCTAAACCAAAACAACACTGCTGTGATCAGTGTGGACAACACTTCTCTAACATATCCACCCTTAAAATACACCAGCGAAGGCACACTGGAGAGAAACCTTATGGATGTGACCAGTGTGGACAACACTTCTCTCAAATATCCAGCCTTAAACGACACCAACTAATTCACACTGGAGAGAAGCCCTATAGCTGTGAACAGTGTGGACAACACTCTTCTACGCTGTTCAACTTTAAAACACACCAGAGAATTCACACTGGCGAGAAACCCTATGGATGTGAACAGTGTGGACAACACTTCTCTCAAATATCCAGCCTTAAAGCACACCAGAGAATTCACACTGGGGAGAAACCCTATAGCTGCGAACAGTGTGGGAGCAACTTTACGACACAATCTTCGTTAAAAAGACACCAGAGAATTCACACATGATTGAAATCCTTATGTGGATTTATTTTTACTCGGTTAAGCATCCTAAAATGTCATGCACGCACGTCAATGAAAAAATATTGTGAACAGTGATCATTAGAAGCAGAAAAATGCAACATGATGACCCATTGTTGTTCTTTTAAGCCGTTTTTGAATTAAGTCTGCTGAGCTGTCATGAACATATTACATGTATATTAGCATTGCTGTTATAGATGTGTTGACATTGGTGTGTTAAAACTGTGCACGAGAATGCTACTCACACCTTGTAGTGGTGGCACAAGGCAACTAAATAGTGTTCTTCAAGAGACAAGAAGATGGCTGCACACAGTGGTCAGTGTGGAAAAGATTTACTCAGTCAAGCCACCTAAAACATCATGAGCACATACACATGAAAGATAAATCTGATGTGAACAGTATGACGAGAGCTTCATTTTTTTATCATCGTTGGTTGTAATACTCAATGAATTGCATGCACATGTATGTTATTTTTATAACTTCAACTTCAACTTGTCAAATTGCAAATTGTCTTTGTGGAACTTGTCCCACCAAATGTTTAGTTATTGTACCTGAGTGACAAATAAACCTCACCTTATCGATTCGTTATTATTTTGTAGTACTTTCTTCTTATTTGTATCAAGTATAAGTAATACTTATAAAACAATAAAGACCATGATGTGGTCTCTGATGCTACAGACTATAAAGAAGGACCGGAATGTCTCACATCTCTCAATATAAATGACTTCATTGGAAATGGGAGGGAATAGTAATTTGGTGTGTTGAGGGTTTGCAGCAATGAGGTGTGAGAAATATATTTGTTTACTTTACAAGTACTTTACAACGCAAGCTATTTCATGGCAGCAAAATTGCTCCATAATGTATAAGCTTTCCATTGACATTCAGCACATCTACATGTCCTTCCAGTCACGTCGTTAACCCAGGGTAACCCAATGTAGGAAAGGCTTAAGATAATTAAAGGGGGGCTACCGTGTCCATAAGGCAGCACATCATTGCATTAAACCTTCAGGCATTCACATAGCAACTTATTTTTTATTTGTGCAGGCAGTTGGGGGGATACATTCTGTGGAAAAATATGTACTGTTATAAATTAGGACACTACTAGTTGATATGAGATGAGATTAAGAAATCAGATATATTGATGAAAACATATGTTTCACAAATAATAGTGTTCTACCTTTATTTCTTGTAATCGAGTTGAGCTGTTAAAGGTTTCATGACATGCAGTTTTACACCACATTAAAAGTCTTTGTCATGGTCCTTCAAATGTGTATAAAAAGTTTTAACTGAAAATTCCACTCTAGTGAGCCATTGCAGGTGTTTTTCTCTCACATTTCTAAAGTATATAAAAATATAAAGAGGATGCTATACGTGTACAAGTCCAGATGTGAACAAGTACTTTGTGTTCATGACTATTTCAGCCAGTAACATAACATATCCTTTCCACTTAACCTTTGACTGTACTACTGTACTACCTGTACGATAATCATGTTTTCTATATGCTTTTACTCTGACAGTGTCTATTCTTTTGGATTCATACTCGCTGCTGCTTTGACTTGACTCACGTTCACATGGACTAATAGGATGCTTTTGACTTGTTTGAAATAAACATTTAAAGTCAAGATGCAGCTTACTGTGCGGTTTATTGTGTTTGAGCACGAAGCTCTCAGATGTCTCCCCTTCCTTGATTTGGGGTCAAATTATTCCTATCAGTTGTTCACACACCAGGGCCACCTGGTGAGATAGTGACACATCTAACTGTAATCAATGACCACATTTACATGGATATAGGTCATTTTCTAAAGACAGCTAAGCGATCATTCACAGGACAAAAGGAATTTTGCAGTGTAGGTGTGAAGTGGGTGAGGGAGATATTTATAAAGACCTCGTAATTCTAGAGAACACAAGATTTTTGCCAAATTAATGAAGATGCTGTGATTTACAATGAAGACTACGAACAGAATATAGCAAGCAGTATTCCTTCACCACAACAGGTTGTATTGTTCTGAAGGAATTTGGAGCAATCGTGTAAAATAGGAACTTTAATGGCATATCTATCTTAATGGATCTGCTTGAATAGCAAGATTGAGATGAGAGACACATCATCCATTTATTGTAAATGTAAATGAAAGCAGGACATGAGAAATGGTTAGCAATGATGACTGTTACTGAAAAATGTGAACTTAGTTTGAGGTGAACTATTTATGTAATGTGTTTATGGTAACTTAATGAATCACTTTACATTCACAAAGCAGCCCACCACCACCAGGGTTTAGAGCAAAACTTAGATATAGTTCAATGAAACTTTGACACACATGCAAATTTGAACCTTGATCATAAAACATCCAATTTGTCAGCTGTTGCACCTTGACCTCTCATCTTGACACAAGGGTTAATAAGCAGAACATTGTACATCCCATCTTAAGACCTGACTCAGATGAGAAAATTATTTCATATTCGCTCATATATTCATTATTAAGTTAATACAACATTGTTGAAGTTTGAAGATACCGATTGTCTGTTTACTTGACATGCATTTCATACTATATGCATTTATAAATACAGGGTGTCATATTCATGTATTTTATATTCATCTTATAGGAATGAAGACATATTTGAATTACATGAAGATTACAAATCAATTCATCCACACATGGATGCTCTTGGTTCTCTTGTAACAGAACGTTTCTAGAAGGTTGCATGGATGATGCACGTCTGGTAGAAGTATGTTGGGGTGTGATTGGTGGAGAGATGCTTGTATCGTTCTCTTTGTCCAATCATTCAAAGCAGTTACTGGCTCCGCCCCAGGCTCTCTAGTATAAGAAGAGTTTGTAGTTGTAATTTATCCACAACTCCTCCAGGATATCAATCATTTCTGACTGTGGACTCCAGAATTCAGTGGAAGATGAACTCTCTCAACCCAACCAGAGACAGTTCTGCTGAACAGAATGGACCCAAAGAAAATGGTATGTTACTTTTTCTACCTCCTTTCTAGTATTAACATCTCTGCTCTGTTGTACTTACTGTATATTGCTTTACCTTTGCAGTTTAAAACTAAGCAGTCTCAGTACTTGTCTCAATCTTATACTTTGTGTTTCATTTTAATTTAACCTATAGCTATGGTGTAGATCAGGGGTTCCCAAACTGTGGTGCGTGCACCCCTTGTGGTGCGCGAGCGCCCACCAGGGGGTGCGTGACCTGCCATCTAGGCAAACCAACCTAATTGGTTTGCCTAGATGACGCCCCGGGGGGGGGGTGCGTCATCTAGGTCAGGATGTAATAAGGGGTGCACAGCTAAATAAGTTTGGGAACCGCTGGTGTAGATGATTTCTTCCTCCATTTCATGGTTGTCTGGTTCCAAATTTCTAGGGAACACCTTAATGTAGGTTAAGTTGTACATCTACTCTATTCCCACCTATAAACTATATTTCCTTTCTTTCCGCAATCCAGTGTTGACTCATCAGTCTGCTTTCCTTGTGCTACCACCAGCGAATGAACAAAGAAGCTTGGTTAAACCAAAACGACACTGCTGTGATCAGTGTGGACAACACTTCAGTTACATGTCCAAACTTAAAATACACCTGAGAATTCACACTGGAGAGCAACCCTTTGGATGTGATCAGTGTGGACAACACTTCTCTTTGATGTCCACCCTTAAAAAACACCAGCGAATTCACACTGGAGAGAAACCCTATGGATGTGATCAGTGTGGACAACACTTCTCTGATATGTCCACCCTTAAAAAACACCAGCGAATTCACACTGGAGAGAAACCCTATGGATGTGATCAGTGTGGACAACACTTCTCTGATATGTCCACCCTTAAAAAACACCAGAGAGTTCACACTGGAGAGAAACCATATGGATGTGACCAGTGTGGAAAACACTTCACTCAACTGTCCACCCTTAAAACACACCAGAGAGTTCACACTGGAGAGAAACCCTATGGATGTGATCAGTGTGGACAACACTTCTCTGGGATGTCCACCCTTAAAACACACAAAAGAATTCACACTGGAGAGAAACCCTATGGATGTGATCAGTGTGGACAACACTTCTCTCAAATGTCCACCCTTAACGCACACCAAAGAATTCACACTGGAGAGAAAGTCTATAGCTGTGAACAGTGTGGACAGCACTTCTCTGAGATGTACACCCTTAAAACACACCAGAGAGTTCACACTGGAGAGAAACCCTATGGATGTGATCAGTGTGGACAACACTTCTCTGGGATGTCCACCCTTAAAAGACACCGTAGAATTCACACTGGAGAGAAACCCTATGGATGTGATCAGTGTGGACAACACTTCTCTCAAATGGCTCACCTTAAACGACATCAGATAATCCACATTGGAGAGAAACCCTATGGCTGTGAACAATAGACACCAGAGAATGCACACAGGATTGAACTAATTTTGGTCAATGTGGAATTAATTTTACTCAATTAAGCACTCTAAAATGTCATGCACGCACACACCAAAGTATTGCCAACATTGTGACAAGCACTTCATTAGAAATGATGAGAAACATTCAACATGATGACCCATTGTTGTTCTTTTAAACAGTTGTTTATTAAGTATGCTGAGCTGTTATGAACCTATTACATGTAGCCTATATTAGCATTGCCCTTATAGACATGTCATGTGGACACTAGTGTGTTAATAATGTGTTAACACTGTGCACAAGTATACTACTTACACCAAAGTCCTTGTAGTGGTGGCACACGGTATAATAAACTAAATAGTGGTCTTCAAGAGACAAGAAGGTGGCCATACACAATGGTAGCCAATAGACACTATGTTATTATAGGACGCAAAAAACAGGTTTCTGTACTCGTCCTATAATAAAATATTGGCATTTTGTCAACCAGTGTGTGTGGCCACCTTCTTGTCTCTTGAAGACCACTATTTAATCATGTGTTAACACACATTGTAGTGCATATAATGTGCAAAGTAATGATTAGAAAAGCACAGGTGTCTGGTGTTGAAGCCAGTTAGTAGCCTACAAATTGCTTTATGTAAGCCTTCTGATTCCTGCCTTCTGATTCCTGATTGTTGCTATAGATACCATACCTGTCTTAAATAGGTTTAGCATACCTGCTTTTTTAACTTAGCTATTGTTTCCTTAAATTATGGTATTTTTAACTTCATTACACCTAGTTGTTATATTGCATTGTTTTGCTATTACTGTCTTTCCTGAACATGTCCCATCAATATTTTACTTATTGTACCAAGTGAGTGACAAATAAACCCTTCTTGATTCATTCTTGATGTTATTTTTCTTATTTTTTCTTGTATGAATAATGTTCTTCGTTGTTCTTGTAAGAAGAACGTTCAATGTAATAATGATATAATCACAGTAAGTTGGTGTCTAGCAGTGCCGCCAGTTAGTGCACTAAACATTATACATTATACTATACTATTAGTTTTTAAATATTTCTTATCTTTATCTTGTTGACCATGACCATTCAAAACCATTGAATGTTGTGTGTGTGTGTGTGTGTGTGTGTGTGTGTGTATGTGTGTGTGTGTGTGTGTGTGTGTGTGTGTGTGTGTGTGTGTGTGTGTGTGTGTGTGTGTGTGTGTGTGTGTGTGTGTGTGTGTGTGCGTGCAATACGATGACTGCAGTTAATATAAACGCAACCCGAAACTACACTTGTATTCTCTATCCATGTCCTCATGTGTGAGTCTTTCTACGTCCTTGTTGTGTTCATATTGTACTTGTATGCACTACTGATATTAGTTAAAGCATCCAGCCGATAGAGGGCGGTAGAGGGTGAGAAATGAGGAGAAGGAGGAAGTGGATGCTGCTCTGTTGTATACATGTGAGAGAGAAGTAAAGAGACGGTCCCCTGAATACTTTGTCTTTGTGATTCATCTTTGCACTAACATAACAGTCCTCTTTTTATTGGTTTCTCTATAGAAAGGTTTCTATAGAGAAATGAACATGAAATTGCTTCAAATTCCTTTAGAACAACAGAACCAGGTAGAAGCAGCTTTGGTGAAGAAACAACTTTTTGTCAAACTCTGTTTATGTGTGATTGTACATCACATGATCTTAATGTATCTTGAAAAAGTGTTAAACACTATACTAGGATAGAATGATAGAATTATGTTCCAAATGCTATAATGTTCCCAGATAACCAGAATAACATAACTAACATAAATTAGGTGAAAATGAATAACATTGAATTATAAACAATGTACTCCCTTCCATCAGAGAATCACTGGTAGGCCTACATTTAGTTGCATACTAGCATAATAAATATAACCTTGTGTGGTGACAAAAACTCTTGAGAATACACTACACCTACTTCTACATTATGATTTAGTCTTTGTGTTTCTGTCAAATACATGTTCTGAACTGAACAACAGTGTGTTTATTTGAGCTGGTTGTGAGAACACCAACATCCAAAAAGTGATGTTGGTTATGTAGTCCACACATTTTAGAAGTAAAGTTAGTCTAGTCAATTACTTTTAAATAACGCCTTACTTGCTGTGATGAAGATGAAGGTGAGAGAGACTCATTCACACACACCAGGACACTAATAGTGTTTATTTCACATGTAAATGACAGCAGGACATGCAGGATAGCAATGACAACGGTTTATATTTTACGTTTCAAAGTAAGAGATATGTTTCACTGGTCTCCCATTACTTTTTGAGCCTTCAAATACCATAAAGTGAAATTCCCTTGTGCCAAATAAATTGTACATCTTCACTTGTGCTAATGATGGAGTCCATGCATTTCATAAGTTAGTCTATTTGTTTACCTTTTAGTAATAACATGGTTACAAAACAAACAGATTAAGTAGATTAGACTCCATTTCTTTCCCCCTATTAGAGGGTAGATGATTGTCCTCCTCTTTGAGGGCATTTACACCTGTATTATGAGACACCACTTTTGATCACTTTTGACTCTGACAGTGTCTATTCTTTTGGATTTATACTAGTGCAGGTGTGAAGTGGATGAGGGAGATATTTCTAAAGACCTTGTAATTCTAGAGAACACAAGATGTTTGCCAAATAAAGGAAGATGTTGTGATATACAATGAAGACTATGAACAGAATATAGCAAGCAGTTATTCCTTCACCACACCAGGTTGTATTGTTCTGAAGGAATTTGGAGCAATTTAAAACATAAATATACTTCAATGAAAACAACAAAACAGAAACATGCAAATGTGAACTTTGATAATAGATTATCTAATTTGGTCAGATGTTGCACTTTTACCTCTCACCATGACACAAGGGTTAATAAGCAGAACATTGTACATTCCATCTTAAGACCTGAGTCTGATGAGAGAATGATTTCATATTCACTCATATATTTATGAGTGAATAAAACATTGTTGAAGTCTGAAGATACCTATTTACTGTACATGCATGTCACAATATATACTTTTGTAAATACTGAGTGTCATATTCATATGTTATATGCATCTTATAGGAATTAAGACATATTTGAATACTCAAATATTACAAATCAATTCATCCACAAATGGACAATCTTGGTTCTCTTGTAACAGAAAGTCAAAAGTGTCTAGAAGGTTGCATGGATGGAACATGTCTGGGGGAGGTGGGAGGGGCGGAGCATGTAGAAGTATGTTGGGTTGTGATTGGTGGAGAGATCAGGATGTATTGTTCTCTTTGTCCAATCTTTCCAAGCAGTTACTGGCTCCGCCCCAGGCTCTCTAGTATAAGAAGAGTTTGTAGTTGTAATGTATCCACAACTCCTCCAGGATATCAATCATTTCTGATCAGATCTGACTGTGGACTCCAGAATTCAGTGGAAGATGAACTCTCTCAACCCAACCAGGGACAGTTCTGCTGAACAGGAGGCACCCAAAGAAAATGGTATGTTACTTTCTCTACCTCCTTTCTAGTTTTAATTTCGTACTTGCATTACTTTACTCTTCAAGTTTTAAATTAAGCAGTCTCATTTCTTGTCTCAGTCTTATATTTTGTGTCTCAAACCTATACGTTGTGTTTCATTTGAATTTGGCCTGTAGCTTTGCTGTAGAATATTTCTGCTCTTTATTGCTGCTTTGGCTCATTTGTTGTCTCAGCTTGTAGCTTGAATATATATATAATCTTACCTTTCAACCATATTTCCGTTGTCTTTCTGCAATAAAGTGTTGAATCATCAGTCTGGCTTCCCTGTGCTACCAGCAGTGAATGAACAAAGAAGCTTGGCTAGACCAAAACAGCACTGCTGTGATCAGTGTGGACAACACTTCAGTTACATGTCCCAACTTAAAACACACCAGAGAATCCACACTGGAGAGAAACCCTATGGATGTGAACAATTTGGACAACACTTCTCTCTAATGTCCATCCTTAAAACACACCAGTTAATTCACACTGGGGAGAAACCCTATGGATGTGATCAGTGTGGACAACACTTCTCTATGATGTCCAGCCTTAAAAGACATCAGAGAATTCACACTGGAGAGAAACCCCATGGATGTGATCAGTGTGGACAACACTTCCATCAACAATTCTCTGAGATGTCTACCCTTAAAAAACACCAGATAATTCACACTGGGGAGAAACCCTATGGATGTGATCAGTGTGGACAACACTTCTCTCGAATGGGCAGCATGGAAAGACACCAGAGAATTCACACTGGGGAGAAACCCTATGGATGTGAACAATGTGGACAGCACTTCTCTCGAATGTCCATTCTTAAAACACACCAGAGCATTCACACTGGAGAGAAACCCTATGGATGTGATCGGTGTGGACAACACTTCTCTGTGATGTCCACCCTTAAAACACACCAGAGAATTCACACTGGAGAGAAACCCTATGGATGTGACCAGTGTGGTCAACACTTTTCTAGGATGTCCACCCTTAAAACACACCAGAGAATTCACACTGGAGAGAAACCATATGGATGTGATCAGTGTGGGCAACACTTCTCTGAGATGTCCACCCTTAAAAGACACCAGAAAGCTCACACTGGAGAGAAACCTTATGGTCAAAGTAATGATTAGAAAAGCATAGGTGTCTGGTGTTGAAGCCAGCTAGTACAAATTGCTTCATACATGTATGCCTTCTGACTTCTTGTATATTCCTGATTGCTGCTATAGATACCATACCTGTCTTAAATAGGTTTAGCATACCTGCTTTTTTAGCTTTTTTAGCTATTGTTTCCTATGATGGTATTTTTGGGGCGGTGTAGCCGCCCCCAATAAGTGAGTTTTGGACACCGACCAATCCTGCACCGTGATTGGCCAATAGTCTACAACGCATTGTATACCCCCTAACCCTTCCATTGTTAATGCAAATCGATACTTTTGCAAAGTCAGCCAATCACATTACAGCTAGTGTCATCACCACTAACTGTAATGTGATTGGCTGACTTTGCAAAATCAGGACTGTGATTGGCTAGCGAAACACATGTGCAGCCCTATGAATAGCAGTATGGACTTAAAAAAAAGTCATTTATCCTTTTTGTGAGTCATGTTGTGATGACCACACAACGCCCACTGGGTGTGATTTTTTAACTTCATTACACCTAGTTGTTATATATTGCATTGTTTTGCTATTACTGTCTTTGCTGAACATGTCCCATCAATATTTTACTTATTGTACCAAGTGAGTGACAAATAAACCCTTCTCGATTCATTCTTGATGATTTTTTTCTTATGTTTTCTTGTATGAATAATGTTCTTCTTTTTTCTTGTAAGAATGTATTAGTGTATGTACTAATAATGATATAATCACAGTAAGTTGGTGTCTAGCCGAACAACCAAACCAGGTAGAAGCATCTTTGGTGAAGAAACAACTTTTTGTCAAACTCTGTTTATGTGTGATTGTACATCACATGATCTTAATATATCTTGAAAAAGTGTTAAGCACTATACTAGGATAGAATGATCTACATATAAATTTAAAATGAAAATGATGTTCCAAATGCTATAATGTTCCCAGATAACCAGAATAACATATAACTAACATAAATTAGATGAAAATTAATAACATTGAATTATAAACAATGTACTCCCTTCCATCAGAGAATCACTGGTAGGCCTACATCTAGTTGCATACTAGCCTAATAAATAGAACCTTGTGTGATGACAAAAACTCTTGAGAATACACTACAACTACTTCTACATTATGATTTAGTCTTTGTGTTTCTGTCAAATACATGTTCTGAACTTAACAACAGTGTGTTTATGTGTGCTGGTTGTGAGAAAACCAACATCCAAAAAGTGATGTTGGTTATGTAGTCCACACATTTTAGAAGTAAAGTTAGTCTAGTCAATTACTTTTAAATAATGCAGTGTGCCTTACTTGCTGTGGCCAAGAACCTGGCCACTCTGTAGAGTAATATTGCAGTTAACATACACACAATAATAAATGGTCGAAAAATGGAATACTACTACTACTATACTATGACTATTTATACCACTAGAGAACATAACAGTTGTGCCAACAAACAATATATACAAACAAGACCATTTACTACACCAGGTTGTATTATTCTGAAGGAAGCAATCATGTAATGCAGTTGCTGCAACTTGAATGGCCTTGCAAGTGTCTCAATGGCTCTGCTTGAATAACAAGATGAAGGTGATGGAGACTCATTCACACACATCAGGACACTAATAGTGTCTATTTCACACGTGTTTATGATGCACGTCTGGGGGAGGAGGGAGGGGTGGAGCATGTAGAAGTATGTTGGGGTGTGATTGGTGACGAGATGCTTGTATTGTTCTCTTTGTCCAATCATTCAAAGCAGTTACTGGCTCCGCCCAGGCTCTCTAGTATAAGAAGAGTTTGTGGCTGTAATTCATCCACAACTCCTCCAGGATATCAATCATTTCTGATCAGATCTGACTGTGGACTCCAGAATTCAGTGGAAGATGAACTCTCTCAACCCAACCAGGGACAGTTCTGCTGAACAGGAGGGACCCAAAGAAAATGGTATGTTACTTTCTCTACCTCCTTTCTAGTTTTAATTACCCTGCTCTGTTGTACTTGTATTACTTTACTTTTCAAGTTTTAAATTAAGCAGTCTCACTTCTTGAGACTGCTTAAGCTGTTCTAGGGAACAGCTTAATGTAAATACGTACATTTCTACTATATTCCCACATCTCAACCATATTTCCTTTGTCTTTCTGCAAACCAGCGTTGAATCATCAGTCTGGCTTTCCTGTGCTACCAGCAGTGAATGAACAAAGACGCTTGGCTAAACCAAAACAACACTGCTGTGATCAGTGTGGACAACACTTCTCTAACATATCCACCCTTAAAATACACCAGCGAAGGCACACTGGAGAGAAACCTTATGGATGTGACCAGTGTGGACAACAATTCTCTCAAATATCCAGCCTTAAACGACACCAACTAATTCACACTGGAGAGAAGCCCTATAGCAGTGAACAGTGTGGACAACACTCTTCTACGCTGTTCAACTTTAAAACACACCAGAGAATTCACACTGGCGAGAAACCCTATGGATGTGAACAGTGTGGACAACACTTCTCTCAAATATCCAGCCTTAAAGCACACCAGAGAATTCACACTGGGGAGAAACCCTATAGCTGCGAACAGTGTGGGAGCAACTTTACGACACAATCTTCGTTAAAAAGACACCAGAGAATTCACACATGATTGAAATCCTTATGTGGATTTATTTTTACTCGGTTAAGCATCCTAAAATGTCATGCACGCACGTCAATGAAAAAATATTGTGAACAGTGATCATTAGAAGCAGAAAAATGCAACATGATGACCCATTGTTGTTCTTTTAAGCCGTTTTTGAATTAAGTCTGCTGAGCTGTCATGAACATATTACATGTATATTAGCATTGCTGTTATAGATGTGTTGACATTGGTGTGTTAAAACTGTGCACGAGAATGCTACTCACACCTTGTAGTGGTGGCACAAGGCAACTAAATAGTGTTCTTCAAGAGACAAGAAGATGGCTGCACACAGTGGTCAGTGTGGAAAAGATTTACTCAGTCAAGCCACCTAAAACATCATGAGCACATACACATGAAAGATAAATCTGATGTGAACAGTATGACGAGAGCTTCATTTTTTTATCATCGTTGGTTGTAATACTCAATGAATTGCATGCACATGTATGTTATTTTTATAACTTCAACTTCAACTTGTCAAATTGCAAATTGTCTTTGTGGAACTTGTCCCACCAAATGTTTAGTTATTGTACCTGAGTGACAAATAAACCTCACCTTATCGATTCATTATTATTTTGTAGTACTTTCTTCTTATTTGTATCAAGAGTTTTCAAAGTAATACTTATAAAACAATAAAGACCATGATGTGGTCTCTGATGCTACAGGCTATAAAGAAGGACCGGAATGTCTCACATCTCTCAATATAAATGACTTCATTGGAAATGGGAGGGAATAGTAATTTGGTGTGTTGAGGGTTTGCAGCAATGAGGTGTGAGAAATATATTTGTTTACATTACAAGTACTTTACAACGCAAGCTATTTCATGGCAGCAAAATTGCTCCATAATGTATAAGCTTTCCATTGACGTTCAGCACATCTACATGTCCTTCCAGTCACGTCGTTAACCCAGGGTAACCCAATGTAGGAAAGGCTTAAGATAATTAAAGGGGGGCTACCGTGTCCATAAGGCAGCACATCATTGCATTAAACCTTCAGGCATTCACATAGCAACTTCTTTTTTATTTGTGCAGGCAGTTGGGGGGATACATTCTGTGGAAAAATATGTACTGTTATAAATTAGGACACTACTAGTTGATATGAGATGAGATTAAGAAATCAGATATATTGATGAAAACATATGTTTCACAAATAATAGTGTTCTACCTTTATTTCTTGTAATCGAGTTGAGCTGTTAAAGGTTTCATGACATGCAGTTTTACACCACATTAAAAGTCTTTGTCATGGTCCTTCAAATGTGTATGAAAAGTTTTAACTGAAAATTCCACTCTAGTGAGCCATTGCAGGTGTTTGTCTCTCACATTTCTAAAGTATATAAAAATATAAAGAGGATGCTATACGTGTACAAGTCCAGATGTGAACAAGTAATTTGTGTTCATGACTATTTCAGCCAGTAACATAACATATCCTTTCCACTTAACCTTTGACTGTACTACTGTACTACCTGTACGATAATCATGTTTTCTATATGCTTTTACTCTGACAGTGTCTATTCTTTTGGATTCATACTCGCTGCTGCTTTGACTTGACTCACGTTCACATGGACTAATAGGATGCTTTTGACTTGTTTGAAATAAACATTTAAAGTCAAGATGCAGCTTACTGTGCGGTTTATTGTGTTTGAGCACGAAGCTCTCAGATGTCTCCCCTTCCTTGATTTGGGGTCAAATTATTCCTGTCAGTTGTTCACACACCAGGGCCACCTGGTGAGATAGTGACACATCTAACTGTAATCAATGACCACATTTGCATGGATATAGGTCATTTTCTAAAGACAGCTAAGCGATCATTCACAGGACAAAAGGAATTTTGCAGTGTAGGTGTGAAGTGGGTGAGGGAGATATTTATAAAGACCTCGTAATTCTAGAGAACACAAGATTTTTGCCAAATTAATGAAGATGCTGTGATTTACAATGAAGACTACGAACAGAATATAGCAAGCAGTATTCCTTCACCACAACAGGTTGTATTGTTCTGAAGGAATTTGGAGCAATCGTGTAAAATAGGAACTTTAATGGCATATCTATCTTAATGGATCTGCTTGAATAGCAAGATTGAGATGAGAGACACATCATCCATTTATTGTAAATGTAAATGAAAGCAGGACATGAGAAATGGTTAGCAATGATGACTGTTACTGAAAAATGTGAACTTAGTTTGAGGTGAACTATTTATGTAATGTGTTTATGGTAACTTAATGAATCACTTTACATTCACAAAGCAGCTCACCACCACCAGGGTTTAGAGCAAAACTTAGATATAGTTCAATGAAACTTTGACACACATGCAAATTTGAACCTTGATCATAAAACATCCAATTTGTCAGCTGTTGCACCTTGACCTCTCATCTTGACACAAGGGTTAATAAGCAGAACATTGTACATCCCATCTTAAGACCTGACTCAGATGAGAAAATTATTTCATATTCGCTCATATATTCATTATTAAGTTAATACAACATTGTTGAAGTTTGAAGATACCGATTGTCTGTTTACTTGACATGCATTTCATACTATATGCATTTATAAATACAGGGTGTCATATTCATGTATTTTATATTCATCTTATAGGAATGAAGACATATTTGAATTACATGAAGATTACAAATCAATTCATCCACACATGGATGCTCTTGGTTCTCTTGTAACAGAACGTTTCTAGAAGGTTGCATGGATGATGCACGTCTGGTAGAAGTATGTTGGGGTGTGATTGGTGGAGAGATGCTTGTATTGTTCTCTTTGTCCAATCATTCAAAGCAGTTACTGGCTCCGCCCCAGGCTCTCTAGTATAAGAAGAGTTTGTAGTTGTAATTTATCCACAACTCCTCCAGGATATCAATCATTTCTGACTGTGGACTCCAGAATTCAGTGGAAGATGAACTCTCTCAACCCAACCAGAGACAGTTCTGCTGAACAGAATGGACCCAAAGAAAATGGTATGTTACTTTTTCTACCTCCTTTCTAGTATTAACATCTCTGCTCTGTTGTACTTACTGTATATTGCTTTACCTTTGCAGTTTAAAACTAAGCAGTCTCAGTACTTGTCTCAATCTTATACTTTGTGTTTCATTTTAATTTAACCTATAGCTATGCTGTAGATGATTTCTTCCTCCATTTCATGGTTGTCTGGTTCCAAATTTCTAGGGAACACCTTAATGTAGGTTAAGTTGTACATCTACTCTATTCCCACCTACAGTATAAACTATATTTCCTTTCTTTCCGCAATCCAGTGTTGACTCATCAGTCTGCTTTCCTTGTGCTACCACCAGCGAATGAACAAAGAAGCTTGGTTAAACCAAAACGACACTGCTGTGATCAGTGTGGACAACACTTCAGTTACATGTCCAAACTTAAAATACATCAGAGATTTCACACTGGAGAGAAACCCTATGGATGTGATCAGTGTGGACAACACTTCGCTCTAATGGCCCACCTCAAAATACACCTGAGAATTCACACTGGAGAGCAACCCTTTGGATGTGATCAGTGTGGACAACACTTCTCTTTGATGTCCACCCTTGAAAAACACCAGCGAATTCACACTGGAGAGAAACCCTATGGATGTGATCAGTGTGGACAACACTTCTCTGATATGTCCACCCTTAAAAAACACCAGAGAGTTCACACTGGAGAGAAACCTTATGGATGTGACCAGTGTGGAAAACACTTCACTCAACTGTCCACCCTTAAAACACACCAGAGAGTTCACACTGGAGAGAAACCCTATGGATGTGATCAGTGTGGACAACACTTCTCTGGGATGTCCACCCTTAAAACACACAAAAGAATTCACACTGGAGAGAAACCCTATGGATGTGATCAGTGTGGACAACACTTCTCTCAAATGTCCACCCTTAACGCACACCAAAGAATTCACACTGGAGAGAAAGCCTATAGCTGTGAACAGTGTGGACAGCACTTCTCTGAGATGTACACCCTTAAAACACACCAGAGAGTTTACACTGGAGAGAAACCCTATGGATGTGATCAGTGTGGACAACACTTCTCTGGGATGTCCACCCTTAAAAGACACCGTAGAATTCACACTGGAGAGAAACCCTATGGATGTGATCAGTGTGGACAACACTTCTCTCAAATGGCTCACCTTAAACGACATCAGATAATCCACACTGGAGAGAAACCCTATGGCTGTGAACAATAGACACCAGAGAATGCACACAGGATTGAATTAATTTTGGTCAATGTGGAATTTTACTCAATTAAGCACTCTAAAATGTCATGCACGCACACACCAAAGTATTGCCAACATTGTGACAAGCACTTCATTAGAAATGATGAGAAACATTCAACATGTTGACCCATTGTTGTTCTTTTAAACAGTTGTTTATTAAGTATGCTGAGCTGTTATGAACCTATTACATGTATGTTAGCATTGCCCTTATAGACATGTCATGTGGACACTAGTGTGTTAATAATGTGTTAACACTGTGCACAAGTATACTACTTACACCAAAGTCCTTGTAGTGGTGGCACACGGTATAATAAACTAAATAGTGGTCTTCAAGAGACAAGAAGGTGGCCATACACAATGGTAGCCAATAGACACTATGTTATTATACGACGCAAAAAACAGGTTTCTGTACTCGTCCTATAATAAAATATTGGCATTTTGTCAACCAGTGTGTGTGGCCACCTTCTTGTCTCTTGAAGACCACTATTTAATCATGTGTTAACACACATTGTAGTGCATATAATGTGCAAAGTAATGATTAGAAAAGCACAGGTGTCTGGTGTTGAAGCCAGTTAGTAGCCTACAAATTGCTTTATGTATGCCTTCTGATTCCTGCCTTCTGATTCCTGATTGTTGCTATAGATACCATACCTGTCTTAAATAGGTTTAGCATACCTGCTTTTTTAACTTAGCTATTGTTTCCTTAAATTATGGTATGTTTAACTTCATTACACCTAGTTGTTATATTGCATTGTTTTGCTATTACTGTCTTTCCTGAACATGTCCCATCAATATTTTACTTATTGTACCAAGTGAGTGACAAATAAACCCTTCTTGATTCATTCTTGATGTTATTACGGGGACAGAGCTCTGCTCTGTACACGTATTGTTATTGGCAGTATTCTGTCACTTCTTCTTCTTCTTCTTCTGCCACTTTTCGCAGTTCTGGCTGAACCGCGCTGTCGCTTTTTACGAAACTCGGCCATATGGTAGATGGTCATGAAAAACGATCAAAAAATAATTCTCACAATCTTTCGTCCAAAGGTGGCGCTATAGCACTCAATTGAAAATGCCAACTTTGACCAGGTACAACTCATGCCCTGTTTGACCTACAGCCATGAAACTTGGATACACATATGCGTCTTCTCATGCTGAACAACTTTCACCCTCTGACTTTTGACCTCTGACCTTTAGATCTCCCACCATTTTGAATTATATGAAAAACAGTCATTGGCTCCTAACTTCTGCATTTTTTCACTTATGGAAAATCCGTTGGAAATTTTTGTAGGCAGTGGTCCAAGGTTCAAGTGCTAAACGTTTCGTGCAGATTGCTCAAAAATCCCAGGAGGAGATAGATTTTAACTATTACAGTTTAAAGAAAATTATTCATCTGTGCCTAAAACATACATGCAGACTCACATTTCTTTGAAACTTTGCAGAAATGTACAGGGTCATTCCAAATATCACTGAAACCAATCTTACTCCAATTGGCCAAAAGGGGGCGCTATAGCAATTTTTTGAAAAGGCAGACTTTAAACAGGCATAAGTCATGCCTCGTTTGGCCGAAAGTCGTGAAACTTGCTTACACATGTGCCTTGACTCATGAGGAACACACGTATCGATTTGACCATTAAGCTCCGCCCTTAGATTTTCCGCAATTTTGAGCAATTTGAAAAATACTTGTTTTTGCCATAGTCCTTGGGCCAAACCCCAAAATCTCACATATCGCTACCACCTGGGATGGCAAATTCTAGTTGGGATTTTTTTATTCCTATACATCCCAAGATATTATTTTTGTATGATAGACCTTCCTGAGGCCCAGCTAAATTGGGGTTATCAGCTGCTAAAGTTACCACCCCCCATTGAAAAATGGCATTTTAGACACATGTGCATATCTTGGTATTGGCTCACGTTCAGGGCATATTACAATGTTTTATATTTTATGTTTGGTATCATTTTTAAGGGGACACTTTGAGCTTTCATTCGAGCCCTTTGGTGACAATGTATGATAAGTACAGTGGTCACTGGAGCTCTTCAAACCTTTAATAACCTTTTTTTTCTCACAATTTCCGCCTAAACCATATATTTTCTTTTAGTTCTGTGGCATCAAGAAACATCAGAGACACAAAACACAACAACTGGAATACTGACATGACCCTAAGGATTCAGGAAATGTATAATTTACCCATAGTATTTCATTCTGGGGTGGTCATTTTCAGCCTTATCTTAAACAAGCACTTTTTATGAGAAATAGACAGATAGATAGGTCAATAGGCATATAAGAAAGAGTACCACTAAACCTCCCTAAACATTGATACAAAAGGGTTTTCAATTGATTCTGGTACCTTTAGGCATGCTTGAGAACGTCCCAAATATCCAGGAAAATATACTTAGCAGAAAGGCATAATTTTCAAGATGCCATCCAAGATGGTCATGCAGTTCTGGGCAAGAACCATGCAGTGTTTTGCATGCAGTACAAATATGTAATTTCTGCCTATTGCAAAAAGGAGACCACTTCTAGGAGAGGAGACTGCATCTATAGCTGTATGAGACCACTGTACTGTATCTAGAAACCACTGTACTGTATCTAGACCACCACACTGTATCTATTGCTATCTGAGACCACTTTACTGTATCTAGAGACCACTGTATTGTGTGTATATATACCACTGTACTGCATCTATTGCTATATGAGACCACTGTACTGCATCTATAGCTATATGAGACCACTGTATTGCATCTAGACCACTGTGCTGCATCTATATCCCACTGTACTGAATCTATAAACCACTGTACTGCATATATAGACCATTGTACTGCATCTAAAGACCACTGTACTGCATCTATAGACTAGCTACTGCATCTATAGACTGCTGTACTGTATCGATAGACCACTGTAGTGCATCTGTAGACCATGTAGTGCATCTGTAGACCCCTGTCGTGATCTGTAGACCCCTCTAGTGTGTCTGTAGACCCCTCTAGTATGTCTGTAGACTACTGTCGTGATCTGTAGACATCTCTGGACACCTATACTGCATCTGTAGACCCCTCTACTGCATCTGTAGACCCCTCTACTGCATCTGTAGACCACTCTAGTGCATCTGTAGACCCCTCTACTGCATCTGTAGACCACTCTAGTGCATCTGTAGACCCCTCTACTGCATCTGTAGACCCCTCTACTGCATCTGTAGACCCCTCTACTGCATCTGTAGACCCCTATACTGCCCTGCCAAGGTAAAGAGCAGTAACTACGAAATCAAAAATCACTGAAAAATGGGTTTAAAAGTGATTCAACTGGTCAACCAAATGAGATATCGGCATATAAGTGATATCACACTAATTGTGCATCTGTTCTTGAGGTAATTGTTTATCCCCCAAAATCACAAAGGCTAATTTGACCTTTGGGATACAAAAATAAGTCGGCGTGTCCAAAAACGTAGTTACTGCTCTTTACCTTGGCAGGGCAGTATACTGCATCTGTATATCACTCTAGTGCATCTGCAGACCCCTCTACTGCATCTGTAGACCCCTCTAGTGCATCTGTAGACCCCTCTAGTGCATCTGTAGACCCCTCTACTGCATCTGTAGACCCCTATACTGCATCTGTAGACCCCTATACTGCATCTGTAGACCCCTCTACTGCATCTGTAGACCACTCTACTGCATCTGTAGACCACTGTAGTGCATCTGTAGACCCCTCTACTGCATCTGTAGACCACTCTAGTGCATCTGTAGACCACTCTAGTGCATCTGTAGACCCCTATACTGCATCTGTAGACCCCTATACTGCATCTGTAGACCACTCTACTGCATCTGTAGATCACTCTAGTGCATCTGTAGATCACTGTACTGCATCTACCGAGCCTTTGTGGCGACATAGTCATGTTAAATGTGCTTTATATATACATGTTTAAAGCTGTGTTGAGTTGAGATGCAGTATAGTGGTCTATAGATACACTACAGTGGTCAATGTATGTGGTCTAGATGCAGTACAATGGTATATACATGCAGTACAGTAGTTTATAGATTCAGTACAGTGGGATTGGATGCAGCACAGTGGTTTATAGATTCAGTACAGTGGGATATAGATGCAGCACAGTGGTCTAGATGCAATACAGTGGTCTCATATATGCAGTACAGTGGTCTCATGTAGCAATAGATGCAGTACAGTGGTATATATACAGTACAATACAGTGGTCTCTAGATACAGTAAAGTGGTCTCATATAGCAATAGATACAGTGCGGTGGTATATATACAATACAGTGGTCTCTAGATACATTAAAGTGGTCTCATATACGTAGCAATAGATACAGTGTGGTGGTCTAGATACAGTACAGTGGTTTCTAGATACAGTACAGTGGTCTCATACAGCTATAGATGCAGTCTCCTCTCCTAGAAGTGGTCTAGGCAGAAATTACATATTTGTACTGCATGCAAAACACTGCATGGTTCTTGCCCAGAACTGCATGAGATAGGCATACATTTGGCATGTCTGTACAGGAGAGGCTTGTAGGTATCCATGTGACCCATTTTCATTCACATATATTGAGGTGACAGCTCAAGGGACCATTTGGAAAATGGTGATGGTCGTTTTTCCCTCGCCAAAATGTTGTCTTAACTTTGAATCATTAGGTATTTAGCCCCCTTCCCGACAAGGTAGCATGACAAGGTTGGTCCCATTGGAAACCTGAGGTTGTCTGGAATCAAATGGTATCTCTATCTTTGGGCTACGTCTAAATTTGAGTGTTCCACAGTCTCCGAAATACAGTCTCGCCGGCGTTCCAGCCAGCCATCCCGCAGGTCTCATAGGGTTAATAAAACATTGAAAAAAACACACTTGGGACCACTTTTTTTCTTGGGATCATCAAAATCCCAATATTAGAGGTCCTATAGATGCCAAAAATCAAAACTAGAAAAAAAAATAAGCAGTCGCGCGTGGACCCCTCCTAGGGCCTCTACTAGGCCTACTTCAGCTTTGATTCCTGAAAAAACTGCTCCACCACCAAATAGGCCACACCCACTTCATCAACTACTTTAATTAGACACAGGCTTGTTTAATTTATTTAAAAAAAGGAGCAGTGTGATGTCCAAAAAGTGTGTTATATAACTTTTAATATGTTGTTGGCTATGAATGAAAATCCGCCTATAGAGAAAAATAACAACATGTCAAAAAATATAAAAAGCTGCTCCTATGGAAAGTCTATCATATTTTTATTTACTTATATTGGCCCAAAAAACAATTTAGTATAGGTAAGGTTTTGCCAACTTAGTGGTAGCGATATCTCGTCTGGCCCAAGGACTACCAGTTCTGGCTTAACCGTGCATACGCTTTTTACGAAACTCGGCCATATGGTAGATGCTCATGAAAAACTACCAAGAAATAATTCTCACACTCATTCGTCAAAGGGTGGCGCTATAGCACTCAATTGAAAGTGCCAACTTTGAACAGGTACAACTCATGCCCTGTTTGACCTACAACCATGAAACTTCGATACACACATGCGTCTCTTCATGCCCGACAACTTTCGTGGTCTGACTTTTGACCTCTGACCTTTAGATCTCCCACCATTTTGAATTATATGAAAAACAGTCATTGGCTCCTAACTTCTGCATTTTTTCACTTATGGAAAATCCGTTGGAAATTTTTGTAGGCAGAGGTCCAAAGTTCAAGTGGTAAACGTTTCGTGCAGATTGCTCAAAAATCCCAGGAGGAGATAGATTTTAACTATTACAGTTTTATGAAAATTATTCATCTGTGCCTAAAACATACATGCAGACTCACATTTCTTTGAAACTTTGCAGAAATGTACAGGGTCATTCCAAATATCACTGAAACCAATCTTACTCCAATTGGCCAAAAGGGGGCGCTATAGCAATTTTTTTTAAATGCAGACTTTAAACAGGCATAAGTCATGCCTCGTTTGGCCGAAAGTCGTGAAACTTGCTTACACATGTGCCTTGACTCATGAGGAACACACGTATCGATTTGACCATTAAGCTCCGCCCCTAGATTGTCCGCAATTTTGAGTTTGAAAAACACTTAAACCCAGGATTTTTCAGCTATTTGCGTGAAACTGTATCATCTGTGTGATCTCCTTTTTCACAGTTACTTGTCTGTTGGGCCAATGGCGTCTCCCTTAAATGAATGCCTCACAATCTCAAGGTCGCCAGTTCAAGCCTCACTTGATGTAGACTTAATTTAAGTTGAATTGCAAACAACATGACTGTATCAATGAATACATGTGCAAATGGTAAAGATAACCTGAAATGCTTATTTGAGAGTACGTTTTTTACGTATGACATACTTCATTCTGAAAATAGCTGATCTACAATCTCACAACTTTTCATGGTTTGTGAGCTTGTAGATCGGCTACTTTCATTAGTTTTGGTTCTGAGGAGATGTACAATTTCTTCATTGGTAAATGGCTTGTGAACGAGTGATCTTAGTGTTAGTGAAACAGGGGCTTGGTTCATGAAAGAAGGCAAGAGTTTATGATCTTCAACAGACAATATCAGCCTGGACAAAGCTATAGCACTATAGGTAGTGTTGCAGCCTATTAGTCTGAAGGTTGAGAGTTCGAATCCTGTTAATGGCAGTAGGTTGAGAGGTCCAATCAAACCATTATGTTTCCATCTCTCTCTCTCATCAATCTATTGTTTCCATGTCACTCTCTCTCTTCAATCTATTCCGTTTCCATGTCTCTCTCTCTCTCTCTATTCACTGGCCCCGTATTATCGCTGCTTGCAGCTATATTTTTTCTTATTTTTTCTTGTATGAATAATGTTCTTCGTTGTTCTTGTAAGAAGAACGTTCAATGTAATAATGATATAATCACAGTAAGTTGGTGTCTAGCAGTGCCGCCAGTTAGTGCACTAAACATTATACTATACTATTAGTTTTTAAATATTTCTTATCTTTATCTTGTTTATAATGACCATTCAAAACCATTGAATGGTGTGTGTGTGTGTGTGTGTGTGTGTGTGTGTGTGTGTGTGTGTGTGTGTGTGTGTGTGTGTGTGTGTGTGTGTGTGTGTGTGTGTGTGTGTGTATGTGTGTGTGTGTGCAATACGATGACTGCAGTTAATATAAACGCAACCCGAAACTACACTTGTATTCTCTATCCATGTCCTCATGTGTGAGTCTTTCTACGTCCTCTTTTTATTCGTTTCTCTATAGAAAGGTTTCTATAGAGAAATGAACATGAAATTGCTTCAAATTCCTTTAGAACAACAGAACCAGGTAGAAGCAGCTTTGGTGAAGAAACAACTTTTTGTCAAACTCTGTTTATGTGTGATTGTACATCACATGATCTTAATGTATCTTGAAAAAGTGTTAAACACTATACTAGGATAGAATGATAGAATTATGTTCCAAATGCTATAATGTTCCCAGATAACCAGAATAACATAACTAACATAAATTAGGTGAAAATGAATAACATTGAATTATAAACAATGTACTCCCTTCCATCAGAGAATCACTGGTAGGCCTACATTTAGTTGCATACTAGCATAATAAATATAACCTTGTGTGGTGACAAAAACTCTTGAGAATACACTACACCTACTTCTACATTATGATTTAGTCTTTGTGTTTCTGTCAAATACATGTTCTGAACTTAACAACAGTGTGTTTATGTGAGCTGGTTGTGAGAACACCAACATCCAAAAAGTGATGTTGGTTATGTAGTCCACACATTTTAGAAGTAAAGTTAGTCTAGTCAATTACTTTTAAATAACGCCTTACTTGCTGTGATGAAGATGAAGGTGAGAGAGACTCATTCACACACACCAGGACACTAATAGTGCTTATTTCACATGTAAATGACAGCAGGACATGCAGGATAGCAATGACAACGGTTTATATTTTACGTTTCAAAGTAAGAGATATGTTTCACTGGTCTCCCATTACTTTTTGAGCCTTCAAATACCATAAAGTGAAATTCCCTTGTGCCAAATAAATTGTACATCTTCACTTGTGCTAATGATGGAGTCCATGCATTTCATAAGTTAGTCTATTTGTTTACCTTTTAGTAATAACATGGTTACAAAACAAACAGATTAAGTAGATTAGACTCCATTTCTTTCCCCCTATTAGAGGGTAGATGATTGTCCTCCTCTTTGAGGGCATTTACACCTGTATTATGAGACACCACTTTTGAGAGAATGATTTCATATTCACTCATATATTTATGAGTGAATAAAACATTGTTGAAGTCTGAAGATACCTATTTACTGTACATGCATGTCACAATATATACTTTTGTAAATACTGAGTGTCATATTCATATATTATATGCATCTTATAGGAATTAAGACATATTTGAATACTCAAATATTACAAATCAATTCATCCACAAATGGACTATCTTGGTTCTCTTGTAACAGAAAGTCAAAAGTGTCTAGAAGGTTGCATGGATGGAACATGTCTGGGGGAGGTGGGAGGGGTGGAGCATGTAGAAGTATGTTGGGGTGTGATTGGTGACGAGATGCTTGTATTGTTCTCTTTGTCCAATCATTCAAAGCAGTTACTGGCTCCGCCCAGGCTCTCTAGTATAAGAAGAGTTTGTAGCTGTAATTCATCCACAACTCCTCCAGGATATCAATCATTTCTGATCAGATCTGACTGTGGACTCCAGAATTCAGTGGATGAACTCTCTCAACCCAACCAGGGACAGTTCTGCTGAACAGGAGGGACCCAAAGAAAATGGTATGTTACTTTCTCTACCTCATTTCTAGTTTTAATTACCCTGCTCCGTTGTACTTGTATTACTTTACTTTTCAAGTTTTAAATTAAGCAGTCTCACTTCTTGTCTCAATCTTATACTTATACTTTGTGTCCTATAATTTGTGTTGCAATTGAATTGTAGCTTGGCTGTAGATTATTTCTGATCTTTATTGCTGCTTTGGCTCCTTGGTCCTGTGGTTTCTACTAGCTTGTAGGGTGTATATATATTACCATGGTTCCAATTTTCTAGGGAACAGCTTAATGTAAATACGTACATTTTGTGAAGACAATTTTCCCCTTGGGGACAATAAACATTATTATTTATTTCTACTATATTCCCACATCTCAACCATATTTCCTTTGTCTTTCTGCAAACCAGCGTTGAATCATCAGTCTGGCTTTCCTGTGCTACCAGCAGTGAATGAACAAAGACGCTTGGCTAAACCAAAACAACACTGCTGTGATCAGTGTGGACAACACTTCTCTAACATATCCACCCTTAAAATACACCAGCGAAGGCACACTGGAGAGAAACCTTATGGATGTGACCAGTGTGGACAACACTTCTCTCAAATATCCAGCCTTAAACGACACCAACTAATTCACACTGGAGAGAAGCCCTATAGCTGTGAACAGTGTGGACAACACTCTTCTACGCTGTTCAACTTTAAAACACACCAGAGAATTCACACTGGCGAGAAACCCTATGGATGTGAACAGTGTGGACAACACTTCTCTCAAATATCCAGCCTTAAAGCACACCAGAGAATTCACACTGGGGAGAAACCCTATAGCTGCGAACAGTGTGGGAGCAACTTTACGACACAATCTTCGTTAAAAAGACACCAGAGAATTCACACATGATTGAAATCCTTATGTGGATTTAATTTTACTCGGTTAAGCATCCTAAAATGTCATGCACGCACGTCAATGAAAAAATATGGTGAACCGTGATCATTAGAAGCAGAAAAATGCAACATGATGACCCATTGTTGTTCTTTTAAGCCGTTTTTGAATTAAGTCTGCTGAGCTGTCATGAACATATTACATGTATGTTAGCATTGCTGTTATAGATGTGTTGACATTGGTGTGTTAAAACTGTGCACGAGAATGCTACTCACACCAAAGTCCTTGTAGTGGTGGCACAAGGCAGAATAAACTAAATATTGTTCTTCAAGAGACAAGAAGATGGCTGCACACAGTGGTCAGTGTGGAAAAGATTTACTCAGTCAAGCCACCTAAAACATCATGAGCACATACACATATAAATCTGTACAAGATAAATCTGATGTGAACAGTATGACGAGAGCTTCATTTTTTATCATCGTTGGTTGTAATACTCAACGAATTGCATGCACATGTATGTTATTTTTACAACTTCAACTTGTCAAATTGCAAATTGTCTTTGTGGAACTTGTCCCACCAAATGTTTAGTTATTGTACCTGAGTGACAAATAAACCTCACCTTATCGATTCATTATTATTTTGTAGTACTTTCTTCTTATTTGTATCAAGAGTTTTCAAAGTAATACTTATAAAACAATAAAGACTATGATGTGGTCTCTGATGCTACAGACTATAAAGAAGGACCGGAATGTCTCACATCTCTCAATATAAATGACTTCATTGGAAATGGGAGGGAATAGTAATTTGGTGTGTTGAGGGTTTGCAGCAATGAGGTGTGAGAAATATATTTGTTTACTTTACAAGTACTTTACAACGCAAGCTATTTCATGGCAGCAAAATTGCTCCATAATGTATAAGCTTTCCATTGACGTTCAGCACATCTACATGTCCTTCCAGTCACGTCGTTAACCCAGGGTAACCCAATGTAGGAAAGGCTTAAGATAATTAGGGGGGCTACCGTGTCCATAAGGCGGCACATCATTGCATTAAACCTTCAGGCATTCACATAGCAACTTCTTTTTTTATTTGTGCAGGCAGTTGGGGGGATACATTCTGTGGAAAAATATGTACTGTTATAAATTAGGACACTACTAGTTGATATGAGATGAGATTAAGAAATCAGATATATTGATGAAAACATATGTTTCACAAATAATAGTGTTCTACCTTTATTTCTTGTAATCGAGTTGAGCTGTTAAAGGTTTCATGACATGCAGTTTTACACCACATTAAAAGTCTTTGTCATGGTCCTTCAAATGTGTATAAAAAGTTTTAACTGAAAATTCCACTCTAGTGAGCCATTGCAGGTGTTTTTCTCTCACATTTCTAAAGTATATAAAAATATAAAGAGGATGCTATACGTGTACAAGTCCAGATGTGAACGAGTACTTTGTGTTCATGACTATTTCAGCCAGTAACATAACATATCCTTTCCACTTAACCTTTGACTGTACTACTGTACTACCTGTACGATAATCATGTTTTCTATATGCTTTGACTCTGACAGTGTCTATTCTTTTGGATTCATACTCGCTGCTGCTTTGACTTGACTCACGTTCACATGGACTAATAGGATGCTTTTGACTTGTTTGAAATAAACATTTAAAGTCAAGATGCAGCTTACTGTGCGGTTTACTGTGTTTGAGCACAAAGCTCTCAGATGTCTCCCCTTCCTTGATTTGGGGTCAAATTATTCCTGTCAGTTGTTCACACACCAGGGCCACCTGGTGAGATAGTGACACATCTAACTGTAATCAATGACCACATTTGCATGGATATAGGTCATTTTCTAAAGACAGCTAAGCGATCATTCACAGGACAAAAGGAATTTTGCAGTGTAGGTGTGAAGTGGGTGAGGGAGATATTTATAAAGACCTCGTAATTCTAGAGAACACAAGATGTTTGCCAAATTAATGAAGATGCTTTGATGTACAATGAAGACTACGAACAGAATATAGCAAGCAGTATTCCTTCACCACAACAGGTTGTATTGTTCTGAAGGAATTTGGAGCAATCGTGTAAAATAGGAACTTTAATGGCATATCTATCTTAATGGATCTGCTTGAATAGCACGATTGAGATGAGAGACACATCATCCATTTATTGTAAATGTAAATGAAAGGAGGACATGAGAAATGGTTAGCAATGATGACTGTTACTGAAAAATGTGAACTTAGTTTGAGGTGAACTATTTATGTAATGTGTTTATGGTAACTTAATGAATCACTTTACATTCACAAAGCAGCCCACCACCACCAGGGTTTAGAGCAAAACTTAGATATAGTTCAATGAAACTTTGACACACATGCAAATTTGAACCTTGATCATAAAACATCCAATTTGTCAGCTGTTGCACCTTGACCTCTCATCTTGACACAAGGGTTAATAAGCAGAAAATTGTACATCCCATCTTAAGACCTGACTCAGATGAGAACATTATTTCATATTCGCTCATATATTCATTATTAAGTTAATACAACATTGTTGAAGTTTGAAGATACCGATTGTCTGTTTACTTGACATGCATTTCATACTATATGCATTTATAAATACAGGGTGTCATATTCATGTATTTTATATTCATCTTATAGGAATTAAGACATATTTGAATTACATGAAGATTACAAATCAATTCATCCACACATGGATGCTCTTGGTTCTCTTGTAACAGAACGTTTCTAGAAGGTTGCATGGATGATGCACGTCTGGTAGAAGTATGTTGGGGTGTGATTGGTGGAGAGATGCTTGTATTGTTCTCTTTGTCCAATCATTCAAAGCAGTTACTGGCTCCGCCCCAGGCTCTCTAGTATAAGAAGAGTTTGTAGTTGTAATTTATCCACAACTCCTCCAGGATATCAATCATTTCTGACTGTGGACTCCAGAATTCAGTGGAAGATGAACTCTCTCAACCCAACCAGAGACAGTTCTGCTGAACAGAATGGACCCAAAGAAAATGGTATGTTACTTTTTCTACCTCCTTTCTAGTATTAACATCTCTGCTCTGTTGTACTTACTGTATATTGCTTTACCTTTGCAGTTTAAAACTAAGCAGTCTCAGTACTTGTCTCAATCTTATACTTTGTGTTTCATTTTAATTTAACCTATAGCTATGCTGTAGATGATTTCTTCCTCCATTTCATGGTTGTCTGGTTCCAAATTTCTAGGGAACACCTTAATGTAGGTTAAGTTGTACATCTACTCTATTCCCACCTATAAACTATATTTCCTTTCTTTCCGCAATCCAGTGTTGACTCATCAGTCTGCTTTCCTTGTGCTACCACCAGCGAATGAACAAAGAAGCTTGGTTAAACCAAAACGACACTGCTGTGATCAGTGTGGACAACACTTCAGTTACATGTCCAAACTTAAAATACATCAGAGATTTCACACTGGAGAGAAACCCTATGGATGTGATCAGTGTGGACAACACTTCGCTCTAATGGCCCACCTCAAAATACACCTGAGAATTCACACTGGAGAGCAACCCTTTGGATGTGATCAGTGTGGACAACACTTCTCTTTGATGTCCACCCTTAAAAAACACCAGCGAATTCACACTGGAGAGAAACCCTATGGATGTGATCAGTGTGGACAACACTTCTCTGATATGTCCACCCTTAAAAAACACCAGAGAGTTCACACTGGAGAGAAACCATATGGATGTGACCAGTGTGGAAAACACTTCACTCAACTGTCCACCCTTAAAACACACCAGAGAGTTCACACTGGAGAGAAACCCTATGGATGTGATCAGTGTGGACAACACTTCTCTGGGATGTCCACCCTTAAAACACACAAAATAATTCACACTGGAGAGAAACCCTATGGATGTGATCAGTGTGGACAACACTTCTCTCAAATGTCCACCCTTAACGCACACCAAAGAATTCACACTGGAGAGAAAGCCTATAGCTGTGAACAGTGTGGACAGCACTTCTCTGAGATGTACACCCTTAAAACACACCAGAGAGTTCACACTGGAGAGAAACCCTATGGATGTGATCAGTGTGGACAACACTTCTCTGGGATGTCCACCCTTAAAAGACACCGTAGAATTCACACTGGAGAGAAACCCTATGGATGTGATCAGTGTGGACAACACTTCTCTCAAATGGCTCACCTTAAACGACATCAGATAATCCACACTGGAGAGAAACCCTATGGCTGTGAACAATAGACACCAGAGAATGCACACAGGATTGAATTAGTTTTGGTCAATGTGGAATTAATTTTACTCAATTAAGCACTCTAAAATGTCATGCACGCACACACCAAAGTATTGCCAACATTGTGACAAGCACTTCATTAGAAATGATGAGAAACATTCAACATGATGACCCATTGTTGTTCTTTTAAACAGTTGTTTATTAAGTATGCTGAGCTGTTATGAACCTATTACATGTATATTAGCATTGCCCTTATAGACATGTCATGTGGACACTAGTGTGTTAATAATGTGTTAACACTGTGCACAAGTATACTACTTACACCAAAGTCCTTGTAGTGGTGGCACACGGTATAATAAACTAAATAGTGGTCTTCAAGAGACAAGAAGGTGGTAGCCAATAGACACTATGTTATTATAGGACGCAAAAAACAGGTTTCTGTACTCGTCCTATAATAAAATATTGGCATTTTGTCAACCAGTGTGTGTGGCCACCTTCTTGTCTCTTGAAGACCACTATTTAATCATGTGTTAACACACATTGTAGTGCATATAATGTGCAAAGTAATGATTAGAAAAGCACAGGTGTCTGGTGTTGAAGCCAGTTAGTAGCCTACAAATTGCTTTGTGTATGCCTTCTGATTCCTGCCTTCTGATTCCTGATTGTTGCTATAGATACCATACCTGTCTTAAATAGGTTTAGCATACCTGCTTTTTTAACTTAGCTATTGTTTCCTTAAATTATTGTATTTTTAACTTCATTACACCTAGTTGTTATATTGCATTGTTTTGCTATTACTGTCTTTGCTGAACATGTCCCATCAATATTTTACTTATTGTACCAAGTGAGTGACAAATAAACCCTTCTTGATTCATTCTTGATGTTATTTTTTCTTGTATGAATAATGTTCTTTGTTGTTCTTGTAAGAAGAACGTTCAATGTAATAATGATATAATCACAGTAAGTTGGTGTCTAGCAGTGCCGCCAGTTAGTGCACTAAACATTATACATTATACTATACTATTAGTTTTTAAATATTTCTTATCTTTATCTTGTTTATAATGACCATTCAAAACCATTGAATGGTGTGTGTGTGTGTGTGTGTGTGTGTGTGTGTGTGTGTGTGTGTGTGTGTGTGTGTGTGTGTGTGTGTGTGTGTGTGTGTGTGTGTGTGTGTGTGTGTGTGTGTGTGTGCAATACGATGACTGCAGTTAATATAAACGCAACCCGAAACTACACTTGTATTCTCTATCCATGTCCTCATGTGTGAGTCTTTCTACGTCCTCTTTTTATTCGTTTCTCTATGGAAAGGTTTCTATAAAGAAATGAACATGAAATTGCTTCAAATTCCTTTAGAACAACAGAACCAGGTAGAAGCAGCTTTGGTGAAGAAACAACTTTTTGTCAAACTCTGTTTATGTGTGATTGTACATCACATGATCTTAATGTATCTTGAAAAAGTGTTAAACACTATACTAGGATAGAATGATAGAATTATGTTCCAAATGCTATAATGTTCCCAGATAACCAGAATAACATAACTAACATAAATTAGGTGAAAATGAATAACATTGAATTATAAACAATGTACTCCCTTCCATCAGAGAATCACTGGTAGGCCTACATTTAGTTGCATACTAGCATAATAAATATAACCTTGTGTGGTGACAAAAACTCTTGAGAATAAACTACACCTACTTCTACATTATGATTTAGTCTTTGTGTTTCTGTCAAATACATGTTCTGAACTTAACAATAGTGTGTTTATGTGAGCTGGTTGTGAGAACACCAACATCCAAAAAGTGATGTTGGTTATGTAGTCCACACATTTTAGAAGTAAAGTTAGTCTAGTCAATTACTTTTAAATAACGCCTTACTTGCTGTGATGAAGATGAAGGTGAGAGAGACTCATTCACACACACCAGGACACTAATAGTGTTTATTTCACATGTAAATGACAGCAGGACATGCAGGATAGCAATGACAACGGTTTATATTTTACGTTTCAAAGTAAGAGATATGTTTCACTGGTCTCCCATTACTTTTTGCGCCTTCAAATACCATGAAGTGAAATTCCCTTGTGCCAAATAAATTGTACATCTTCACTTGTGCTAATGATGGAGTCCATGCATTTCATAAGTTAGTCTATTTGTTTACCTTTTAGTAATAACATGGTTACAAAACAAACAGATTAAGTAGATTAGACTCCATTTCTTTCCCCCTATTAGAGGGTAGATGATTGTCCTCCTCTTTGAGGGCATTTACACCTGTATTATGAGACACCACTTTTGATCACCCAGGATGCAAATAGTGAACCGGCCCATCGACACCTAGGATGTATTGAAATGCAAAGTGTGACCAGGTCTATGAGAACAGGTGACCGTTCTGTACAAAATAACAACAGCCCTGTAGAGAACCAGACCACTGTCTTCTGTGTACTAAAATGAAATCAATTGAAAGATTGAACTTACATGGCTTGCTTACTTAATTCTAAAAATATAAAGAGGATGTTATACGTGTACAAGTCCAGATGTGAAAGAGTACTTTGTGTTCATGACTATTTCAGCCAGTAACATAACATATCCTTTCCACTTAACCTTTGACTGCACTACTGTACTACCTGTACGATAATCATGTTTTCTATATGCTTTGACTCTGACAGTGTCTATTCTTTTGGATTTATACTAGCTGCTGCTTTGACTTGACTCACGTTTACATGGACTAATAGGATGCTTTTGACTTGTTTGAAATAAACATGTAAAGTCAAGATGCAGCTTGCTGTGCGGTTTATTGTGTTTGCGCATGAAGCTCTCAGATGTCTCCCCTTCCTTGATTTGGGGTCAAATTATTCCTGTCAGTTTTTGCATGGATATAGGTCATTTTCTAAAGACAGCTAAGCAATCATTCACAGGACAAAAGGAATGTTGCAGTGTAGGTGTGAAGTGGATGAGAGAGATATTTATAAAGACCTCGTAATTCTAGAGAACACAAGATTTTTGCCAAATAAATGAAGATGCTGTGATGTACAATGAAGACTACGAACAGAATATAGCAAGCAGTTATTCCTTCACCACAACAGGTTGTATTGTTCTGAAAGAATTTGGAGCAATCGTGTAAAATAGGAACTTTAATGGCATATCGATCTTAATGGCTCTGCTTGCATATTAAGATTGAGATGAGAGAGACATCAAAGCAGGACATGAGAAATGGTTAGCAATGATGACTGTTACTGAAAAATGTGAACTTAGTTTGAGGTGAACTATTTATGTAATGTGTTTATGGTAACTTAATGAATCACTTTACATTCACAAAGCAGCCCACCACCACCAGGGTTTAGAGCAAAACTTAAATATAGTTCAATGAAACTTTGACACACATGCACATTTGAACCTTGATCATAAAACATCCAATTTGTCAGCTGTTGCACCTTGACCTCTCATCTTGACACAAGGGTTAATAAGCAGAACATTCTACATCCCATCTTAAGACCTGACTCAGATGAGATAATTATTTCATATTCGCTCATATATTCATTATTAAGTTAATACAACATTGTTGAAGTCTGAAGATACCGATTGTCTGTTTACTTTACATGCATTTCTTACTATATGCATTTATAAATACAGGGTGTCATATTCATGTATTTTATAGACATATTTGAATTACATGAAGATTACAAATCAATTCATCCACACATGGATGCTCTTGGTTCTCTTGTAACAGAACGTTTCTAGAAGGTTGCATGGATGATGCACGTCTGGGGGAGGAGGGAGGGGTGGAGCATGTAGAAGTATGTTGGGGTGTGATTGGTGGAGAGATGCTTGTATTGTTCTCTTTGTCCAATCATTCAAAGCAGTTACTGGCTCCGCCCCAGGCTCTCTAGTATAAGAAGAGTTTGTAGTTGTAATTTATCCACAACTCCTCCAGGATATCAATCATTTCTGATCAGATCTGAATGGAAGATGAACTCTCTCAACCCAACCAGGGACAGTTCTGCTGAACAGGAGGGACCCAAAGAAAATGGTATGTTACTTTCTCTACCTCCTTTCTAGTTTTAATTACCCTGCTCTGTTGTACTTTTTATTTTATTACTTGCTCTGCTCTTTATTGCTGCTTTGGCTCCTTGGTCCTCTGGTTTCTACTCAGCTTGTAGCGTGTATATATATTACCATGGTTCCAATTTTCTAGGGAACAGCTTAATGTAAATACGTACATTTGTACTATAGCCTATTCCCACATCTCCATATTTCCTTTGTCTTTCTGCAAACCAGTGTTGAATCACCAGTCTGGCTTTCCTGTGCTGCCAGCAGTGAATGAACAAAGAAGCTTGGCTAAACCAAAACAACACTGCTGTGATCAGTGTGGACAACACTTCCCTAATATATCCACCCTTAAAATACACCAGAGAAGGCACACTGGAGAGAAACCATATGGATGTGACCAGTGTGGACAACACTTCTCTCAAATATCCAGCCTTAAACGACACCAAATAATTCACACTGGAGAGAAACCATATAGCTGTGAACAGTGTGGACAACACTTTTCTACGACGTTCAACCTTAAAACACACGAGAAAATTCACACTGGAGAGAAATCCTATGGATGTGATCAGTGTGGACAACACTTCTCTCGAATGGGCAGCCTGGAAAGACACCAGAGAATTCACACTGGAGAGAAACCCTATGGATGTGACCAGTGTGGACAACACTTTTCTCAAATGAACAGCCTCAAACGACACCGAAGAATTCACACTGGAAAGACCATATAACTGTATGGGGCAACTTTACGACACAATCTTCGTTAAATAGACACCAGAGAATTCACACAGGATTAAAATCCACATTTTGGTCAATGTGGAATTCATTTTACACGCTTAAGCAGCCTAAAATGCATGCACACATCATACATTTTGTGAACTGTGTGACAAGCAATTATTTAGAAGGGATCAGAAACATGCAACATGATGACCCATTGTTGTTCTTTTAAGCAGTTGTTTATTAAGTCCGCTGAGCTGTTTCACCTATTACTGCCGTTGAGCTGTTTGAACCTATTACTGCCGTTGTAGATACTAGTGTAGATACTAGTGTTACTAGTGATACAAATGTACTTCGTCCTATAATAAAATATTGACACTGGCTACCAGTGTGTGCAGCCACCTTCTTGTCTCTTGAAGACCACTATTTAATAACGTGTTAACACACATTGTAGTGCATGTAGTTTTCAAAGTAATGATTATAACATTACAGGTATGGTGGTGTCGAAGACAGTACAAATTGTTTTATATGTGTATGCCTTTAGCATACCTGCCTTTGTAACTACTTATTGGCTATTGTTTCCTTAATTATAATGGTATTTTTCACTTTAGTTGTTATATTGCATTGTTGTGTTATCACTGTCTTTGCTGAACATGTCCCATCAATATTACACTTATTGAACCAAGTGAGTGACAAAAAAAGCCTTCTTGATTGATTCTGTCAGGAGGATGTGAGTAATGTCATTGAGAGTATGTTTTGCCCCCTGTCCGTGAGTCTCCGCCACTGTTGGCCCGGTCGCTGTGAAACTGCACACACACACTCGCTGGATGCCAGAGCAGAACCTCTGCCCTGCATTTTTCAGATCAGCCTATCATAGCGCCACCATGAGACCGACTTTTGCAAAATAAATGTTTTGATATTACTCCTACAGATTTTCTCCCAAAAAACACGCACATCGGTACACAGTATCTCTTTAGCCATGTGATCAACACGGATCTGTCCGATTTTCCATATTCCATCCTGATTGGCTGGCTTCCAAAGTTTGCAGGATTGGTTCATTTTGAACAAAATGCTTCATATCATGAATGCAGCATGTAATTTCCGTGACATTTTCCACATAGATTCCCACTTGGCCCAGGAAGAAATGCCACTTGAAAACTTTCAAATCAGCCTCATGGTGGTGCTATGACAGGCCTATTCACGTTTTTAGCTATAACTGCGCCGATCTGCGTGAAACTTTGCACGCACACTCCTTCTTTCCAAGGAAAAACCTTTGCCCTGCATTTTTCACATATGCCTTTTAGAGCGCCACCAGGAGGCTGACACAATGAGTTTTGTAAAACACATTGTTTGCTATTACTCCTTCAGATTCTGACCAAAAATCACGCAAATCGGTACACATTATCTCTATAGGCATGTGATCAAGATGGATGTGTCAGATATTTCATATGCCATCCTACTTGGCTAACATTGGCTCCCAAAGTTTGCAGGATAGGTCCGTTTTGAACAAAATTCCTCAAATCATGAACGCTATGTGCGATTTCCATGAAATTTTGCACACACATTCGCACACACATTCGTCGAAGAGATAGAAATGCCATTAAATGGGGGTCCGTAGCCTAATAATGCGTGTCAAACTGGGGGTTCTTGAAATCAAAATGGTTGAAAATCTTCTCTTATGGGGGTCCTTGGCATATCTTATCTAATCGGGGTCCGCAGGCTAATACGTGTCAATTTGGGGGTCCTTGACATGAAAAAGTTTGAGAACTCCTAGTGTCTCCTAGTGTCGCCAACACTTGCTGCAACATCTCACCTACCCTGGCCTGGCATTGGCCGCCAAATAAATAGAACCTTGTGTGATGACAAAAACTCTTGAAAATACACTACACAATTACATGATTATGCTTTAGTGTTTGTATTTATGTCAAATAAATGTTCTGAACTTAAACCCTGTAATGTTGGTTGAAGTAAAGTTAGTCTACTAAATTACTTTTAAATAACACAGTGTGACTTAATCGCTGTGTCAAGAACCTGGCCATGAACTGTTTACTCTATAGAATAATAATGTGCTTTTACAATTGAACAACTGAATGATTACTACTACAACTACTACTACTCAGTGGTGGAAGTAACTAAGCACATTTACTTAAGTAAAATGTTGAGGTATTTTTACTTTACTTGAGTATTTCCAATTTCCAATACTTTAACTTCTACTCCAATACATCTCAGAGGAAAATACTGTGCTTTTACTCCACTACAATTATTTGAAAAATTTAGTTCTAGTTACTTTTCAGATATAAATGATGATATTATAAAACAAACATACATTTCAGCCCTATTTTATACCTAGGCTCTTTGAAAATAGCCGATCTACAAGCTCACAACGCATCGTGGCGCGTATTTTCAAATATTTTAGTACTTTTACTTTTGGTACTTTAAGTATATTTTGATGCCAATACTTTTGTACTTTTCCTCAAGTAAATTTAGAATTCTGGAATTGTACTCATAACAGAGTATTTCTATATTACAGTATTGGTACTTTTACTTAAAGGGATATTTCTCTTGCAAAAAAACTTTGGGTAATTTTATCGTCTACTCAGGCTTTAGTGAGTAGTGAACCCCAGACCGTTTTTAAGTTGCTTGATTTAGTATTTATATATTTTTTAAACATTATTTAAATATATTTATATTTTTAATATTTTTTTGGGAAAATGAAACAAATTAAATACAATAAAAACAAAAATGAAAAAAGTAATCGAAAAAACACGGCCCCCTCACGTATTAGGAGGGCAGGGTGAGTCAGCAGAACCAAGGACGGATGTTTTTGATGAATCTAACAGGTTAAAAATTGAGTTTGAAGTTATAATGGGTTTGTATAGGAAGGGGGCGTGTCTGATAAAATGAATATCAAATATCTAAATACTAAATCAAGCAACTTAAAAACGGTCTGGGGGGGGTCACTAAAGCATGAATAGACGATAAAATTACCAAAAGTTTTTTTGAAAGTGAAATATCCCTTTAAGTAAACTTTTGAGTAGCCTACTTTTTCCACCACTGCTACTACTACTATACTGTGACTACTTCTAAACTATAACAGTGGTCCCTCTATACACGCACAATTGACGATTTATGTAGGCTGTGTCTTTTGACTTGAAATTAAATAAAATAAAAAGTCAAGATGCAGCTTGCAGTGTGTTGATTTACTGTGTTTTGGGCAATTTAATGTAATCACATGGAAGACACTTGGTGTTAGGGAAGCAATAACATACCTTGTACTTATATAGAACATAATATGTTTTGCCAAATAAATTAAGATTCTGTTATGTACAATGCCACACTATAAACACAATATAGCAAGCAAATGTTCCTTCAGCACACCAGGTTGTATTGTTCTGAAGGAATGCGGAACAATCACGACATGTAGGCTACATTGAAGTTTTTAAAGGAACTTTAATGACCTATATATTTCAATGGTTCTCAATGTGGTTTACGTTTTACTTTTCAAATCCGAGATAGTTTGAGCTATGTGCGGTAACTTCAGCAATCATGTGTCATTCTCCAGTAGGTATGTGGTTTTGTTTAAAAACGTAATAACTAATGACTAATTCATTAGGAGTTTTGTTTTGTTGAAAAGTAATGTTTTCCTGTTAATTCTGACCAGCATTTATGGGGTTAACATTCCTGTGGGGAACGTAGCTAGGAGAGTGTGTTTCCGCCCGGACGGGAGAGAGTGGGACACATGAAGAAAGAGGCCTACAAACTTTTCTGCACTTTTGACAAGATTGACATTATTATAAGGTAAAGTATCACCAAACGTCTTGTTTGACAACTGTATGTTAGGTTATACTAACGATCACGTTCGCGATCCATGTCCTGGGCGTCGTGTGAATTGTTACTTAGACACTTATAAGTTAAAGCATTGTTCAAAGCAGATCTCTGATAGTTTCCTTAACAGCGTCGGATACTGACTTTGCTTCGATCAAACTGTATGTTAGGTTATACTAACGATCATGTTCGCGATCCATGTCCTGGGCGTCGTGTGAATTGTTACTAGACACTTATAAGTTAAAGCATTGTTCAAAGCAGATCTCTGATAGTTTCCTTAACAGCGTCGGATACTGACTTTGCTTCGATCAAACATGGTTTGCCTCCGTCAACCTCAACTAGCGTAACATATCAAATCATTTGCAATTGTTATAGCCTTGGATCAAGACTATGGTAGATGTATTTTATCGAGTCTGACTTTTACTTTCGTATCTACGAGAGTCTTAACGACCACCCCCATTGTTTGCCCTGGTATTTCACCATTAAAGCCCGTATTTCTCTGAACATGTACAGATGCAAAATTTAAGGTGCTTACCCGCTTGCCCCAAATGTTGACTAGGTGTCCGCTGTGTTTGTGCAATGTATTAGTCCATCTTTTTCAATAAAGAAGTGTTTTAATCCCGTCTGTTGCCGAATTCTGTTGGAAGTTGGGCGGTAGTGACGGGGCGCATCTGGTGAAAGCCGGAATTACACTCAATGTAAACGAGGAGGAAACATGGCGTTCGGCCACAGATGGGATTAAGACAGTACTTTATTGAAAGATATGGACTAATACATTGTTCAAACACAACGGACACCTAGGGTAAAGCAGGTAAGCACCTTTATATTTTGCATTTGTGAACGGGTACAGTGCTTTAGGCAGCAAAGGGCATTTGTTAAAGTACAGAATGTAAGCTTTCATGTGATGTATCATTCATTGAAATTGGAATATATTTGAAGAAGATGTGACCATTTTAATCTTGTTATCTATAATAGTCCAAACTGAAATAATCCCTCCTAAAGAATTTCCACTTCTATAGAGCGTCGCAGTTCCCGCCCACTTCCAGTTGCCGGAAGTAAATACTCAATGCATTTTTCCCATTGACTTTTCCGAAAATATTTATATAAATTAATTTAAGCCAAGAATCAAGCTATCCAGGATGCTGGTGAATCATGACCATAAAACGTTTGATTCTGTGAAAAAAAAAATTGAAAACGGCAAAACAAAGGGTATTTATTAAACATAGTATATCATATCATTAAATATAACATTTTAAAAAATCACAGAAAAAAAGGTTTTATGGTCATGATTCACCAGCATCCTGGATGGCTTGATTCTAGGCTTAAATTCATTGATATAAATATTTTTGGAAAAGTCAATGGGAAAAATGCATTGAGTATTTACTTCCGGCACCCGGATTCTGTGCAACTGCGATGCTCTATAGCACCTCTCAGCTCCAGGTAATGGGCGTGAACAATGGGTAATTTATTCAACATAGCCACTCCTCTAAACACTCCCCCATTGACACCTTTCAGTCAACTTTACTGGAGTATTTCCAATACTTTAACTTATACTCCACTACAGATCAGAGGAAAATATTGTACTTTTACTCCACTACAATAATTTTAAACTTGAGTTACTAGTTACTTTGCAGATATAAATTATTACATTATAAAACATACATTAACCACTTTAGCCCTATTTTATACATAGTCTATTTGAAAATAGCTGATCTACAAGCTCACAATGTGCATTGCGGCGCGTTGTGAGCTTGTAGATCAGCTATTTTCAAACATTTTAGTAGGCCTACTTATACTTTAGGTACTTTAAGTACATTTTGATACCAAGACTTTAGTACTTTTACTTTGATTGAACGCAAGTAACATTTTGAGCACTTTTACTTGTAACAGAGTATTTTTATATTGTGGTATTGCTACCACTGAGTGCTTCTTCCACCACTAAATTTGACCCACTGGTAGTCGACTACAGTCGAGGTTTACCTATTAATAATGAAGACACGACCAGCTAGGTCCTGGATTAACTCCAACCTGGTGTTTGCACTCTCCATTTACAACCCGTACATCTACATAGACGTTCAGATTTCAAATATAAAGTGCTTACCTCATGGCCACGGATGTTACCATTACTGGTGAAATTCCAGGTCAAACTGTGGGGGCGGGGTGGTCGCTAAGACCAAGCCTTGATCTAAGGCTACATTTTGTATACCATACATTAAGCTGCCAGCATAACAACGTACCATTAGTCTAAAGACCTTGTCATTCTAGAGAATACAAGATGTTTGCCAAATAAAGAAGATGCTGTCTTGTACAATGAAGACTATGAACAGAATATAGCAAGCAGTTATTCCTTCACCACACCAGGTTCTATTGTTCTGAAGGAATTTGGAGCTATCGTGGAAAAAAGGAACCTTAATGGCCTATCTATCTTAATTGCTCTTCTTGAATAGCAAGATCGAGATGAGAGAACCTCACCCATTTATTGTCTCCGCCCGGCCGAAAGGCATGGCACGAAAGGATGTTTTGCCCCCTGTCCGTCCGTCCGTCCGTCCGTGTGTGTGTCCATCCTTCTGTCTGCGAGCAGCAGACAGAAGGACTTTCGCAGTTTCACAGCAACCGTTGGCCCGGTCGCTGTGAAACTGCGCACACACACTCCCTGGATGCCACAGCAGAACCTCTGCCCCACATTTTTCAGATCAGCCTGTCATAGCGCCACCATGAGGACCACTTTTGCAAAACACATTTTTTGCTATTACTCCTACAGATTTTGTCCAAAAAACACGCACATCGGTATACAGTATCTCTATAGTCATGTGATCAACACGGATCTGTCTGGTTTTCCATATTCCATCCTGATTGGCTAAAATTATGAATGCAGTGTCCGATTGTCGTGCAAGGCCTAAGAAGAAATAACACCCTTTTCACATTGGCCTATTATAGCGCCACCAGGAGGCCACAATAATCTACCTGACCTGGTGGAGACTTGTGCTCCGAGGAGCACTTTTTTCTAGTTGTAAATGTAAATGAAAGCAGGACATGATAAATGGTTAGCAGTGATGACCGGTACAGAAAAAGGTGAAATTAGATGTATCAGAGATAGTTTGAGGTGAACTATTTATGTAATGTGTTTATGGTCACTTAAAGGTAGGCTAATGATTTTCTTTGGTTAAAATAAGTGTTAAATAGCTCTATATTCTGATAGTACTCATTGCTATAGAGTGTTTGTTCAGTAAAAGGAGTCTCCTTGTCTCTCCAGCTCTTTATAAAACAGAAAATGCATTTTCGTTTCAGTTTCAGTTTCATTTCCAATTTTATCCAATCAGGATAGAGAACTCAAACAGGATATAGATTAAACAAGTGAAATTGGAAGTGATGTTTGTGTTTGTGAGTTTGTAGTTGTAATTTATCCACAACTCCTCCAGGATATCAATCATTTCTTATCAGATCTGACTGTGGACTCCAGAATTCAGTGGAAGATGAACTCTCTCAACCCAACCAGGGACAGTTCTGCTGAACAGGAGGGACCTAAAGAAAATGGTATGTTACTTTCTCTACCTCCTTTCTAGTTTTAATTCAGTACATGCATTTCTTTACTCTTCAAGTTTTAAATTAAGCAGTCTCACTTCTTGTCTCAATCTTATGTTTTGTGTCTCAAATCTATACTTTGTGTTTCATTTGAATTTGATAGATTATGTATGCTCTTTATTGCTGCTTTATGCTCTTTGTTGTCTCAGCTTGTAGCTTGAATATATATATATATATATAACCATGGTTGGTTAACCTTTCTAGGGAACAGTTTAATGTAAATATGTACATTTGTACTATAATCCCACCTCTCAACCATGTTTCCTTTGTCTCTCTGCAATCCAGTGTTGAATCATCAGTCTGGCTTCCCTGTGCTACCAGCAGTGAATGAACAAAGAAGCTTGGCTAGACCAAAACAACACTGCTGTGATCAGTGTGGACAACATTTCAGTTACATGTCCAAACTTAAAAGACATCAGAGAATTCACACTGGAGAGAAACCATATGGATGTGATCAGTGTGGACAACACTTCTCTCATATTACCAGCCTTAAAACACACCAGAGAATTCACACTGGAGAGAAACCATATGGATGTGACCAGTGTGGACAACAGTTCTCTGAGATGGGCAACCTGGAAAGACACCAGAGAATTCACACTGGAGAGAAACCCTATAGATGTGATCAGTGTGGACAACACTTCTCTCGAATGGCCCACCTTAAAAGACACAAGTTAATTCACACTGGAGAGAAACCCTATAGCTGTGAACAGTGTGGACAACACTTTTCTACAACGTGCAACCTTAAAACACACGAGAAAATTCACACTGGAGAGAAATCCTATGGATGTGACCAGTGTGGACAACACTTCTCTCAAATGGGCAACCTGGAAAGACACCAGAGAATACACACTGGAGAGAAACCCTATGGATGTGAACAGTGTGGACAACACTTCTCTCAAATGTCCAGCCTTAAAACACACAGAAGAATTCACACTGGAGAGAAACCCTATAGCTGTGAACAATGTGGGAGCAACTTTAGGACACAATCTTCATTAAATAGACACCAGAGAATTCACACAGGATTGAAATCCTAATTTTCGTCAATGTGGAATTCATTTAATTAATACGCAATTAAGCAGCCTACGAACACACACCAAAGAAACAATATTGAAGAAACATGCAACATGATGACCCATTGTTGTTATTTTAAGCAGTTGTTTATTAAGTTTGTTGAGCTGTTATGAACATTTAACATGTATATTAGCAATGCCCTTGTAGATGTGTGTACACCAGTGTGTTAATACTGCACTATGCACATGAATGGTACTCACATCAAAGTCCTTGTAGTGGTGGCCCACGGCAGAATACATTAAATAGTGGTCTTCAAGAGACAAGAAGTTGGCCGCACAAAGTTGTTGCCAAAGGGCCAATATTTTATTATATGTTAACATACATTGTATTGTAGTGCATATAGTTTTTAAAGTAATGACTAGAAAAGCACAGTTAAGGTGGTGTCTGGCTTTGAAGCCTATTAGTACAAATTGCTTTATGTAGGCCTTCTGACTTCTTGTATATTCCTGATTGCTGCTATAGATACCATACATGTCTTAAATAGGTTTAGCTTAGCTGCTTGTGTAACCTTATACTTATTGGCTATTGTTTCCTTATATACTGTATAATGGAATGTTTAACTTCAACACCTAGTTGTTATATTGCATTGTTGTGTTATCACTGTCTTTGCGGAACATGTCCCATCACTATTTGACTTATTGTACCAAGTGAGTGACAAATAAAGCCTTCTTGATTGATTCTTGGATACCTTTTTTCTCCTTTTGTCTTGTATGAAGAATGTTCAAGGTAATGATGATAAAATCACAGTAAGTTGGTGTCTGGTGCTGCTGCCAGTTAATGCACTAAACGTTATACTATTTAATAATTTAGTTTTCAAACATTTCTTATCTTTATCTTGTTATAACGACCATTCAAAGTCATTGGGTGGTGTGTTTGCACAATATTATGACACTGCTATCCATTCTACATATGCTGCTGCCATTTACATGTACAATTCACAACTCTGTCCATGTCCTCATGTGTGAGATGTCCTTGTGTTATTCATGTCTCTATAGAAACCTCATTTGCACACGATTGCTCAACATTCCTTCAGCACAACAGAACCAGGTAGAAGCAGCTTTGGTAAAGAAACAACTTTTTGTTATACTCTGTTAATGTGTCAGCCTACTTTCCCTGTCCCTCTCTAAATAAAAGGTATAAAAAGCCCCCAAAAAAAAATCCAAAAGAAAAAGTGTTAAGCACTAACATTGCAGGGTTATTATTGCCTCCAAAAGGAGGCTTTTGTTATCAATGAAGTTAAGGAGGCGATTAAATCTCTCGCTAGTGGTAAGGGTTTATATATTCTTTACGAATGTCTTATAAATAGTGTATTAAACATGAAATAATACTATATAGTCTTCACTTCAGAACAAGGCATCGCACCGCCATTAGCTAAAGGGCCCCCACCCCCTTGCGTCGGGGCCCCGCAATTTTACGCTGCGCCACTGATGCACAATAGGAGGTGCTGATTGGTCCAGTAGTTTATGAGAATATCCCTGGACAAACACATAGACAGACAGACCCTCTTCAGGACGGCTCTGCCTCATATATAAACAAATAGTATAATATGTTAGTGTAATGTATGTGACTGATCAGAAGTAAAGTTGTTAAATGGTATAGAGGTGTGTAGCAACCACTAATGTAATAAGGGCTCATAATGTAATAAAAAAAATGTAATAAAAACTCATAATGTAATAATCAGCTCATAATGTAATAAAAAACGAGCGCATAACGTAATAACGGATTTTTCAATAATGTAATAATGAAATAATTTGTTACATTAACAACCTCCACATAGGAGGTTCATAATGTAATAATATATTTGTATTACATTATGAGCTGATTATTACATTATGAGCTTTTAGGAGGCTCATAATATAATAAAAGTTCATAATGTAATCATATATTTCATTACATTATGAACTTTTATTACATTTTAATTATTACATTATGAGCCTTGTTACTTTATGAGTTGTGTATGTACTCATAATGTAATGCAAGTTCTTAATGTAATAATTGCCTTATTTTTTTAACTCTATAATATCTTAATGATAAATTCAATACCTTTTAGTCACTAATGTATCTTGTGATATCTATTCAATCGATATATATATATATATATATATATATATATATATATATATATATATATATATATATATATATATATATATATATATATATATATATATATATTATAGGTAATATTTCAATCAATATGTACAATATTATCTCATCTCATCTCATCTTGCTTGGTGGTGGTGGAATATCCTGCTCAGAAACAAGTAGTTATGCTTCTGTTCTTTGTATTCTATTTTACTGTTAAATGTCAACAATGTCACATATTATGTTTGTTGTGGATCCTGGATTTTCCCTACTGGATCAATACAAAAGTTGACTTTTATCTCTTAACTTATACAATAAAACACTTTAGGACTGGTCTTTTCAAATAAGTATCTTCCTTCAAAAACACATGACAAAGACTTTCATGTCAAAACACTTTTTTATTACCTAACAATGAAACTAAACAAAGCCTGTCATGCAAATAACAAATAACCATAAAAACAAAAAATGTAATTATTTTCAAACAATACACATATTTTTTTGTTTTTAACGATAACTAATCTTATGTAAACAGTAAACCAAAAACGAATGTGGCAGTGTCACATGAAAAATATCTCTACTTCAAATTATTTCCTACCCCCAGACTTGGGCCAGAGTGGGGTGACATGGGACGTACGGGTTAGGGCCAAAGTAAAAGGCCAACTTAGAAAGAGAGAGAGGGCCAGACTTAGGGCCAGAGTATAACTAATCTTCTTACGTAAACAGTAAACCAAAATCTAATGTGCCAGTGTCACATGAGAAATGTATATACTTCAAATTATTTTCTTCCCTCAAAAATCAATGTAACAATTGCATGACAAAACAGATACAGAAACATTCATTTTTAAAGAAATAGTCCCTGATTTGGAACCATCCATGTGATAAATGCCTAATTATTATCCATTCACTCATCCATTTACTATTCTTGACGAAAAGCTCCTTGATCTTTACCGCACCTAACAATGAAACTAAACAAAGCCTGTCTGTCATGCAAATAACAAATAATACTGACCATTATACTGACCATGATACTATAACAGTACTGACCATCACACTGACCATGATACTGACATAATACTAACCATAATACTCACATGATACTGACTATGATACTGACCGTGACACTGACATGATACTGACCATGATACTGACATGATACTGACCATATGATACTGACCATAACACTGACATGATACTGATATGATACTGGCCATGATACTGACCATGATACTGACCATGATACTGACCATATGATACTGATATGATACTGGCCATATGATACTGACCATAATACTGACATGATACTGACCATGATGCTGACCATTATACTAACCATGATACTGACCATTATACTAACCATGATACTGACCATGATACTATAACAGTACTGACCATCACACTGACAGTGAGACTGACATAATACTAACCATACTACTCACATGATACTAACTATGATACTGACCGTGACACTGACATGATACTGACTATGATACTGACCATGACACTGACATGATACTGACCATATGATACTGACCATGATACTGACATGATACTGGCAGGATACCGCCAATGATACTGACCATGATACTGATATGATACTGACCATGATACTGACCATGATACTGACCATGATACTGACATACTGACCATGATACTGATATGACACTGACTATGGTACTGGCATGATACTGACCATGATACTGATTTACTACCATGATACTTACCCAAAATATGAAACATTATTACATTATGAGGTTTTATTACATTATGAGCCTCCTATGTGGAGGTTGTTAATGTAACAAATTATTACATTATTGAAAAATCCGTTATTACATTATGCGCTCGTTTTTTTATTACATTATGAGCTGATTATTAAATTATGAGCTGTTATTACATTTTTTTTATTACATTATGAGCCCTTATTACATTATGAGCCGTTATTACATTAGTGGTTGCTACAAGGTGTTTTGTTCAGCTGTGAACCTGGGGATTCATTCATACATTCAAGGCTACCAACAGCACAATTATCATCTGATTGGGTTAGGTTTAGTGGGGAACCATGCCAAACAGCCATTAGTCTACAGTTCCTACCCAAACTGTGACCTCAATCAGAATCATGTACAGATAATGTATATATTTAAGGTATTATTAGCCTTAGGGTATGTGGTTCAATGCCATTGTGATTGAATATCACATTGTGAGATTATTCAGTGTGAGTGTGGAGTGCTTCCATTGTTGAAACACCTTTAGGTCTTGCATGCTAAACCAGTACAGCGATACAAACAAAACTCTCCCTGGATGAAAATGTCCAGCACTGAGGGAGATGCAGTCAGCCATTCATTTGATTCCAGTGTGAATCTCTGTTCCACTGGGACCTGCAGTTCCTGTCAGTCGTGTGCTATCAGTGAGGCTGCAGACACTGATACGCTATACAACCCCCCAGACCACCTCTATTCTCTTCTCCTTGTCAACCCTCTTTTCTCAACAATATTTCACTGTCTCCCTCCATCACCTCAGCTCCCTCCATCTCTCACTTTTTATTTCTGTGTTTTATATGTTTAGGAGAAAGAAGACAGCACAGTGTGCTGTCTTCTTTCTCCTCAAAATATAAACACACTGTACTGACTGTAAACATAAGCACACTAATGTCCTTTCAAAAATGGATTCAGCCTCACCTGGACAGCAACAGATGCATTTCAGCTAACACACCTTCATCAGTGTTGTACTGTATGTGCCTTGGCTGTGCACCTAAAGTCTCTTTATTTTGGGAGTGTTGCAGGAATTCAGGTTTCTCTGTGTTTTATATGTTGCTATGACGTGAACGTCTGCTGACGGGTCACGTTGTTTTCGATGTCTCAGTGAAACGGTGTGATTTCATTCTCTGTTGTGTGGTTTGCTTATGTAACTGCTGGAAACTCTGTGTTGTTATTGATGACCCAGTGGGCCATTTATTTTTTTCTGAATAGAAAATATTACAGGCAACAGTGTCCTGTTCATAATTGCTTGGATGGTAATTGTCCCAAAGGGTTTTTTCAAAAGGGAAGAGGAGAGGAAAGGGCTGGCAAAAGAAGAATCATTTAGTGTTCATAAGAATAAACATATCACACTACAGTTTCCCTTTCATTATGCTGTAGCTCTGTTCGTGTCAGCTCATACACTAGTATACATAGTTTATATATTTCTTTATAGTTCAGTTACAATATTTTTAATACACTAGTATACATAGTTCAACACTAGTTCGTATAGTACACTATTATGAATTATGAAACTGTGAGTTACATATATGGGGCTCATGCAACACTTGCAACACATTTTATACAACAAAGTCTTGTTGTATAACATCATCTCATCATCTCTGCTGGCTGTGACAGTCATGGTCATTAAAAGGGGATAAGTGTGTTCTGTTGTCGCCATGGGCGATCACAGGGAAAGGCTTGAATAGATGATCACCAATAAGATGCTGCATCCATTGCTTTGGTCTGGCCAAAGTGTCAATGGCAGAGCAGTAATGCTGAGTCATAACAGTGGAAGCCATCTATTATTACATGTTCTGCTTTTCCCTGTCCCCGTTGTTTTTGTTTGCTGTTTGTTTGCTGTTATTGTCGTCATCAATGCCGTTCCGATCTATGATTGGCTACGTGGCGGACGTGACGTAGACATGCAACCGAAATATACGGCAGTTACACCAACAGTGGTTACCTATCGAGGCCAGCTTCTCTGCGGTCTCCGTATAAGTGCCCCTTCCGCCTTTCCTCAGTTCCATATACTTAGCCACCCCAGTCACGTTAATATTTCCGTAATGTCCGTGTCATGTACATCCCAAAGATTAACCATTATTAACCACGTTATTGTCTTTGTAAACAACAGTTACGTGTGACAGGTAAAAAAAAACTGCCGTTTTCTTTTGGTCACACGGAACTGTTGTTTATATAGATGATAACGTGGTTAATAATGTTTTCTTTGGAATGTACATGGCACAAACATTACGGACATATTAACGTGACTGGGGTGGCTAAGTATCTTTTGGGCTTGTTTTCATAGACCTGGTTGCTTGTTTCTCTCGCGAGCGAAACCTGGCAACCCTGTCTGGGACCCCTAGGGGGTCCTCAGAGTTAATACAGGGGGGCCGCCAAATTTGTGTGATAGGATATATGCACAGTATATACATAATTTTGTATTTGCATTAACCACATGACCTTAGCATCCCTATTCTGAGGAGAAAACAAAAAAAAACACTGATGCTAGTGCTGTCAAACATGTCTATAAAGCTATCTATGAAATGCATAAAAAAGTTTAATCTGAAACATAATGTTATACAATATGTAGAGGGTGGTCCCTGCTTCATCTTTCTCTCTCTCAGCTAATGGGTCCTTGGCCTTAAACACTCATAGCAACTCCCCTATACCAACATTGATTACTTTATTAGTTTATAGAGCTGTTTTAAAAACAAATTATCACATTTTTAAAGAGGCATCTAACAGCCTGCATGTTTGTGGAAATCAGGTTGCCATGGTCACCGGATATTTCCAACTTCAAGGCCACCTGGAGACGTGTAGAACTCCATATTTGGACATGGCTGACATCATATTTGATGATGTGTGACAGCTATGTCTGATTCCTGAATCAGACATAGCTGTGTAAGTTATCAGATACCCTGCAGCCGGCAACTTCCCGGTTAACCGGTCTTGAGTGGTTTTAACACTCTCTTCTGTCATCTCAGGAGTGATCATGCTGTACCCAGACTCAGGCCTTCTGTTCATAGTGTCCATACGCCCTCACGTCTGAGGCCTTCCTCCATAAACACACAAAGATGAGCCACAAAGACCCCTGCTGCCAAATGCTGAGGAAGGGATCGGTCCCCATAGTACAGTAGCGTGTCAGGTAATCGACACCTCTGTAACCAGCCAGAAACAAGGAGAACCAGATGAACCAAGATCTTACGTGCATCGACGGTTGACCAAGACTATAGCTCAGCTCACTTATGCAGGAGAGAGAAAACACAGCTGTAATCAGTGTGATAAGAGTTTCAGGGATTTACGTAACATGAAGAGACACCAGCGTATCCACTCTGGAGAAAAACCTTTCCACTTTAACCAGTGTAACAAAAGCTTCAGTCAGTTAGGTAGCCTGAAGAAACACCAGCTTGTCCACACTGGAGAAAAGCCCTTCCACTGTAACCAGTGTCCCAAGAGTTTCAGTCAGTTAGTTAACTTGAAGACACACCAGAATATCCACACCGGGGAAAAACATTTCCTCTGTAACCAGTGTGACAAGAGTTACAGTGCATTAGGTCACCTGAAGAGACACCAGCGTATCCACACTGGAGAAAACCCTTTCCTCTGTAAACAGTGTGACAAGAGTTTCAATCAGTTAGTTGATCTAAAGAGACACCAGCTTGTCCACACTGGAGAAAAACCTTACCTTTTGTAAACAGTGGCAAGAGTTTCTCTCAGATATGCAACCTGAAGACACACCTGCGTATCCACACAGGAGCAAAACCTTACTTATGTAAACAGTGTGACAAAAGTTTCAGTCGGTTAAGTAGCCTTAAGTCACACCAGCGTATACACTCTGTAGAAAAACTATAAACTGTAAAGATTTTCCTCTTTGCACTTTTGACACAATCAAATTGCTTAATGGTCATGATCGGCTTGGTTCCAGTTATTTATATAATATAAATATTATCAGAGATGGGAAGTAACGAAGTACAAGTACTTCGTTACTGTAACAAAGTACTTTTTTTTGAGTATCTGTACTTTACTCAGTATTTATTTTTCGGACTACTTTTTACTTTTATCCGTTACATGTTAACACAAATACTAATACTTTCTACTCGCGCAGATTAAACGAAAATAAGCGCAAGAGTTATTATTTATAGCTCTGTGTCACGGTACTACTACAAATGGGTATTATACTTCCTTTAAAGGACGACTTCACCACTTTTCAACATATCTTCATATAATAGGTCCTCACTAATGCTCATGATAAAGTGATACCATTTTTTTCTAATCAGTCTGTGTCTCAGAGGAGGGCTGTAGACAGTTCAGAAACCCGTCTACCAGTGACATCATCGATGGGGAATCCAAGCTAATAGAAACTGCAGGCTTTGTATTCCTGGAAAGTTGCAATGCAATAATAGATCCCATTGTTCTTGCCTTAATAAAAATCTGAATAAAAAAAATGTAATCTTTTTGGAAAAAAAATCCTGCCTAACGATGATGTCACTGGTAGACGGGTTTCTGGACTGTCCACAGCCCTCCTATGAGACACAGACCAAGTAGAAAAAAATTGTATCATTTTATCGTGAGCAGTAGTGAGGACCTATTATTATTTTGAAGTCCTCAGGGGCAGTTTGTTTCCGTTGATCACAAGCTGTTATGACTCGTCGGTCTGATCGCGTCTGAGACCTGTGTGTGTGTGTGTGTGTGTGTGTGTGTGTGTGTGTGTGTGTGTGTGTGCGCGTGCGTGCGTGCGTGCGCACTGGTGAGACGAATATAAACAACGACACGTGGATTAATCGCAGGTTTTGGCCAAACCATGCTCCTCTGACATAAACATTGTTGTACTGTGAAAGTGCGGTAGCCTTGGATCAAGACGGTCATAGTTGTAACAAGGCTAGAAGTTTGTCAAACGCTTTCAACCTCTGCAGCATCAGGTGAGTTCAACCAAACACAACCAAGCCGATAGAACGACAAATCAAGCACATAACGTGCGACGGCGAGCGAGCGGCATAATGTCAGCCTGAGCATTGCAAAAGCTGTGTGTGTGTGTGTGTGTGTGTGTGTGTGTGTGCGCGATTACTTCGAAGTAGGCTTGTCTACTGGGCTCACTTGCTGTGTTTGAATGAAGTACAGTACAGTTGTTAATGCCATCTCTAGCCCCTACGGAACCTCTCCCTCCGCTGTACGCTGTATTGCTCCGAGATGAGGTCCCTCGTTAGCTAATGCCGTCTGTTTTCGAAATGGTCGCACGTCTTCCACTTTACATGTTTCTTACCCCTTTCTGCACATCGTATCCAAAAAGCAAAGCATTTCCGCCACTCTCACAGATGTTTGAAGTTTTAACGCGCCATAAAAGCAATCCAACGGGTTGAAGAAAGTATTTAATTTGCCTCGGTTTTCATACCGGTCCTCTGATATTCCAACCTTTTTTTTTATTTTTTACACTACCCGGAACTTCTCAGCGGTGCTGCCACCCCTGGTCGGAAGAAGGATAACATCTGGTTTCACTGTGTCAATTCCATAGACTTGTGATCATTTCACTGTAACCTGATATTTCTCTTATCTCCTCAATTGTTCTGAGTTTACGCCAGTTTACACAAACACATTTTATTACCCTGCTTGTTGGGATTTATGGCTCTTTTAAGGGGGCCGGATTTTGGGGATACATTCCTTTCAAAGAGAAAAGTAAAAGGCTGGCAAATTTATGGCTCATTTGTATTTAAAAAAAATACATAAATATATATATATATATTTATATTATATAAATATGATGTAATTGACGTTATATCATATTATATACTATAGTACAACATGCAACATTATACAATAATAATACATTGTTGCATTTAATAATATGTAATATAACAATATATAACATTTTATTAAAATAATATAATATGTAATGTATTTTACCAAACAATGTATCTCATATGTATATAATACATATATAAATATCTATAATGTAATGCATATTCACATTTTTATAAATTATAATCACATATACACAACACTCACATATATATATATATATATATATATATATATATATATGTATGTATGTATGTGTGTATGTGTGTGTGTGTGTGTGTGTGTGTGTGTGTGTGTGTGTGTGTGTGTGTGTGTGTGTGTGTGTGTGTGTGTGTGTGTGTGTGTGTGTGTGTGTGTGTGTGTGTGTGTGTGTGTGTGTGTGTGTGTGTCTGTGTGTGTGTGTGTGTGTGTGTAACTCGATATGTTCACGCCCAACACATCTCTACTCTGCTGACCTCATCCTCACAGAGGTTTCACAGCTCAGTTGAAGAACATCAGCAAGGACTACAGATGCAAATTTACCATGGAGTCTGCTAGTGACTTAAAATGTGCTAATTGTGGAGTGGAATTTGTTAAAGCTCCAAGAGGATACTGCAGAAGAAATGCACTTAACCTGGCAAGTCCTAGGACAGTAAAAAGAGTCTTTCCACAAGTCTCTCCTGATGCAAATACCTTCATCTGCAGAATTTGTGCCTATTTCCTTCAAAAAAAAATGTGTACAGAAAAGGGGAAAAAAAAGAAAATTCACGTTCCTTTCTCCTGCAAAATCAAGAGGATCACCTTCAAAATCTACAGCATCACCCAGCCCAAAACGAAGATCAACCCCACAGAGTACTTTTTCATCACCTTCTCCTTCACAACCAACAGGGTCACCTTCTCCTTCACAACCAACAGGGTCACCTTCTCCTTCACAACAAACAGGATCACCTTCTCCTTCAAAAACAACAGGATCACCCTCTACATCAACTCCATCACCCAACCCAAACATCAGATCAACCCCAAATTCTCCTATGGAGGCAGAGCTTCCAACCGGGAGTGAACCAGAAAACCTGCAAGACTGGCCATGGGTTCCCATAGGAGATGGACCCAAAGCCAAAGCCTTCAGCTATTTACGCCATGCCAAATGGCTTGCATTATTCAGGGTACTCATTGGAATCGAATCAGCAAAAACAGCCCTCATTACCTGCGTCTCTCAATTAATCAAAGAAGAGGTAATCCATACTTATACTTGTAATCATTCATTTACATATAAAGCATTCATTACATTTTATTACTGAGCCTGTATGGGTGGGTGGCACCAAGAGGCCCCCTTGATAAGCAAGATAACCCTTTTTTTGTTTGTTAATTCATGATTTCTTTCTCTTAACCTTTTCCATTTGGTTTTTGTTTGATATCATATTTTTAATTATAGAGGAAGGTACTAGTTGCTGACAAAGAAGGGCCTTTCACGAAGAAAGCTGACCCTGAAGTGCTCTCTAAGTTCTCATGGGAGAGCAGCCTGCACTGGGGGGAGGAGAAGGCTCCAGTGACCTTAAATTGCCTCAGGTCTATGTTTCCCCAGGCCAAACAAATCACCCGACAACACATGGTGACTGAAGATGATAAGAGGAGGTATGATACTTTATGGAGTATTTACAAATGATTTGTGTAAGTCTTATAAAACAAAGAAACCTATACATTATTAATTTACATTTACTTTCTTTAAGGCATATTACACAGACAGAAGCCCAAGCAGTGATTGATAAGAGGGCAGGGATGGTATTGTCGATCATCCTCTACACATCTAACTTGTACAAATTAAACTTTGTACAAAGTTGTCTGGGAGTGGAATGTTGGAGGCAGGGCTGCTCGAACAAAATGTTTAAGACCCTGAACAGCCTGGGAGTCAGTCAGTCCATCACTGGTGCTGTAGGCCATGTTGACCGTATGCGCACTGGCCATGATCACCAGGTCAAGAAATGGAAGGCGTCAGTTGAGGTGTGAAACCATTTTTAACTGTATTTAATGATGTATAGTCATCGTTGCACAGGCTAAAGTCATTAACTGCAGTAGAATGCATCAGAATAAAGGAATGGAACTCTCATTCAAGTAAAAAATAACCCTACAGAAATAGAAAGCATCCCAAAAATAACCCTTACAACATTTATATTCAAATGCTGAGTAATGAAATGCAATTTTGTTTTGATTACACCTTTAGGTGGAGCAAAAGGGGAAAAGGAGACTGACATTACGTAAGACAGTTCAAATGGCCAGGGACAACTCATATTCACTGACATGGGACAATGTGCAGGTAAGGAAAACACTTTAATAACTGTGAAGGAACACAAATCAAGCCATGTGATAGCAAAATTACAGTTAAAAAAGAAAACAATAATGAAAAATGTCTTGTATTAATTACACATAAAATGAAACTTTAATGGGAAATTACACTGTCAAACATCTTTGGGGTCATTTTAACATTTCCTCAACAAGGCTATTTTCAAGTTTCTTGAATCAGTATTTACCCCTTCCTGTACAGCATTGGTTTTCAAAGTGGTGTCCGGTAACCCCCAGGGGTACTTTAGTGGCTTCCAGGGGGTCCCCAGATAAAATATGGATAGAATGGAACCAAATGGACCCATAAGGTCCATGGTTTAATGCAGGGGTTGTCAAATTGCGGTCCAGGGAGCCACATGGCCCTGAACATATATTTCAGCTATTTTTCAAAACAGCTTGACATTCTTTAACGTTCACACCACGAATCTTGTATGGGGGGTCCTTGGCACAAATTATTTTCAGATGGCGGTCCGGCGCCAAAGACACATTTATGTAGGGGTCCTTGACATTTTATTTTAGAACCACTACTATGCAGAACCCATTGTAACCATGATAAAATCATCCAAAAAAAAAACTCCTGCATTACGGTGAATGATAGTCACATTGCAATATGTGAGGGGGGCGTGTACTTTCAATTGCTTTTTACAAATTATTGCTATTAATTTATTTTATATATTTATTTCAATTTAAACCCCTAAAAATATATAAAATAAAGGAAAACGTTTTATTTAAAAAACATGGACTCTCACGCATTACAAGGCCAATATCAGTCACCAGCACCAAGGACGTGTGTTTTCAATGAGTCTAACAAAGTTAAAATGATTGAGGTTACAATGGGTTTATATAGGAATGGGGCGTGTCTGATAAAATGAAGATCAATTAACAAAATACTGAATCAAGCTACTTGGGGTGCACACAAAAGCCATAGTATACCTTAAAATCTTATCACTCAAACAGAGAGCGTCTCCTTTCAAACCCCAATGGTTCTAATCAGCCCCCCGCCCACAGGAGTGGCCCAATTCTCTCACAACTTGCTACAAAAACCCCTCATGAAAAACTATATAATCTCCTACCTTTCATTTTCAACCTTCACATGTGTCTCCTTCTCTAATAATCAAAAAGTGCTATATATTTCATCTCGCAATTTACTTCCGGATGGTTCGTTTTGCACTTTTTTTGCCACATCGGTCACGGGAAAGAAATAAGCGCTGCCGTGGTCTATGGAAACGAGCCCAAAAGTGCACCCAAATAAGCCCAAAATCGCTTATACAAACAGTCAGACCTGGCAACGCAGCCTACGCCAATAATGCGTGAGAGATCTACAAGCTATGGGGCAGAGACGCCACCGTATCTTAGCAACAACTACAGCGCTCACTCTCATTGGTCGTGTCACGCTAAGAGCAGTCTCCAGACAATGGCATCGCAGACAGCTTGCTGTTACTGCTGTAGCCATCACAGTTAGTCCCAGCGACGACGGACAGGGCGCTGTGATAGCTGCCATGTCGCTAACGCTAACGTGGTTGTCATGCCTGCAGCGGCTGTGCAATCACTTTGTCAACAATGCACGTTCGTGTGGTGAATGTCAATATTGCTGCTCAGTTAGTCCATTGTAGATGGTGTATGTTTGTGTGTGTCTTCTGGAGAACTATGTAGCTCCACAGCAACTACAGTAACTAACGTAATGGCAGGACCGCCCCGTGCAACGCATGTTAGGCTGCATTATGGTCATGTAGTAATTTCAGATAATTTCGCTCCGATTACAGCAGTGCTTATCAACCCTTTCACGCCGCCCCCCCCCCCCCCCCCCCAAATAAACGTACTTGATCTGGGGACCCCCCCATTCTGTTTGACTCCGTTCCACAAGTACATATTGTGAAAATAGCCGATCTACAAGCTCAAAACGCCTCACGTTGAGAGGCTTTGTAAGCTTGGAGATCGGCTATTTTCTACATGACTGCCTCTTTCTTACATTCTTTGACAATGTGGCCCATGTTTTCATAGTATAGTTTGTTGACTACTTTTGTTGCAGAAATGCTCATTTCCTTTACTTTCCTTTTTTTATTGTCTCCGCCAGGCCGAAAGGCATGGCGCAAGACTATGTTTCACCCCCTGTCCGTCCGTCTGTGATAGCTAATCTCTCACATCGTTGACTTGATCGCAGCAAAATAACAGCCCGATGAGTCAGTGAGAGCTGGATAAACGAGGTAAAATGTGTCAAAAGGAGTCTGTACGGCTGTCGATAAATGAACACATGACGTCGGTGGGAGAGGACATATTGTGTCTTTTGGACAAACAGCAGCGTCGTGCTGATGTTTGTTGTGTGAAGCAGCTTAATGTCAGAGTGTTTGTGTTGGAGCGCCTCAGTGCGGCTGCAGAGTTCATGTGCAACCTCTTCCAGAGAGAGACAGAGACACTAGAAACTCTGCTGGGGGAAAAAAACACTGCTGGGCATTGACTTTCATATGGACATTGATCTACACACTGCAGGTATATCTGCTACACACACAATATCAAACTACACACTGCAGGTATGATGCAGCGTTTGCATTACAGCCAGCATGCCAGCGTAGTTCCCATATGGTTTCAAGGTGGGCTAAACCATATGGACCCCATGTCAGCAATGTCAGCGGCATCCACTTCAGTCCCAACTGCGATGCCCATGCAGGCTATAAGTAGCTTCTACCTGGCCCTTAGGTGGGCCCCAACTACCCATGTTTATGTGGGACCAAGGCGGGTCCTACCTGGGTTTGCCCATGCAGGCTTTAACTGGGTTCTACCTGGGCCCTAGGTGTACCCTAACCAACCACAGTGCAGTGCCCATCGCTCCAATTGTTGTGACGTCAGGGCTCTCAATACTGCACATTGGTGGAGGAGGAGGGGCCGCAGGGCGACCGCACACATCGCTGAACCAATGGTAGCCCACGGATGTTTCCTCTGGGGATTTACAATCTGCCCCTCTATGCCACATATCATCCGCACTACAGGGTCTTCACTGACCGAGCCACGGCCCCACTGACCCTCATGACGCTACGCCACTTATATGAGTTGCCAAGTGGCCGCGGGCGCTACGTGGGCGCGGCCGCGGGCTAGACGCGAGCCCCCGCGTAGCGGGGGCGAGCTTCTAGTTAACTCAAACATGTTTGAAAATAAAATGTCCCTTTCAATAGAATAGTGTACGCTAAAGTGCATACAATTAAGTAGAAACAAAAACAATCCAGTCCACTTTTTCAACAGTTGACATCACATGTCAAGCATCAAAGCCAAGGACATGGGAACAAGTTCCTGCTTTGGGCACTTGCATTCGCCCACAGAAACAAGGCAAACTTTGGCCATCTTCTTGGAGAGGGTCAAAAGGCAGTTGATGTCCCTCTGCACAGGGTTCTGCCAACACCAGAGGTATGACTATGTACAGTAAACACTGCACACACATAGCCACATCCTGTTTAATGACCAAAAATAAAGATTTATAACTTATACATAATTATATATAAATCTACACTTTGTTTCATAACAGGATTACAGTTCATTGCGTGAACGCATGACTGTATTAGTCAAGCGGGTCCTTGTTCACAATCTAACAGCTCTTGTGAATGTGAAAAGTAAGGTGGTGAAGCACATCCCTCACACCTACACTGACCAAATGAACGAAAAGAGCACCGTGGTATGTAGTGTGGTAAAATCACACACATTTCTTTATAATCAGTCAATGAATTACAGTGCCGGTTTTGTGTCAATATATTGGATATAGTATAATATTCTGTTGAATTACATATACTTCCTACCATCTTATGTCTTTTTCTTATCTAACTTTGTATAATGAGCCTTTTTTTAAATGCCTATTAGGTCAGTCTTGGGGTGATCCCCTCAAACCCCAGCTCAACGGAGGGAGTCCTCGAAATTATGGATTCCCTTTCAAAAATTGTGCCAATTGTTGGTGGAAAACCTTACCCGATCCTCTGTTGTGGAGATGGGCTAAGTGTGGAGCGCATGGTCCATTGCTGGGTAGCCAGGCTAAATGGAAGCAGTCCTCAACAAAGGTTCGAAGGACTGGTGGAAGCTCCACAGGAGTTCCATAAAGATATGATTCTCCTGCAGGTAAGACGGAAGAATAGTTTCATTACATATTTTCCTTTTTTCACCACACTTGTTGACACTACTACACCATTCTTGTGACTATAATATAATTTACACTGGACTTTAAACACAGGACACCATGAACCGCCTATTCGCTCACACTAGCAGAAGCTCAAGAGGAACCCTGTCCAACCTGAAGGGGTTCTTTAACCACAAGTCCCTAAAAAAGGACGTGAAGGCAAATGTCCAACATGTCTGGGACTTCATTGAGGTACAACATTATATCATTTTTTCTTAATAACCTTTGAGAAAAAAATATTCAATTAGAATTGTACTACGCCTTAATATATTTTATATGTTTTACTTATCTTCTCCAAAGGTTAGACAACAGTCATGGCAGAAAACAGCATACTCTTAGCTTTGTTTCTAACTGCATTCTGCTCTCTTTAGTTTGTCACATCTGCCTACATTACATTGTGTGCCACCACAATGTCTGGGATGAACAATGTGGACCAGACACCCGTGGGATACCCAGACGATGCAGAGGGACAAGAGCTGTGGTTAGACAGCCTCGCCCAGCAGGTGGTAGATCTTGTTTGGATGCCACCAGCACAAGATGAAATCAAACTAGTTGCTGCTACAAAGTGGGTAGAAGGCGAGGAAGATAGTCAAATCTACCCTTTTTGCTCATGTGAAGAAGGTAACTGTCATTACACTTATTACTGACATAAGATTGTTAATATTTTCAGATGTTCTAAAGCATGGGTCTTCAACCTTTTCAGGGCAACCACTCCCTAGATGAGATAGAGATGAAGCAGGGACCCCCTCTATATTGTATAAGATTGTGTCTTCTGCTTTTTTTCGTTCTACACATATAACTCTTTGCCAAAAACAGCCGATCTACAAGCTCACAACGCCTCGCTCTGCGAGGCGTTGTGAGCTTGTAGATCTGCTATTTATGGCTAAAGTTCTTTTCCCGGACCCCCTGTTGAAGACCCCTGTCCTAAAGTATTCCAGATGGTCAATTTGTATATAAAGAATACATTAGACAAATATAAATTATTTTGTTTTTGTATGTGTATTTACAGAAAAGGATGAGCAAATGGTGCAATGCTGCAGCAACCAGTGTGGTTACAGTTGGTTCCACCTATCTTGTGTCAATCTGGATGCAGTAACAGAGGATGACTGGTTCTGCAGCGAGGAATGTTCTGAAAAGGACAACTATGTGTACTGTTTTTGTCGCAAGCAACGTGGCGGGACCATGGTACAGTGCGAGCTTGAGGAGAACTGCAAGCGGAATGAGTGGTACCACCTCGAATGTTTGAGCCCAGAAGCGCAGCTTGAGAGCAAGGGTAGGGATCGAGCAATATAATGTACTTTTCTTTTTTAAGTGCACATCAAGGAATATCAAAGAAGGCATTTTTATTGTGTAATAATAATAATATGAATAATAATAATAGTAAGTGATGTATAATTAACTACATATAACATGTGTCCCACAGGGACATGGTATTGTTCAAAGGACTGCTTGTACGGTGCACAGGATGAGGACCATGTCCAGAACTACAGCAAGGCGGTGATGTGGGAGGGTCTGTGTCATCTGGCACGAAGGGATGCTGTGAGAGAGGGGGACGGCATGGCAATGGCACAATTCTGGAAAATGGATCTGCTAAGTTTCCATAACCGGAAGCATCCGAAATATTTCATCATCGCCCACCAAATGTTGACAGGTAAGATGAATAATGTTACACTTCAACTTAAATATCTCTTAATAGTGTTATTGGTCACGTTGACACTTTAAGTTCAACAAATGATCAAATTGGACTATCCTGGTGAAATGAAGTAATAGTTATCATCACCTTTATTTACATTTTTTAAAGGAATTGAAGGTCACCTTCCTGAGCGACTACAGCAAGACATGCTGTGGAATCGTGTTGCAAATTTGCAGGGGAAACCAGGGGGAAACGTGGGATTGGATTTGGTGAACGAGTTCCTGAACAACGAGTTCAAAGGTTTTATTTTTGACTCTTCATTGGGCATTGTATAGGTATGGTCATGTAACATTATATATTGATTTTTATAACCGGAATCATGTTTCTTTTCTTTTTCAGACATGCTAAAAAGGTCCAGAGGCAATTACACTGACAAGCAGATTGCCAGATGTGCTGAGCTTTCTGGGTCTTTTGGAAAAGAGGTGGACAGGCTGTTTTCCGAGGCCGGACTTGGAAATTTCATTTCGCCAGATCATGCATCTTCTCATACAAAAAGGTACAGGGAGGACATAGCCACATTTGTCAAAGAGTTTCAGAGGGATGGACTCTTTGAGTACTTACCGGGAAGGTACCACAAGGGCTTCAAAGATTTTCAAAACCGCCAAGGGATCCGGGACCCTCTGAAGATGGCCCACCAGATGATGAGGCTGGCAGTGGACATGGATGACCGGCGGGATCTTCGAGACACAGAAGAATAGGATTTAAGAAAAAGGTGTGTAACACTGTGTTTAAACCAATAATACGTCTGTGTGTCTATATTTGCCTATTCAAAAATAACAGATCTACTAGCTCATAGCGTGCCACTCACTGCCGTGCTATGTATATCTGCTATTTTTTAATTGCCAAGAAGGCAAAAAATGACACACAGATGCGTTCCCTTCACGGTTATAATGGGTTTATATGCCAGTTTTGGATACAGTCAATTACATGTAATTACAATTATGATTTATGCTGAATTTAAAATCAATAATACCTCTTCTGTCACACACACTGCAACAACCAGATTTGTTGCATGCCGCAGTTAATTCGTCCTTCTCCATGCCGGACAAGTAGAAGTACTGCAGAACTCCATTTCTTATGCATTGCGACTGAGTGCCAGCTTGAACCAACTCAATCATGGACTTGTCAATGACCCTGGCCTGCACTGACTGGGGGTAGATGTATACCGTGGCTTTCCCTTGTAGCCCATCCCTGGCACATCTTCCCACTTCCTGCCAGTAACTCATTATATCATTTGAAGGACCCCAGTGCAACACTCTGCGAATGTCATTCACCTGCACACCCAGTCCAAATGCAACAGTAGCTATCACACAACGTATGTTGCTGTCTGGCCTCTTGAATGTTTCGAGAATACGGTCTTGTGTGAGGTTGTCGGTGTGGCTATGAAACATTTCAAGGATTTTCCCTTGCACACCGCCAGATCCATCCACATACATGTTGGGCCCCAAAGCCTTCTTGATATTTTTGTATCCCTTGGCCGCTGATCCAATAGTCCTTCAGTTTAAGAAAATATTTGACATAAACGTTAATGTCACATCTGTGTTAGAGTCAGTTATAAATATAGATGCCTATATATAAATATAGATGCCTATATAGAACCTCTCCCTCCGCTGTATAGCGAAGGGAGAGATTTTAAATTATTAGAGATTATTAAATTATTGCTTGTGCTGCAGACATACCGGCAGTAGATAACTGTTTTCATGGCATGTTTCCCAGAATCTTTCAGCTCTGCCACCAGCCAGCTCAGTTCCTTTTCCATGTCGGACCCCGTACATCTCTCCATTGACAGGTGGATATTATTTCTACATAATGATAAAATCAATGTTTTTTGACTGTAATTATGTGTCAATAATGCTGTTGTTGGGGCCCTATTAATATTTATTTCACCCATTATAGTTTATTTAAAGGGCGACCTATAGGGACAGTGTATGTATAACACAGTGTACTGAATACAAACATGTTATTACCGGTTAGATGACGCCGAGATGCACACCACGTCTTCAAGGGAGAGAGCCATGATGTCCAGAACTTCTGTTCTAAGTTCTTCATTGGCAGTTGCTGTCAACATCAACACTGGGCAACTCAGGAGAACCATGATGTCTGGCACTTTCATGTAATCATCTCTGAAAGTTTTACCCCTTTTACCCAGAAAACAAAACAAAAAACAAACAAAAATGTATCCACGGAAATAAGCACATGGGGAGAGCAGGGTTAGATGACTCAGTTGGTAAGATGACCCACCCCACGCATCTAGAAAACTAGAAAAAGTGTTGTCATGTAACTTTATATTTAGTAAACATCCATCTATTGGAGCTGTCTGTGAAGTTCAGAAGCACATAGGGAAATATTTTTTTTACACAAAAGTACAATTACTACATGGCAGGTATAATGACTGTTACATCAAAGCAAATGTATCCAGGACTAAAAAAAAATCTCACACATGGTCATCTGCCGAATGGATACAACCATGGGAATAATTTAGCAAAGACATTGCATGATGTATATTTTTTGATCCAAAATTTGTTTAAAACTGTGGCTGTAGGGACAAATGATCTAAATGATCTGTGTTATCTTGAGTCAATTATCCGAATATTAATATTCAATATTCATTCATTTTATTCTTTCTTTGCTGCTACTCAAAGTATGCTGAATAAGCTTTATTTTGTATTAATAGACATTTAAGAGAAGTTTCTACCATTTGAAGATATTAAAAGATTCTAAAGAATAAACTTTATTTTGTTGATTTTGTATTCTTTAAATAAGCCTTAGTATAATTAATGTATAATATTTGCAAAAGGGAAATGTGTCATTTAACCCTCTTTAACACATTGCCTGCCAGAGTTTTTTCAGATTTTTAGCTGTTGCCTGCCAGGGTTTTGCCATGTTTTTGGTACCTGTTCGCGTAGCCACAGATTTTTTTCCTCCAGTATGATTGATCCCCAGATGGTTTCTAATCACAGATGAGATTCAGGTGTGGTTTCACAAATGTCAACGAGGTCATTTTGACCTCGTTGACATGTTTGGTTGATGTTTCAATATAGCTCAAAAGCAGTAGTTTTAAACCAAAAAACAAAGTGAATTGTTTGTCCGTTTGAATTTTAACATTGAAGTGAATGGAGCAGCAAATCTTCGAACATTTTTAGCTCCTAATCTGTTCATAATTCGACAAGGGTTGAAATTATAAAAAAATGCAAAAAAAAAAAAAAAATGGCAGGCAACAGCTGATTTCTAAATGACGTATATATACGTCTTAGGCAGGCAATGTGTTAAGGATTTGACTACATTATTATTATTACCACAGGACCACTTTGATTTAGAAGTCAGATTTTTGTGGCCCTTTGTCATAGAAGCTTACTCGTGATTTAAATTGATAGAACATGTCCTTTAATAGTGCATGTTTAGATTTTACTGCCATTTCTTTTTGCCTTGTTTCAAGGGCAGCATAATTGAAAAGTGGCTCATCTTACCCCTATAAGAGAAATTATTTAATGAAGTGTTCAAGTATCAGTATTTGTTTTAAATGTCATACATACCATGTGGTCATGCAGTGCACCTCATCTAGTGCCAAGAGGCAAATTCTATCCCTCATCTCCTGAATCCAGGACCACCACTGTGTTTGGAAAACACACTCAGGAGACAGGAAGACAATTGTGACCTCTCCATCTAGAATGGCTTTTTTGAAGATATAAAACATATATTATTGTTATGTCTTTGTGTGCGTATATAAATATATATATATATATATATATATATATATATATATATATATATATATATATATATATATATATATATATATATATATATATATATATATATATTATACTGTTAAAAAGGTCTTGTATCAAATTTCATTCTACAAATGTACATAGCTTTTCACAACATCATTTTGGGGTAATAGGTTTCAAAATAAACCAGTTTAAAAATGATATGTGTTGTTACAACATTACACACGTTTATTTATTTGGGTGGGGGGGGGGGGGGTATATAAGTGGGCTAAATAGTGAAGAAAATGTATAATAACTTTTTTTGGTTTCCTGTGGCATCTCTCTGGTGATGGCTGCAGCATTGACTCCATGAGACAGCCATGTGTTGACTTGGTCGTTCATAAGCGCCTTTAATGGGCTTATTACCAAGACAATGTGTTTTTCCCCAGGGTGCAACTGCAATTGAAAGTCAAAAACACTTCATTTAAGAGATTAATAGACGGATGGATGAATGGATGTGTGTAGGCCCATACATAGATTGTGTATAATGATCAGTAATGATGCTCAGATAATTATTTGTTTAATTATAAATGCCAATTGGATTAAAAAAAAACTTACCATGTCGATTAAGTGTCCGAACAAACCGAAGCATGCACTCTTCCCATAGCCAGTTGGTAGAACAGCAATTAAATTTTCATACATCTGTGAGAGTGGCGGAAATGCTTTGCTTTTTGGATACGATGTGCAGAAAGGGGTAAGAAACATGTTAAGTGGATGACGTGCGACCATTTCGAAAACAGACGGCATTAGCTAACGAGGAACCTCATCTCGGAGCTACACAGCGGAGGGAGAGGTTCCGTCGGAGCTAATGCCATCTCTTGCTCTGTCTGTCTGTCTGTCTGTCTGTCTGTCTGTATGGTATCTATCTTATGGTAACAGTCACAGGATAGGTGGGCACTACAGACATCTGGGCACCTCAATGTAAAATATTTTGTTCAAACTGTAAAAAAAAAAAAAATGGGGGGAAATGGTCTAAAGCAGGGGTCTTCAAAGTTTTTCAGGCCAAGGACCCCTTAAGCTGAGAGAGAGATGAAGCAGGGACGCCTTTAGCTGAGAGAGAGATGAAGCAGGGACCCCCTTAGCTGAGAGAAAGATGAAGCAGGGACCCCCTAGCTGAGAGAGAGATGAAGCAGGGACCCCCTTAGCTGGGAGAGAGATGAAGCAGGGACCCCTTACCTGAGAGAGAGGTGAAGCAGGGACCCCCATAGCTGAGAGAGAGATGAAGCAGGGACCCCATAGCTGAGAGAGAGAGATGAAGCAGGGACCCCTTTAGCTGAGAGAGAGATGAAGCAGGGACCCTTTACCTGAGAGAGAGATGAAGCAGGGACCCCCATAGCTGAGAGAGATGAAGCAGGGACCCCCATAGCTGAGAGAGAGATGAAGCAGGGACCCCTTTAGCTGAGAGAGAGATGAAGCAGGGACCCCTTTAGCTGAGAGAAAGATGAAGCAGGGACCCCCTAGCTGAGAGAGAGATGAAGCAGGGACCCCCTTAGCTGGGAGAGAGATGAAGCAGGGACCCCTTACCTGAGAGAGAGATGAAGCAGGGACCCCCATAGCTGAGAGAGAGATGAAGCAGGGACCCCCATAGCTGAGAGAGAGATGAAGCAGGGACCCCTTTAGCTGAGAGAGAGATGAAGCAGGGACCCCTTTAGCTGAGAGAGAGATGAAGCAGGGACCCCTTTAGCTGAGAGAGAGATGAAGCAGGGACCCCTTAGCTGAGAGAGAGATGAAGCAGGGACCCCCATAGCTGAGAGAGAGATGAAGCAGGGACCCCCATAGCTGAGAGAGAGATGAAGCAGGGACCCCTTTAGCTGAGAGAGAGATGAAGCAGGGACCCCTTTAGCTGAGAGAGAGATGAAGCAGGGACCCCTTTAGCTGAGAGAGAGATGAAGCAGGGACCCCTTAGCTGAGAGAGAGATGAAACAGGGACCCCTTTAGCTGAGAGAGAGATGAAGCAGGGACCCCTTAGCTGAGAGAGAGATGAAGCAGGGACCCCCATAGCTGAGAGAGATGAAGCAGGGACCCCCTTAGCTGGGAGAGAGATGAAGCAGGGACCCCTTACCTGAGAGAGAGATGAAGCAGGGACCCCCATAGCTGAGAGAGAGATGAAGCAGGGACCCCCATAGCTGAGAGAGAGATGAAGCAGGGACCCCTTTAGCTGAGAGAGAGATGAAGCAGGGACCCCTTTAGCTGAGAGAGAGATGAGGGACCCCTTAGCTGAGAGAGAGATGAAACAGGGACCCCTTTAGCTGAGAGAGAGATGAAGCAGGGACCCCTTAGCTGAGAGAGAGATGAAGCAGGGACCCCCATAGCTGAGAGAGATGAAGCAGGGACCCCCATAGCTGAGAGAGAGATGAAGCAGGGACCCCTTAGCTGAGATAGAGATGAAGCAGGGACCCCCTGAGAGAGAGATGAAGCAGGGACCCCTTAGATGAGATAGAGATGAAGCAGGGACCCCCTGAGAGAGAGAAGAAGCATAGCTGAGAGAGAGATGAAGCAGGGACCCCCTTAGCTGAGAGATAGATGAAGCAGGGATCCCCTTAGCTGAGAGATAGATGAAGCAGGGACCCCCACTACATATTGTATGACATTGTGTTGCAGATTAAACATTTTCATAGATTTCATAGATAGCTTCATAGACTGTCAGTTGTGTATTTTTTTGCGTGTTAATTTCAGACATTTAACCACTTAAACCTTCAATAGGCTACTTAGTACTTGATTTGCTCCTTTCCCCCCTACACCAAACCTCTGCCGAAAATAGCTGATCTACAAGCTCACAACGCAGCGAGAGGCGTTGTGAGCTTGTAGATCAGCTATTTTCGGCTAATGTTCCCCTGAGAATAGGGATGCTATAGGGTTCAGGTGGTTAATGTAAAAAAACAAAACATCCTATCACACAAAGATTTGGCGGACCCCTATAGTAGCTCTGAGGATCCCCTAGGGGTCCCGGACCCCCTGTTGGAGACCCCTGGTCTAAAGTAAAGTCTACATGATTAGAACATGCTTAAACATTCGACAATTAAGGTCTAATATTTCTACAATTACTACAAATTGCTACAAAACCTGTATATCCAGTCATTTTGGGGCATAAACTAGAAGTTTAAGGATAAATTAAGTCTGATAATGATGTACCGTGCATATTCACATCATGTATACTTTACTTTACTTAAGACCGTTTTTCAAATATATAATGTTGGGCCGGTTTTAAGACGTGTGTTTGGTGGGGATCTTTTAAGTTTAATGCACAGAAACATCCGGTAAAAATACTTTTACTTTTACTCAGAAAGTACATTTCAGAGCCTGTACTTTTTTACTTTTACTCAAGTAATTATTTGAATGAGTACTTCTACTTTTACCAAAGTAGTTTTTTACACAAGTAATTGTACTTCTACTCGAGTACAGAATGTCAGTACTTTTCCCATCTCTGAATATTATCGGAAATCTCTATGGGCTGAATGAATGGACTTTCTATCTGTGGAACCAGAGCCGGTAAACAAAATGGCCGCCATTGCTATTCTCCATTAACCTTTCGCAAAACCCTGTCCTGAACCCACCAGCTCCACCCAGAGGTCAGATCGAGTCATTTGTCTTTATTTTGGAGCTACTCTCACTATAAATGCATGAAACCTCCGCACCTGTGCGTATCTGTTCTTTGCATATCTCAAGAAATGTCCGACCGATCAACTTCAAACTTGGCGTGCATAATGCACAGGACCAGGGGCGTCTAACTGCTGGATATTACCACATTACCCGCCAAGGTATTAAACATTGTTTTTATCCCCTTGCCAGCGTTCATTACCTTAAATAGACTATATTTGAAACGCCGTGGAAGCCACGTTGTGTACAAAAATGTAAAAAATAAAAAGACCCCATGGGTTGGGGGAGGGATCCGGAAATAACAATAACATTTATAACGCGAGCAGACGTCCTAAGCTGTGTTAGAGCGCCCCTTGAGGAAGTTTCTAAAAATAATAATTAGAACATAGAATGCATATCTGCGTTTTTGGCGAGCAAGTGATGCATTTAATAGAACTCAAATCTGCGTCCTTGGTGGGTAATGTGTTAAGATGTTTATGAAGGTGTCGGGTCCTGTAGCGATGCATCTCTGTGTGATCACCGCCTACCTCAAGTTTAAAAAGACATTAAGTTGTCCAGGCCATGGTCTTTACCCATGCACATTTTTTTGTTTATCTTCTTAGACATCTTCTTCAGAGTCAGAAGTTATAAAGCGTCTCATGTTGCAGTCCAATCGCATTCTCTAACAGATGGACTTTGTTGGCCCTTAGGCATTGTGTGTGTGTGTGTGTGTGTGTGTGTGTGTGTGTGTGTGTGTGTGTGTGTGTGTGTGTGTGTGTGTGTGTGTGTGTGTGTGTGTGTGTGTGTGTGTGTGTGTACCAAATAATCTGCAAAGGACTTGCAGCAGCATTCTATTTAAAACCCAGACCACCTCTGTCAGAAAAAGCAATTAAAGTGTGAGGGTTTAATTTGAATTGGAATCAGATAAACATTACTGTGGTGTGAAAAAGTCTGCTGTTTCGATGAAAAGAACATGAGTGCTTCTCTTCATACATTTCCCCAGCGCTGGGATTGAGGGAAGGACTTACTGTACTTAGTAATGTAACTCCATTCACTTCCTGGTTAACTTCTTACTTAAAAATCCTGTATCCCGACTGTGTATTTTTGCCAAAAGATGCTATTTTTAATGGTGTATAACAAGCGAACGGGAGGTCGAGATGATTTTTTTGTGGAAGCACGGTGAAACCCTCCCTGATTAGCAACCATCTGGGGATCAATCATACTGGAGATAAATATTCTGTGACTACTTGAAAATGTAAGAAAATCGAAGAATCAAGATAGTTGAAATTAAACCAAGCCATTCACTGTTCAGTCAGTGCAGTTTGTTGGTGTGTAAAGACCTCCACAAGGAGAAGTGTGTTAAGATGATGAGTCTGCACATTGTTTGATAAAGAAAAGACAGGAAGATGTCAGAGGAAGTGGTCAAACAAACAATATGCTCTGGTGAGTGAGGACAAAGGAAGTTCGAAATGCTTCAAGCTGCAATAATTGAATTGTTTTCTCTCTTTCCTTCTCTTCCTTCCTTCCTTCCTTCCTTCCTCTCTCTCTCTCTCTCTCTCTCTCTCTCTCTCTCTCTCTCTCTCTCTCTCTCTCTCTCTCTCTCTCTCTCTCTCTCTCTCTCTGGCTGCCTGACCTTGGATGGAAGCAGTGGATGAACTTGGGATTGAGTTCATGGGTGAGGAATTGTTCCATTGACCACATGACATCACTTCATATCTCCACACACACACACACACACACACACACACACACACACACACACACACACACACACACACACACACACACACACACACACACACACACACACACACACACACGCCAGTTTCCATGGAAACACTGGGGTGGATGCTATCTGCATGGAGCCTGGTATTGTCAGAGAGAGAGATGTAAGGATGATAGGGAAGCAAACACTTCTGCAGTGTTGATTTTGACAGCAAATTTAGTTTTAGTTTTAGTCAGTCTTTTGAATAAAATTCCATTTAGTTTTAGTCATATTTTAGTCATCTGAAATGTTTTACTTTTAGTCTAGTTTTAGTTCAAAAATGTATTTTGACGGGCCGTGATGGCGTTAGTATGCCTGATTTATACTTAGATGCATGTGAAAATAGCCGATTTACAATCTTGTAGATCAGCTATTTTTGGAGCGTGATTTTTATTTAGTTTTTATTTAGTCTTCGTCAGTGAAAAAAGGTAGTCGACGAACATTTTTTGTCACGTTTTAGTCGATAAAATTAACACTGCTGCTGTGTGTGTGTGTGTGTGTGCGTACACGTGCGTGCGTACCAGGGATAAAGCCGCGAACCTTCCGATTCCAAGACAGTCACTCTACCTCCTGAGCCACAGCTTCTCTAGTTTACATCCGTTGACATGTAAAAATATGAAAATATTGATGAAAGAGCCCTAATGTTTGGGGGGGGGGGGGGGGGGGGGGGTACATGTTCAAATCAATGCTGGCAGTGAACTGAGGAAATTAAAGGTGAAGGAAATGTCAAGCAGCAACACAGCAGTCTGTTTTCACAAACACACTTTGCAGTGAAGTTAACACGGTCACTGCAACCTTGTGTTGCACCAGAGGAATTGCTCACAGTTTTGCCTCTAAAAGGACACAAGAGAGGTCAGGACATTTTGGACCGTCACCAAAACTTAACTGTCCCTATTCAAACTTGTTTCTTTTATAATAGGCTCTATTCACAGCAGCCATATTATGAAGAAATTCACAGGTGTTACCAATGATTCTAATGAAGGCTCTGTTCCATTCTGGTCAAACAGAGTCAGGGTGCTGATGTTGTGCATGTTGGCTCACTGGAAACACTCTGCTACACCAGCTGGTCTAAAGTTGGGGTCCAGGGACCCTCATGGGCTTCCAAATGGCCCCTTGCGGGTGTGTAACTCTGAGAGTGTACACTCTCAGAGTTATGGGGGTCGTGGAAACCACTGTGCTACACTAAATGGAACAGAGCCTTCATTAGTATCATTGGTAACACCTGTGAAGAAAGTGATAATATGGCTGCTGTGCATAGAGCCTATGACAGAAGGCACCCCAGCCACGGTGGGCAACACCCACAAAGCTCTGCTTTCCCCCCCATTCATCATTCATGACCTCATGTGTTCCATTCACACTCGTGTTTTCTCACACAGGCGTTCAGGTCAAAGTAGGGATTCACCAACCAACCAGCAGCTAAACCAGCCTGCAGCTGGTTCCCATGCAGTGCCACCTCAAAGGGGTAAGTAGATCTCAAGCCTGAAATAGTTGCCCACCCCTGGGCTATGTTGATCTGGCCTCAGGCAATTTGCTTATTCAGCACCATGGAGAGAGGCATGAATACATATTCAGTAGCCTGTATAATCTACTGCATATGGAAGCTGTTAAAACATAAACAAGAATCAAAATAAATCTGCTATTAATAGCGTACAGCTCTCTCTCTCTCTCTCTCTCTCTCTCTCTCTCTCTCTCTCTCTCTCTCTCTCTCTCTCTCTCTCTCTCTCTCTCTCTCTCTCTCTCTCTCTCTCTCTCCCTGTCTCTCTCATGCTCTCTCCCTATCTCTCTCTCACTCAGCAAGTGCAAAATAGGCAGAAAGCCTAGAGAACTTAACAGAATGAATCTAATTTAAATGTATTCTATAACTATGTTGACCTGCATCTCAGTACTCTCCTCAGTCGACCCTCACCTGCCCCGACCTGCAGATAAACGCAGGGGTTCTGATGGTTTCAGGTTGACCTGTACGCCGCTATAGACTGAGTAAGACATACATAATAAGCAAGGGTGCTTACATTCCAGTGTGCAGATATAGTATTTGTTACATCGCACCATGCACTCACGGTTTTATTCACCGCCTGACCTACTTATCTATTATGTTTAGGATCTGCATAAAACTATACTGCTTGGGTGGACTATTGCCTCATGTTGCATCACAACTGTAGGTTTAACCCTTTAAGGCCGGGAAGGAAAGTCATTTTAAGGTTTCTTTGGCTATTCAAAAATAGCAGATATACAAGCTCATAGCGCGGCACCGAGTGCCGCGCTATGAGCTTGTAGATCTGCTATGTTTTACTGGAGTGAGGAAAAACACATGGATATTGATAGAGAAAGACAGAAAGCTCCAGCTCATTAGAACCATCTACTGCATGGGGAGGTGGTCATTATTGAAATTTGAAGCCTGACAGGGTGATTATGCACCTCGGCTCCGCCTCGGTGCATAACCACCCTGAGGGGCTTTAAATTTCAATAATGACCACCTCCCCATGCATTATCCCGCTTATTACACGGCTACTTAATACATACATAAATAAATGTACACAAAAGTAACAACAAAACAAAGTATTTCCTTGCTTACAGCAATGAAAGCATTCCATAGGTATTGGGCTGGGCGGACAAGTTCGCCTTGGAAAACAAATGACAGTATTCCACAAGGTAACGGGAAAACTCGCCCCAAAACACACTCGCCCCCCATTCTATATACCGCCGATTTGCCTGAAATACCGCCGGATTTGCCCCAGGGCGACTGTGTTTTGGGGCGAGCGTTTTGGTATTCCCCCGTTGTTGTGCTACGATAAACAAGGAAGTGTAGAGGATCAAATAGAATAACTTTTCGATTATTGCATCGTCTATTTCTCACTTCAAATGTTTTCAAAAACACTCTTGAGAGCAACGTTTAGTTGTTTGTTTACATGGCTGTCATGTTGGATAAAGCATAAAACCAAGCAGCGCAGGTTGGCACGAGCAGGTGCTCTGAGTCTCTGATTACACAGCGGTCCGTTATAGAGCTCATCGGTCATTATCCAGAAATAAATGACCGATGACTGACCAATCATAATCGAGCATTCAACCAAGCCGTGTAATAAAACAAGATAACATGGGAAATACACCCAAGAAGCTCCAAATGATTGGAAGAATTATGCATCCATCACTACCAGCTGATAATCAACCTATTGAAGAGTCAGGAAAGACGGGAGTCGTTGGAGTCTGTGTTTACAGCCCAGATGTACAAGATCTGCTGGCTCTCACAAGACCGTTGTCATTCAGGAAGATTTGCTTCATTCAGACCTCAAACAGTGTTTCAGTTCATGGTGAATCTTCATCAGGTCAAACTGCAGCAGGTTTGACCTGATGAAGATCCACTATGGATTGAAACTTTGTTTGACACTTAAATAAAATATTAAACATGACTTCAGGTTTGCAGGCTCTACTTTCATGCACTTCACTTAGTTAGTATTCATTTGGCACCTTCTACTGTCAGGAACATTCACATCCAAACTTCAGGACGGAACCGTCACGCGAATGTTTCACACCTATGAGCCTGTCAGGGCAGAAGTGAAATTAAATGTAATACTTATGACACTCCAAAATGTATGAGGGCAAAAGACAGAAAAGTGGAAACTGGTAGTGACTGGCTGTGCACAGATAACTTCATCTGTCCAACCTGCAAGCCTGCAGTTTTATTTGTATGTACATTGATCTCGCAGTGATAGTATTATGGAAAATGCTCTGTTGAGTGGGCTTTACTAAAAGCCAAAAGTACAAGTCATTCCTCTCAAATAGCTGTTGAATTGTTAATGATTGCTTTTATTTCTCTGCACTGTTTAACTTGGTGAAGAGAAGTGCTGTTATCCGAATGGGCATGGTAACAAATTAAATATGACATTCTCCAAAGAACCTCAGCATATTTCAATCAGTAGAAAGGGTAGAACATTAGAGGACCATTATATTTATGTAATGAATAATAATATTACAGGGGGAAAGGGCATATTGCACTTTTCTACTGCATGTCTCTTCTACACTCCCTCTCAGCTTTTCTACTGTCTATATCTCAGACCCTGTCTCCCTCTGAGCCTTCCTACTGTATGTCTCTCCTACATGGTCTCCCTCTCAGCTTTCCGACTGTATGTCTCTCCTATATACTGTCTACCTCTCAACTCTGTCTCTCTTACACACTGTCTCTATATATCTAAATGCTGTCTTTCTTACGGTTACATGGCGGCTTTCCGACATGTCGCCTTTCCGACGTTAACGAACCCTATACCTAACCCTCACCCTAACCCTAACCGCAGCTATCAGCTATCTTACTGTCTGTCTTTTTCTGGTTCTATATGCATACACATACATAGGCGCGCGCGCGCGCGCACACACACACACACACACACACACACACACACACACACACACACACACACACACACACACACACACACACACACACACACACACACACACACACACACACACACACACACACACACACACACACACACACACACACATGTTGAATATGTTAATGTCTTTCATTCCAATCCTCCACTGCCACAGCCCACCATGGTTTGTGTGAGAGTGTGTAAATTGAGTAACATCATGTCTGGTCTCTCCTGGGTCTCTCCTGCAGAGAGTGGTGAGACCTACCAGAGGCAGGTGCTGTCCATCTTCAGCATCGCCTCAGGGATCTGTCTTCTGGGAGTGGCGTGCATGGCTCTCTACCGTCGCAACAAGTGAGTGATGCTAGCATGCAGCACACTGAGAAAGCCTCAGGCAGTGTCATCTCAAAATAACAGACATTCTAGAGTTTACTTATTGTCTCCGCCAGGCCGAAAGGCATGGCGAGAGAGTATGTTTTGCACCCTGTCCATCCGTCCGTCCGTGTGTGTGTGAGTGTGTCCATCTGTGAACACGTTATCTCTGGCACTGTTGGCGTGATCGCAGCAAAACTGTGCACACACACTCCCTGAATGCCAATTCAGAACCTTTGCCCCAAATGTTTCACATGGGCCTGTTATAGCGCCACCAGGAGGCCGCTTTTTGCAAAACACATTTTTTGACAGTACTCCTACGGATTTTGTCCAAACGTCACGCAAATCGGTACACAGTATCTCTATAGTCATTACACAAAATGCGTCTTTCAGATTTTTCATATTCCATCCTGATTGGCTAAAAATGGCTTCCAAAGTTTGCAGGAGTGCTCAGTTTTGAACAAAATGCCTCAAATCATGAACACAGCTTGCAATTTCCGTGAGATTTTGCACGCACATTCCCACTAGGCCGAGGAAGAAATGCCACCCTTTTCACATTGGCCTGTTATAGCGCCACCAGCAGGTCTAATTTAGCAAAACACATTTTTGGAACAAAATGCCTCAAATCATGAGTGTGTGCATGTGCGTGCTGGGGTGTGTGCTCTCAGTAGAATCCTCAGTGTTTATTTAATTTAATTTAAATAAATATAGTATTCTAATAATTTGAAGTAAATTGAATTATAGTTAGATTAAACTACGTATTTGGCTGGGTAACACATGGAAGCCCCTCAAAGTCTCCTTTGAAGACCACTTCTGCAGAGTTTACAAATGAAGATCTCTATTTTATAGTTGTATTGATGTCATAGTGTGGGTTATATTTTTCATTCCTCTCCTGCAGCAAATTGTAAAATGTAATTTAGTTTTATCCCAGTCTTTTGTGTCATAAAACAAGAGAATATGGAGACACAGATAATAGCAGATAAGATAAACCTTAAAATTCAGGTCATAGCAGCAAAAGCAGAGAGAATGAGTGAAGTAGCATACTGTGACTTAGACAAAGAACTACGCACAGTAAAAAGTTCGAAGACACACACACACACACACACACACACACACACACACACACACACACACACACACACACACACACACACACACACACAGACAGACAGACAGACAGACAGACAGACAGACAGACAGACAGACAGACAGACAGACAGACAGACAGACAGACAGACAGACACACACACAGTGTAATAAAGACAAGGGAGTTACTAAAGCACTTGCAGTGCTCCCAGAACTGCTTAGCAGAGTACATTTTTATATGTCAGCTTCTTCCACAAGTTAATTATGGTATTTCTCCACGGACACATGTGGTAGAAACCATGTTTCATGGTTTGCACAGAATGTCAGCCAAAGTGATTATTCTAGAAAGGAAGTTGTTCTCCAACCAACTGGGCTGCTTGAGAGGGTGGCCAACATGATCCAATGTCACGTCCACTGGCTTTAATGATGCACCGTTGGACAGAGAGGCCAGCAGCACCACATACTGGAACTGCAATAACAGCATTATCTGCTGACTTCATGTTTCAAAGAGGGATTTAGGAGCCTTCCACTGTGATTCTGCACTGCATGCTGGAGCCTTTAGTCTGCCGGGTTGAGTTGTAAGGAAATTATGAACATTTTAATGAATACAAAAATGAAAGTATCTAATCTTGTGGATTAATGCATGGGTGCAGTAGAGGTCCTGTAGGAGTAGATAGGAGGCTGTAATCAATAGGGTGTCGATCCGAGAACATTTTTATTCTGAATGGAGACTTGCTGCCAAGCCATTATGTTCCTTGTGTTATCTGTGACAAACCCTGAGAGGCTTGTTTTCCAATGTTGGCTCAGAGAACTTGTTGCAGCAGGATCCCCAATATGTAAATAGGCGCTTGTCACACCTGTTCAGTTTATTTATTTATTGCCTCCGCCAGGCCGAAAGGCATGGCGAGAGAGAATGTTTTGCACCCTGTCCGTCCGTCCGTCCGTCCGTCCGTGTGTGTGCGTGTCCTTTCCGTCCGTTAGCAGCTAATTTCCGGCACCGTTGGCCCGGTCGCTGCGAAACTGTGCACACACACTCCCTGGATGCCAATTCAGAACCTCTTCCTCAAATTTTTCATATGGGCCTGTTATAGCGCCACCAGGAGGCAGGGACGTGCACAGATAGACTCTAGGTGGTGCTAGAGCACCTGCCATTTGCCCTCTTGACCAGAAGTGCCCTTTTGAAAAAAAGAAGAAAAAAACATGTTTTTTTTTTCCAGTTTACAGCAGGGGTCTTCACTAAGGGGTCCTCAGAGTTACTACAGGGGGTCCGCCAAATCTTTATGTGATATGATTTTTCTTTTTACCATAACCACTCGAAACCTAGCATCCCTTTTCTGAGGAGAAGTTAAAAATAGCCAATAATAGCAGATCTACAAGCCCACATCGCCTCGCAGCGCGAGGCGTTGTGAGCTTGTAGATCGGCTATTTTTGGCAAAGAGGTATAGGTGTAGAGGGAAAAAAGAGCAGACCAAGTAAACAAAAAAATATAATTTACTTGAGCACCTGGCCCTCAAAATGTATGTGCACGCCACTGCCAGGAGGCCACAATAACGCACCTGACCTGGCGGAGACCTGTGCTCCGAGGAGCACTTTTTCTAGTTTTTACATTTGTCTCCTACATCAAACACACATTACATTAGCGTGTCTAATGAGTGGTCTGTCTGTTCTATGCAGTCGGCATCTTGCCAGATGGCATGAAATATTTACTTTTTTTATCATGAAAGAAAAACATGTCCTTTTATTTTATTGATATTAATTTAGTTTGTCCAGCATTTCACACACTGTTCTCCCTCCACTACACAGCTGCAGTTATCATGGACCATCGAGTAAGGCTGGCATGATGGCAACAGGTTATCATGGATCATCTAGTAGGGCTGGCATGATGGCAACAGGTTATCATGGATCGTCTAGTAGGGCTTGCATGATGGTGGCAGGCACAGACTGTCAACAGAGCTCTGTCTAAATGGAGACGCCTCAGGTAATAAGTGTCTCATATTTACACTTCTGTTTTGCTACTGAGAATTGGCTCTATGCACTGTCAGCAGCCATTTTGGAGAGAAATTGGGCCTCGTCTTACTTCCTTCACAGGTGTTACCAATGACACTAATGAAGGCTCTGTTCCATTCTGGTCAAACAGAGGCAGGGTGCTGCTGATAGTGTGCATTTTGTCTCACTGGAAAGACTCTGCTACACCAGTGGGTCTCAAAGTGTGGTCCAGGCCCTCATGGTTCCTTGAGGGGGTTCCAAATGCCCCCTTAAAAGGTGTGTAACTCTGAGAGTGTACAAATGGGGGAGTGTACAAGAGTGTACAAGAGTGTACAAGAGTGAGAGTGTACAAATGGTACACTCTCACAAGAGTGTTGGAGGTCGAGGGCCCCATGGAACATACTGTAAATAGTGGAAGTCAACAAATTGGTAAATGGGATGCACACAAGATAGATGAGTACATAAAAAACATTCAGCTTGATAAGCTGAATAAATTGTTGCTTGACCAAGAAAACCTATCAGTAGATGAAATGACAAAAGAAGCCTGTAGTATTTTGATTAGTAGCGCAGCAGCCACATTTCCTAAAACAGTGGCTCGACACAGAAAGGGCAAGAAAGTAAATAAAAACGCAGTGTGGTTTGATAAAGAATGCAGATTAAAAAGGCAAAAATACCTCAAAGCAAAAAGAATGCTTAAAGTACACAGAAATGAGGCTAATATCGAAAATGCAAGGATAAAAAGTAAAGAATATAAGAGAGAGATGTACAAAGCCCAGAGAGAGCACAAAAATAAATTGAACAAGGAATTGTTGAGTATGAAGTCTAAAAACCCAAAGATTTTTTGGAAGATGCTTAGTGGTACTGATAGAAAAAAGGAGCACTGCCCAATTTCACTGGAAGATTTTCATGAGCATTTTAAAATATTATCTGACTGGGAAGTGCAAATGAGTCAGATACCGGAAGTTGATTCCGAAGCATACTCCCATGACAATAGTATTCTAAATGCAAACTTCACAGAGCAGGAAATCAGGGAGGTTGTTTCAAAATTAAAAAATGGTAAGGCAGCAGGAAGTGATCAAATTCTGAACGAGTATATCAAAAGTTCAGTAAATATACTCATGCCATTGTATGTATCCTTGTTTAACAAGATCCTTGACTCCGGTACCTTTCCTGAAGATTGGACGCTTGGTTTGATTGTACCAATTTTCAAGAAGAAAGGCAATACTGCCGACTGTGATAATTATAGAGGGATTACACTTTTGAGCTGTTTGGGTAAATTGTTCACAAATATACTAAATACAAGATTGATTATATTCTGTGAGGACAGTTCTATCTTGAGGGAAACTCAGGCAGGATTCAGAAAGAATTATTCCACCAGTGACCATATTTTTGTCCTGAAACATATTGTTGATTTATTTTGTCTTAAAAAGAAGAGATTATTTTGTTCATTTATAGATTATAGTAAGGCATTTGATACAGTCTGGAGGGATGCTCTTTGGTTTAAACTATCAGCGGTAGGAATCAAGGGCAAATTTATGGCTGTAGTAAAGAATATGTATAAAAACGTTAAATCATGTGTCTTTGTAAACGGCATGAAGTCAGAGTTTTTTGTAAGTTTAGCAGGAGTAAGACAGGGGGAAAACCTATCACCTTTACTGTTCGCTTTATTTATTAATGACCTGGAGGAATACCTCAGACACAATGGCTGTCAGCCGATACATTTTAATGATGAAACGATTGATAACTACCTACAGCTCATGTTGTTATTGTATGCGGACGACACGATCGTCATGTCAAATACGAAGGAGGGTTTACAGAAGGCAATTGACCACATGTGTGGCTTCTGTGAAAAGTGGAAACTAAAGATCAACAGTGAAAAAACAAAGGTAACAGTATTTGGAGGTAGAAAGGCTGACGCCAGCAGATTAAAGTTTTCCTGTAATGGAGACAATCTAGAAGTCGTCCATAGCTTTAAGTATCTCGGAATCACTATGAATTATAATGGTTCATTTAAGATTGCTATTGAAGAGCTGCATAAGCAGGCCTCACGTGCCATGTATTCCCTCCTTTGTAAATGTAGAAATTTTGATTTACCAGTAAATGTTGCACTAGATCTTTTTGACAAGTTGGTTTCACCAGTCATGTTGTACACTTGTGAAGTCTGGGGGTTCGAAAAAATTGAAATATTAGAAAAATTACATCTTAAATTCCTTAAGTATATCCTAAAAGTAAAAACAACCACATGTAGTAATATGGTGTATGGAGAGCTGGGGAGGTACCCAATTTGTATTCTAGTTAAAAAAAGACTCATTGGCTATTGGGCCCGGTTGCTTGAAGGGAAAGAGAGCAAATTGAGTCGTATAATGTATGACTGTCTGCTTAACCTGTTTAATACAGGTGTATACACGTCACCATGGGTTTCGCAGGTAAAGCACATATTGGACGACTGTGGTATGTCTTACATATGGCTGACACAGAATTGTAATAACAGTGAATGGTTGAAACGAACAGTCGAACAAAGGTTGAAAGACCAGTTCCTGCAAAAGTGGCAAAGTGAACTTAATAATATGACATCATGTGACATTTATGTTGAGTATAAGCAAGAGTTTAAGTTGGAAAAATATCTGTTGTGTGACAACCAGAAGAATAGACAGGCCATTTGTAATTTCAGGGTGAACAACACAAGAATCCCAAAGATCATTGGTAGATATAGAGGACTTGAAAGAAGCCAGAGGCTATGCAATCTATGCAATGGAAATCAAGTTGGAGATGAGTTTCATGTTATATTTGAGTGTAAAAACACTACCATTATGAGTCTTAGACAAAAATATCTGCCAAAGTACTATATAACTCGCCCATCTATGCAGAAATTAATTCTACTATTGCAATGTGATAAGCAAAGCGTTATTTATAAATTAGGTGCTTTTCTGAAAAATGTTCTACCTCTGTTTAAGTAAGGCTCGCCTTTTGCTATGTATGTATGAATATTATGAAATGAAAATGTATGATATCTGTGCTCCATACCATGTGAACATGGTCGTGAGTTAAATAAATGATGATGGGTCCACTGTGCTACACTAAATGGAACAGAGCCTCAATTAGTATCATTGGTAAAACCTGTGAAGGAAGTAAGGAAGATGCCCATTTCTTTCCAATATGGCTGCTGTGCATAGAGCCTATTGTCAGTGTCTTTTAAAGACTGACAGATGGCACACTGACCACTGCATTGATCCCTGGCACCAGCTGGCAGTTCCTGGAAAAAAGTACTCTGATTTTGCATTTAAATAGTGGTGGAAAGTACATTTACTTAAGTACAATGTTGAGGTATTTGTACTTTACTCCAGTTTTCAGTACTTTTACTTCTACTCTACATCTCAGAGGCAAATATTGTACTTTTACTCCGCTACAATTATTTGAAAACTTTAGTTACTAGTTCATTTTCAGATATAAATTATGACATTATGAAACATACATTAACCACTTTAGCCCTATTTTATACGTAGGCTATTTGAAAATAGCAGATCTACAAGCTCACAACGCGTCACATCGCAACGTGGTGTGAGCTTGTAGATCTGCTATTTTCAAACATTTTAGTACTTTTACTTTTGGTACTTTAACTACATGTTGATGCCAATATTTTTGTACTTTTAATCAAGTACAATTAGATGCAGTATAAGTAAAGCATTTGAGTACTTTTTCCACCACTGCATTTAAGTAAAAGTAGCAAGTAAGTTGAGTCGACAGACGTAGAGTTATTTAAACTTGTGAGAATGAATTTCATTATAAAAGTAATTAAGTACAGCAGGAAGGTATAAGTAAGTAGCCTCCAACCTACTTTTTGCTTATTGGCTTATTGTTGGTATCAGCTGAGATATTATAAAAGGACCATTGTCTGCTTAGAGCATTACTGTGAGTCTCTGTTGATTCATTTCAGGTGAGAGTTTCTAAATCAACATACATTCCTCCCATTCCTTTACGAAATCATAAGAAGTGCTGGCTCTGTTCCGGGACACATTAAAAGCAGTGGTGGAAAGTAAATAAGTACATTTACTTAAGTACTGTACTTGAGTACATTTTTTAGGTATTTGTACTTGAGTATTTCCTTCTTCTACTCCACTACATCTCAGAGGCACATATTGTACTTTTGCTCCGCTACAATCATTTGAAAACTTTTGATTATTATCACAAAACGTACATTAACCACTTCAGCCCTATATACATTTTGTCCATTTGAAAATAGACGTTCTACAAGCTATCAATGCCTGTAGATCTGCTATTTTCAAAAGATTTTATACATTTGAAGACTTGTGAAATGGGACATTCTGCATAATGAGTACTTTTACTTTTGGTACTTTTAAGTACATTTTGATACTAATACTTTTGTACTTTTACTCAAGTAAATTTTGAATTCTGGACTTTTACTTGTAACAGAGTATTACTACATTGCAGTATTGATACTTTTACTTAAGTAGAACATTTCAATACTTTTTACACCACTGATTAAAAGCAGGAAGGACAGAGCATGTCAGAGCATCCTCTCAACAGTAGTTTTTCTGTGGTTCAGACTCTTAGAGTTTATGACCACATCCCAATTATCCTCAGTGGCACATGGACAAAGAAAGACGTTTCAAGTTGAAAGTGAGATAGAGTGTGGTTAATGTCAGGCTAACCCCATGCAGGAAGTACTCATGTAAGGACAGATTTGGACATTGATTCATTCTCAAATGATGACCTTGATGTCAAAGACGTTTCCTTTTTATCCCAGACAGCATATGGTCTGCTTACTGAAGAAAAACTCAGACATTTACAATAGGCTCTATGCACAGCAGCCATATTGGAAAGAAATTGGGCCTCTTCTTACTTCCTTCACAGGTGTTACCAATGATACTAATGAACGCTCTGTTCCATTCTGGCCAGGGTGCTGATATTGTGCATGTTGGCCCACTAGAAACACTCCATTTTGGTTCCCAAATGGCCCCTTATGGTGGGTGTGTAACTCTCAGAGTTATGGGGATACTTGAAAATAAGAGACCACTGTACCACACTAAATGGAAAAGAGCCTTAATTAGTATTATTGGTAACACCTGTGAAGGAAGTAAGGAAGGGGCCCAATTAATTCCCAATATGGCTGCTGTGCATAGAGCCAATTAAACACTATACTTCAGTGTTCAGTGACCGGGGGGCTTTTGGACCCCACATTTTTTCCCTCTACACCAAATCTCTTTGCTGAAAATAGCCGATCTACAAACTCAGAACTTGTAGATCTGCTGTTTTTGTGAATGTTAACCTATTGTCACCTAATGTTTGCCTAGAATAGGAACACTAGGGTCTAAAAGAGTAGTTCACCCCAAAAATGACATTTTTTCCATCAATTACACACCCCACAAAGACTTGAATTCATGGAGATTTCTTTGTTTTTGTCACAGCCAATAATGTGATGACCGACTCAAAGAGTCATCAAATTATTGCCACAGGAATGCGTCAAAAGCTAAACAAAATCTCCATGAATTCAAGGCTTTGTGGGGTGTGTAGTGTAACCAAGCACTCATGAAATGATATTTACAATATAGACATTAAAATGTACTTGACATGTAGCCTGGTAAACCATCCCGGTCGCGTTAATTCACATTATCATGTTACCAGGCTACTTGACATGTAATTAAGCCTCAGTCAATCTAGATTATTTTCCATTTGACTGTGAAATAGTCTAATTCAGAGGTCTTCAACGTTTTTCAGGCCAAGGACCCCCTAGCTGAGGGAAAGATAAAACAGGGACCCCCTCTATAAAATTGTGCTTCAGATTAAACTTTTTTTTTAAATCTGGTCTGCTCTTTTTTCCCTCTACACCTATACCTCTTTGCCAAAAATAGCCGATCTACAAGCTCACAACGCCTCGTGCTGCGAGGCGTTGTAGATCTGCTATTTCCGGCTAAAGTTCTCCCCAGAAAAGGGGTGCTAGGGTCTAAGTGGTTCATGTAAAAAAAAAAAATCGTATCACACAAAATATTTGCCGGACCCCCTATAGTAGCTCTGAGGACCCCCTAGGGGTCCCGGACCCCCTGTTGAAGACCCCTGGTCTAATTTGCTGCCAGCCTGCATCCAGAGTGATGTCACTGTCATCTAAAGATATCTGTCATTAAAGCAGTGGTCTCCACCTGGATGGCACTGACCCTGTCAGTGACTAACTTACCTGTAATTTTGTCTCCGTTTGTATCAACCTTGTTTTTATGTGTTTAAAGCACTCTTATTGGCATGTTGTTTTCTCTGCTGAGTAGCATTGTAAGTGGTGCAATCATGTCTGGATTAAACAGGACGTTTCTTGGTTGTTTTTAATGATTGTGTGCAGAGTGGTACAAGTTCAGGGAGGAGTGGACTGACTGGACTCACTTGTTAAACTTCCTCCTGAAATTAAGTGCCAAATACGGAACAGGGCCCATAGAGGAGGATATTGTGTAAGGCAATGGTTCTCAAACTTTATATTTTCAAGGACCCCCAGTTTGATATGCAGTAGGACAATTCAACTCCGACAGTGTAGGCTACAAATGGATCCGTAAAGGGTCCATTTGGTTCCTAACAATCAATCATTGAACTGGGGACTCCCTGGAACCCTCTCAAGGACCCCTGGGGGTCCTCAGATTTAGAACCGACAGAACAGACGACAGCGCTACAACCCCGTGTTAGCTACTGTTTGTTATGGGAAATGTGCGTTCTTGTGGTAAACAAGGTTGATGACCTACCTACCTACATGAAGCATGACCGTTCATTCCTGGAGGGGTTTCTCAGAGACTTGATTGTTTTTACCTTTATCCGACGCACCAATGGATGGATTTTCACTGGTCAGAATGGACAGAGATCCTGTTAAGTCAGGCAAAAAAATTTAGTGCAGGTGTCAGGCTTTATGTGAATGAGAGTGGTGTCACCCCAGACATAAATGGTTAAGGAGAGAGTGTGTAGCCCTAATATTGAACTGCTAGTGGTGAGTTGCTGTACCTTAACACCTGCCTAATGAGATTACATGTTATTGATGTGGTTGTTTACATCAGGGGATTCCCAAAAGCTTCCATGCCAAGGCTCTCGGGTGTTCGCGGAGGGCTTTCCACAGATGTGGAGCAGTAGAGCAGAAGGCCCAGTCGCCCATGGTAAAGAGCTTAGTCATTGGGGCATGTGGAGAGATGACTACTTGTTTACTGAGGGGACTGACTGCCTGGACTCAGTTTCAGGGAGATAACAGTGACATGAACAGTACAGTATATTGGATAAGATCTCTATTAACTGTTGCGTTGAAACCGTTATCTAATGTAAAAGTGTTCAACGTTTTTTCTACCAACAAGCCTTGGGTTACAGGTGAAGTGAAAGCAGCTATCAAACAGAAAGAAAGCTGTCTTTGCCAGTAGGGATAAAGATCAGATTAAATATTAAATCCATTTTGGGTCAGGGTTTGATAAGCATGTCCTTTCAATAGTCCATGCAAATGTCTATTCTACCACGTCAGGGAGGATCCTGGATGACACTAGTACATCTATTGTAAATGGTGTCAGTCTGCCCTCTGTTATTAAGGCGTCTTAAAGCCAACAAAGCTGCAGGGTCTGATGGTGTTTCCACCCACAGACGCTTAACTCACATCCTTTGGTGTCAGTAGCAAACTCCTACTTGTGTTCTATCAGAGCATTGTGTGTGTGTGTGTGTGTGTGTGTGTGTGTGTGTGTGTGTGTGTGTGTGTGTGTGTGTGTGTGTGTGTGTGTGTGTGTGTGTGCGTGCGCGCGCGCGCACACGCGTTTCCTCCTCATTGTCTGCACCATGACCACAATCCATTTACTGAAACTCTGTCACATAGTGGCATGTACATTTGACCACAGTCTGGAGGAGGCATTCCTTACCAAGGTGCTAAAGTACCAACGCCTCAAGGATGCTATTATACAGCTTGGTTAAACATGCAAACTGCTTGTGTTCATCTTTAGAAGCCTCGGTAATGTCCATACATTAGTTGTGAGAGGGCTGGAATGCCCGAGCCGAGAGCTAAGGCATTGGCTTAATTCCGTTCAGTGTCTGTGATAATTGGCAGTCACCATATGGAGGAGACGATGCTTCCTGTATCCGTGATCTGTATCCTGAAGTACTTCGGCTTCATAATAATAATAATGTCTTCCTTTCAGTCACTCACACACACACACACACACACACACACACACACACACACACACACACACACACACACACACACACACACACACACACACACACACACACACACACACACACACACACACAATGTGGGATCGAGCTCTGAGTGCAGGAGAGGTAACTGTGATGGAAACATCACAGAGAAGGAGACCCTGCTGGCTTTATGTCCTCCTTTAGGAATTGAAACAACGTCTTAGAGCAGTGGCTCCCAAACCGAGTGGATGTCGTGTTAAGTGGTCAGATGGGTGGATCGTGTGCATTTTCAGAGCATGTTTATTTGAATGATCATTAAATCATTGTTGTCTGGCTTGGATCCATGGAACGATCGTAGTATACGTTAGGGTCTTATTTATTGGTATCACTATGAAAGCAGATTGTTCAAGGTTTTAAAGAAAATAAATATCTTTTAAATATTAATGTTATATTATCATCCCCTCTTATCATCATTCCCTGCAGGTGGGACTCCATCGCTGACCTGCATTATCAAAGCCCCCATGCTGCTACTGCTGCTGGTTCCAGGACTGGATGTACCGAGGTCCCCTGCACCCGTCTGGACAAGGGAACAGGGTTAGTGTAATTTCACAATAAGCCTCAAGTCACATCAGTGACATTACAAGCAAACGTTGAGTAATGTAAACCAATCCATACTGATCACAAAACAACATGCTCACTGAGGATCCGATACTATTGAAATGTAGAAGTAATAACAGGACGAGACTTTCTTTTTTACATAGGTTAAAGGGCAAGATAAAACGTGCTTCACTTTTAAAGCTGGCAGAGTTGTTCCCAATTTACACACACACACACACACACACACACACACACACACACACAAACACATTTAGGAAGTGATGTTACATTTTCACCGGTCCTTACCGGGATTCATGTTAAAAAATATATAATGTAGTCGCCCTTTAAACAAAGTCCCTGCTGTTGCAGGGGTCAGAGTTTTATCACAATAAATCAAAGAGTAAAGACCAACTTTATTCTCACATGTTCAGTCATGATGCATGGACCACAGATGGACGCACATAAATGTACATTAATCAGCCTCTTGGGTAATCCTGCTGGCTCAGAGAGAGAGAGAGAGAGAGAGAGAGAGAGAGAGAGAGAGAGAGAGAGAGAGAGAGAGAGAGAGAGAGAGAGAGAGAGAGAGAGAGAGAGAGAGAGAGAGAGAGAGAGAGGATCCACTGTAATTATGTGTGTGACTGTCAGTGACTGTCAGTGTTGGACGTGAAAATGCATCAACAGACGAACAACCACTTCAATTAGCTGCTGACTTTTGTTCTTTATTGTTTTATTGGTCTAGAAGCAGTCCAGCTTGATGGTATAAACACAACACAATGATTCAGTGTTTTAGCTGAGTGTTCATGCTGTAATCATGCATAGATAGACTTGCTGTTGTTTTATGCAGACAAGTCAAGGAAGTCTCAGAAAGTTTCATACAAGTTGAGATGCATTTTTTTTTACTGGCCATGTAGTCAGTGTGTTTTAGAGCAGTCAGTTGCATGTCAAGGACCCCTAATACAGGGAGGACCAAATCCATCATGGATTTGGTTCCATTTGTGTACTCTCAGAGTTACCCCCTTTCGAACACCCTCAAGGCCCCCATTAGGTCCCTAGACCAGGGGTTTTCAACTGATTTCGACCCAGGGACCACCATCCTGACTAAAAGCAACCTGGGGACCACCACTATTGTGCGTGGCGGGTCCATCATAGACCCACCCCACACAATAGTGGTGGGGGGTTCATGTACCACAGGGAGCTGGAGAAAATAGCTATAGTATCAATATAATATCTAATAAAATACAGCGATTTTGTTTGAATATGATGGAATATGATTAAGGATTACTGTGATTATGGTAAGCTCACATTTCATATTACACACACACACAATACAGTAAGAACTCCTGTAAGTTATTAAAAGTTTAAAAAAAAGGTAGGTATTGCAGGTATTGCAGGGACCACCTGCAATACCTCCGCGGACCACCAGTGGTCCGCGGACCACCGGTTGAAAACCCCTGCCCTAGACCCCACTTTGAGAACCACTGTTTCAGAGACTTCCTTTCAAACTAAACTCTAAATGGCTAAACTCACCACTGATCCACTTCAGACTGGAACGGACCGGTCCACTGGGATTCATTACAACTCTCCTGATGGCCAGTTCAGGTCTGTCCAGAAGGAACAAAGAGGACAGAGAGACATGTTTGCAGTGGGCACCCTGTGTCAAAATGAAGACTTTAGTTTAACAGGAGACGTTCATGGGGGAGAAAGTCACTGGAGAAATACACAATGAAGCCATACAATTCACTGGCTTGTAGGAGAGACAGGGGAGATCGTATTAAAAGGCTACTTGTAATGCTTTCATGTTTTCCTGTGATTCCTCAATTAGTGGTTCATTGTTTAGGGAATACTGGGTCTAAGGTATAAGGGGAATAACTGTTACGAGACAAGACCATTAAAACCTGGTAGATGAGACACTTTACTTTGTTGGATTGTTGTGATTGGCTGCTTTATTAGGTGTCATTATCACCCACAAATAGATTTCTATTGTCAGAACGATGCAGCAATTGTTTATTTCATCTCCATGGTTACAAAAACGTTTTATATACATAAACCCAGAATAAAAATAACTCAAATCACACTCATTCTCAAAGCTGTTATCAGCCCTGACTATCGAAACTCCCAAGCCGTATGCTCCAGATAACTGGGATTTAAAAAGCTTTCGAGCTAATTAGAACCATAAGTCAGATGTAAGGCTTTCAAAGAGCCTCTCTCCTGAGTGAACTGGAGATGCTGGAATATAAAGTAATGCAGACCACTAAAGGGGAACTACAACACAATGAGCTTGCATGGGACATGTTATAGATTTGCCAACTAGTCAATAGTATTTTCAATACCATACCTACAGTACTGTAGGTATGGTATTGAAAATACTATAACTTTTACCACGGCCAGTCAGCTGTGGCCTACCATGCCAAATTCAGGGCACTCATGGATGAACATCTGCGCGAATCAGTGTTATGCATACAAATCAGCATGTGCTATTTTTACATCTTGAACACTAGAGAGTGTGTTTTCATTAAATCAATCTATCAAGAATGAGCGACCCCTCTTCGGGGTCCATTAAAGGAGAATTTTGGACTAAAGTTTTATTACCTTTTCTATGATGTTATGATATCTTAGGATGAATGGTACCGTAGAAAAATTTCATAACTCCACCCCTGGTCCGCCACAGCTTAAAAGCCCTCTAAGCTGCCTCATTCACTAGAATGGGGAATCTCACTTAAAGTTGAAGCGGACAGGCCTTAGGTTAGATCACATATTTTAAAAGCTTTTTTATTTATTTATTTGTTTAGATCTGATGTTCATAGTGACAGAACACTATGCAACCAAAAAAAAAAAACAGAAGTCTGGCTAGATGAGATTGAAATCTCGAGATTGAAAATCTCGTCTAGCGAGACTTCTGTTCTTTTTCTTTTTTCTTTTTGGACAGTGTTCTGTCACTATGAACGTCAGATCTCTCTCACAAAAAAAAAGAAAGCTATTAAAATATGTGATCTAACCTAAGGCCTATCCGCGCACCTTTTTAAGTTGTGGCGGACCAGGGGTGGAGTTATGACATTTTTCTACTGTACCATTCATCCTAAGATATCATAACATCGTAGAAAAGGTAATAAACCTTTGGTCCAAAATTCTCCTTTAAGTTCAATGGACAGGTGGCGCCATCTTGTGAGGTTTTCAACTATTACTTTTAATTGTGTGACGTCACAATCTCTATTTGTCCCAATGTGTCGCGTGTAAATACACTGTAAACGTAAAGACGACATTTTGTCCAAAGGGTGACGCAGGAAAGGGCCATGGCACCACCAAAATCAATAGGACTCAAGATATGTCATCTGTAAAGTTGATTAGCTAATTAAAGCCCAAGGACTAATGCTCAACGAGGAAACTGTTCCATACAACTCTACGATGAAAGCCGTACATCCAGCTTTTCTGCAGCTCACTACATGCATGCCTGCGATCTTCCAGTGCAAATACTGCTGACAGGCAGAAATGACAGGCGTATATATTTACCATGACCTCCCACTATGCACACATTCCCTGACAAGTCACATCATTGTCCCAAGCCAGCCTTCAAGTCACATTGTGGTCCTCCTGACCTCTAACCCTGTTGTGCTCGCTGCTTATCCTTACTATCAAGTAATAGGCTCTATGCACAGCAGCCATATTGGACAAAAATTGGGCCCCTTCCTTACTTCCTTCACAGGTGTTACCAATGATTCTAATGAAGGCTCTGTTCCATTTAGTGTAGCACAGTGGTTCTCAAACTTTTACATTTCAAGGACCCCCATAACTCTGAGAGTGACCCGGGAGGGTCCATTTGGTGGTGTGGTCCATTTGTACACTCTCAGAGTTACACCCCCTCAAGGAACCATGAGGGTCCCTGGACCACACTTTGAGACCCGCTAGTGTTTCAAGTGAGCCACCATGCACAATATCAGCACCCTGCCTCTGTTTGACCAGAATGGAACAGAGCCTTCATTAATATCATTGGTAACACCTGTGAAGGAAGTAAGAAGAGGCCCAATTTCTCTCCAAAATGGCTGCTGTGCATAGAGCCTATTCCCAGTGTGGTATCCAGACAATCAGAGATCGCTGCTTGCTGATATGTCTGGTGACATTTCAATTCATTGAATAGGTTAAACTGTTCAGCATTACAGAACCAACGCAAATACTTTAGGCGTTCATTCCTATGGGATGGTATCAGGATTGGTGTTCAAAGCCGTGAACGCATAGGTTTGGTAATGTTTGTGTTACAGGTACCAGGATCTGGCACCTATTCACAGATATATATGTACCTGGAAAACAGGTTGAAATGGTTTAGAAGAAATAGAGACAGAGGAACATGCTCTTGTTTCCACCGAGTCTCCTCTCAGTTATGATTTATTCAACACATCATTTAACACATATCACAATAAACCCTAACTGTACTGTTTTGCATTGTCCTCTTACTTTATTTATCCAGTATTTAATACTGCCCCTTTTACTCAGCATAAAACAATACTGCACTTTTACTGTCTATGTAGACATATATGACATTCACATTTCCAAAGTACCTTCACAATGAAATCAAAATCAAACAACATACCATAAACATCCTCTGTCAATTCACTTCAATACAAAGAAACACCTAGGAACCTCTGTGTCACTATGCATTCAACTCCCAAATTCGTTTGGTCATTAATTCACTTGCATCTAAGTGCATTTTTACAATACAAGATGCTCTAAGCACCATTTAGGACTTGCATAATCAGATCAGTAACAGTAACACTTAATGAACATACTATTTACAGCTGCATGGTTTGCAGTTATCTGGTTTGAAACCATTTCCCTCAAAAACGGGAACACTTGTTCACAAAATACTTGTTCAATACACATATTAAATAATAAGTGGAGCCAGCCATTATCAAAACACAAATCTAACACAAAGAACGGAGATGTGATACCCAGACACACACACAATCAACGTGACACACGACGGAGCAACGTGGCGGACGCCATTACAAACATTACAAACAATGAGACACTTTCCAATCACTCGTTTTACACTTACATTCGAACCAAAAAGTAAACACAATAAACTCTAGACATTACATAAACAACAACAATCATTTCTGTGTGCTTTGTGAAGTATAACCCACCTGGAAAACAGGTTGAAATGGTTTAGAAGAAATAGAGACAGAGGAACATGCTCTTGTTTCCACCGAGTCTCCTCTCAGTTATGAGAAGAACCAGTGGCGCATGCGCACTAGACTACCTCAGTGGACGACAAGCTCAGAAGGCAAAACAGGTTGAAACCAAGGTGTTACACTGCCACCTATTGACCAAAGTTATTGTTGTTTTGGTGAAAACATTACACAAAGACACAACCTGGGTTTAAAAGGAAAATACAATACAAACACTTCTCAAAACACTGTGACACATAAAACAATCACACTAATGTGATCACACTTTAGTGGGCATCACACACTCCCTGACAAATAAAAATGGCTCCTGACATTTCCAAAAACACTTCAATTCAACTCTTAAACCTTTAGTCTTTCTCTTGGACCTCTAACAGGTAATCATTGTGGGTGGAATGTGTGTGTTGGGTGTATGGTAAGTATACGGGGTGTATGGTGTGTGGGTGTAGAAGATGGGATGTGAGTATGGCATACCAAAGGGTGGGAGGTATTGCATCAGTGTGTGTGGTGGTGGAGTGTGGTGAGGCGTATGTACAACAGGTGAGTATTGTACTGTGTGTCCTAACACTGAGTTAACGGTAACCTGATCCTGCAAAGACGGTTCACCTAGCAAATCGTACGTGAGACACTGTCTGGGCTTTCTGTCACGGGCAGACCTCCTGACCTCTGACTGAACCTGTTCTACAGGTGAGGCTTGGGATTGGGCTCTGGGACTGGGCCGGGGGATTGGAGATTGGGCTTGTGGACTGGGCTGGGGTATTGGGGATTGGGCTGGGTTAGGATATGGGTACTCATTTTCCTCTTCTCCCTCAGGTTCTGTGACATCAGGTCTGGCCAAGACAGGTAAGTTTCCATCTGTGTTTTCTCTCTCTTCGTCTTCACTTTCTTCAGGTGACATGACAGGTATGTATTCAGGTAGTTGCTCACGGTGTACAAGAGCTCTTTCCTCTGTTCTCTCAGCAGGTATCCTTAGCCAGTATCCACCGTTACTATCATCATCTGAATCACTGTCAGTGCTGTCACTCATGTCTGCTTGTCTTTGTGTGTCTGACACTCTTCTTTGTTTCTGTCTGTCTTTTCTTTTCTTTTCAGGGACAGTTCTGGTTTGGGGTGGAGTCATTTCCACAGGTAAGTCATTCACCAGTAACAGGAGATTGCGATGTAATGTTCTGGTTTTCTTCTGGTCTCCGTGCTCAGGGCAGACAATATACACTGGACTCTCAGCAAGCTGGCTTTTGACCACGTAGATAGCCTTCTCCCAGTAAGACCTCAACTTGCCTGGTCCTCCACGCTGACTGAGGTTTCTTACCAGAACTCTGTCTCCTGCCTGTAGTACGATTCCTTTTGCTTTCTTGTCATAAGATACTTTTCCCCTTGCACTGGATTTCTTACTATTGTCACAAGCAATACGGTAGGCTTCTGACATTTTCTCAGCCCATTTCTCTGCATATCCTCTAGGTGAGTATGATTCCTTTTCCTCAGTTAACCCAAACAGCAAGTCAACTGGGAGATGTGGATGACGGCCGTAGAGGAGGAAAAAGGGTGAGTAACCAGTGGATTCATGTTTGGTACAGTTATAAGCGTGTAATACCTGCGGGAGGTGATCCTTCCACCGCAGTTTCTCACTTTCAGTCAACGTCCTCAACATCTGGAGTATGGTTCTATTGAGCCTCTCAGCCGGGTTGCTCTGTGGATGGTAGGGTGATGTTCTAGAGTGGCCAACTCCAGACAGCTGTTGCAGTGTTTGGAACAGTTTGTTCTCAAATTCACGGCCTTGATCATGGTGTAATTTAGACATATAACCGAATTTGGGTATGTAGTCATTAAAGATACGCTCTGCAGCTGTTTTTCCACTTTTGTTCTTTGTGGGGTATGCCTGGGCAAATCTAGTGAAATGATCGATCACCACTAGAATGTATTCGTACCCTCCAACGCTGGTTTCCAGATGTAGGTAATCAATACACACGAGCTCTAAAGGGAAGTTGGAGGTGATGCTGCCCATGGGAGCTCGAATGTGTGTGACAGGCTTTTTAGACTTGATGCATGGACATTTTCGTGTCACATACTCCTCAATCTCTTTGGACATAAAGGGCCAGTAGAATCTCTCCCGTGCGAGGTGGAGCACTCTTTCCGTCCCAACATGGCCCATCTCATTATGTAGATGTTTCAGAGCGAGTGTTCTGTATTTTACAGGGAGGACTAACTGCTTGTGCTGATTGGTCTTTCTGTAAAGGAGGTCATTGTCAATGTATAATCTGCTCCATTCATGAAGAAGCTTTCGGGTCGCTCCACTTACAGTTTTGCGCACTTCATCTGTCAACTTTGTGTTTGACTCTTTCAACTCCATAATCGTATTTATGGCTTGATCCTCTCTTTGGGCCTTTACTAGCTCATCGTGACTGATGGTTTGCAGGTTAGGATGAGACTGCTGGTTAGAGTCTGGGGAAGAGATGTTAAGCGCTGCAACCCATGCCACGTCTTTCCTTTCTGCTGCTTGACTTCCATCCCATGTCGCACGCACTGCTTCATTGGAGAGCTCCTCTGTACAGGTCCTTTCATACCTCTCCATATCCAGTGGGAGGCGAGATAGGGTGTCTGCGTCTATATTGGACTTTCCTGGCCTGTATTTGACATCAAACCTGAAATCTGCGAGTTCCCCAACCCACCGATGACCGACCGCATTGAGCTTGGCTGTACTCATGACATAGGTCAATGGGTTGTTGTCGGTGTAGATAGTGAAGTGTGGCGCATAGTACAGGTAATCGCGGAACTTTTCACACACAGCCCATTTTAATGCGAGGAACTCCAGTTTTCCACTATGCATATGGTAATTGCGTTCGGCTGGTGACAATGTCCTTGATCCATATCCAATGACTCTCAATTTTCCGTTTTGATGCTGATACAGAACAGCTCCTAGGCCTTGGTCTGAGGCATCAGTATGCAGTCTGAAGGGGTGGTTAAAATCAGGATACGCCAAGACAGGGGGGTTTGTGAGGAGGTCAATCAGTTTTTCAAGGGCTCTCTGCTGTTCAGTGGTCCATTCTATGGGCTCTCTGGAGGGCAACTGGGGGCGTTTGGGGTTTTTACTACGTGCTGGGATTGGAGCCTGCCCTGGTTTAGTTTGGAGCAGCTCATAAATGGGTCTGGCAATCCGGGAAAAATCCTGGATGTAGGAACGGAAATACCCCAAAAATCCTGTTACTTTCCTCACCTCACCAACGGTTCTTGGCGTCTTACTTGACAGGGCTTTCACAGCTTCAAGGTCTCGTGGGTCTACTTTGACTCCTTCTGCTGACACAAGGCGACCCACGTACCGGACTTCATGTTTGAAGAGATCACATTTCTCAGGTCTCAATTTCACTCCGTGACGTTGAAGGGCCTGGAGAACTTTACGGATGGTCTCGACATGTTCTTCAAATGTTTTTGCATAACAGAGTACGTCGTCTAGATACGGGATGCAGCATTCGTCCCTGAGGGGGCCTAGCATCTCCTCCATGCTCCGCTGGAATGTTGCAGGAGCATTTGAGAGTCCAAATGGGATACGGACCCACTCGTAGAGACCCCACGGAGTAATGAAGGCGGTGAAAGGGCGCGAACCCTCTGCAACAAAGCCCTGGTGGTAGGCTTTCCCTTGATCTAAAATACTAAACCAGGTATAGCCCCCAAGGGTGTCAGTCAGATCTTGTATTCTAGGCAACGGGTGGCGATCAGGGACAGTCTTTTTATTCAGGAGGCGGTAATCTATGCACAGACGCAGGCTGCCGTCCTTCTTCCTGACACAGACAACTGGGGCAGAATACGGGGACTTGGACTTAACTATCCAGCCTTTCATTAACAGTTCCTGTATGTACTCCTTTACCTCCTTAAACAGTGGCTTTGGGACTGATGAGTACGTTTTCTGGACAGGGACTGTGTCATGGAGGGTGATTGTCATCTGCAGGCTCGGTATGCATCCAATATCATTACTGTCCTGTGCAAAAGCTCCAGCCTCTTCACAGAGCATCTTGTTCACTATTTCCTGCTGTTGATCATCAAGGTGACTGAGGTCGGCAGGGGGTTGGAATGGAGTGGGACTGGGGACAGCTGACGTCGAAGCAGCACTGTTGAGGGGCAGTGTGGGCTTGGGGGTTTCAGGTGGGATGGGGGGTTGAAATGGGGATGGGCTGGTGACAGTGGGGGTTATGGCGGCACTGCTGACGGTCACTGGGGGCTGGGGGGTTTCAGGTGAGTCTGTTGTGATGACTTTCTCAACACAGTGAATACTGCCAAGGGCTGTCTTTCTTGGGAGAGTGACTGCATGTTTTGTGTTGTTCCCCACAGGCACTGTTATATAGGGCTTTCTGGGGTTTTGCACCTTCAGCAGGCCTTCTCCAACATCCAGCTCCGCCAGTGGTATGCTGTTGTCATCAGGCTCAAACAGGAAGATTGGGTCAGACAGTTCCATGTGGGGCGGGACTTGGCATTTGACCCAGGCCACCTGACCTGCTAGAATGACAGTGTCTTGTCTACCTGTTCGTAGGCGGCCAAGTTGCACAGGGAGTTTGTCAGTCTGAATGAAGTTCACCAGGAGCTCTGCTTTCTCTGCTGGTATCACCATGGCGTTACAGAGCAGGCTAGTGAGGGTTGGAATCAGGCTTCCCGGTTGTTCCTGTATCATCACCTCCAGCACATTAAAGCCCAGCAGGGGTGTGTCCAGAGCAAGACTGCTTACAAGGAAAGGCACAGTGATTGACAGGTTAGGATTTTCATTCCCCTTCAAATTAACTGTAAGGGCCACCCAGCCATCAAATGGAAGGATCTCACCATTTACTGCATAGACTTCTAACTCCTCTTCATCACTCATGATTTCATTAAGGGGTCTAACAGGCATGTCAGGTAAGTATCTGTTTTTCCAAACTCTATCAATCATGCTTACTTGGGCCCCCGTGTCAAGCAGAGCACTGACTGCTAAACCGTTTAGGTTACAATGGGTGAGAGCCCTTCTCCCCACGAGCTTGGCGAGGCATTCACTTTTGCTGTAAGGTAAGTCAGGGGTGGGGACAGGGGTACCTGGTTGCTTCTGTATCTCGTTTATAACTTTGTCTTTTGTTTCAGGGCCATACTTTTTCTCTTTGACTCTTTCCTTGTCAGGCTCACTAGTATGACAGGTGTCAGTTTGGGACAGTAATTTGGAACCGGTCAATGGTTGTCCCCCTGCAGGGACCGGCTCCAGTTTCCCTGCCGTGGAGGTCTCTTCAGGCAGCCCACAGCTCTGTGGCCTTCCTCACCACAGTGGAAACAGTGAGGGCAGTTAGGCAATTTCTGTTCGACACATTTAACACAGCCAAATGGTCTCTCTCTCTGCCTGTCTGTCTTGCCTGTTCTGACCTGTGCCTGCTGTTCTGACTTTTGGGGATGGATAGACTGTTGCATGAGCTCAACAAGATTAGTCAGCTTTTCAACCTTTTCTGTCAACTGTTGGATCATGTCTGGCTTAGGTTTCTTTCCTGAGCTCTCCTCTCTGACGCTAGGGGGAGCCTGAGCTGCATTAACCTCAACCTCTGCGCTGTGTACATTTGTGGGTCTCTGACGGTTGGCTGGGCCTAAACGTCGCTGTCTTTCACTTTCATCACTCATCACTTTCTTCATCTGTTTGAGGATGACCTCATCAGGGACACTGGGGTCTACAAGTAATGGTTTGAGCTCTCTACGAATGTCATCATGCTTGTGGCCTAGACCTTGATACACAGTGTGGAGAAAAACATCCTGAACTGTACTTGCATTGTATTTAACATCAGTATCAGCATGTTTTGAGGCAAGCAAAATCTTTTGTTTAAGTCCTATGACTCTGTATAAGAACTGCTGTGGTGTTTCACTATCTTTTTGTTTAGTGCACATAAGTTCTTGAAACAGCTCTGTGTTACTTTGTTCACCAAGGTGGGAATGAAGAAAACCCTTCAGCTCATCAACAGTTAAATCATCCTTAACCATTAACATGTCTTTAAAGTTGCCAGGTTTGATAACTCTCAAGACTGCTCTCACAACCTCTGCATCGTTGAACTGTTCCTTCAAACCTTCTTCAATTTGCCTGCAGACACTGCTATAACTAATGTCTGACCCCTGATCTCCAATCTGACCTCCCTGGAGCTTAAACTCCCTGCGATGGAGGAAAGAAAGCTCTCGTAGAGAGACCAGCTTGTCTTGTGACACAGATGTAGGGTGTTCACCTTTACCATTGGTGTCTGGTGCATTCCTACCTAGTGACATGGACTGAACTTTTGACTGTGGCTGAGGAACATTTGGTGGGGTGTGTGTGGGCATGTACTGCAAAATTTGTTTACTCAGCTCCTCATAACTAGTAAGCATCTGCTGCAGATTTGCATCATGAGTGGTCACATTTTCAGCAGCCTCACTAACAACAATGACATCCTTATTCACTTCAACATTGACACCATCAACTTGACTGTTAGAAAATGAACCATGTGCTGTACCCTCTTTTACACCCGAACCTTGAACCTGTATGATTCTATCAATCACATCTTTCATGTCTAGTAAATGTGCTAATCCTTTATCCTCTAAATCTAGTAAGGCCTTACTGTACACATAGTCGTTGATGTAGTTGAAACAACCCTCTTCATCCTCGGCGGTGAGATGAGACAGAAGAGACTGGTCCATCCCTGGCACTTGAACCAAAGCCTTTGCAATCTGAAACAGGTCATTGGCAGGTAGAGTGAGCAGGCTCTTTTTGATGGCCCACACCAAACTTTTCCTCTCACTGTCTGCCATGGCTGCTTCCCGATTCCTTCCTTGCACTTGGTTCACAGTCCAGGATCACTTTGCAGTCTCTAGCCGTGATGGGTGGTTCTTTCTACACAGCAGTCCTTACTCTTCATCAGATGTAGCAATTAGCAAAACACAGTCTGTAATCTTCATCAGATGTAGTGGTTGGCACAACACAGTTTGTTATCTTCATCAGACGTAGCAACTGGCAAAGCACAGTCTGTAATCTTCACCAGTGATTCGCACAGCACTGGGCTTTCTCCTCATCAGATGTACTGTAGTAGTTGACACAGCACTGTCTTTCTCACTCTTCATTAGAAGTAGTAGTTGACACAGCTCTGTGTTTACTCTTCATCAGATGAGACACCTTGCTTCAGTTGGTGTGGCTGAAGAATGCTCTTTCATCAGTGGACCTTTACACCGGGTGTTGCTCCCTGGTTCATCAGGTCACTTTTGGTCCTAGATCAGTATCTCTGGATCAGCTTCCAGCCAGCAGGTGGCGCTGATCCCGGACGAGCCCCCAATAAACTGTTACAGGTACCAGGATCTGGCACCTATTCACAGATATATATGTACCTGGAAAACAGGTTGAAATGGTTTAGAAGAAATAGAGACAGAGGAACATGCTCTTGTTTCCACCGAGTCTCCTCTCAGTTATGATTTATTCAACACATCATTTAACACATATCACAATAAACCCTAACTGTACTGTTTTGCATTGTCCTCTTACTTTATTTATCCAGTATTTAATACTGCCCCTTTTACTCAGCATAAAACAATACTGCACTTTTACTGTCTATGTAGACATATATGACATTCACATTTCCAAAGTACCTTCACAATGAAATCAAAATCAAACAACATACCATAAACATCCTCTGTCAATTCACTTCAATACAAAGAAACACCTAGGAACCTCTGTGTCACTATGCATTCAACTCCCAAATTCGTTTGGTCATTAATTCACTTGCATCTAAGTGCATTTTTACAATACAAGATGCTCTAAGCACCATTTAGGACTTGCATAATCAGATCAGTAACAGTAACACTTAATGAACATACTATTTACAGCTGCATGGTTTGCAGTTATCTGGTTTGAAACCATTTCCCTCAAAAACGGGAACACTTGTTCACAAAATACTTGTTCAATACACATATTAAATAATAAGTGGAGCCAGCCATTATCAAAACACAAATCTAACACAAAGAACGGAGATGTGATACCCAGACACACACACAATCAACGTGACACACGACGGAGCAACGTGGCGGACGCCATTACAAACATTACAAACAATGAGACACTTTCCAATCACTCGTTTTACACTTACATTCGAACCAAAAAGTAAACACAATAAACTCTAGACATTACATAAACAACAACAATCATTTCTGTGTGCTTTGTGAAGTATAACCCACCTGGAAAACAGGTTGAAATGGTTTAGAAGAAATAGAGACAGAGGAACATGCTCTTGTTTCCACCGAGTCTCCTCTCAGTTATGAGAAGAACCAGTGGCGCATGCGCACTAGACTACCTCAGTGGACGACAAGCTCAGAAGGCAAAACAGGTTGAAACCAAGGTGTTACACTGCCACCTATTGACCAAAGTTATTGTTGTTTTGGTGAAAACATTACACAAAGACACAACCTGGGTTTAAAAGGAAAATACAATACAAACACTTCTCAAAACACTGTGACACATAAAACAATCACACTAATGTGATCACACTTTAGTGGGCATCACATTTGTTTTCTCCACTATTCAAGCCTGTTCAATGAATTTAGATTTCCCTAGATGTATCAGTAGACAGAGATCTCTGATGGTCTGGTGATGTGAGACTATGCTGCTGGCCTGAGTTCACCTTCATGCAGAGAGAAAGAGAGAGAGTTGTTTCAGCTTTAGAAGTCATACCTGTGTGGTGACACACGTTATGGGTGCAATGGGATTATATTTATCTGTATCTTAAGAACTCCAGAGAAAGTGGGATGGTATACGGTGAATATTCCCATTCCTAATTACATTTGCCAAAAATGAAAACAGGCAAATTGCTGGCTTGGTTTATTTATTTATCTATTTTATCAAAATCTTTAAATAAGTTGGACTGGATTTTATCACTTAGATAGCATCACGAGGCGATCATGTTGAATATTCTAAAGATATATTGATATATATGGCCTATGACTTTGTGGTACTCCATTCTTCATGTTTGCAAAGCTCCTGGTATACATTCAATGTGTCAAGAGAATGTTCCTGTCCTGTAAGGTTGATAAGTAAATAATTTAATAAATAAGTGCAAATATTATGAACACTAAGAGACAAAGTTTGTAGCATGACCTCTATTGCTGTGTCTAAATGTAGTCACCTTCTCACTGTGTCAGGTATTGAAATGTCCTTGTCAAGTAGCTCAGAGCGCTGACTGTTTAGGATTAGTATTCCTCCCAAAGCCCCCCTGGACAGTGTCTGTCTCCATTCACGTCAGCTGCATGGGCTCTCAATTCAATTCAAAGGAGCTTTATTGGCATGAGTAAACTCAACTCACATTGCCAAAGCAAGTGTCACAATATATTTAAAACAGTTTAAGAAAAATGGGAAAGTATTGTGGAGTCTCGCCTCAAAACCCCTGATCGTTTCTCGCGCCTTTTTCTATTGCAAGGCTCTGTTCACTGAGTCTGTACAGTCAAGTCTTTCCTTACTTTTGGGTCATTATCAGGTATTCTGACAATGTATATTCTCTATTTAGGGCTATAGATAGCATTCCATTTTACTTTGATTTTGGGTTATCTCCTTCCAGTATGTCAGGTAGCTTTCTTATTGTTTTCTTATAATAATAAGATATGGAATAAGATATAATCTATGATATGGCAATTTGTTCCCACCTTGCCTCGTGACTTTGGTTACATTGGTCCCAAGTAAGCTGGTGCCGTGATGAAAATAAGTGAGTTTTAATTGAGGTGATCTGTCCAAGTTGTAAGTTGAAATTGACATTGCTAAGATGTGACTTAATGTTACAATGAATTAATAGGGTGAAAATAATATGGGCTTTCATGTAAATGCCAACACAATTAGCAGGACACCGCAGGGAATTGAACCCCACCCCAGTAAACCAGGAGTACCATACCAGTGTCTTTTGCTTTGTGAGTTATTTACAGGTTGAAGAAAGCACATGTTAGCATTCACTCTACTTCTTGCTACTATTGAAATTAGTTGGTTTAATTAAACTAGCCCAATAGCCCAAATAGGCCTAAATGTGCAAAATCTCTATGTGTGTGAGTGTGTGTATGTAACTCGAGAGAAAAAACAAGTACACTCCAAATCTTTTAGCTCTGGGCGTAAAGCGGTATTTCACTTTAAAACACTTCTGGGGTCATTTCAACGTCTACTCTGGCTTGTGTTTGCGCCCCAGTTCAGACGCCCCCCCCCCCCCCCCCCCCATCCCCCTCCTATATAAACCCATTGTAACTTCAAACTTCATTATAGCCATGTTAGACTCATTGAAAACACAGGTCCCCCTGGTGATTGATATATGCATTTTATGAGAAAATAAATAAATCAGGAAAAAAAGTCATTGAAAAAGCACAGCCCTATCCATGCATTAGAAGGATAATATCAGTCACCAGAACCAGTACGAATCGTGCTCATATAGACAACCGTACAAACACAAAACTGTCCCTCGTGCAACGAAGAACCAGGAAACCTGCCCTGTACAGAACACCAAATACGCCAGATTCTCCGGTTGCCTCATTTACGCCCTCTGCATCTCCCACAGTGTCTCCCTCCATCTGCCATCCCTCCCTTTTCAAAGCTCCTCTCTCCTCTCCTCTCTTTGTCATGCTTTGATTGATTCAATACTTTATTTGTCAGAAATGTAAACAGCACAAGGTACAGTCAGGCATTGAGGCTAAAAGGATAACACAAAAAAGTCCTGGGGACTTGTTTCCATTGTGGTCCTATGTATTCAATTAATCAACATAGCATAAAAAAATAACACACTAATACATCATCATCAACAAATACAAAGCACTATACAAAGGAAAACCATGCAATTAAAGTGTTTTCTCCCCGGGGGCGCAGATGGCCTACTGGTTAAAGTGCATACACTATACCTATAGGCTCTATCGCAGCATGACAGCGAGTCGCAGGTTTGATTCCCGAGCCCGATGACATTTGCTGTGTGTCACTCCCTGTTTCTTGTCTATCGCCACTGTACTATCCAAATAAAGGCAGAAAAGCCATTGAATGAAAATCACACTCAAAACAGAATCAAATAAATTGAAGAGAATATTCACTGCAAAATAATACAGATGGTAAAACACTCATATGACACGTGGACATGCACACTCAACAGCACCAACAATAGGCCAAGTAATTAGAACTGCTGAGCACACTTGTGTGTCAAGCAAATAAACCCTCTGCTAAGCTGTGAGAGGTGCACAGTCTTCATGCGTATCGAGGATAAGCTAAACTTGACTCAGAGTTTACTCTTTAGCCTCTTTTGGCATATATATTTATGAACTGGCACATATAACATATATTTATGAACTGGCACATATAACATCTATATTTAAGAACTGGCACATATAATGCTGGCTGATGCATACTGTCTCTGTGTACATCTCTCATTTCTCATGCCTGAACACATGCTGGTGCCCACTGAGAACGTAATGACATCACAGCTGAACGTCTCGTAATCCTTATACAACAGCAGCAATACAACAGTGTACCATAATGCAGTGAGTAAGGGCACCATTGAATAACAACACCCTTCTGCAAATATACTATCCACATATACTGTAGACACTGCCATACACACACTGTTAAACACCTATAGACAGGAAACGCACACGCACATGCACATGCACGCATGCGTGTGACAGGTGAGAGAGGCGCGAGCCTCATGTAATTCAGCAGTATCCAAGCGAATTTCAGAATGCTGTAGAGAAAGCAGGCAGGAAGATGAGGTATACATCCAGTGAATTTAGCGTTGATATTTTGTAAACTGCATCATTTAATTTCCTGTCGTCTTCTTCATGGGATGAGGAGATAAATCCAAGTGACCCCGGTCCAGTCTCTCACATCTCCTGGACCATGTGTCTGTCTGTTTGTTTGTTTGTTTGTCTGTCCGTCCCTGACAAAAACAAACAAAGAAGCAGCTCTGCAGCTTGTTACTGTCGCTACATTCCCACACTGAAGCGAGAGGTGGAGAGAGAGAAAGAGAGAGAGAGGCGGAGGAGAGAGGATGAGGAATGGAGGGGGTGGGGCTGGGGATGCTCTGAAAAGCTGCAGCGGCTGTTGTTAGAGGTTGCAGATTAGAGCCCCCCCTCTAATCTGCAACTGTCATTGGGGGAGAGATGGACAGGGAGACCGAGAGGGGGGATATGTACACATACTGTACGTACATACGTACAAACGTACATACATACACGCCGACAGATCATATTTTCGATCCTGTGAGTCTGTCCGTCTGTCCATCTGTGAGCAGCCAATCTGGGAACCCATTGTCAAATAAAAAGGAAAAACATCGCCCTCTGCTGTTTTTCACATTTCCATTTGACTCTGGGCTGAGCTGTACGGAGGACCCATGCTCACGGGAAACCAGGGTTTTGGTCTGCCCTCAGCCCTCCACTTCCGGTGGTGCGCCTATGTTTTCATTCCCACTAACAATATTTCTCCATGGAACACTATCACCATTTCTCCCAAAAAACATGGATCATTTTGGTTATAAGCCCACTTGTTTCTATGATGAAAGAGCAAGTTAAAATGTTACTAACTTTCCGTGGTTTTCTCGGCTCCGAGAACGCTATTGTTAAATGAGTTTCGGTTTGTTTCCAGTGGGAAGCGAGCCGCACACATGTGAATCCCGCCCACTGCATTTGATTGGGTAAAGTGCGGCCTGCTTCCTGATCTGAAGGCACGCCCACTTGTAGCCAATGTGCATGGGTTGTCACCACGGCTCCCAGATCCATAGCTGCGCTTGGATCTGTTCTTGAGAGATTAGTGAGCAGGTAATCTCGGCCACTGCTGGACAGATTGCCATAAAACTTTGCACAAAACCTCTACCCCAATGTTTTTGTAGCGCCACCACCATGAGGCTGACTTTAGCAAAACAAAATCACCCAAAATTCACCCAAATTGGTACTCACTAACTCTGTAATCAAGATGTATCTTTCCACAAATCATGAATGCAGTGTCTGATTGGTGTGCAGCTTTGTTTGCACACTCCCAGTAGGCCAAGGAAGACCGACAGCCCAGATGTTTCAAATCGGCCTCATGGTGGCGCTATAACAGGTCAAAACACCGCCCTAGGTAGGCTACCCGGCCTGGTGGAGAACTGCACATTTTTCAGTTTATTCTTTCTTATTTCCTTTCTTTATACATTATATATCTTTTTTATACTTTATTTTCCACCTCTGTCAATGACAGTGCCAGCATACCATGCTGTGTGCATCTGTTTAGGGGTTTTTGAGTACGCACCACCAGGAAAACAATTCTAGGGAAAACACGGTACTATATATGTTTTGTTGTTTTGCTCTTTCAGTGGGGAATAGTCATAGACAAAACCACATTTGTCAGCTGGATATCTATTTGCAACTCTAGACTAGACACAGCAAGAAGGCTTTTTCCTCCAGACATAGCTTTACCCAACCCATCCCATATGCCTTTATTTATGAAAATGCTAAATTTGTCCCATGGTTTCAGTTTCCAAGGATGAAGACTCTTCAGTGGAATTATAAAAACATATCAATATCATATAGAAACATGAGGCCTATTATTATGCTCAAATTTGTACTTGTAACCATGTACAACATATATACTGCAAATTATACCTTGAGGTGTTTTTTTTTAAACTACTGATTATCAGTGTTATTTATCAGTGACAATAGCAGATCACAAGTGATAGGGCTGTTTCTCTCAGACATAAACATAGAATTGTATAGAATATTTGAACTGTTTGAATAATGGAATGCAGGTATTTCTATCCATGTCTCTTGTCATCTGTAAAAAAAATAACATAATCGTAACTATCCACAACCTTCTAGCCTGTGGCTACAACACCATCTTTCATCGTTAATAGTGAGGATCCTATCGTTGATTATGTCAGTGCTATTCTGTATTGTTTTTATGACAAGTTTGCTGTTCTGTCCTTGAGGCTACACGTTAAGATATTGATGTATTATGTAAACAGGAAATTACTTTTACTCAGATAAGTCGTGTTGCTGGCAGGGTTTGCTGGCAAGCTTGTCAGAGGAAGAAGACATCTTAATATTATCTCCAGTTAACCTGTTTCATCGCAGATTTTTAATTGCAATTTGAGTCCATGCCTTGTAGGATTTACATTTTTCAAATAAATATTTTCCTTTTTTTTGGGTGGGGGTTGCACTTCTTCGCAGAGGATAGGTTGCTGTTGCTGATTTAAATGTTTATACTTTAGAAGCCATTCTTATACAATAGGCTATTGATTTCTCAGTCATGTACAGCATAAAGTTGCAATCATAAAGTTTCATGTTTCATATTTTCTAACCACAGCAAATGTGTTGCACACCTGATTTTTTTGTTTTGTGATTAACACATTGACCGCCAGAGGTTAATCTCATAATGTACTCACCAGTGCCAACGTTTTATTGTTGTTTTTTGTTTTTTTCACGTCGCCATAGACCTTGTTAAAATCCTTAAAATTGAGCTGCGCACTGTTTGTAAACATCGCGGAGCAGTGAAAACTACGTGTCAAACGGAATCTCCATGTTGTAGTTAGAACGGTTTATGTTAGACAGTGATCGCCGAGGAGAAGAAAACAACAAGGAGAAAATTGAGTTTCAGTTTCGTCATTAGAACGAGGGCTGACGGCATCGGCAAAACCGGATCCCAATTAATTCTGTTTCCGGTGGTGTTACAATGAAATGTGCCGTACTGGAAATTGAAAAAAAAATTGATTGGATTACAGTTGGATTTATCGGCCCGTAGGCTACGGGCCTGGCGGTGAGAGTGTTAATAACAACATTAAAGTGTAATTTCCCCTGAAGACGGCTATTTTAAAAAAATAGAAAGATATCACCAAGAGTGCAGGGATGTCCTGAAACACCACCGTTTCAACACTATTTTGCCGCTGTTACTTGTAATAGTCCAGTCTGTTTTCCTTGGGGGGCTACCAAGGGTGAGTGAGAAGATGGCAGCCAGCTAGAGAATGAAGCTGGTCGGTCACTGCCATTGACATCTGGATCTTCCAGCAGGGAAAGAAAGTACTGGCGAGCTAGCCAGATGTATGGAGGATGGAGATGACTGGAGACGCCGCTGGAGGGCTCATCCTAGGATGAAGGAGAGAGAGGGGGGTTCTATCTCTCTATCCATGGGTTCCAAAGGTTGACCCTGGCCATCACTTACACAACTGATGAAGTCAAGTAAGACTGCTCAAGGTAGGAACCTTGTTGTGTTTGTTTGTTTCCTTGCTGCTGCTGCTGCTTGTGTTGTATACTGTGTGTATACTAATGTGATTCACTGTACTATTGCTGTTATTTTGGGACCCAATGACTGGGTGGCAATGAAACATGTTCAGTGACTGTTTCTCTGGAATTGAAGGCTGTGATGTCATATGAAATGTTGTGTTGTGTCTGCTGTTGAAGGTAGGGAGTTAACAGGGATGGAACAGGTTATTGGTTCTAAATGTTGGTTCAATATATCTTCGGTGATTTGCCCAGCCCTGGTTCAGGTGCAAGCAAGCTTGTTTTGAAAGAGAGCCTGTGCATGCTAATGCAGTTATGGAGTCAGGAGGCCTCTAAGTGGCGCAGTGTTCTATTCAAAGAGAGAACTGCATGTTGTCCCCACAAGACGGTCAAGATCTAAATGAAACCTTCTGTGTCCTGGAGGGAAGACATTAGAGGCTGTGTAATATGTCACCCGGAATCTGTGCTCTCTCCCTCACCAACCCTCTCCAATGACAAGTCCTTGTGTTGGAAACCCAGGTGGCTGATTGGAGCAGCGCATGGTGAATGCACGTGAGTGGAGGTTGGCTGGAGGCCCATCTCCCTCTGTGAGGTTGTGATCAAAATGCGAAGGAAAATAAAAGCCTGGAGATCCAGGCTATAATGCCAGAAACACAGTGTTTACTTCGGTGCACAACAGTAGTGCAGGGGGTGGTGTCACAGCGTTAGGTTGTACCCAAACAGCCACCTGTAAGTTGCTGTTTGGGTGGGTGATAGTATTGCATGTGATTGTGGTGCAGCAGAGGACATTACATTACTCCATGTGTGATCAGAGCCTGTTAGAGGCTCATATTGTCATATTGAATTATGGGCCCTCAGGGCATAGAGTTAAAATAATAGAGAGGGCACCGGATATCGCCTCCCGTCCACTTGCATTGAGTTGCTCACCGAGCGCATGAAGCGAATTCACCCCTTCTTCCGGGTTGTAAAGTGTGATGGGCGTAGCCTATTTGGGGCCACTGTGATCCGTTCTGCGTCACAGAAGTGACGCGTTTTACGTCACAGAGGTGCGCGTCCCTGTGCGCAAGCTTGTGCGCAAGCTCGTGAGTCAAGCCCATTGGTCGAAACCGTTTTTGCTCGTACATTTGCAGTGGCCCCATCCGTTTTAAGAGAGAGAGAGAGAGAGAGAGCTCCTTTGATGTTATGTTTCCCATGGGCGTTTCACAGCCTGTCTCATGCGCTAATCCATGCATGGTGAAACGTTATCAACTCACTCCCAAAGATAACAAGACAAAAGCTCCCTGCCAGTGTGTCCTGTAATCTGCCATCTTCATTCTGTCAAACTGTTGCCCGAGCAGATTAACTCACACACACTGTGCACTGGAGCACGTTTCCACTGTTACTGCACCACATGTAGAGATGAGATGGTCAACAGAAACACGGTGCACTGGAGCACGATCCACAGTTGCTTCACCACATGTGTGATCTGCAAAACAAAGGTTCATTGTATTTCAACAACACCTGCAAGCTCTCTTGAGATTCCCCAGCACAGTACGAGCATAATGAACAAATGTAGAAACAGTGCTGTACTGAATAGATTTGAATGCAGAAAGCCCACAAGAAAAAGCAAAATCGGTGAAGTCGTCCTTTAATGTAATGAACCCTAGCAACATACAGGGTCAAATGTAAATAGAGAGCAAAGATAACTATTAAGTGCTACAAAGTAACTAGAATACCAGGTAAACAGCGTGAGCAGCAGCATCTAAATCAGTGGTTCTCAAAGTGGGGTCCAGGGACCCCCAGGGATCCTTGAGGGGTTGTATAAGGTGTATTGCTTTAATATTGCATGGGAAAATAAGAAATGTCCCTAACAGGGTTTGTGTTAGACAGTTTGTGAGAGATAATCACTGCAGTACAACACTAGTGTTCAGGCCTGTAAGTGGCCACAGCTGAAGAACACTAAATGTTCCCCTAAGCATACAGGCTACGACTGCCAAACCCATCACACAACAACAAGAACTTATAATTGAAAGTTCTGCCAGAACATCCTGGCAGAGAAGTGTTTCTGATGTGCTGTGTTCAATCACTGAAGGGACAATCTGAACAACACTACTGCTCTCCATAAAACACCTGTCTCTCTCTCTCACACGCGCACGCACACACACACACACACACACACACACACACACACACACACACACACACACACACACACACACACACTCACACACACACATGCGCGCATGCACGCACACACATACACTGAGACATAACTAGTGCGGATGTGTTGAATAGTGAGCATGTTGCATAATGCATCAACACAAGAGAGAGGAAGCTGCCTACTGATGTACAACAAAAAAACAAAGATAATTTCCTCTTTGTTATGTTTGTTCAGAAATGCTATAAGACAGTGTCACTTTGCTGAAAAGCTTTGTTTTAGGCTACACTGTTGTGCGAGTGTAAAGGATACTGTGATGAAAGACCACCAAATGGCAGCTTACAGTATGTTTTCAGTATCTCCTCAAGTTATGAGCCATTAACAGCCAGATAATGTTTTATTGTTAGCCATGATTTGGGCCAATATGGTCTATCATTTGGTCCAGAATTCCTTTACTGTCTTATGTACTGTAGGTATAGAGATACAGAACAGTGAAACTCTGAGCAAATTAGACATTCTTGTACATTCTCTACATTCTGTATTTATTTAATCATGGGGAAGATTATTGTCTCCGCCAGGCCGAAAGACATGGCGAGAGAGTACGTTTTACCCCCTGTCCGTCCGTCCGTCCGTCCGTCCGTCCGTCCGTGTGTCATTCTGTCTTGTCTGTGTACAGCTAATCTCTGGCACCGTTGGCTTGATCGCAGCGAAACTGTGCACACACAGTCCCTGGATGCCAAAGCCGAACCTCTGCTCCAAATTTTTCACATGGGCCTTTTATAGCGCCACCAGGAGGCCGATTTGTGCAAAACACATTTTTGAACAGTACTCCTACAAATTTTGGCCAAAAACTCCACCAAATCTGTACACAGTATCTCTATAGTCATTAAAAGAAACGGCTCATTTCAGATTTTTCATATTCCATCCTGATTGGCAAAAATTGTCTTTCAAAGTTTGCAGGAGTACTCTGTTTCGAACAAAATCCCTCAAATCATGAACATAACATGCAATTTCCGTGAAATTTTGCACACACATTCCCATTAGGCCGAGGAAGAAATGCCATTTGAAAATGTTCAAATCAGCCTCATGGTGGCGCTGTAACAGGCCGATCCGTGTTTTTACCTATAACTGCACCGATCAGTGTAAAACTTTGTATGCACACTCTCTAGAGGCCAAGGACAAACCTTTGCCCTGCATTTTTCACATTTGCCTTTTATAGCGCCACCAGGAGGCAGTCTTATGTAAAACACATTTTTTGATATTAAGCCTTCATATTTGATCCAAATTTCACGCAAAAATCGGTACACATGATCTCTATAGTCATGTGATCAAGACGGATCTGTTTGATTTTTCATATGCCATCCTGATTGGCTAACATTGACATGTAATGTTTGCATGGCCCGTTTTGAACAAAATACCGCAAATCATGAATGTAGCGTCCGATTACGGTGAAACTTTGAACACACATTCACACTATGTTGAGGAACAAATGCCACCCTTTTAACATTGGCCTGTTACAGCGCCACCAGCAGGTCAAATTTAGCAAAACACATTTTTAGAACAAAATGCCTCAAATCATGCATGCAGTGTCCGATTGCCGTGCAAGGCCTAGGAATAAATGGCGTCCTTTTCACATTGGCCTATTATAGCGCTACCAGGAGGCCATAATAACCTACCTGACCTGGCGGAGACTTGTGCTCCGAGGAGCACTTTTTCTAGTTTCCTATTCATTCAGCTGGGGACCCCCTGGAACCCCCCCCAAGGACCCCTGGGGATCCTCAGAACTCTTGATTAAAACAGAAAGACTGCACGGTTTCTCATGAGTTGTGTTTTGGATTGAAAACAGCTTCCTACACAACCCTGCTGATCTGCTTGTTTGTGTATCTGAAGCCAAATTGTCTGAGTTTAATGGACGGTGGATGATGAAATGTGTTCACAAGTTGTGTTGAGGCTGTGGATAAAGAGTTACTTGTTAATTATCACATTTAGTCTGAGTCAAGAGGCTCAAACTTTGAGTATTTGATTCATAGGTGCCAACGGCCAATTCCTACACTGTAGTGTGTGTGTGTGGTGTGTGTGTGTGTGCGCCCGTGTGGCTAACTAGGCCAGGTGAAACCTTCATTTAGAGTCTGGGTTAAAGCTTGTCCCTGTGGATATGAACATCAACAGCTACTTTCCAAAATCAGATGTGATCAGTATATAGACAGATATGGTTTGATGAGTGTGGTCAGGTTACATTCGTACAGTCTCATTCAGTGTAAACTCTGCCTATAGATCTTCTGCCAGCCATTGATGCAAAACCACTGGCTATTAAACGCAGCTGCCAACACATTAGAGAAAACAGTATTGTTGATGATAAATGATCTATATAATTAATCTTTAGTTCTTGATGAAACTGTTGATTTACAAAGAGACAATGGTATTTTTGTCACACCTATATTTATCTCATCTTACATTATATAATCTCTTCAGAATAAGAGGATTAAAGCAGCAAAACTGCAAATGTTTTGCATGTGGAAATTCAACCAATTTCAGGGAATTTCAACTGTGGCCCCCGGAATCCTGACCTCTGCAGCCATCTCAAAATGCCTCATCCTCACACACACACACACACACACTCACTCTCTCTCTCTCTCTCTCTCTCTCTCTCTCTCTCTCTCTCTCTCTCTCTCTCTCTCTCTCTCTCTCTCTCTCTCTCTCTCGATCGTCTCGCGTCGCTCGCTCACTCACTCACTCACTCACTTCACTCACTCAACTCACTCACTCACTCACTCACTCACTCACTCACACACACACTACACACACACACACATCACACACACACACACACACACACACACACCACACACACACACCGACACAGCACACACACACACACACACACACACTCGACATCACTCACTCACTCACGTCACTCACTTCACTCACTCACTCACTCACTCACTCACTCACTCACAGTCACTCACTCACTCACATCACTCACTCACTCACTCACATCACTCACATCACTCACTCACTCACGCAGCCTCTAAATGGCCTCTCTCTCAAAGGAGAAGTGGTAACCGGTGCTGACATGAAGGGAGGGAGGTGAATTTGCCTCTGTCCTTTCCAGAGGCAAATTCAAGCCTCTGGAAAGGGAAGCCTGTGACAGTAGGAGATACTTCACCAGCCTGAGGGAGAGGAGAGACAGATTAATGCAGAGCCCTTTAATATTTCACATGAAAACATATTACCACTCTCTCTCGCTGGCTAAGAGGAGTTACTCTGCCCTTGGTATTCCCTGTGTCTCTGTCGCTCTCTCTCTCTCTCTCTCTCTCTCACTCTCGCTCTCACTCTAGCTAGAATAGCCTGAGTATTTCCGCCTAGCAGAGACACACAGTGAGAGACAATTATTTGCTTTCAGGTCTGAGTTCTGAACACTAGACCCCGTCCACTTAGTAATCCGCCTAGCAACACAGCAGCTCGCTCTGAATCACTGTACTGTTGGTTTTACCACAGCTCTTCACTGTCTGTCTCAAAGTGCGTGCTATCCCTCTCCATTACTTAATTACCATCTGGCTATCTATCTAGTCACACAGAGAGAGCTTATCCTCAGCCATCCTTTATTCAAAACTGACCATGGTACGTTGCAGGCAGATTGCAATTATAAATCACGAGCACATATCAACTCCTGACCAATCACGATATGTGGCTGTTTGACTAGTTGGAACATTTTGGAGGTTAGGAGGATTTTGTTGGAAAGGAAATGCAAGTTTTTATGAAAACATGTTTTTCTCATTGACCTGCCCTAATTCTTAGTTCATGATTGGTTGGGGTATGCCACAGGATTTACAGCATGTGAAAATGCCTCCTTCGAGTGGCTGCTTGCCAGCTGTGTGTTTTTGTACAATTTTAGCTTGGTTTGGATGCTCTTCAATTAGCTTTTTAATTAACTTGTGCATTATTAGCTAATCATAGTCCATCTGGACTATGATTACTTACAAACCCCCCGCATGTGGATAATTTAACTTGCCCCTCTTTGACATTTTTTTCCCCTCCCTCCTGTTTTTTGATGAGCTTGCAAAAGGTAAAATGGCTGCCTGTTATTTGTGTCAGCTGCTGGCAGGTGGATTGTCTGGCTGCTCGCTGTGTTCTTTAATTCATAATGCAAACTATTTAACATGTCATTCTTCATCTACCTCTGCTCACTGGTGCCTGGGGGAGATTACACTCCCTCTCCACACGCACACACACATGCACACACCCCGTACAGTGATCTCCTTCCTCTCTCCACCCCAAGCAGTGTGCTAATGTGATGATACAGTTTCATACTGTCATAGTCTGTGTCATCTGCCTTCATTTAACGCGCACACACACACACACACACACACACACACACACACACACACACACACACACACACACACACACTCAATAATGCTAAATTAAATCTCATGGGAAGGCACATGAGAGTGTGCTGTGTTTATCTTCCATAATTAAAAGTAGGCTCAAACAAAGGAGGTAATTCATATAATGCAAATATAATGAAGCTCTTTTTATAGGCTAGTGGAGCCTCCTGGCCCAAGCTGTGATCTCAATTGTTGCTGATATAATGTAATAAATAGCAGAGCAGCCTAATACACAACCATAATGTTTTTCAATTCTCCATTCATTAATGTACTAGATCTAGAGGTAGTCATACTTAAGGACATATTTATTGCCACACTGTGCCTGCTGTGTGTACATACATATATAGTCTCTGTAGGCGTATGGTAAGAAGGCAGCTCCATGTTTATGTATAGAACATGTAACTTTCAGAACAACTGCTGCTGTCTTGTCCTATCCTGTGTCCTTCACCATTCCAACCACAGCACTTGCTGCCTGATACCATTTGTTTCTCATTATTTTCCCCTTGTGGCAACAAGTAATTAGTCATACTATATAAAATGTATCCCTGAGACAAATCGCACCGTCCCGTTGGCGCTGCCCCTTTTCATTAGACCCATCTTTCTAGTACATCTGTGTGTGTTTGCTGTTTCATCAGTAGTCAATTTTTTCTATCAACACACAGACGTAACGAGTGTTCAATGGCCCTGATTTATGGAAAAAAATGCAAAAGCGGAAAAATGGAGTTAGCTGGTCTCTGCTGGACAGCAACAATATATTTGTTTATTGCACGGCTTAGTTGAATACTCGATTCTGATTGGTCAGTCATCGGTCATTATTTCTGGATAATGACCGATGAGCTCTATAACGGACCACTGTGTAATCAGAGACTCAGAGCACCTGCTTGTGCCAACCTGGCTGCGCTGCTTGGTTTTATGCTTTATCCAACATGACAGCCATGTAAACAAAGAACCAATGTCATTTACAACTAAACGTTGCTCTCAAGAATGTTTTGGAAAACATGAGAAATAGACGATGCAATAACCGAAAAGTGATTCTATTTGATCCACTGCACTTCCTTGTTTATCGTGGCACAACAACGGGGGAATACCAAAACGCTCGGCCCAAAACACAGTTACCCGGGGCAAATCCGGCGGTATTACAGGCAAATCGGCGGTATATGGGGGGCGAGTTTGATTTGGGGCGAGTTTTCCGGTTACCTTGTGGAATACTGTCATTGTTTTTCCGAGGCTCCGCCTCGGTGCATAATCACCCTGTCGGGCTTCAAATTTCAATAATGACCACCTCCCCATGCATTATCCCTTGCATGATGTGTGCAGCCAAAAACGTTCCAAAAACGTAACCTTTACATCATTAATCAGGATTAAGGTCAGATTAGTGTAATTCTCTTTAATCTAGCGTTTCAAACAGGAGCTCTTATTTTTACTCTTATGGACAGGAGTTCAAGGTCCTTCTTTGATAAATAAATTGTCTATCTTTGATGAACCTGTCAGAAATCAATGAGACGTTTAATGCATTCCACTAATGCTTCCTTCAGGAGATTTATGTCCCTTTGTACATCTTTGAAAAAGTAAAATGCCAATGTAGTTTACTGCAAAAAAAAAAAAAAAAAAAAAAACCCAACAACAAGCGAATACTTGCTTCATCAGTTGCCATGTCCTCAGAGCCGGCTTAAGCCTTCGTGGTGCCCAGTGCTTGGACCCACTGTTTCACTGTTTTAGCCCTCCTTCAGCGATCGCTGCCTCTAAATTTCGCCGCTTTTCGGCGATATTTCCGTCTTCTTTCACTTTTTCCACACCATTTGACCCCCCCCCCCCCCACAAGGTTGGTGCTCTGTGCTTCAGCACCATGAAACACTTCCGTTAAGCCGGGGCTGCATGTCCTTTTGGAGGCCAACTTCCTACATGCTAACGGCAGCATAATATTAAGCTTTAAACATGGATGTGATCGAAGTGCAGCGCAAGCAAGCGTACAGATCCTGGAGTGAAGTCATGCTGAAATAATGTCCAGATGACACTACGGCTGCATTAGGACTGTGTGTGTGTGTGTGTGTGTGTGTGTGTGTGTGTGTGTGTGTGTGTGTGTGTGATCTCCTTCCTCTCTCCACCCCAAACAGTGTGCTAATGTGATGATACAGTTTCATACTGTCATAGTCTGTGTCATCTGCCTTCATTTAACACACACACACACACACACTCACTCACTCACTCACTCACTCACTCACTCACTCACTCACTCACTCACTCACACACACACACACACACACACACACACACACACACACACACACACACACACACACACACACACACACACACACACACACACACACACACACACACACACACACACACACACAACTCAATAATGCTAAATTAAATCTCATGGGAAGGCACATGAGAGTGTGCTGTGCTTTATCTTCCATAATTAAAAGTAGGCTCAAACAAAGGAGGTAATTAATATAATGCAAATATAATGAAGCTCTTTTTATAGGCTAGTGGAGCCTCCTGGCCCAAGCTGTGATCTCAATTGTTGCTGATATAATGTAATAAATAGCAGAGCAGCCTAATACACAACCATAATGTTTTTCAATTCTCCATTCATTAATGTACTAGATCTAGATGTAGTCATACTTAAGGACATATTTATTGCCACACTGTGCCTGCTGTGTGTACATACATATATAGTCTCTGTGGGCGTATGGTAAGAAAGCAGCTCCATGTTTATGTATAGAACATGTAACTTTCAGAACAACTGCTGCTGTCTTGTCCTATCCTGTGTCCTTCACCATTCCAACCACAGCACTTGCTGCCTGATACCATTTGTTTCTCATTATTTTCCCCTTGTGGCAACAAGTAATTAGTCATACTATATAAAATGTATCCCTGAGACAAATCGCACCGTCCCATTGGCGCTGCCCCTTTTCATTAGACCCATCTTTCTAGTACATCTGTGTGTGTTTGCTGCTTCATCAGTAGTCAATTTTTTCTATCAACACACAGACGTAACGAGTGTTCAATGGCCCTGATTTATGGAAAAAAATGCAAAAGCGGAAAATGGAGTTAGCTGGTCTCTGCTGGACAGCAACAATATATTTGTTTATTGCACGGCTTAGTTGAATACTCGATTCTGATTGGTCAGTCATCGGTCATTATTTCTGGATAATGACCGATGAGCTCTATAACGGACCACTGTGTAATCAGAGACTCAGAGCACCTGCTTGTGCCAACCTGGCTGCGCTGCTTGGTTTTATGCTTTATCCAACATGACAGCCATGTAAACAAAGAACCAATGTCATTTACAACTAAACGTTGCTCTCAAGAATGTTTTGGAAAACATGAGAAATAGACGATGCAATAACCGAAAAGTGATTCTATTTGATCCACTGCACTTCCTTGTTTATCGTGGCACAACAACGGGGGAATACCAAAACGCTCGGCCCAAAACACAGTTGCCCGGGGCAAATCCGGCGGTATTACAGGCAAATCGGCGGTATATAGAATGGGGGGCGAGTTTGATTTGGGGCGATTTTTCCGGTTACCTTGTGGAATACTGTCATTGTTTTTCCGAGGCTCCGCCTCGGTGCATAATCACCCTGTCGGGCTTCAAATTTCAATAATGACCACCTCCCCATGCATTATCCCTTGCATAATGTGTGCAGCCAAAAACGTTCCAAAAACGTAACCTTTACATCATTAATCAGGATTAAGGTCAGATTAGTGTAATTCTCTCTAATCTAGCGTTTCAAACAGGAGCTCTTATTTTTACTCTTATGGACAGGAGTTCAAGGTCCTTCTTTGATAAATAAATTGTCTATCTTTGATGAACCTGTCAGAAATCAATGAGACGTTTAATGCATTCCACTAATGCTTACTTCAGGAGATTTATGTCCCTTTGTACATCTTTGAAAAAGTAAAATGCCAATGTAGTTTACTGCAACGCAAAAAACAAACAAAAAAAAACCAACAACAACAAGCGAATACTTGCTTCATCAGTTGCCATGTCCTCAGAGCCGGCTTAAGCCTTCGTGGTGCCCAGTGCTTGGACCCACTGTTTCACTGTTTTAGCCTCCTTCAGCGATCGCTGCCTCTAAATTTCGCCGCTTTTCGGCGATATTTCCGTCTTCTTTCACTTTTTCCACACCATTTGACCCCCCCCCCCCCCCCCACAAGGTTGGTGCCCTGTGCTTCAGCACCATGAAACACTTCCGTTAAGCCGGGGCTGCATGTCCTTTTGGAGGCCAACTTCCTACATGCTAACGGCAGCATAATATTAAGCTTTAAACATGGATGTGATCGAAGTGCAGCGCAAGCAAGCGTACAGATCCTGGAGTGAAGTCATGCTGAAACTAGATAAAGTGCTCCTCGGAGCACAGGTCTCCGCCAGGTCAGATACGTTATTGTGGCCTCCTGGTGGCGCTATAATAGGCCAATGTGAAAAGGGTGCCATTTATTCTTAGGTCGTTCACGGCAATCGGACACTGCATTCATGATTTGAAGCATTTTGTTCCAAAAATGTGTTTTGCTAAATTAGACCTGCTGGTGGCGCTATAACAGGCCAATGTGAAAAGGGTGGCATTTCTTCCTCGGCCTAGTGGGAATGTGCGTGTGAAATTTCACGGAAATCGCACGCTGCGTTCATGGTTTGAGGCAGTTTGTTCAAAACGGACCAATCCTGCAAACTTTGGATGGCAACCTTAACCAATAAGGATGGAATATGGGAAATCGGACAGATCAGGGTTGATCACATGACTATAGAGATACTGTGTACCGATTTGCATGACGTTTGGTTAAAAACTGTAGGAATAATGTGAAAAAAATGGGTTTTGCACAAATCGGCCTCCTGGTGGCGCTATAACAGGCCCATGTGAAAAATTTGAGGCAGAGGTTCTGAATTGGCATCCAGGGAGTGTGTGTGCACAGTTTCGCAGCGACCGGGCCAACGGTGCCGGAGATTTGGTGGTAACACACGGACACAAGGACGGACACACGGACACACGGACGGACACACGGACGGAGGGTAAAACATACTCTCTCCGCCATGCCTTACGGCCTGGCGGAGACAATAATGTCCAGATGACACTACGGCTGCATTAGGAGTGTGTGTGTGTGTGTGTGTGTGTGTGTGTGTGTGTGTGTGTGTGTGTGTGTGTGTGTGTGTGTGTGTGTGTGTGTGTGTGTGTGTGTGGGGGGAGTACCGGGGGGAACAACTCTGTTAATGGTGTTGTCTGTTTCCGCATGCTGCCAAGATGTTGATTTGAGTTGATGCAAACGCTTCACATGTGGAGACATTTCAGCCCCGCTAGCTTCCTGTCCAAAACCACACTGTCCCAATGGACTCACAGCTCTGCAAATGTTACACACTAGCACCAATCTGTGTGCAGGGAGAAGGGAGACCACCTCCAAACATTGCAGATGTGATCATTCTATCGTATTAACATACTCTACCAGACAGATTGGCTAAAATAATTATTCAATAAAATAAGTTGTATATGGTGCAATTCAAGTCATGCCTTGGGAAAATGTACAACGGAAATGTTATTTTTGAATATATATATATATATATATATATTTTAAACTGGTTTCAATAGCGACAATGCCTAGTGTTGATTTCAGAGTTTGTTGTGTTCAATCAGGCATTTCTTTTAGCTATCAAAAGTAGTACATTAGCTCCATTAACTCCCTCTAGATTGGCCATTGTTTTCAAAGTGGAACTGTTAATTGCTTCAGAGTGTGATGGCTGCATGCCAAGAATGCAAATACAGCTGTGTGGGTGAAATGCAGAACACTGCTGTCTGTGTGCACCTAAAAACTACGTAAGGGAAAATAAAATATCTGCAAACTCCAGCCTTGATGTAATGTTGTCATCGATGCTGGAGTGTGCGACTATCAGATTTAAATTTTAGTTGATGGTTGTTTCCACCTGAAAGTCCAACTGTGAATGTACACAGCTAGCATTGTTTAGATGTTTTAGGTTATGTATTGCTCTTCTAATAACATGTACAGTATGAATAAACCTGCTGACATTTTCAGCTAGATTGACCCAAAACCCCAGTTTTCTGTTTAATGCACTAGGGGAGAAAGAGGGACTTTTTTTCCTGTCTGGACAGACAGACAGACAGACAGACAGACTACATCCCATAGCCTGGAGGGATGATTGCACTGATTACCTGCAGTAGTTCATTGTTAGGCCAACAGGCTGACAAGTGACTTCATCAGTCACTGACAGATTCAGTATTTGTGTTTATTATTTACTATTATTATGCAATAATATTACACAATACAACCAGTTTGTTCAAATAAAATCACACCCTGTGTGAAGAGAGTGGTGCCTTTGATGAGCCCCGTATTGATGTTGTCATCAATGTTTGTTTATTGGACATACATACAACCGGACACACAGACAAAGTCAGATATAGGAGTGGTTGGCACCACTCAAAAAATAGTAACATAACTTTGAAATTAATCAGAAAGAATACAAGTGGGGTTTTGCTTATTGTTTGAAGAATTATTGAATTACCTAAAATGTAATCTTGGAAATGTGAATAGACATCTGGCTCCCTTTGAAACCACACAGAACCAGGCTGTTTGTTGTCCAGTCTACAGATTGAACAGATGTGAGGGTGTAGTTAATACCTCACTGTGGTAAAATGACATTTGGTGCTGTGAAGGCAAAAAATAGTGGAAACATATCAGTACTGTGGATCAATTGGAATTCAGCAGTCAGATGAATGCAGCAGCAGATATGTGTCCTCATTGCAAAGCCCAGGGGCAGTGAAGTGTAAAAATGCATTTATGCTGTTCCTCTGTTTGTGCAGCCCTGGCTGCGAGTCGATAATATTCCACTCTCTCTCCACAGTAAATGCAAAACGAATGATGTCAATAGGAGTGCTGAGAGAGGGCAGCCTGGACCAGGGGGGCCGTAAATTAAATCTATCCAGATCCAACATCTCTATTCACCTGAGTGTTGTAAACAAATACTAGTCACATATCACCTCATCCAGGATTAGATTCACCTTTAATTGGGCCTGTGTGAAGCGAGCTAACAGTTAAATTGCCCTCAGATGAGAGGCTGCTGCTCGATATGTCTTGGCCAATCTTCCAGGGAACGCAGTAACGAGTCCCTAACAACGTAGGAAGGCAAACGCCTGGACCTGAGCAACACCCAAACACAACAAACCCAAAATGAACTCACGTCCTCCCCATCACACTGGATAGTTCTTTGTAATGCACTGAAAACGGAGGTTGCACACCTGATGCGAAGGATCATGATTATCATCACTGTCCATTCTAATCCCCTCATTGACTCCCCCAGCTATAACGTGCACGTTGACAGTGGACTGTGTGTGAGAAAGCTAAAGGCATTAGCTGCATTCATTGGTGCATTGGGGACGATCTGGTAATGACACTGAGTGGCGTCCATTATATCTTCTGCTGTGGTAATAGTGATAGGTCTTCTATTGGTGTAGGTGCTTACGGGGGTTATGAGCCTGTTCAGGGCTCATCATTACAGAGACGTTAAGTATTGGGGGGGCAATCACTGTCATCTAAATGTCAGGCAGTTTAACACATGGCACACTTCATGTGTCGTTCTTCTATTGGCAGCATTGACTTCCATTTGGTCCTGGTAATTCTAACCAAATTGATGTGTGCTATTATTAAAATAATTAATGCTATTGCTATTTGCACAATTCATTTGCCAGTCTATTTCATAATCTCACTAACAATGGTTAGTTAATTTGCACTTTTGAACATTCTACCATTCAAGTCCTCTGCTTGTTAGTATTCTAAATCATTTTAGTTCTCTTCTCTTTTTAGTCTCTGTAATCATGATTTGAGTTAATACTAAATTAATGTGTCTCAATGTTCCCGCTTATCAATTCAATGTTATTTTAGAATCCCTCCATAATATATTTGCTAACCACTGTAATTGATAGCATTCGTTACAATACCACCTTGCCATTTAATATAATTTGTAGCGAGTTAAGCTCTGCCATTTGAAATTATTTGTAGCCTTGTCTCCCTTGTATTAATGTTAGCTTCCACACAGTTTAAAATGCATTCTGTATTGGATCGTATATCCTTACACTGGCACCACAAGGACAATGTCAAAGTCATTTCTGATATCCATGTTGGTGCTGAAGCCTGCATTTGTTTATGGATGTGTATAGGCAGCCTTTATTGGACCTGATTGCTTTATGGTTGCTTTTATGTCCATTGTGCTTTGGTCAGGCAGTGGTGACCAGCCCTACAAATCACACCTCATTTCCACCCTGAAGTGGTCCAGGCGGGAGAGCACACATGGTCAGTTCTCCATCCCACTGCCAGGGAAAGCAGACACATTATCTTTAAGCTTTGCCTTCACTTCCAGCTGTCACTATGATCAGTTGTTATCTCTGTGTGGTTGGTAGGCATGGCGTCTATGCTCTAACTAACCAGAGAGTCTAAACCTAGTATATGGATGTATCATGTATGGAACACTGGATGGCTTTTAATTTGAAATGATGGATACAGGAAGCAATAACACACTTTTTAGTCACTGGGATATCGTTTTTCCAATGTCTAGTTTAAGAACTACATCATTAGTGTTTTAATATTAATTGACTCTCTCTCTCTGTCTCACTGTGCTAGACAGAAACCGTTTCATAATGATGTACGGTTTAATTTAAAATATCTAACTATACAATATATATACTATATCATATAAGGGAAAATAAGATTTGTTTTCTATAATCAGCAGCTATGTGATTTTACAGTTCCCAGTTGATGTAAAGATCATTTGAGAATATTGTGTGGCTGTACAGCTCTGGAATGGAAAATTTGCCAAACGGACACCTCTGTGTGTGTGAACCAGCAGTCACTTTAATCTTTCAGCAGGCTTCTTTGACATCAGTTGAAATGCAGGGGGACACACTTTAATCTCTCAAGGACATTTGGTGTGATTTGAAGAACGTATTGGTCTCAGTTGCGTTAAAAACTGTTGAATGGGGGCACGGTGGCGCAGTCGGTAGCTCTGTCGCCTCACAGCCAGAAGGTCCTGGGTTAGATTCCCACCGGGGGCGTGTCCTCATCCGTGCCCATACCCTCGGTGGGGTTGGTGAAAGAGCCTTGCCGCCTTTCTGTGTGGAATTTGCATGTTCTCCCCGTGTCCCCTAGGGTAGGTACCCTCACAAAAAACATGCAGTAATCCTGGTCTCTAAACTGCCTCCCCCTGGTCAGCCTGATGGAGGGGAAAGGAAATGGTTGGAATAACGTGTTCCTTCCACTCGCTATGTCCAACCGGGCAAATTCCCCCCTGTCAGGTGATAAGTAGCAGCTTGCTAGCTCCTCATGCATGAAGGAGGCATGAGCTCAGTTCTGGGCTCTCCCTAGGCTGGCAGAGGGAGAGTAGCGTCCAAGATTGCATAAGCAATTGGCACTGGGTGAAATGAGTGACAAAAGAAATGGGTTACAAAATCGTGGGATAAAAATATTTAAAAAGAAAAACTGTTGAATAAACTGTAAATGTCAGATGAATGTACCAGTGCTGTTTAGCCATGCACCATCCATTATCACCACAACAAATAGCAATAACATGCTAAATGACCTTGTTACACAGTTGTCAAACAATGAAATGAGAGAGCATACTTTTAAATGCATTCTTTATTCCTTATTTGTATTGAATCAAGACTGTGTCTATGGCAGTCATTTAGTCTGAACAAATACAATGCATCCGTTTTATGGATGCATTTAGCTAAGACTTGAATGAAACAAGACTTCCCTCACTGAATTCTTCTGCAAAGGTTTTATAATACACAATTATGTCAATTATGTTTTTTTCATGTAATATGTACTGTCTATGGAGTCATATTGATAAATACTCACTGCAGGGTAAATAAGCCCTATTCAGTGCAAACTACTGTAGATTAAATTAGCTCCCTTAGCCTGGTATTGGTGGCTTCTCTCCAGTAGTTTGTGTCATCGATTGATGCAGTATGTATTGGAAATATGTTTAGGTGTAACTAAACTATGGTGTTAGCAATGACCATACTATATGCTACTGTAGAAAGACAGACAGACAGACAGACAGACAGACATTTAATTGTTATGAATAGATTTCATAGATGGTAGAACATCTGCGTAGGGCTGCTGATCTTTAGCGGTTGTGATTAATAGATGACAAAGAAGGAGAACTCCCTCTGCTACCCTGCTAGTTGAGCCATAACATTATTTGGAGCCTCTTGTGGTCCCATGTCAACTTCATTAATCAGTCATATTAGTAACAGCCGCTGCTGAATATTTATTTCACTCACTAGAGGATTTCTACCATGTTTCCTTCGAGAGAGAGAGAGAGAGAGAGAGAGAGAGAGAGAGAGAGAGAGAGAGAGAGAGAGAGAGAGAGAGAGAGAGAGAGAGAGAGAGAGAGAGAGAGAGAGAGACTTGGGATGACATTCATTTGATGCAAAGAGATTTGGTGTAGAGCGATAAAGGAGGGAGTCTACTACAGACCTATGGGGTACCCCGGTCAATGAAGTGTATAGGGTTTAAGTGGCTGATATTGTCTGAAGAATTTCAGACAGCGACTGTGCTCCACAATGACCTTGACACAGAGAGGGAGCTTAGAGTGCTGAATTCACGGAGGCTGATTCACAGAATAATACGCTCCAGTTCCTCACAGTCATCAGACAAGCCTCTCATCAAGCCTGATCCCCAATTTATTATTCATGAGGTCTTTCTGCAAAATTAAAATGATATTCAACAGTAAAATAATGAAAATAGCTGGTGCCCACCTACCACCAGCACCATGGCCTACATGTATTACTAATTACTACACAGTGCCTATTCTTATAACTTGTATTACCTTATTATTTTACCTTGTATTACATACTCTATGTTGGACATTGTTGTACACCTCTTCCTCACTTTATACAAGGAGGTGAGATACCTCACTCATGTTATAACAGAGAAGCATGTTCATGGGTTTAGAGCAGGGGTCTTCAACGTTTTCAGGCCAGGGACCCCCTAGCTGAGAGAGAGATGAAGCAGGGACCCCCCTCTATACAACTTTTTTTTTTAAATTAGGTCTGCTCTTTTTTTCCTCTACACCTATACTGCCCTGCCAAGGTAAAGAGCAGTAACTACACTTTTGGACACGCCGACTTATTTGTGTATCCCAAAGGTCAAATTAGCCTTTGTGATTTTGGGGGATAAACAATTACCTCAAGAACAGATGCAAAATTAGTGTAAAATCACTTATATGCCGATATCTCATTTGGCTGACCAGTTGAATCACTTTTAAACCCATTTTTCAGTGATTTTTTTTTCGTAGTTACTGCTCTTTACCTTGGCAGGGCAGTATACCTCTTTGCCAAAAATAGGAGGCGTTGTGAGCTTGTAGATCTGCTACTTTTGGCTAAAGTTCTCCTCAGAAAAGGGATGTTAGGGTTCAAGTGGTTAATGTAAAAAAAAATCCTATCACACAAAGATTTGGGGGACCCCCTGTAGTAACTCTGAGGACCCCCTGTTGAAGACCCCTGGTTTAGAGTGTCCGCCCTGAGACTGGGAGGTCGGGGTTCGATCTCCGGCCGGGTCATACCAAGGACTAATTATTAAGTATTTTATTATGTCCCTGCGTCATACAGCATCATGTCCATGGGTATGTACTTGTACACCAAGCTGCCTCACCCTAAGGAAACAGGAGAAAAGCTCCTGCCTATACGGGCCTCAGGGCTCGGAAAGGCTTGCTTACTTACTTATGTTCATGGGTTAAAGAGGTGGTTTTGCACTTTTTCTGTTTTTCATGTGTCTATGAGGTTGATAGAACTTCATTAAGCCCCCTGGTGGTGTTTTTATGGTGTTTTATGTCTTCTCTGACTATTTGGAGTTTCTTCCTGGAGGCTGAAACCTTGAGGGTCAAACGTGCCACTAGAAAAACAGCGCTTTAATGACAGTAAAATTATACCCTCCCCCTCATTATCATAACATAACAGGTGTGGGCATGAGGAGGAGGAGGGACTAGGACAGGTGGGTGGTGCTAAGGTGGTGGAGGAGGTGCTAAGGTGAGAACCAGGTATACTTAATGAACTGGAGGCATGTCCACATAAAACATAATTTTAACACTTTCTGTACACTTTTTTGAAAAAAATCTTCCACCTACAGTAGTATAACCATAATACCTGATGATTATGTTTAGGGGGGGGATCACTGAAAATCACGGCACCCCGTCTTTAAGTAACTTCGAGTTCACTTTCAAACTGTCAACACGTGGCCAGTGTAGGCCCTGCCCAGCAGCAGTACATTGAGCACATGCGCAGTATGGTAGTGTTAGGCAGAAATCATCCCATAGCTTGTGGGGCTGTAACCATGGCGACAGAATCTCTGGTGTCCGACATAAAAAAAACCCACTAATAAACAGCGTACATTTTGGGAAAGTTAAAAACGGGTGACGTTATTTGGTGCATATGCTAATGTGCCAGGGATGGATTGGTGACGTCCAGTCTGTAAATCTTGTGACAGGAAAAGCCCAACTTGCAGCAGCACATGTCTCTTTGATAGAGACAGCCCTAACAAGGGCCCACAAAGTCAGCATTCCTCTACTGGAATGTGGATGCAACCCTGCATGGGCCTGCAGACTCTTGCTGGTGTCGGCAAAATAAATCACGTCCACAATCCGTTGGGAGAGACGTTGCTTATTGATGGGGTTGTCAAAACATAGACGTTTTTTTGAAAACTTAGGATTTAGAAGGCGTTTTTAAAGTCAGTTTAGACCTCAGGTCTAAATGGGTTATTAGTGACATCCCTGAAAAGGGCCCAAGACACAGCCATTACTCTAGGGTAATGTGCATACAACCATGCAGGGGCCTGTAGACTCTTGCTGGTGTCAGCTAAAGATATCACATCCACAATCCAGTGGGAGAGACGTTGCTTAATGATGGGCTTGTCAGTATTATTCTTTGCTCATGAAATAACTAACCATAAAAATGATCTCACAGGGCAGAGCATATGCAACCACTGGTGCTCAGGAGAGGAACATTTAGTTTGTTTTAGGGATAAAGACCGGTTTGGGCTTAATCACTACTTAAAGCAACTAGAAGTTCGGCCCGCTGCGCAGTTCTCACCTCTAGCACCCGCGCCCACTTGGCCGCGCATATCAGTGGCGTAGCGTCATGAGGGCCAGTGGGGCCATGGCTCGGTCAGTAAAGACCCTGCCTGCCCCGTGTAGCTGCCGAAACTCCTGGGCAAGATTTGCCAGAAAAAAAATTATTCTGCTCCGACAACAATAGACACAGCCACCGGCTGTCGGTCACGTTACTGCTGCGATACATTGGCTGGCCCATGCGCACCTTTATAGAGGCGCATCAACATGCCTCAACATATATATATATATATGCAAGGGATAATGCATGGAGAGGTAGTCATTATTGAAATTTAAAGCCCGACAGGGCGCTTAACCACCGAGGCGCAGCCGAGGTGGTTAATCGCCCTGAAGGGCTTTAAATTTCAATAATGACTACCTCTCCATGCATTATCCCGCTTATTACACGGCTACTTAGTACATACATTAATAAAGAGACAGTTAACAAAAAATAGGCTATAACAAGGATTGTTTTATTTAAGTTAGAATGTGTTTACATTAACCGCTGCGTAAGAAAATAGTCCCCTCTCCACATTCATTCATACTGTTACGCAGCTGCGCTGTCTGCAAGCACATCACACCTGCGTCACATTAGCCTACTTAGTGTCAGTATTCACGTTAAACTGAACATTTCCATTGAAGGTACAGTGAGACAGGGTGAATGGGACTTCTTTTGGGAGATTGAAGTTGACGTTTCTGTCATTCATCTCTACGTGTGGTTCTTGCCGTGGCTTTACAGTTGACACACCTAGGAAACACAAAGACTAAAATCAGGCAACTGCTACTAATATTAGGAGGATACACTACTACTTATCGTGTCATTTAGTTACAAGACAGGCGACTATGAGAGACACTCACCAACTGTGCTGCTGTTGCCTGGATTGGAGGACAGGATCTTGCTCCACCTTTCCCTGTCCGTAGTGGTCGGAGCCCAGTAACTCCGCAGACTCCCCTCGCATCGGTGGCCAGTCACAGACATAATCTCCCTACTCTCCAGACCAGCCTGAGAGAGAAGTTGCACAGCTGTGCTCCTCAAGCTGTGGTTTGTGTACCTCCTTGAAAGGCCGACTGCCTGGCTGATTTGGGGTAACATTTTCCCAAGGAAATTGTGCCCCATGGGCTCACGAGAGTACCAGACTGCTTGACTGTTCAGTAGCTGTTGGTCTTTCTTTAGTGGGTGAAGGTAGAACGCTTTAGCGTCAGGAGGGCAAAGGGATACATACTTTTTAAAACTGACAACGGGGCAGTTAGGGTTATCAGGCTCTGCAAAGATACATCCCCTGTAATTTTCTTTACATGGATCTCTGGCATCTTTATGGTTCTTGGTCTCGGCGTTGTGAGCGAGAGAAATATACTCACAGCCATTCTCATCATGTTTTAGAATAAAGGAGTCTCTTGTCAAGTGTCTATTTCCCTCTCTGCCTCGCCTTGCCAGATGCAGTTGTACATCAAACCATACTTTACGGACCAGTCCGCTCGCTGTGTCCGCAGACAGCACCTCTGAGCGCCTGATGAGCTGTACATCTGTGGCTGAGATAGGGGGGTGGTGTTGGCTCACGTCTTTACCAGTTTTTCTAATGTTTTTAATGACAGATGAAAACACTCCGTTGCTGGATTTGAAGGTAACACAATTCATTATGTCAAGCTTAGAGAAGTGGCGACATATCCCAGCTCTAAGTGCCATGTAACTGGCAACTGAGTAGGTTTCTCCATATCTATTTTGTACAGATGCATAAAACGAACGCAGCACTGGATTCAGGTTTTCAGCTCCATACGTGTCAAAGTCGGTTGACATTTTCTTTTCCACTAACCAGTCTCTAAACACGCTCATAGCCCATTCCGTGCTTTTTTTTGTGTTTATTTCATGTCGGTCTTCTTCAATTTTGTTGATTTCTCTGTCGTTGAGTTGTCTGTGTCTTTTAGTGTCTCTGGTGTTGTCTGGCTTTGTGTGCGTTTTCTTCTCTTCTCGTTTTCTCTTCTTTACTGGTGACAGTTCATCATTCATTAACCACGACTCTAAAGTTTCATTTTCTCCAAATATGTTAAAATTAACATTAAACAAGTCGTCCATTGTTCGTTCTATGGAGAAGCGTAACGCGTTTTGCCACAGTGGAATATCTGATGTAAACAAACAAAGTTACCGGCCGGGACCTCTTAATGCGGAAGCGCGGAGTGATATGAGGCAGGTGCTCTGAGGCTTTGATTACACAGCGGTCCGTTATTGAGCTCAGCGGTCATTATATGACCGATGACTGACCAATCAGAATCGAGCATTCAACCAAGCCGTGTAATAAATATATATATATAATTCTTGCATATTAGCGAAAATGGGCAATATATTGTTTGTTGTGAATGAATGGGCGTCCATATTTAGGAGGTGTGTGCAATCGTCAAGTGTGTGCATTGGCATGCGTGATTTGTGCTGGTGCCAAAGTGAGCAGTCACACACACACACACGCGCGTGTGAAGTGTCGCTCTCTCCCCGTCTCTGCGTCTCTCTCTCTCTCTCCCCCTGTGCGTGTTTACCTAGTATAGCTTTATTGCCAAATTGCAAACTGAGTATACTCTGAGTGACTCACTGACTCGCTTCGCCAAAGTAATGCGTCAGCCAGGCTTGAAGATGAGAAGACACCAGTGGCTCAACTGTGGGCATGTTGTAAATGCTTGACTCTTGCAGGCAATAAATCATTGAAGCCCTCTAGACAGTGTTGGTAGAAGAGAATGGCTTCTGAAAGCAGTGTGTGATTTCATCCATGCACTCTGGGAAGCACATGTTGCATGTTGGCATGTTTATTCTTCGGCAATCACTTTCACTCGTTCCAGGATGGAAGCTTTGCTGTTGAGGCTACTGATTTTACTGTTATTTATTGACTTTTTGATGAACTGGGAATCCTGCCAGACATGCATAGATGATGAGATCTGTAGTTCAGTTGCACAATGATAAAACGTATCTCCGACAGGCTGGGTTGCCTAGCCAGGGCTGTTTAAGTCGTGGGTTACAGCAGTGAGGACACAACGCTGCGGGGGTACTTTAAAACACACAGTGCAATGATTTTATTTTGTGGCGCCCCCTATGGGCAGAAGTGAAAGTGCTTTTTGGACCTGTGCTCTATAGAGGCGCCTCAATAGGCTCTATGCACAGCAGCCATATTATCACTTCCTTCACAGGTGTTACCAATGATACTAATGAAGGCTCTGTTCCATTTAGTGTAGCACAGTGGTTTCCACGACCCCCATAACTCTGAGAGTGTACAAATGGAACCAAATGGACCCGTAAGGGTCCATTTGTACACTCTCAGAGTTACACATCTGTAAGGGGCCATTTGGAAGCCCATGAGGGTCCCTGGACCCCAACTCTAGACCCACTGGTGTAACAGAGTGTTTCCAGTGGGCCAACATGCACAATATCAGCACCCTGACTCTGTCTGACCAGAATGGAACAGAGCCTTCATTAGTATCATTGGTAACACCTGTGAATGTCTTCATAATATGGCTGCTGTGAATAGAGCCTATATGGAATTCCAAAGTGGGGTTGATTGGATGTTGTGTTCCTGATATATGACAAAAGCATACGAAGCGCTATATAAGTATACCTGCTTCATTTGCATCATTTCATTGCGTGTTGCTCCTTTCATCCTTGAGTTTGAGGTGAAACTTTCATAAGCTCCTCTGCAAAATACTTTTCTCATTTTCGTATTTGTTTAAGTTATTGTGTTTTCATCGTTTTGCTTCCATTTATTGTGTAAATATAAGAAAGCTCTTCATATGCCTCTGTGCTTTGAAATATTGAAGTCAGTCATTTATCATCCACAGCCATGCCTCTGAAAAGCAGTAGCAGTATATTTATTACAAAGTTTGTCCTCTTAACATCATTTGCTCTATAGAAGGATTGAATTGTCTTCTACCAGACTAATTGAATCTCTGGTATTCTATTGATGGACTGAAGGGAGCACAGCTCATGATTAATGTGACTTACTGTGTACACACACACACACACACACACACACACACACACACACACACACACACACACACACACACACACACACACACACACACACACACACAGGCGCGCGTACATACACACGCACACACGCTACATCACGTGCAGTGTAGCAACATTACAAAAATCATGTCAACGTCTATTACAGTACAATACAGTACTACTGTACCTAGGGGGGTCTATGAAACACTACTCAAGTGAAATCCTAACAGCAGCTCTTGAAAAAATGGACTGGTCCCATGTCCTAAATTGCACCTCTGCGGAGGAGTCCTGGTCCTGTTTCAAAAAAAACTTTTTTGTGTATACTTGATAAAATCGCACCCACAAAGGTGGTGAGGGTCAAAGCAAGCACAGAACCTTGGATGAAGGGTGACATTTTGAATGCCATCAAACTCAGGAACAAAAGCTACTCCGAGTTCAGGAAAAACAAAAGTGAGCAGCTACTTGAAAAGTGCAGAAAACTACGCAACGTAGTTACTAAATTGATCAGAAATGCAAAAAAAAAAAAATCTTAAATGAGAACATAGAGGCAAACAAAAGCCACCCACAAAAACTGTGGGAGGCACTAAAACAATTAGGCTGCAACGGCAAAATTCAGACCAAATCTACAAACATATGCATTATCTCAAGTGGCTCGCCCATTACCGACAAGCAATTGGTAGCGGACTGTTTTAGCCGTTACTGTTCCTTCTATACATTAACGACATGAATGCTGCCTGTAACTGCAAACTGTTCCTGTTCGCTGATGACTCGGCACTACTGATCTCGGGTGAGGACAAGTTGCAAGTTGAGGAAGCTCTCAGCTCTGAACTCTCCAAAATCCGTACCTGGCTTACCGATAACAAACTGTACACCTTGGGAAAACTGAATCAATTCTCTTTGGGACCAAACATTCCCTCAGTAAGATGAAGTTAAATTACTTCAAGGTAATAAGTTCATGGTTAATAAGTTGAGCCACGCTGCTTATTATGAAATTGGAGGCAGTCAGAATAATAGCATTGGCCAAGGTACAACATCTTTTCTCCAATGTATATGTTCCACGAAAATCACTACGTGATTTGACTGACAAAACTGTACACCTACTGTAGTGAGACAATGGACTGGTCTTAACACACACACAACACGTGACATTATATTTCACAGTAAACATGAGGGTGGTATGGGTGTTCCCAATTTTGAATGTACATTTATTTCTACGAGGCTCTCCCATTTGTTAAATATGCTGAACAATGATGACCAGTATGTGAGAGAGCTTGCACGCTCATCTCTGTTCCTGGACCTAAAACGACGTACATGGTCCCCCTGGCATGTGGCTCGGATCCTAGCTTCCTAGGCTTCAGGAGGACACTTAGTGGAAAGCTAGACAGTCGCTCTCCCGGCTTCGGTGTGTGGTCAGACTGGCCGGACTTAAACGGTCTGTGCTGTTGGGCTGATGTTACTTTGAAGTGGGTAGGGTCCAACTCTGAGGCGTTGGCTGTCTCGGAGGACTTTATATCTGACTCCAGTATTTCTGTCAGAGCATCTATGACTGTGTGTGGAACATAACACCCATAACTCCCACTGACTAATGCCCGAGGTCGACTCTTATGGGCACAACAGCAAAGGCAGCGGCAACACTGGACCGAGCTAAGACTGCAAGGGTAGACTGCATGTCTCCCTGCTGCGGACCATTCCGTCTCTCACTCTGTGTTCAAAAATGTTGCTTTAGACGAATGCGTTGTTATCTTTACTCTGAAAGCGAGGTTGCAGGTTTTACCATCTAAACTTAACCTCTCCATCTGGTTTCCAGGCAACCATGCTCCTCACTGTATACATCATGGTCATGAACAAATAGCTGAAACCATGTCCCACATCCTAAACGGGTGCCATGTATACAGGGGATTCTACATAAGTAGGCATGACAGAATAGTGGATCTGATATCAAAAGATATCTCTTCTATTTTCAGGTCCTCCATTATGCTGTATAAGCATTCTACTGTGAAGCCGAGCATGTTCAGCCTGTGTAATGATTATTCTGTGTTCTCTAACATTTCAGCTAACACCCCTGATATCATTGTTGTTAATGAACATCATAGAGAGGTGTTCATTCTTGAGGTCGGCTGTACTTTTGATTACAGCTTAGAGGAAGCCATCCTTACCAAAGTGCTTATAGGAAGCCGCTCAATTTGGAGGAGGCGTTGTTTCCTTTACCCTTGATTGTTGTCCGCTGTGTTCGACAAGTATGCCATCTTTTGTTTTGTATGTAACAATGCTCTGCCTTACATGCACTTTGTAACTGGTTGTTTCCCCACTTATCTGTGTGTGTGTGTGTGTGTGTGTGTGTGTGTGTGTGGGTGTGTGTGTGTGTGTGGGTGTGGGAGAGACTGGGCGGGTGGATGGATGATGAGACTGAATGCATTTGAAAGCTTGTATGAAGCCAGAAGCCATGCAGCTTAATTACTGCACGCACACAAAGATGGAAAGAGAACTGGTTGCTGTACTCAAACGTACATCAAACATGTACCTCTTGGAAAACCATGAAATGAACAGAAAAGCAATCCAGCCACTCCAAAGAAATGTCAACGGGAAGAACATAAATAACTAGAAAATGTGCTCCTCGGAGCACAAGTCTCCGCCAGCAGAACCGTGCTATCAACTGTCATCAACTGTGATATCAGTTTGTACTGGAATGTACTGTTCTGGATTAATCCTGTCTAAGCTATTTATATTACGTATTGTGATGACACCAGTGTGTCTACATAATGTATTGCTCCACCATTTCTCAGCCATTTCGTGATTATTCCTGTCTTACCTCACTTTGAAAGAGACCAAGACTCTTTCAAAGTGACACATCTATTTAAAGGCCGCTATACGTCATGCGTCTCACTAGCCAATCCGAGCACACTCTTTCAACGTATTGTCACGTGTCACGTGAGGCTTGACCAATGTTAGCTTGGCCGAGGGGGGGGGGGACGGAAAGAGAAAACATAGTCTCCTGGCGGAGACAAAAAGCCTTTCATTGTGGCTAAATCGTAAAAAAGAAATTCGACCTTTGTTAGGGCTTTAATTTCTAAAAACAGAAACAACTAGAAAAAGTGCTCGTCGGAGCACAGGTCTCCGCCAGGTCAGGTAGGTTATTGGCCTCCAGGTGGAGGCCACAATAATGTGAGCCAATGTGAAAAGGGTGCCATTTTCTTCGTAGGCCTTTCACGGCAAGCAGGCACTGCATACTGCATTCATGATTTGAGGCATTTTGGTCCAAAAAGATTTTCTTAATTTCCGCGATTTCAATATCCCCGAAATGAGTCACATTCTACCAGTTCCAGTCACATACAGTATATCTATTCCAAATCTGTTCCAGTCATTATTCCAGATCTTTGTTCCACACGGCTACATATTTGGTCAAGAAGACTGATGTCTAATTGATGATGCCATATTCTCTGGCAGAGCTATGCTCTCCACTGAGCACCGCTTTCTAGATATTTGGCTCATGGTCTGGGCTGTCTGGTAGTGTTTCAGACCATGTTTCTTCAAGTGATTTCTGCATCCTCTGTAGGACAAAGTTGTGGAGTGCGGATACGCTGCTGTCTCTTCAGGCTACATAACTGACTGAAACTCCTGTTACAATGTTTACAGTGGAATGTTTTTTCTCCGGTGTGGACACCCTGGTGTCTCTTCAGGTCGCTTAACTGACTGAAACCTCTGTCACACTGTATACAGTGGAAAGGTTTTTCTCTGATATGGAAACGCTGGTGTGTCTTCTTAATAGAAAATAATTGTCGTACATAAGTCGGCCTCCTGGTGGCGCTCTAAGAGGCAGATGTGAAAAGTGCAGGGCAAAGTTTTTTTTTGGCTTCTAGAGAGTGTGCGTGCAAAGTTTCACGCAAATTGGTGCAGTTATAGGTGAAAACGCGAATCGGCCTGTTACAGCGCCACTATGGTTTGAAAATGTTCAATTGCCATTTGTTCCTCGGCCTAGTGGGAATGTGCGTGCACAATTACACGGAAATCGAATGCTGTGTTTATGATTTGAGGATTTTTGTTCAAAAACAAACCAATCCTGCAAACTTTGGAAGCCAATCTTAGCCGATCAAGATGGAATATGGAAAATCGGACAGATCCGTGTTGATCAAATGACTATAGAGATTAGCTGTATACAGACAGACGGACACACACATGGACACACGGATGAACGGACAGGATGCAAAACATAGTCTCGGGCCATGCCTTTCGGCCTGGCGGAGACAAAAAGCCTTTCATTGTGGCTAAATCGTTAACACAATGTTTCGACCTTCGTCAGGGCTTTAATTAAAGGTAGGGTAAGTGATATTTTTTGGTTAAAACAAAAAGTATTTTGTTAAAAGTTTAAAATACTATATTCTGATAGTAATCATTGCTATAGAGTGTTTGTTCAGTAACAGGAGTCTCCCTGTCTCTCCAGCTCTTTAATAAACCGAAAATACATTTTTCGGCAGGTGTCAAAATCTCAGCCAATCAGGAGAAAGTACCCATTTTTAAGCTTAATTTGTATAGTGTTCCAGATACAATTTTGTCTGCTCATTTCTTAGTGTCATCACTTCCAATTTCACTTGTTTAATCTATATCCTGATTGAGTTCTCTGTCCTGGTTGGATAAAATTGGAAATGAAACTGAAACTGAAACAAAAATGCATTTTCTGTTTTATAAAGAGCTGGAGAGACAAGGAGACTCCTAATACTGAACAAACACTCTATAGCAATGAGTACTATCAGAATATAGAGCTATTTAACACTTATTTTAACAAAAGCAATTAATCACTTACCCTACCTTTAATAAAAACAGACAAACAACTATATCCATTAAGTTACATAATGAAGCCACCATGGTATTTATTACCAGGCGTTCTGCACTGCCCTCACATTAATGACTCATGTTTATGCTCTTGGTCTACTGGGACTTCACTGCTATCACTATAGCTCTTCTGCACTCAAAGAACTAAGTGAACTGTGCTGTGCATGTTTACATAATGGCACGGTTTTAGATAAGGTTCTAAGCAGTGGTGGAAAAAGTACTCAAATTCTTTACTAAGGTAAAAGTATCAATACTGCAATATAGAAATACTTTGTTACAAGTAAAAGTCCAGAATTAAAAATGCACTTGAGTAAAAGTACAAAAGTATTGGCATCAAAATGTACTTTAAGTACCAAAAGTAAAAGTACTAAAATGTTTGAAAATAGCAGACCACGAGCTTGCATCGCGACGCGTTGTGAGCTTGTAGATCGGCTCCTTTCAAATAGCCTAGATATAAAATAGGGCTAAAGTGGTTTATGTATTTTTTATAATGTAATAATTTATATCTGAAAAGTAAAAAGTACAATATTTGCCTCTGAGATGTAGTGGAGTAGAAGTAAAAGTATAGACAATTGGAAATACTTAAGTAAAGTAAAAGTACCTCAAAATTGTACTTAAGTACACTACTTGAGTAAATGTACTTAGTTACTTTACACCACTGATAGCTCGGTTTTAGATAGGGTTCTAAGAACCTAAAGTGGGTCCTGCTCAGGAGATGGTATTAAAAAAAAACATCACAGAACTTCATGGGATCTGGAAGGTATCAGGTTATGGAAGGTTATGGGTTGTCCTTAATAGTGGTAAAGAGCCAATAGTTAGAGGCCTGCTAAGGTAAACTGCTGTAAATGCTTTTCACTGTGAATAGATTGTATATGCCTCATTATACTCACTGTAAATTGACTGTCTATATTTATGATGACATGTTCGGTTTTCATCATTTATCCACTGTGGTTTGGCTGTACATATTTACCCATATTACATACACTGTTCATGTTCACTATTTCTACATTTATATTTATATCTGTTAATGACTCATACTTTACTAGATGGGTAAATAGTGGGATGAGTAATTTTTTTTTTACCAAAGTACAAACTCCAGTGCACTCATTAGGAGAAATCCCCAAGATGGACTCTTAATGAAGGTGACTGAATGACATGTGTCCCAGTAGATGTGGAGGTTAGCCGGCTAGCAAAGAAAATGAAGAAAGTAATGACTAGGAGGGGAATTAAAATGAAGTGAACTTTTTAATGACTTGGCAGATTCTTTTTTATGTCTACTTTTATATCTTCTCCATATTTCTGGGATGAGCATGTTGTAAAACTTGAGCATGTCCTCAGAATGTTGTCTTATTATTCCAGATGGGAGTCATTTGACCACCATCTCTCCAGGCTAAGAGAAAAGAGTCAATATGAATCAATCCAATGGTGTCATGCTCCTGTGGGGGGTAATGTCTGCATTCCGACATCTCACTACTCCGACTAGTGGCTTCCGCGTGCGGTAGGGTTAGGTATAGGGCTAGTTATGTCGGAATGGCAACATGTCGGAAAGGCGACATGTAACCCTCCTGCGGTCAGTCTTAAATAAATCCTGCAGGCCTTTGTCACTGGCTTTATGATCTGTAACTCAAGCTGTGGAATGGACAGGAATTGTCTGTGTTCAGCTGCTGTTCATGGTCATATGATGCCCCTGGTGGCAGCACTGTGTGTATGCCTTCACACTTTGTGGGTGTGTGTGTGTGCATACGTGCGTTTTATTTAGTTGGAAAATCCCCCAGGGGATAATAATGAAGGCAGGGCTGAGGGAGGAGGTTAAATCTTGGTCCAGTAGGTCTTATAAATCACGGTGGGGGGTCCTGACATGCCTGCATGGCTGAATGCTGCTGCCTTGACCAGTAATAACCTGGTGCTGCTGCACATACAGTACAGACAGCAACACCTTGACAACAGCTAGCCATGGAAGCACTGCTGTTACACACACACACACACACACACACACACACACACACACACACACACACACACACACACACACACACACACACACACACACACACATAGACACAGACACGCGCGTACACGCACGCGCGCGCGCACTCACACAAGCATGCATACTGTTATGGAATAGAAACACCCCTTAACAATAGATCTGTATTGTGAGGTGTCATTACTGCAGCAGTCTGCACATAGCGACTACTGAACATGCTGCACACATAAGACAGCTTCTGACATCAAAGGCATTTCTTTTTGTTTTGTCTTTTTGCTCTGTTCTTTCTTGGAACCAAAATATATTCTCTTTCGTCTGGATGTGAGAAACACCTGTGATCTCTGTGTCTCGCCTTCTTTAGTCCCGCTGCACTTAACCGAGCTGACAGGTGCGTTTAAACTTTAAAGAGCGCACAGACAGATGACTCACAATACCTGTTCTCACACTGTTCTTATCTGCTTGTAGATAATACACACACGCATGGTTCAATCTCAAACATTACCCATACAAACACATTTTAGGATGGTTAATGCTGCTGCCATTTCATAAATTGTTACGTGTTAAGTGTTCTTTGTGGGCAAATTAAAACAGGAGCAGACTCATTACAGAACCTGCTGTGTGGAGCAGCCCAGACAGAGCCTGAAGCAGAACCTAAACCCACAAGACTCTGGTTCTAGTACCAAAACCGCAGTGTTAATGCCTGACGCAACAAGACTCTGATAATAGTACCACCACTGCAGTGTTACTGTCTGACCCAACAAGTCTCTAGTACCACCACTGTAGTGTTGTGTTCTGATCCAACCTGAGTTCAGAACATGTTGTCACTGCAATTCAGCTTTAAGACCAGGAAAAGAAAACATTTAAGCTACAGTATATCACAACAACAAAATGGTTTAGCCAAATGTTACTGTACCGTAGATGCTGCGATCGGAAATCTACAGTGAACCTCCGAAACGTGATATGTGCAGTTGGGGATGCACTCAAATGTATTTAGAAGGATGAAGCATGAAAGTGAGAGTATGTCTTCTTTGCATTCTTTTTCATTGAAACACATTATTATGAAATTGAATTGGAACAGAAGGGCAATTGCATGAATTCTGAACATGAGATTAGTCCTGGTACTTGCGATCATACTGTATGTGCTCTTTAAAAGTGTCTCACCAAGATGTTAAAGATACTGTTACTACTTGCACTGTATCTCTTTCTGTCTCTCCTCTGTCTCTCCCTCTCTCTCTCTTCTTTCCCCCGACACGGTCGAGGCAGAAGGCCGCCACCCTAGAGCCTATAGGGTCTGCCTGACGTTTCTTCCAGTTAAGAGGGAGTTTTTCGTTGCCACTGTCGCAAAATTGCTTGCTCAGGGTGGGATGTCGGGTCTCTTCTCTACATGTAAAGTGTCTTGAGACAACTTGTTGTGAGTTGACACTTTAATAAAATTGAATTGAATTGAATTGACTGTTCACCATATGGAACAACAACTTGGGAATCATGGACATCTATCTAAAGCATGTCTATAATCAAAACCCTTTTCAAAGCCACACAAACCTAAGGCTGCTCTTTTTCAGGCTTACTTTTTGACTTCATTAGCTTGCCTTTTTCTAGCCACAGCAACAGGACTTAAGAGCAGATATGATTGGTTGGATTTACAGACCCTAATCCGGAACAGGGTCTGAATAAAATGAAATGCATGAATGAATATAGTATAAGCTTCAAAACTAGGAAGAACACCACACATCAGCCAGCGGGGAGGAACAGGAACTTTGCTTCATCAGTCATTAAGTATTATGTACAAGTATAATTTGTGCAGGACAATTGCATAAACTCAGACTCCACATAATAATCCACTGTGTGGTATAAATTAAACAAGACATAGTCTATTAACAGCTTGGCTTCCCTGTGCAATTGAACAAGCTTTTAGGCCGCTAAATTAATTACCATTCATCTGGCTAACTGGCTTGAATCTCTGTAAATATAATAGCCTATATGGTATGGTGGTCAAATGTGTCCCCAGCCGTCATCCCTTTGACAGCATGGGTGTGAGAATGTGTTGGTATTCTGCATAGTTGTGTTCATATAGATACTCAGCCAAACCAGATGCAGTGTGCTGGATTTGAACCCTAGATTCTGCTGTGGTGCCACCCGAGCAGCCTTTAAAGTTTGAATGGCCAATACATCCAGTACCTCTCATGTTTGATATCTTTGAGTTGCGTGTGATCCTGTCTCTACTGTTCTTTGAAAATGGCCTTTTCAAAAGCATGTATGGCAGATGAAGAAGGCCTTTTTCTGTGCATTTTAATACAGAGCACGTGCAGTGTGTTACAAGTAATCTTACACACTGTAAAATTACTTTTTACACACAGTGGTGTCACCATTACCCACATGGGAGCTCTGATTAAATATTTCCATATCATTTACAACAGCCATTAACTTAAAGCCAAGCCATCAGTCATCATAATCACAAGAGTCCAACCCAGCTCTTATAAAATTCTGGATTATATAAGCAAGGTTACTTTGTGTCTTAGAGTTTATGTTTAGAAGCGTCCAAATGAAATATTGTTGTCTGTGTTCAAACTGAGCTGGCTTAGTGTTCACACTGTTATGCTTTGAGAATATATCATTTAGTTCACCTCACTGCTTATTTGTGTGGCTAACACCTTATTATCATATGAAGTATGGGATTTGCATTTAGACTTAAAGAGAACATTTCAGATCATCACATAATGTTAGGTTTGACGGTGTCATGTTGTTTATAGAGGTCAGAGTAGCATATTTAAACAGTAGCCCCAAGCAAGTGCAAATTGATTTATTTCACCAAGGTCAACGCTGTTTGCAGGTCAGAATCAGTGATGGAGTTGCTTTAGTATTTCTGATGTGCACCACTCTCTGAACCCATGGCAAAATAGATTCCTCGATATGTCCTCCATCATGCACGTGCACAGCTGCACACACAGACATCAAAGGGGGCTTGAGCCCCTGCCCTTTTGTCTGTCGGTAAAAAGTGCCCTTGTCTCCTCTGACTGTAAACTGTAGAAACCCCTGCGCGCGCCCGTTGGCCTCGCACCAGCAGTAAAGCTTACTTAATTAAGCCCGTGCCGTGCAGTGCTCGCGCAGAATTATAGTTGATTTACAAGCTCACAACGCGTCGCAACGCCAGGCATTGTGAGCTTGTAGATCGGCTATTTTTTGGGTGCGCGATACCGCCCGGCAAACAAAGTATATTATACACAATCGAAACCTAACTGAGGGCACAACTGAACGCAGTGAATGCACGCAGAACACGGACCAATTGTTTGAGACAGATTAGGTATGTATGGACAAAATATATACTGTATATACATAGCTGTTAATTTGAAATTACTTACTACAAGCAGGAGCATATATATATATATATATATATATATATATATATATATATATATATATATATATATATATATATATATATATATATATATATATCTCCCTCTCTCTCTCTCTCTCTCTCTTGCTCTCTCTCTCTCTGTGTCAGCAGCAGTGGTGGGAAAAGTACTCAATTTCTTTACTTAAGTAAAAGTACTCATTATACAGAAGAATAAGTGGCGTCGTTTGGCGGGGGCTTCGGTGGCTATAGACAATTTTTTTAATTATATATCTATAACCCTAACCTAACCCTACCCCTAACCCTAAAACCGAAATAAAGTAACAAAAAAACGGGTAAAAAAGTACCCGCATCCGACGAATATCCGCAAAATTTCGCGCGTGCGCAGGGGGGACACTTGCATGCGTGCTGTGCGCGCGTGCATGTGCCCTTTTGAAATTCCAGCCCCTGCCTCTCCAAATCTCTCTGCACGTCTCTGTCCTCCATTCCAATGCACAATCCCACAGGAATGTTTCTCTCTACATTCCTAGAAGTGTCTTGAAGGGAACAGGCTGGAATCTTGAAATGCATTTAAAATATGCTTTGAGTTGCATTTTGGTCTAAAGCTGCCATTTTTTATGTAAAATGTAAAAATCTGTTGCATTGAACGGTTTGAGGCTCTACAATGAACCATGTAGTATAACAACTGTAGTATACTATTGTGAATTCTCCAGACAAATGCGTGTTTTCAGTGATAAATGATTTGTGACTGCAGTGCACAGCGCACACGTGAAGACAGCAAAGCAAACATTCTGTAAGACTTGCATAATAAAGGATGGGATTGTGATTAGAGTTTATTCAAGGACAGGTGATGTTTGTTCTACTGCACATAGTGCTAACAAGCCAATGTACCAGACAATTATACCAAAAAGCTTTTTTTTCCAAATACACCAGCTTGTGTATGCACATTATGAGTACTAGAAGTTCGGCCGGCTGTGCCGGCCTCACATCTAGCGCCCACGCCCACGTAGCGTCCACGCCCACGTAGCGCCCACGCCCACGTAGAGACCACTTGGCAGCGCCGATCACTGGCGTAGCGTCATGAGGGCTAGTGGGGCCATGGCCCGGTCAGTGAAGATTTGCCAGGAAAATGAATTCTGCTCCGACAACAATAGACACAGCCGCCGGCCGCCAGTGACGTTACTGAAGTGATACATTGGCTGGCCCATTCACACCTTTTACAAAGCTAAAGCTGCCTACTCCTGCCTATCAATGGTCCAAGTGTGACCTGTAAAGTAGCCTAGCGTAGTCTGTAGGAGACATAAGCATGTCCTAAGAGGAGTCCAAAAGAGAATGGATCCTGGGAGTCATGAATTAAATTACAGAGGTGTAGCAAATATGCCTACTTACTGGTCGTAACTTCAGCATGGTACAGGACGTAATAATCCATAAATCATATAAATATCATTTATGAATTATTACAATACTAGAGGTCCGGGCGGCCTACGGCCGCCCGAAACCCCCAGCCGCGCACGGGGCCCAGCCTGGGCGCGTGTATATATGGGATGAACATTTGGGAAAAAAAAAAAAAAAAAAAAAAAGTTGTAATGTAAAAGTAAAAAAATTGAGAAAAAAATTGGGAAGAAATAATATTTTTTATGTTTCAGGGGGTCCGCGGACCCCCTGGTGGTCCGCGCCAAAGTCGTCGGATGAAAATCTCCAAATGGTAAAAAAAAAAAAAAAAAAAAAATGCAAAAAAAAAAATCATGCAGGTTCTTGCTTGTTTCTGGCGTGGCATCCCAACCTGGCATCCCAATGCCGGCGATGTGTACTTCCGGGTTGCATAATGATGACATCACTGTCGAATCCTTTGCTGTCATGAAGCTAGCCTGGTGTGTTGACCAGTAATGATGACATCACTGGCTAATCCTTTGGTGTCATGAACCTAGCCTGGTGTGTGGAGCAGAGCAGAGCAACGTGCTGTTGTTGTTTTGGGGATTTTCAATGGCGGGCCGTCGTGTTGTGTTGGCCTCGGTGGTACGCACGGTAAGCGGTAGGAAGCTGCTTCCACTTCCGTTGTGTCCGACATTTGGTGAGTAGAATTAATTATGTTGCGAGGTGGGAACGGTGTAGTGAGGCATGGCAGGTGGCCTACGCGAAACGTAAATTCAGGCCGCCCGCCGTGGCGACAGTGTTGGCGACATGTGGTGTGACGGTGTTGTGTTTAGTCGATAACAGAGCTGTGGGGTGTGGACACCGAGGGCACGGAAGTTGCTCGCCATTTATATAGTTAGATATATAATATATTGAAACTTACGTCACTGTAATAGTAACGTGAATTCTTGTCAGACTTGCAATAAATATCCCAATAGTATTACTGTAAACAGAGAAATAAGAAATGACACACGCCTTCTTAATAACCGTAGTCTCCAAATTTATTAAGGTAAATAACTACACAAAATTGATCCAAAATGCCAATGCATTTCCTTGTACGTCATAACTAAGTGATCTATGTGTTCTTTCATTCAACGTTTAATGACAGGCTGGTGCTGTCATCAAAGGTCATGACTTAGACCTATTGTAGACCATATTTTGAGAGAGGCCGGTATGTAACACCTTCTCCATCAATATATGTCAACTAGAGGACCAGTTAGATAACTTAGAACCAAAAGCAAAGTATTAGTTCACCCACTGAAATGAGGGCTTAAGTTTTAGTAGATAAAGTGTAACATAGGATATCGTGTGGGAGAGGAGAGAATTGAACAGAAATTAACTACCACGCTGCCTGGAAAAATGACATATCATGGGGCCCTTTAGGAAGAAAGAGACCGACACATACATACAGCCTATCATCAATTGTTTGCCATAACGTCATGTGTTCAGAGTCATACGACCTGGGAGTCCTTTTGTGACAGTCTTTTCCAGAGTCCAGTGAGCGGTCAATGTCTGCCAGGGGTACGGTGGGAGAGCTAGAGTGTCCGGGCACTGCGGCCCTCACCCTCTCCCCCCCCCCCCCCCCCCCCCCCCCTGGGCCTTTGGGATCAAGTCAGGCTGGGTTGAGGAGTAGCAGCGAGGAGAAGCAGGAAGAGAGAGAGAGAGTGCTGGGGTCTTTCTCTTTATAGTGGGCCGGTTGACCCCCCTTCCTTGGGGGCGGCCCTCTGGTCAGTTCCATAGTGTAGTTTTTCAGTGAATGATATTGACTCAATGTTCGTTCATTGATAACGCATCGTCACAGAGTCTTTTTGGCCTTCTTATTGCACGTGAAATCAAAAATGCAATTCAGGCATATCTTGCATCAAATACATTAGGTTAGGTTTGTTAGTAAATGACTCAAGATAATGTGGCATGTATTTGTTGCTGCTACACAAACCACACGGTGGGTCTTTTCACTCCACACGGCTGTGAGCCGGTTTGTGGCAGAAGGGAGCTGTCATCTTCCATCCATGGATGTCTGACCTGGACAGCTAACTTCTTTGTAAATCTTACTCCGGAACCTTCTATTAATATATTTGACAGAGTATTTTGAAATCACAATGACTTAAGACTTGTTTAGATATCAACATGACAGGCTCCACATCACATAGAAGGCAGGCGAACCTCACACTGTACTCAAACAGGGAAACATAGCATTCGGGAACCCCACGGTCCTCCTTATCGTGGCGGGCCTGGAATTGGCAACAATGTACTTTAAAGTCACAGCACATATGATGATATGGGTTCTATTACCCATTTCTAGGTGACACACACAACCTATGCAATAGTTCCTTTCTTCACCCGACTGGGGCTAGGCTTGTTGGCCTTTGGTTTAAGGAAATACTATTTTCACAATGTCTTTGTCCCATGGTCCTATTGGGGAGGAGAGGGAGAGAGAGAGTGTGTGTGTGGGTGTGTGTGTGTGAGATGGCATGGCTGTCTCTTACATCCATTTCCTGCATGTCATAAATAACACAGGCCTCCCCCCATTTACTTCCAATGAGTGGGGAAGCTGGAGGCAGAGGGAGAGAGCTGTAGTAGGCTGGTAACAGGAGATCTGGTTCCTTATCTTTACGGCCTTGCGAGGGCCTGGCTTCAGGGTTCCGGGGGCCGCTGAGGTGAAACTGGTCGGTTGACTTGTTTCTGAGCCTTGTTGTGTCATCGTGTGGGGGCGGGAGCCCGATACATCTCTTTAATATCCAAAAATGCATTTTTCTGCAAAAGTCCAATTTTGGGGTGTGGCCTGATATTGAATAGCATTGTTTTGCTATTATCACTACAGAGGTGAGTAAATAACTACATGTGCTCAAGTACTGCACTTTACTGGATATCTATCTATCTATCTATCTATCTATCTATCTATCTATCTATCTGTCTATCTCTCTATCTCTATCTCTATCTCTATCTCTATCTATCTCTCTCTCTATATATATATACATATCTAAATGGCGAAATGGCTGGGGGGAAATGGGCAATATATTGTTATTTAATATTGTTATTTTATTATGAGTATTAATAAGTTCTGATGATTAATTATATCATATGATTATAATATTTGATTAAGATATATGATCTTATAATAATCATGGGGCATGTATAATCATTATCTAATAATCAAATAATAATACAATGAGTCATCACATCTTTTCGGTGGCGGGTGTTATACGGAAATGTGTGACCCTGTACAATCTGGTCAAAATGGCGGCCGTTTGTGTGTTGTTGCGCTCGTACACACACACACACACACACACACACACACACACACACACACACACACACACACACACACACACACAAGGAATGTGTGTGGAGATGGCGGCTGTTTTTGTGTGTTTGCACAACAGTGCATGTGGACACACGAATGGTGAGTTGGATGCGTCTTTTAATAATCAGAAGACGCACAGTACTGCACACATACACACACACACACACACACACGCGCGTTGAAGTCATTTCCGTGTGCGTGCGCACACACACATCTACAAACGGAGACGGCGTGTATTGAAATGGGGGCAGAGGTTCTGAATTGGCATCCAGGGAGTGTGTGCACAGTTTCGCTGCGAGCAAGGCAACGATGCGGGAGATTAGCTATCCACAGACGGACGGACAGGGGGTAAAACATACTCTGGCGCCATGCCTTTCGGCCTGGCGGAGACAATGAAAAAGCTAAAGTAAAGGAAAAGACCATTACTGCAACAAAAGTAGTCAACAAACTATACTATAAAACATTGGGCACATTGTCAAATAATATAAGAAAGAGGCAAACATGTTGAAAATAGCCGATCTGCAAGCTCACAACGCCTCTCAACGTGAGGGTTGTGAGCTTGTAGATCTGCTATTTTCACAATATTGACTTGTGGAACGGAGTCAAACAAAATGGGGGGGTCCCCAGTTCAAATATGATGTAGGGGGGGGGGGGGGGGGGGGCGGGGGATAGCCACTGCCCTAGTCGGACCGAAATTATCTGAAATTACAACATAATGCAGCCTAAACGTGCGTTGCACGGGGCGGTCCTGCCATTACGTTACATACCACAACATACATCATCTACAATGGACTAACGGAGCAGCAATAATAACATTCACCACACGAATATTGTTGACAAAGTGATTGCACAGCCGCTGCAGGTATGACAACCACGTTAGCGTTAGCTACATGGCAACTATCACAGCGCCCTGTCTGTCGTCGCTGCGACTGACTGATGGCTACAGCCATAGATATATGTAAACACTACAGCAAGCTCTCTGTGATGCCATTGTCTGGAAACTGCTCTTAGCGTGACAGGACCAATGAGAGTGAGCGCTTTCGTTGTTGCTAAGATACGGTGCATGGCACACGGCGTCTCTACCCCATAGCTTGTAGATCTCTCACACATGATTGGCGTAGGCTGCGTTGCCAGGTCTGACTTTGTGTCTAAGCAATGGTCGGCTTATTTTTGCGCGCCTTTGGGCTCGTTCGCATAGTGCGCACGGCAGCGCTTGTTTAGCGTACGTCAGCGCGACGTGGCAACGGACGTGGCAACGTGAAAGGGTGGTCACTTATGATTGGCTGGTGAAAAGAAACACCCGGACGTGAATTTTGAGGTGGTGAAGTGATTTGCATAAGTATTGGAGCATAATGCGTTTGATATTAATTGTACATCCTGCAAGTACAGTGATGGGATGCGAAGCAGCTGGTTTGACAGGCAGAATATTGAGGAATTTTGGGGGAAAATGTGGAGTTAGTTGGGCCATGTGTCTGCTTGGCCATTGAGGTCATACACTCGTGTACACTCCATGAGTGTGGCCGTCAATTATGGTAGCAAGATGCTAGTCCATAGGACATAATATGTTAAAAAAAAGTGATCTAGATTTACATCATTGTACAGGACTTTACAATCATGTTCAAATTAAACTGCCAGCCAGTGTAGTGTTTTTGAAAAACCTCTAGATGCCCATACAGTACCTTTTAATACATGGGTATAGTAAGAACTTTCTTAATGATAATAACAGAGCAGACGTGTCCACCATAAACATAACCCCACCCCACTACACATATGCACCTGCTGTACACCATGATGACTGTAAACTGTTAAATGTTACAGATGTGAATTGAATGAGTGGGACACTGTATGCCACAATTAGGCGTGTTTACTGCTGATGTTAAAGGCAATGAACTACTAGCCTGGTAAACCCTCCCTCCGGAAATCTCATTTCCATTCGATTTCAGAAAGGAGTCTGGTCTGAAACGCCTTTCTGCAATAATCGCTGTGGGCTGGAGTTGGGCGGGAGTAATACCGTTGACTGACAACCCCTTCAACCAATGATCGTTTAGCCAATGAGCAGTTCATTTTGACGAGCTCCAGACTATGTGACGCAACGGGACTTTTGGGACGGCCATGCCGAAAATAGGTTGCCTTATTGGGATACATGCGTGTCACTCCCCGCCCCTGCCGGTTCTCTAAATTTATATTTTTAAATAGGCTCTGTCATGATTAATTGACCACATATATGAAGTTAAACTTCATATTCTATCCAAACGATATCTTATAAGTAAATTCCGTGCCTCAAAAAAGAAGTTTGAAAGCGTTATAAAACTGAAAGTAATTAGTGAAGGCACTCGCACAAACAACAATGGCTGCCGTTCGTCTTTTGTCGGCGGCTCTCAGGCTGCACTCGGGTTCATTCGGGCTCACTCGAACTCGCCACCTGATTGGCCAACTGTCGCTGTCAATCACAGAACAATGAGCGACGACGCTGATAGGCTCGTCGGCTCGGCGAGCAGAGCGATTATTGGAGAAAGGCGTTTCAGACCAGACTCCTTTCTGAAATCGAATGGAAATGAGATTTCCGGAGGGAGGGTTTACCAGGCTAATGAACTACAGTTTATTGAGTGAATCACTGCTGCTGGCTACTGGATTCATTGCCAAGATAATGATGGTCTCTAGCAGCTAGACCGTCATTAGCCAGACTGTAAACACATGAGAATACACATGAGCATACCTACAGTATACACACATAGCATATTGAAGATGCACACATGCACAGGCACATATGTGTGCCTACATATGACCTACATAGAAACATGCTAAATGCACACCCACACACACTGACCTCCACATTGTAACTATTGCTTTATTTAACAGCCTACAAACCTCCAGAGAAGCACATGAACCTGGCTAACACACATGTGCTGCAGTGTGTCCATAGGCAGCGGGTAATGAAGGCTAGGGTAGGCTAAGCCTTCCCAAATGTTATGCTGGGAAATTCTGGGAATTGTGCAAATTATATATGATATGTGTGTGCAGCATTATTTAGTTAATTTTTTGATAATAAATCAGTAAAATCATGCAAAAATAAGAAGTAAATAACCTAACCCTATCCTAACCCTATAACCGAAATAAAGTAACCAAAAACCAAAAATAAACTAACAAAATCCGGCAATTTTTTTGCGCACACGCGCCTCGCGCGCGAAGCCGACCCCCAGCCTTCCCAATTGTCACGCTCACCCGCCACCTATGAGTGTGTCTTTTGTGTTAATCAGTGCGCCTTCTAGTGTGTTCTTCACTTGGATGAGATCCTTATTTCCATTGCTTGATATCTGTATGCCAGTATTATCTCCATATCTTAACATGGTGAATACTTGAATGTTGAGTTAGCCTGTTAGCTGGGTGCTAATCCGGTAAATGAGAAGAGCTCATAAAGCGCATACATTTTCACTTTGAAGTTCTCCTCCAATTCTTCCAGAGACCGAGGAGAGATAATTGCTTTGTGAAACAAATGTATAGGCTAATTGAAAACTATTAACATCTCTGTCTCTCGTGCACAGCACAGGTTCGTTCACACAGAGAAATGCCAAAACAAATAAGTTCTGCCATGCCTGAAGCAAGCACTTCAAAAGATGGCGTTAATTTGATGGTTCCTGAGCACTCAATAGCACCACAGGGTGTCTGGCTAGATGTCTAACTCTTTCACCAGTTTATTTAAAGTTACACTATGTTACTTTGTTTGTGTGAGTAGAATGTTATGTTGTCCAGTCTGTATGGTAGAGTATGTTAATACAATATAACTTGTCTCCCTGCATTGATATCCTGTGGTCTGCTTTGGCCACTACTGGTTGACAAGTGGTACTGCCTGAAGGTCAAAGTTAAATTTCTCCCCTGAGCAAGGCAGGCAGGCTCTATTAGCTCAGTGGTAAGAATCCCAGATAAGACATGAAAGTTACAGAGTGGAACTTTAATTATTCTTTTAGTGTAGATAGACAGATACCTTTATTGATCCCGCTGGGAATTTCAGTCGCCCAGAGACAGCACAGCAGTTAAGTACTGTAGATACAGATTAAGGTGTCAGATACAACAATACTAAGGTAAGTAGTAACAATAAGAGCACCATCAATAATGAAGAACATGGATTCTACACAGAGTTGTGCAATGAGGACGAAGGTCTTTGGAACCTGGACTATAAAATCAGTATACCAGTCCCTGATTGGAGTGAATTAAAACTATTGATCCTATTCACCACATGTTTATCTTGCATGGATTGTAAACTCCTTCCCGCGGCTGCATTGTCAGCTCCATGTTGGATTTAAGAGGCTGCATAAACTCCTGGAGGAAGTTGATGGGCTTTCACTTCACCGCCACTGAACATGTACAGAAACACTCTCAGCCTCATGGAGATTGCTTTTCACATCAAATGTGTTCCTTGTTAATTCTCTGTGTCTGCAAAACTGCCCAACATAATAAAACTCGGTTAACAGTTAATATGATTACATGCATCAGTCATTGTATTTCTTGGGGGATGTTTGGTTATTACGGCACGCAGAAATATAAACAGATGGAGGTGGTTTTAAAACGATTTCAATTTCATTAAGCAGATGTGAAACGTGCTGTTTCAGTACAATGCAGTATGTGTAAAATGCACAGATTGCATGACTGTACCATCTGTGGATTTAGCATAATTCAGCTAATGCACAAAGCAGCCACTTTAAACAGAGCAAGGATCAATAATGATATTTCTCCCCCCACTGTTATTAGACTGCATGCTTTCAATCATTCCTATTGAGTCAGAGTGGTGTGCAGTATGGATTACATACAGTATATGTAGATTTTTTGATCTCTCTCGCTGCTGGAAGGACGGGGTCTTTGTGATGTACAATGATCTGTTGAAATTGAAAGCAAACAATATGCCCTGTATAGCTAAGCCCACAAAGGCTTAACGTAGGTTAGACTGGTTGTACTGGTCATGAACAGACAAACAGCTGGTAAAGAGACCTAGAAAACCTGACAAAGATAGTCAGTCTCTCTCTCTCTTTCTCTCTCTCTCTCTCTCTCTCTCTCTCTCTCTCTCTCTCTCTCTCTCTCTCTCTCTCTCTCTCTCTCTCTCTCTTACATATTTGCATCACATACTGTACAGCATGGTGTGGCTCATGAGTAATAGGACATGATTGGGAATACATTTTATCAAGGTACATTTTGATGTTACCTTATCTGTATTATATTAATAATATTTACATTAACACTCTGCTCACACTCCCCACCTACGTGTCAAGTTCCATGGCTTCATGTATGTCAGCAAATGATACAGTAGCTAACACGCTTCCAAACACCATGTGGCTTATATGGCTGTATGTCTGCAAAAAGAAAAAGACAACAATAACAATGTGACAAAGCCATGCAAAGCAGCAGGTTACAACATGTTATCTAGATAGAAGTATGTTGCTGTGTTTGTATATTAAACTCCCCGGGTTCCATGTTCCCTGCTTCCAACCCTAAACTTAATCCTAATCTTACACCTAAACCTAACCCTAACCCTAACCCTAAGGTGAGTGCGGAACATAGAACCCGGGGAACGTAGGGATAACACTGCTACAGTATAGGATCTGACTCCAGTCACATGAATGTGTTTAGTCATTGATTGATGATGTCTTACCTGGACAAAGGATGGAGATGTGACTTCCTAACATGTTCCTTAACATGTCACTGTACTCATGATGCTGTACCACTCACTGGATAAAATAATCGACTGAATTATAGCCATGTGTGAAAGAAGGAAAGAGGCCGTAAAGGAGTTGCACAGGATTGGTAACTTAAAGAAATGTCATTTTGGGAGAGTAGGGGGCACCCTATTGGCTCCTAGGGATCAGAGCTTAAGCCAATGGCATCAAAGTAGAGCACAGGGCTAAGTCTCCTGGGCTGCGAGCTGCTGAGGATTGTGTCTCCTGCTGGACTAGTTTTACTCCATGTTCAGTGGCCCAAGACCACAGCGGGTCTTCATCCCATGCTTAGAAAAGACAGAAAGATCAGACCAAAGTCATCATTCATCCCACGCTCAGAAAAGACACAGAGCTCACACCAGAGCTATCGATGTTTCCGTCAATGCGTACAAAAACAAAATCCTCCCAGTGAAACACTGAGGATTTGTCTGTTTAGATTCTCTGTCCAGAGAGTTTATTTATTCTATGATGTCAGAAACCCAGAAGATTTTAGATTTCTTTGGTGCCCTTTTTGATCCCCGACAGGCCGGAACGGCAGGGTGGCGATCATGTTTCCGCTCCTGTGAGTCCGTTTGTCTGTCTGCAAACAGCTAATTTCTCTGGCAGACAATCTTTATCCAGAGCGACTTAAAATAAACACATACATCAAATGCAGAGAGACAGTGTTGTGCCTCAGTAATCTAGGGTCATGGGTAAACCTACATTTCACTTTACCTTTGCATATAAAACTGCATGGTCGTCAACGCTAGGTCAAGTGCTACGGGCTAAGGTGGAGTCTGAAGGGGTGAGTCTTTAGATTACGGCAGAAAATTGGGAGTGAGTCTGCTGTTCTAACTGCAACTCCACAGTTTGGGAGCCAGAAGGGAGAAGATTCTGGGACGTGTGGAGCGTCCTGTTGGGTCTTGTTGGGTTTAATGAGTGTAGAGTTTAAAGAGTTGCCACTAACAGGACCAGTGAGAGTGAATGTGAGAGAGTGATGAGTGCCCTGGTACACAGCCAGTAACACAATGAATCAAATGGGACACATAAGGGTGCATTTGTGTGGTAAATTGTTGTCTCAGTCATTTGTACACTCATGTTTAGAGTTAAATGTTCAGTGTAAATCACTCACAGGAAAGCAAATGAGGGGCACTTTTTGGCGGGAGATAGAGGTTTGAGGACAAGCAACACCCTGTGATTACAGCTTAATCCTATCTGCCATATTATGTGCTGCATCATGAGTCATCATGACATAATACTCTGTGCCATATCATGTGCATCATGACAGCACAGCAAGACCGTCACATCACCAGGGAGATTGTCCCATCATCAGGGATGAATAACCTGCTGGGTCGTGTGGCTCTTATCTCTCTCTGTCCTCTAAAACTACATTTTTAACCACTCTCAAATTTAATCACTATGCCCCTCCTCTCTCTCTCCCTCTCCCTCTTTTTCTCTCTCTCTCTCTCTCTCTCTCTCTCTCTATTGTGTGATTGTGGTGGGAGGCTGGCTGGGCTGGAAGAGAGGAGAGGAGCAGATCAGTGAGAGGATTAGTGCTGTCTGCAGTTTACTGATGGATTTGAGTGTCATCTCTACAGTTGTCCTGGTCTAATGGGGTGTAGTGCACCAGTTGAGATTAGATCAGCCAAAAAGCTCTCAGCTGACCCAAACGGACCCTTTTTGATGAGTCATTTAGTGGAGTTCTCCTCAGGACCAACCGTCCCTTCATGGAACATTAAAGAGAGACAGGAGGCTTAGCAGAGGAGTATATATAACCTGTCCACAGAAAGTTCGGAAACTTAACTCCGGTCGATTATTTCTCCCCTTCAATAATACCAATTGGTATTGTATTTTATATCATTTGTATCGTTGATTAGTCACCTTCACAACGATATGTAACTTGTAAAGATGGAATGAGTAACACAGCTAAACATGTGGGTAGAGCCTCCAAATAAATTGCCAAAATCCTCCAGTATGCTTCTGTTGTTAATTGCTCTTGTTTTGAGCGACCTGCCAGCACACACCTGCTGAGAGGTGTGCCAGTCACACACCTGTGATTGGCACACAACAGGTCGCTCAAAACAAGAGTGATTAACAACAGAAGCATATTAAGGGATTTTGGTGACTAATCAACACTTATTGAAGGGGAGAAATAATTGAACAAACTTTTTGTGGGCAGTTTTTATATATATATATATATATATATATATATATATATATATATATATATATATATATATATATATATATATATATATATATATATTTGCTAATCACTCCCTGTTGCAAGCTGCCAGTGATGTGCTGGTATCACATTTCTTTGTTCTGCTTTCCCAGCAAACTCGGGCCAAATGTGCGTTCTTCTCCATCATCCCACACAGCCAGCAAATCACATGACTCATCAAATAACTAGACAGAAAGTTGCCAAGCTTTTATAACAGAAAAAAAACACAGACAGCACTAAGTTGGTATTGTTTAGTAATATATTTTTCCAGTGGTGTCAGTGAAATGTTTAATTACTCCCCTTTTCCTGCCCTGTCGCCTATACATCTATGCTATTCCATTAGAGGCTCACTCACACTCTATCTGACTCTGTGTTAGTGTAAATTCAGCTAGATAATTGCACCGGCGGCAAATCTAGAGCACTGGCTACAGGGACACAAGAGACCGTACATTTCTGAACCAAATTAGTTCATAGTAGTGTATGGTTTTATTTTATACAGTCGACTACCTCTGATCCATTGGGATTCGAACCCCTGCGAAGAGTAATCACTCATAATGTGTTCTTTGGCACTGTCAACTCTGTGGCAGGAATATTCAGTCAAGATTAAGAGTGTTTCTGTGTGTCTCCCACTTGAATGTCAATTCTCCTTCCTGCAGTCCATGACATCTGTCATTGATCGACCTGTCAGGCTGTTGCAGTCGTCACTTTCAGTCTAGTGTCCTCGGTTCACAGAAACATCCTGTTTGATCCCATCAATGAAAGTTCGGTGGGATCAACACAACTGAAATAGAGGCGGCACAATGGCAGAATCTCACATTGGGGGACAGTGTGTAGGTGTGTACAGTGTGATGTGGGGCTGATGTATATGCAGTACATGCATGGGCAGTAGTGATGCAAGGAAAGCATGCAGTGGTGAATTGATTGCACTTCTGGGCAGCGCAAAACGTTTTAAGAGAAGACACATAAAACCCTCATATTCAGTTATTGCCTCAACTCTTATCTCTTAATGTGTGTGCCTATTATCTTTGTGGGTAAATCCAGGTGTCGTAGCAGCAACTGCAGTAAAAATGAAACATGATATGTACAGGTAAGAGTAGAGACATAAGAATAAGTTCAATTTAAATAAGTTAAAATAGAATAACAACACAGTTCAAATATACTTGGAGTCTGACCCTAGTAGGGTTTAACACTGGGATTCCGGGGATGCGGCAATCCCGGGAATCCCGAGGTTAGAAATGAATACTAATTAGTAGAAAGGCCTATCTACAGCGCGTAGGAATTACTATTATAATTAGGCAAGTTAATTGCCGCGTTGCCGACCAGGGCAGGGTCCCATCGTCCCGTTGTGAACCGTATGGGACGCACTGAATGTAACAGTAATGAACAAAATAAAACACAAGTGGCCGTGATGCCCCCTGCCTGCCCTGCGCACGCTGATTTCACCGTTTCCTCTGCTGTCAATACGGTAGACTGTAGACACCAGTTGACTAGTTGAGATTCAACATCAAGTGAAACGCTGCATAAACAGTGGGTAGGTTTGATTTCGAGCCTATATTCCAGCTGTGTGTGTGTGTGAGAGAGAGAGAGAGAGAGAGAGAGAGAGAGAGAGAGAGAGAGAGAGAGAGAGAGAGAGAGAGAGAGAGAGAGAGAGAGAGAGAGAGAGAGAGAGAGAGAGAGAGAGAGAGAGAGAGAGAGAGAGAGAGAGAGAATTAGACCGATGTGGTCCGATTTTTTTATCATCATTAATGTAGCCTACCCTACCTATTTGCATTTTAAAACGTTCAAACCACCATTTTACTAGAACTACCCAGTAGAACAAGTGAACTGCACTGCACAACAGCTGTCTGTCTCATTGATTGTCAGTGGCAGCGCATGCATGTGCACATCAAAATCACACTACAAACCCCGACATTTGATCAACAACAAAATATAGATTAATACATTTGACAACATACAGCCAACATCCCAAAATGGAGTCTTAATATCCAGCAAGTAGCCTAATATAAATTAATAACTGCAAACAAATTACAAGTTTAGGCTATCAAATCAATATCCTACAAAAGTAGAGATAAGCTGTGACCTCACCGGCGCTCTGATGGACAATAAATAAATAATCCTTTTGCAAATTCTCTAGTCAATAATGATGCAAATGAAACGTTTATTTCAGCGGCTAGAGTTTGACATTGTTTGAGTGCGTTTTGGGGTGCGCAGCTCCTCGTTTAAGTTAATTGTCTTCACCCGCTGCTGCGCAACAGGGAAGATCTCCGCCAGGACACTATATTATATTTATATATTATATTTATATGATTTAAAAAATCAACTTAAGTCATTATTAGTGCAAGTTCATATGTGGACACAATAGGGACATTTGGGCACCTCGATGTAAAATTGGCTATTTAAGTATCTACATATAAATGCATTTTAGTGGGCACTTTTCTCTTTTTTTTACCCTTTAACGGGAATTGCCGGGAAGCCCGGGAAAAGGTCTGAAAATTCCCGGGAATTAAAATTAGCTATTTCCCGGACAATGTTTCCGCAATGCAATATATAATAGTATGAGTTATTTACAGTATATCCTTTCAATAAACATATACTATAACCCATAAATATATACATGAATATACAGTACATCTATTGCCCATGAATTGATATGTGAGACTGTTATAAATAATGTAAACAGTGATATGTACGAGCTATATAAGCATATACACACACAACCTGAATAGTCTATTACATCTACTCTATTATATATTACGTCTCTCGCGCACGCACGCACGCGTGCACACACACACACACACACACACACACACACACACACACACACACACACACACACACACACACACACACACACACACACACACACACACACACACACACACACACATATACACACACATATACACACATATACACATGCACAGACATTCACAAAGGAGAGCCACTTGGAATTTGTGGTCCTAATGGACCCCCAACACAGTTTATTTGGTAGTGAGCAGAGTTGTTGAGTTGCATTCTATAAAAGGCATGTAGATTCAACATTCAAGATTCAAATGTCACATATTTAAGAGAGTAAAATTATTGGGTTTCAGTTCCTCTGTTCCTCAACATTGCTTGACTGTGTGTGTGTGTGTGTGTGTGTGTGTGTGTGTGTGTGTGTGTGTGTGTGTGTGTGTGTGTGTGTGTGTGTGTGTGTGTGTGTGTGTGTGTGTGTGTGTGTGTCAGCAGTTTAAACAGAGTGTGGTGTTCCATAATGAGAACACAGGGGAGCACACACACATACCAGATTATAAACAATTGATTGCAAACACTGAGTGCTTTAATGAGTCAGTGTTTTCTATACTTAGTGTTTGTGGTCTGATGACCAAAGTGGTTGAGGTTTCTAGAGATAGAATACTGACTTCCCACACAGGTTTCTGTTCTTTGTTTTGCATTCCATTAAAGGCCCATTTTTAACTTTATCTCCATACAATTGGTCCTCACTAATGCTCAGTATAAGATTAAAAAATCTACTCACTCTACTTCTCATTGGTGGCTAAACCTGCCAACCAATGACCTCATCAATGGGGATTCCAAGCTAATAGAAACTACAGTCTTTCTATTCCTGGAAAGTTAGCATGCTGAAATAAAAGCCATTGTTCTTGCATTAATAATAATAACATAGAATAGAAAGTGTGAAATCTTGTTAGACATGATGACCAAACCTAGCCTGGCCTGGCAATCTCTGTGTGGAACCTGCATTTCCGAGGGGCAAATAAAAAAAGAATGCCTCTGGTGATAAACCCGCCCCATATTTTCATACTGGGCCCTGATTGGTCCCTCACAACGGAGGGAGAGAAATCCAATCTCTATTGAGAGGGGCCAGACCTAATCTTTCAAGGGCATTTTTTTTTTGCAATGGCAGATTTGTCTGGAACCAGGCTAGACCAAACCTGCCAACTGATGATGTCACTAGCAGGCAGGTTTCTAAACTGTCCACAGCCCTCCTCTGGGTGACTAGACAGAAATGGTGCCATCTTATAATGAGCATTAGTGAGGACCATTTATATGAAGACGGGTTGAAAATGGGGTGAATTGGTCCTTTAAATAAACATGATGAATGGAGTTTGCGACACAAAACAGCAGCGTCAACGAATGATGTTTGACCATGACAAGCCAAGTAAGACGTAGAAAGAGCACAGCTGCTACTAGTTAGCTGACTGATGGCCTGTCTGTCAGCCCTCCTCCATTACTGTCAATGACACCATAGTTCCACAGGGAGACACCATCAGCACCTCATTTACACCGTAGACACATGACCACCCCACTGCTGACACCATGGACCTTCTGCAGTCTATTCTCTCTCTCTCTCTCTCTCTCTCTCTCTCTCTCTCTCTGTGTGTGCGGGATAATATGGAATGGTGTTCACTCTCCATTCCGACATCTCACCACTCCGACTAGTGGCTTCCGCGTGCGGTTAGGGTTAGGGTTAGGTATAGGGTTCGTCAACGTCGGAAAGGCGACATGTCGGAAAGGAGAAATGCACCCATATGGAATAGAGTCATGTAATCACATTTTTATTTGGTGAAGTTGTACATTAAATAGCACAAATATAGTTTACATGAAACACCGCTAAATAGATTGTTTGTGTCTGTCAACTATTGTGTATCAAATATAAAACATTTAAAACACACATACTCTTGATATTCTATATACAGTCATGTAATCAATTCCATGGTGATTTGTCATGTACTGTAGCCATAGTAATAATATTGAATTTGAGCCTCCTCAAGACAGAAGTTCATAATATCCTCTGCAACACTCAGAAGATGCAGTAATGCTCTCAATCAAATCATCAATTAAAGTAGAAGTCGTTCTATTCATGGTGAAAAGCAAAGCTAAAATGATTTCTCAGTGCCACCTTAGGCCCGATAGAAATGCATCATCTCTACCTGCAAACTCTTCTCCAAAGCAGATAATCAATGATAGTCATTATTTTCATATTTCCTCAGCCTTTTATAACAATCAGAATCAAAGTCTAATACTATGCAAACAGCTCTGCACACCAATCCTCATCGTGCTCTATGACAGCCTAATGTCAAATGAAAGATGCCGCAATTAAGGTTTATGACTGATTAGGAATTGAAGTGTGGGTTATTGTTGCACGGAGCATTGAGCTTGATGCTTGTTAAAGGGTTGTAAAGACTAAGAGTCGTCTTGCATTGTAATCATTCTTGTTTGTTTTATTATGCTATACCCAGCTAGCAAAATATCGCACATTTCTGGCGTGAGGCCGTCTCCACGCCACGCCGACCGGGGCGTCCGCCGGGCGGGACACGCCGCGTCCACGCCGCGTCCTTGATCAGCGTGAGCCGCGCGTCACGCCGAGCCGCTAATCAGCCTCACTCCGGCGGAGAACGCCAACCGTGGCGTTCGTCGATAGCGGCCGGGTAGCGTAGCGCCGTCATATAATATGCTGTATATACCCCCCCTCCCTCCCTCCCTTTGGGAATCCCCCCTCCTCCCTTTCATCCCCTATATTTAGCGGCCATTGTTACACCCCCCTGCATTTGAGGTTTCTAAACATGTCAAGTAGCAATACAGAATAAGGTCCCCATCACACAGTTCCCCTGTATGTATCTGTCTAAGAACATGACATAATGCAGAAAATACATGGCCTACATGAAATAATGCAGCACAGACATTAACTCCATTGTTATGGTATTTATTAGAAAAGGAAGGCACAGAAATAATAATCCTAAAATACAAATGTATCACTTTAAAATGGCAGACAGTGAGAAAAGTATTCCACATAAAAGTATCAATGATGTAATAATTTGTGTGAAGTCAGACTGGTAATCAATAGCCTACTTAAAGTAACAAAACAAGTAAACATACCCATTGAGCAGAATGTCAAGTAAAAAATGCATAAGAATATTAAAAAATAGGAGATCTATGGTCCATTTGTACACTCAGAGTTGCAGACCTGTAAGGGTCCATTTGGTTTCATCTGTACACAGACTTTCAGACATGTAAAGGTCCATTTTGAATCCATGTGTTACCGCTGTAGTTTGTCCTGGTGTATGTGTTTCTAGTTAACATGCCACAGACTCAGAGCCATATCAAAGCTACTGGAATGAATACAAAATGGGCCACTGTTCATTTAATTCAATTTTGGGTTCTGTGTGCTGGTGTCTGTGTCGCCCGCCTCTTTGACTCCTCTTCTTCCAAAGCCAATGCAGCTCCTTCATGTGGAACGCGTCACGTGAGCCACCCAACGAACGCCAACTGAGAGGGAGAGAAAGGAAATAAATTAGACAACGGTGGTGTTGGTACTTTAATAAGGACCCCCAATTTAACATGCTTCAGGTCTACAGACCCTGTTAATGGCATGGCTATCTCTGAGACCCCAATTTATATAGTGAAATGTATGTTAATTTAACTCAGTGTGTAGAAACCCTTGATACATTGATCAGTTCCCCTCTTCTAATGCCTCACTAAATTTCCACACCAACACCAGGCCTACAATGTAACTTGTAATTTTCACATAATGTTCAACTATCATGACAGAGATTACAAGAGGGTTCAGGGATTTATGGTAAAATAAATGTGACGTGCTGTGAGCTTGTAGATTGGCTATTTTTGGCTAACTGTGTAGTCACACCCTTACCTTGCAAAACGTGAGGTCCAAGAGGTTCTTGAATGTGGTCACTGCCCTCACCAGGTCAAACAGCGCTGCGTCTGGAACATACAGACACAGGGAGAGTGTTTAAGTAATCGAACCGTTTTTGTTTTTTTAGTCAGGCTCTAATTTATACTGTTATGCTGTACATTACTTCTAGACTCATGTTAGTTAAACCTACCATGGTTTTATAAGCTTGGTCATCACAGATGCTCCTCGATCTCTTCATCCCCACTGCTGTGACGCAGGAAATGACAAGCAGAAATGACATCTGAGAAAGAAAGAAAATTAAAAAGAAAAAGAGAAGGGTTAGACACAATCAAAACCGTATCATGCTCCATCGCACAACTGCTTGTAGATTGGTACAAAACAGATGGATTAGACTAGTTGATACCTGGTAGAGAGAATTTGGACACACAAAGTGTTCTCATACTCCACAGGGAGGGTTGGACAGTTACAATTATAAGCACAGCAGCAACCCAGAACGCCACCTGAGAGAGAGAAGGGAGATAAATTAGACAGCCAATAAAAGTAATATTCTAAGCATGACTGTGATGTTGTCATTTTAATGTCAGACACCCAGTTATGCATTTAGGCCCTCATTTAGTGACAATTCTATCTGAGATGTTTTACATCGAGTTGCATCAAGTCTGTGTGTCATGCAGATAAGGCCCAGTTTTAGCATTACTGTAGCTATAGAAATGTGTTGACGATCCAAGCGCCATTGTCCCATGAATTTATTGTCTTTGTTAGGGGGAAAACTAGTCAGGAAAAAAACTACAAACAGTAACATACTAATATCAATGCAGGGTCTTAGCATTTTCTGGGGCCTGCATTTAGCTGCTAACCAGTGTTTAATAAAGTCATGTTTGTCGTTTTATTTTATGTAAAGGCTCAGCAACATCAGAACTCCACGATGAAAATATATAATCGTTGCCTTGTGCCTTCATACCTGAGGAGAACTCCTCTTGTCCAAAATGGTACAGCTGGGTTCCATGATGCTAACCTGGAGGTTATGCTGCAGAGAGAAAGAAAAGAGAAGGAAAAAATACATTTAAGATTTCGGCTGTGGCATTAGATTGTAGATTGGCTATTTTCAGCAGCCAGTTCATTTAATGTAAAGCAAAATAATTAAGAAAATGAGCAGCCTTTCGTGTGTGTGTGTGTGTGTGTGTGTGTAAGCTTTTAGCTTAATTCTGCCTTATTCTAGCCTGAGCATGACATGAGCTTGGCGATCTATATAAATAAAATAAGTACAAGTATCCATAACACAGATTTACCTACCAATCCATCGATCAACAGTTAGTATCATAACTCTGTGACGTGATTAAAAGTAATGTGGGTAGCAAACAAGAAAAGTCTAGTCAGTTAGCTAGCTAGCCAGCTAGCATGCAAACAATGAAACAGACAGTGGGGGATGGGCTGTGCACCGTGCATAAACCTAAAATAAGATCGAATAAAACTATTATTACTGGCGTAAAAGTGAATTGACATATACATAAAGACACATAAAAGCTAAAACTCACCTCTTGGCTCGGAAAAATAACTTTGTTTGCAAGCTCTGGGCAGGAGTTACTGCCGACCGTCCACTGCAGTTAAAAAGGTCCGCCTTCCGTGTTGAGAGAGAGGGTGGGAGGAGTCGTGTGTGATACTTCTGTGTGACGAATATTACTCCGCATGTGTAGTCCTCCGTCTGAGTAGCCCTCCGCTGGAGAACATATCTTCCCTTTCTTTTTTAACAAAAATGTACTATTTAATTTGAACATCGATATATCAGCGGTGATTTTTCCCTAAGGCGAGAAGGGTCAGGGACCTGCTTGGTAGCAACCGGATGTCCTGTCGTTGCTCAAGGAACGGAGACAGTGTTGCCATGTCTGCTTATTATGAGCGACTTTGGGTTTGTTTGAAGACGCGTTGTGAGCTTGTACATCGGCTATTTTCAATATATATATATATATATATATATATATATATATATATATATATATATATATATATGTATATAGGCCATGTGGCCTATTAGTCGCCACATGACTTTAGCCAATACACAGTTTTGGGCTTGTTTTCATAGACCTGGCTGCTTATTTCTCTCGCAAAATATGGCAACACTCAGTCATTTGATGTAAGCATCCGTTGCGTATATCCGGTGTATACCGCCACCTACTGAACTGGAGTATATTGAGTCCCTGTAAGGCCTAAATAAAGTATGTTTAGTGCTAATAATGAATTATACAACTTGATAATAATAATAATAATAATAATAATAATAATAATAATAATAATAATAATAATAATAAGGGTAATAATAACAATAATAATAATAATAATAATAATAATAATAATAATAATAATATTGATAATAATAACAAGACACTTCATTATATATATTTTGTTTTAAATAAGCAAATACATCAACTCTAAATTAGAATTAACAATGCAAGGAATAAATATAATAGCAACAGAATAAGAATAATAAAAACAACAAAGCTAAAGTTTAATTTAATTTCAGGGACCCCAGTCCAATGGCATTTCTATCTTTGGGACCCAAATTCATCTTTATCTTTAATTAAAATCATTGTTAATTTAACTCTGAAACACGCACAACGTACAGGTTTCACAGGTCCATTTGGTTCCTTCCTATCATTTAGCTGGGGACCCCCTGGAACTCCCTCAAGACCCATGGTGGTCCCTGGACCCCACTTTGAGAACCAATGGTTACAGAATGTATAGGGAAAATTCAAAGCGTGGCAATAACAGCGTCAGGACGTTGTGACGCTGGCTGCAGACCGCCGCAGACTCTTCTAAAATGCTACTCCGCCGGACATTTCGGTGAGCGAGACATCTCCGGCGTGAGGAGGGCGTGAGGAGGGTGAGCCTCCGCTCGGCGGGGCCCGCTCTGTCCAGGCCGGCCTGACGTCAGTTGCAACGCCGATCTGCTAGCTGGGTAAGGGATACTATTGGGCATGTCACATAAAAAAAACACATGTCCTGAGTCATGTTAGAAGGATATGAATTTACTGTTTAGCTGGGGCTGCCCTCACCTAGCTGCTGTGTTTGCTACAATGTTATATTTTTTATACAACTAGATTCTGTCCAGAAAAAGACTAACGCAATACTGGCCGCTTCCCATCGTGGTGAAGTTAGTTTCGGCCTCAGGTTGAATATTCACCCAGCTAGATATTACGTCAGTACAGTAAAAAAATACCTAAAATGTTTACTCAAGTACAGTACTTGAGTAAATATACTTAGTTACTTTACACCGCCACAGAGAGGAGGGATACTGATGGACGGGGATTAGGAGAGTGTAACCGGAGAACAATGAAGCCAACGACAAATCATGCAAATGTTGTCGCTGCATGTTAAAACCACTCTCCACCCACACAAGACCGACAGAGACACACACAACACAGCTGTTTTTGTATGTAATTTAAACCACTTAATGATTCTAAAACGACTATCTTTTGGAATACAAACCTTCTTCAACATTCAAACTGTTAATATGAAGAAGAAAAAAACGTTTTCTACTGTTTCACAAGAGGCGACATGTGGCATTTATTTCTAGCAGCAGTTATATTATTGATTTCAGCTGTTGCAAACATGACCCGCTTTAATTACTTCAGTCTATATTAGTAGCTTTATAGTATTACATTTCTATTGTCTTTTTTTATGTCGAGTGTATTTGTATTTAAGTTCATAAAGATAACATAAGTATAACTAAATGCGTTTGAAATTAAATAAAATTGTAACTGTTCAGGATTCCAATTAAAAAATAGAGGACACTGCTATACATTCTACATGTCCTGCTCCATTTACATGTACAATTAACAACTCTATCCATGTCCTCATGTGTGAGAGTCTCACTACGTCCTCTTGTTATTCATTTCTCTATAGAAACCTCATTTGCACATGATTGCTCCAAATTCCTTCAGAACAACAGAACCAGGTAGAAGCAGTATCTTGAAAAAGTGTTAAGCATTAACATTGCAGGGTTGTTATTAAATCTCTTGTGGTAAGGATGTATAGATGATTTATATATGACATGTCTTATGAATAATGTCTTAACATTAAATAATACTATAGTCTTAACCTAAGAACAAGGCACACGATAAAGTCTGCAAATGGTTTATATATTCTCTACGAATGTCTTACAAATAATTTGCTAAACATGAAATATCAATCTAGTACTTGTTCTGTGTCTGCCCTCAAGAAAGCCAGATAGTTTGCAACAGGTAAAAAGTCCACATTAACAGACAGCCGCAAATAATGAATTGTTTTTAGATAAGTGCACATAATAACATCTATTAATGATTTATAGAACTTGTATGAATGTTTTACAAAGCATAATGTTAAACATGAAAGAACATGGAGGTATACATTCCACTAATGCCCTACAGTACAAGTAAAATTGATCATGTGGAAAGAATTATCTGCAGATAATTTGTAAATGTTTCATTTTTGCTTTATTTGACTCATCGTGATCATAGCTTTGATCAGTTCAAACAAAGAAGTGTCAAACATGTTCACCGTTCTTTCCCGATCTGAGAGGATTGTTGTCCTCTTTGAATGCATTTACATCTGTATTAAGAGATGTCCACTTGTGATCACCCAGAATGCAACTGGTGAACAGGCCCATTGACACATACCAGGGCCATGGTGTGTGTCAATCCATGCAATGACCACATTTGCATGGATATAGGTCATTTTCTAAAGACAGCAATCATTCACAGGACTAAAGGAATGTTGCAGTGCAGGTGTGAAGTGGGTGAGGGAGATATTTCTAAAGACCTTGCAATTCTAGAGAACACAAGATGTTTGCCAAATAAATGAAGATGTTGTGATGTAGCCTACAATGAAGACTGTGAACAGAATATAGCAAACAGTCATATCTTCACCACACCAGGTTGTATTGTTCTGAAGGAATATTGAGCAATCGTGTAAAAAAAGGAACTTTGATGGCTTATCTATCTTAATGGCTGCTTGAATAGCAAGATTGAGATGAGAGCAGGACACAAGAAATGGTTAGCAGTGATGAATGTTACAGAAAAAAGGTGAAATTAGATGTATATTTTACATTTCATATCAGAGATAGTTTGAGGTGAACTATTTATGTAATGTGTTTATGGTAACTTAATTCATTACATTCACAAAGCAGCCCAACACCAGTGTTTAGAACATAGAAAAAACGTAACTATACTTCAATGAAAACAACTTTGACAGAAAAATGCACATATGAACCTTGACAATAAAACATCTAATTTGGTCAGCTGTTGCACCTTGACCTCTCACCATGATATAAGGGTTAATAAGCAGAACATTGTACATACCATCTTAAGACCTGACTCAGATGAGAGAATGATTTTATATTCACTCATATATGAATTAATGAGTGAATACAACATTGTTGTCTGAATATACTCATTCTCTGTTTACTGTACATGCATTTCATAATACATGTATAAATACAGGGTGTCATATTCATATATTTTATATTCATCTTATAGGAATTAAGACATATTTGAATTACATGAAGATTACAAATCAATTCGTCCACAAATGGATGCTCTTGGTTTTCTTATAACAAAGTCAACAGTTTCTAGAAGGTTGCATGGATGGAGCATACTGGGGGAGATGGGAGGGTGGAGCATGTAGAAGTATGTTGGGTTGTGATTGGTGGAGAGATGCTTGTATTGTTCTCTTTGTCCAATCATTCAAAGCCGTTACCGGTTCCACCCCAGGCTTTCTAGTATAAGAAGAGTTTGTAGTTGTAGTTTATCCACAACTCCTCCAGGATATCAATCATTTCTGATCATATCTTACTAGTGGACTCCAGAATTCAGTCAAAGATGAACTCTCTCAACCCAACCAGAGACAGTTCTGCTGAACTGAACGCACCCAAAGAAAACGGTATGTTACTTTTTCTACCTCCTTTATAGTATTAATATCCCTGCTCTGTTGTACTTACTGTATATTGCTTTACCTTTCAATTTTAAAATTAAGCAGTCTCACTACTTGTCTCAATCTTATACATCTTATACTGTGTTTAATTTTAATTTGACCTGTACCTTTGCTGTAGATTATTCGTTTGTTGTTATATATATATATATATATATATATATATATATATATATATATATATATATATATATATATATATATATATATATATATATATATATATAGATATAGTCCATCCATCCATGTGTAATTAAGTTGTACATTTGTACTCTATTCCCACCTATGAACCATATCCTTTGTCTTTCCGCAATCCAGTGTCGACTCAGTCTGGCGTCCTTGTGCTACCAGCAGTGAATGAACAAAGAAGCTTAGCTAAACCAAAACGACACTGCTGTGATCAGTGTGGACAACACTTCAGTTACATGTCCAAACTTAAAAGACATCAGAGAATTCACACTGGAGAGAGACCCTATGGATGTGAACAATGTGGACAACACTTCTCTGTGATGTCCACCCTTAAAAAACACCAGAGAATTCACACTGGAGAGAAACCCTATGGATGTGACCAGTGTGGACAACAGTTCTCTGAGATGGGCAACCTGGAAAGACACCAGAGAATTCACACTGGAGAGAAACCCTATGGATGTGATCAGTGTGGACAACACTTCTCTCGAATGTCCTACCTTGAATCACACCAGAGAATTCACACTGGAGAGAAACCATACGGATGTGATCAGTGTGGACAACACTTCTCTGTGATGTCGACCCTTAAAACACACCAGATAATTCACACTGGAGAGAAACCCTATGGATGTGATCATTGTGGACAACACTTCTCTCGAATGGCCCACCTTAAAACACACCAGAGAATTCACACTGGAGAGAAACCCTATGGATGTGATCAGTGTGGACAACACTTCTCTGAGATGTCCACCCTTAAAAAACACCAGAGAATCCACACTGGAGAGAAACCCTATGGATGTGATCAGTGTGGACAACAGTTCTCTTTGATGTCCACCCTTAAAAAACACCAGAGAATCCACACTGGAGAGAAACCTTATGGATGTGACCAGTGTGGACAACACTTCACTCAAATGTCCAGCCTTAAAACACACCGAAGAATTCACACTGGAGAGAAAGCCTATAGCTGTGAAGAGTGTGGGAGTAACTTTAAGACAACATATTTGTTAAATAAACACCAGAGGATTCACACAGGATTGAATTCTTAATCTTGATCAATGTGGAATTAATTTTACTTTAGGCTGTTAAGCAGCCTAAAATGTCACGCACATATCAAAGATAATGTTGTTAACACTGCACAGGAATGCTACTCACACCAAAGTCCTTGTAGTGGTATGTAAAAAAAGAAAAGAAAAAAATAGAACTTTGTGGAACTTGTCCCACGAAATGTTTAGTTCTTTTACATGCGTTACAAATAAACCTAGCTGCTGTGTTTGCTACAATGTTTTTTTTTTTGTTATATTATTTTATACAACTAGATTCTGTCCCGAAAAAGACTAACGCAATACTGGCCGCTTCCCACTGTGGTGAAGTTACTTTCAACCTCAGGTTGAATATTCTCCCAGCTGGATATTACGTCAGTAAAGTAAAACATTCCTAAATTGTACTTAAAGGTAGGGTAAGTGATTTGCTTTGGTTAAAATAAGTGTTAAATAGCTCTATATTCTGATAGTACTCATTGCTATAGAGTGTTTGTTCAGTAAAAGGAGTCTCTTTGTCTCTCCACCTCTTTATTAAACAGAAAATGCATTTTTGTTTCAGTTTCAGTTTCATTTCCAATTTTATCCAACCAGGACAGAGAACTCAATCAGGATATAGATTAAACAAGTGAAATTGGAAGTGATGACACTAAGAAATGAGCAGACAAAATCGGAACTGGAACACTATACAAATTAAGCTTCAAAATGGGTACTTTCTCCTGATTGGCTGAGATTTTGACACCTACCGAAACATGTATTTTCTGTTTATTAAAGAGCTGGAGAGACAGGGAGACATATGTTACTGAAAAAACACTCTATAGCAATGATTACTATCAGAATATAGTATTTTAACCTTTTAACAAAATACTTTAACCAAGAAATATCACTTACCCTACCTTTAAGTACAGTACTTGAGTAAACGTACATAGTTACTTTACACCACCACAGAGAGGATGTCGCTGCATGTGAAAACCACTCTCCACCCACACAAGACCGACAGAAACACACACACACACACACACACACACACACACACACACACACACACACACACACACACACACACACACACACACAACACAGCTGTTTTGGTAATGTAATTTAAAACAGTTAATGATTCTAAAACAACTATATTTTGGAATACAAACCTTCTTCAACATTCGAACTGTGTTAATATGAAGAGCAAAACTTAATTTGCTGTTTTCTACTGTTTCACAAGAGACGACATGTGGCACTTTTTTTAGCAGCAGTCACATAATATTGATTTCAGCTGTTACAATTGCAAACATGACCCGCTTTAGTTACTTCATATAATACTTCTATATTAGTGGCTTTATAGTATGGCACAAACAGATTATAGTTGTGGCACAAATGGATTCTCTGTTATATCGACGTATATGTCGATTTTATAAACAAACTAGCTTCTGTAACTGACCTTCCTACTGACACTTTTTTGCTAACCTTGTACATCACCAGCCTCTACACCAATATACCACACTCTGAAGGTCTAGAGGCTTTGAATCAGTTCCTACGAAATCGGGATCAGACAGCCAACACTCCTAACACATTTATTGCTGATTTAGCAACCTTTGTAATGGAGTACAATTACTTCTGTTTTGATGCCGATTTTTATTTGCAGACCTCTGAGTCAGTATGGGGACAATTTGTGCACCTAATTGTGCTAACCTATTTATGGGTTATTTCGAGAACAACTTGCATCACCAAACCCAGTACTGTTTTTTTTTTAATAAAAATGTCAACTTCCTGTTGATTTTGCAGTAGAAAACCCGGACTGGATCGGCGGATCCGGATCCAGATCTTCAAATAGTAAAATCAACAGGAAGTTGACATTTTTATAAAAAAAAAAACAGTACTGGTTTTGGTGATGCTCTATATCGTCTGAATCAGCTATGTTTGGGTTCATGTATGTGTTAAAAGAGTGACTTTGAGAGCTGTTTTACCGTACAATGTAAGTCAATGAGGAGCATATTTTGAAGTATCAATTTCCAATCAACGGAGCAATTATTTTTGATTTCTTGCCCACCTTTGGAGTTACATCATGGCAAGGTAACTACACAACCCAAACCTCTACCAAAGTGGTCTTACCCTTTAAGAAACATTGGCATTTGCTACAGTCTGATCCGGAACTATCACAGACTTTCCAATTCCCCCCACTCTTTGTTAATAAACGTGGGAGAAACGTAAGAGATTCTCTCATAAAAGCAAACTTTTCAAATAACAGACCAGTGCAGCCCACACAAACTCAGCCCTATTCTTAATGGCAATTATCCCTGTGGCCACTGTGCACAATGTAACAATACCAACAAGGCAAAGGTTATCTGTCACCCGTTAACTGGCAAAAAAATCCCTATAAAAAGTGTGATTAGCCTACTTGTGCTTCCACCCATGTAATCTCTATGTTACACTGCCCCTGTGGCCTGGCCTGGCCTATATTGGTAAGACCACCAGGAAACTTAAAACTTGAATCAGCGAACTCAAAAGCTCTATTCGTACCCTATGTACCCTGTAGCCGTTCATTTTAACGACATGAAACATGACATAGCATCCCTGTGCTTTGTTGGTATGGAGGAGGTCTTTTTGCCACCTAGAGGTGGCAACCATGACCTCCTTCTGAAGAGAAGGGAGGCTTTTTGGATCTTTACCTGCGATACTCTGGCCCCCAAAGGTTTAAATGATTAATTATTATTGAATGTGATGCTTTGATTTTTTTATGCTTTATTCCTCTGGGTATTTTTTTTATATGATGTTCCCACTTTTTCTTTTTGTTATTTTGTGCCCTGATCAACAGTATTGTAATCTTGCTGTTTTTTGTGTGTGATGTCCTACTGATGTATTTCCAGTTTAGACCCTTACACCTGTAATTTACTAGGTCTGACCTCCAATACATTTATTGGATATTATGCCCTCCTGGGACACAGCATTCTCTACTTATATTTGTTATTATATCCAAGTTTATATATTCTGCCTCACTCAGTGGACCCTATAGGTATTTTATATATTTTTTGTGATTGTAATACCTTTCTACTGACTTATTGTATCTTTGTAGACAAAACGTTTTTCTCATGTTCTATAAGAATACTCTGCTTACTGTGGAAAAGTGAGCCTGACGAAGGTCAAAGCGGCCGAGACGTTGCAATAAAAACCTCTTTATAAGTGAAGACAGTGTGCAGGACTCTCTCTTCCATATTTAGCTTTATAGTAGTACAATTCTATTGTCTTTTTTATGTCGAGTGAATTTGTATTTATGTTCATAAAGTTAACATAGTATAACTAAATGCATTTGAAATTAAATAAAAATGTAACTTTTCAGGATTCCAATTAAAAAATAGAAAAAAAAAATCTGAATTCCAATTAAAAAAAAAAGCTGCAAGCAGCGATGATCGGGCCCTCAACGTTCTGTCTACGATACAAGCCTGTATGGCAATCAGCTGAAAAGTTTGGCTAAATTGCTTGATTTACCTAGGAAGTTTTGTAGGTTTTCAATGCTGGGAACCGGAGTTTTGGCTGTTTAAAGGCCAGCCAATATGAAGACAGAGGGAGCGGGGCTTCATAAATTACAGCTCGTCCCTATTGGTGGTCTTAGTCCACATACCAAATTTGTACTCGGTAGCATGCTGCGAACCAAAGTTATGGCTGTTTAAATCAATTCCATGGTGATCTGTCATGTAGGCCTACTGTAGCCATAGTAATAATATTGACTTTGAGCCTCCTCAAGACAGAAGTTCAAAATATCCTCTGCAACACTCAGGGCCGCAAAAGATGCAGTAATACTCTCAATCAAATCATCAATTACAGTAGAAGTCGTTCTATTCATGGTGAAAAGCAAAGCTAAAATGACTTCTCAGTGCCACCTTAGGCCTGATAGAAATGCATCATCTCTACCTGCAAACTCTTCTCCAAAGCAGAATCAATGATAACTAGAAAAAGTGCTCCTCGGAGCACAGGTCTCCACCAGGTCAGGTAGGCTATTGTGGCCTCCTGGTGGCGCTATAATAGGCCAACGTGAAAAGGGTGCCATTTCTTGTTAGGCCTTGCACGACAATCGGACACTGACTGCATTCATGATTTGAGGCATTTTGTTTAAAACATTTGTTTCGCTAAATTAGACCTGCTGGTGGCGCTATAACAGGCCAATGTTAAAAGGGTGGCATTTGTTCCTCAACATAGTGTGAATGTGCGTGCAAAGTTTGACCGCAATCGGACGGTGCGTTCATGATTTGCGGAATTTTGTTGAAAACAAGGCAATAATGCAAACTTTAGATGTCTATCTTAGCCAATCAGTATGGAATATGAAAAATATCAAACACACCCGTCGTGATCACATGACTATAGAGATCATGTGTACCGATTTGCGTGAAATTTGGATAAAATTGGAAGGAGTAGTATAAAATAATGTGTTTTACATAAGTCGGCCTCCTGGTGGCGCTATAAAAGGCAGATGTGAAAAAGGCAGGGCAAAGATTTTTCCTTGACCTCTAGGGAGTGTGCATACAAAGTTTTACACAGATCGGTGCAGTTATAGGTAAAAACACAAATCGGCCTGTTATAGCGCCACCATGAGGCTGATTTGACAAAATTCAAATGGTAGTTCTTCCTCGGCCTAATGGGAATGTGCATGCAAATTTTCACGGAAATTGCATGCTCTGTTCATGATTTGAGGCATTTTGTTCAAAACGGAGCACTCCTGCAAACTTTGGAAGACATTTTTAGCCAATCAGAATGGAATATGAGAAATCTGAAAGACCTGTTTCGTTTAATGACTACAGAGATACTGTGTACCGTATTTGCGTGACTTTTGGACAAAATCTGTAGGTGTACTGTCAAAAAATGTATTTTGCACAAATCGGCCTCCTGGTGGCGCTATAAAAGGCCCATGAGAAGAATTTGGGGCAAAGGTTCTGAATTGGCATCCAGGGAGGGTGTGTGCACAGTTTCGCTGCGATCAAGACAACGGTGCCCGAGATTAGCTGGTCACAGACGGACGGACGGACACACGGACACACACACGGACACACGGACGGGGTGGAAAACATACTCTCTCGCCATGCCTTTCGGCCTGGCGGAGACAATAATTATTTGCATATTTCCTCAGCCGTTTATCACAATCAGAATCAAAGTCTAATACTATGCAAACAGCTCTGCACACCAATCATCATTATGCTATATTACAGCTTAATGTCAAATGAAAGATGCCACAATTAAGGTTTATGACTGATTAGGAATTGAAGTGTGGGTTATTGTTGCACGGAGCATTGAGCTTGATGCTTGTTAAAGGGTTGTAAAGACTAAGAGTTGTCTTGCATTGTAATCATTCTTGTTTGTTTTATTATGCTGTAAGGGATAATATTGGGCATGTCACATAAAAAAAACACATGTCCTGAGTCATGCTAGAAGGATATGAATTTACTGTTTAGCTGGGGCTGCCCTCACCTAGCTGCTGTGTTTGCTACAATGTTATATTTTTTATACAACTAGATTCTGTCCAGAAAAGGACTAACGCAATACTGGCCGCTTCCCATCGTGGTGAAGTTAGTTTCGGCCTCAGGTTGAACATTCACCCAGCTAGATATTACGTCAGTAAAGTAAAAAATACCTAAAATGTTTACTTAAGTACAGTACTTGAGTAAATATACTTAGTTACTTTACACCGCCACAGAGAGGAGGGATACTGATGGACGGGGATTAGGAGAGTGTAACCGGAGAACAATGAAGCCGACGACCAATCATGCAAATGTTGTCGCTGCATGTTAAAACCACTCTCCACCCACACAAGACCGACAGAAACACACACACAACACAGCTGTTTTTGTATATGTAATTTAAACTACTTAATGATTCTAAAACGACTATCTTTTGGAATACAAACCTTCTTCAACATTCAAACTGTGTTAATATGAAGAAAAAAAACAAAAAAACAAAAAAAGAGGCGACATGTGGCATTTATGTCTAGCAGCAGTCATATTATTGATTTCAGCTATTACAATTGCAAACATGATCCGCTTTAATTACTTCAGTCTATATTAGTAGCTTTATAGTATTAAAATTCTATTGTCTTTTTTATGTCGAGTGTATTTGTATTTAAGTTCATAAAGATAACATAAGTACAACTAAATGCGTTTGAAATGAAATAAAATTGTAACTTTTCAGGATTCCAATTAAAAAATAGAGGACACTGCTATACATTCTACATGTCCTGCTCCATTTACACGTACAATTAACAACTCTATCCATGTCCTCATGTGTGAGAGTCTCACTACGTCCTCTTGTTATTCATTTCTCTATAGAAACCTCATTTGCACATGATTGCTCCAAATTCCTTCAGAACAACAGAACCAGGTAGAAGCAGTATCTTGAAAAAGTGTTAAGCATTAACATTGCAGGGTTGTTATTACATCTCTTGTGGTAAGGATTTATATATGATTTACAAATGCCTTATGAATAATGTCTTAACATTAAATAATACTAGTATAGTCTATAAGAACAAGGCACACGATAACGTCTGCAAATGGTTTATATATTCTCTACGAATGTCTTGCAAATAATTTGCTAAACATGAAATATAAATCTAGTACTTGTTTTGTGTCTGCCCTCATGAAAGCCAGATAGTTTGCAACAGGTAAGTAAAAAGTCCACATTAACTCTTTGACTGCCAGAGTTTTTCAGTAAAGTGTCAGCCCAGTGCCAGAGATTCTGAGTATTTTGCCCCATCTTTGATGACTCACAGCATATGTTGTGTTTTGACTAAAATGACACAAAATATCTCAAAAGAGAGCTGTGGCTGTCTACTTTACGCAGGACAAAAAAGTGAGTTGCTAGCATATGCCGTTCTGTAGTTATCGGCAGTTGAATATAGCTTGGTTTCAGCGAAATCAGCCCTTTTCAAATGTAAACCTGAGAAAACAGGCTTTTAGTGAAAGATGCTCTCTGGAAGAGATTTTTTTTTTTTTTTTTTTTCCTCCTCCGTGGTATCAGATATGTGAACCATAGTTGTTATCAAACTAATTACAAAAAAAACAAAAAAAAAACACCTCAGAAAGTCATTTTTTACAGAGTTTTACATTCAAAGATCAGTTGTGAAGTGTCAGCCCAGTGCCAGAGATTGAGCATTTTGCCCTATCTTTGAAGACTCACAGAATGTTGTGTGTTACTAAAATGACACAAAATATCTCAAAAGAGAGGTCTGGCTGTCTACTTTACACAGGAGAAAAAGTTAGTTGCTAGCATGTGCTGTTCTTTACTTTTCTGCAGTTGAATATAGCTTGGTTTCAGAGTTTTATATTCAAGAGCAGCTGTGCAGTTTACATCCAAGTGCATCTTTCAGTGCACTAAATCTATTGCATATCTGTTTGTGTCACAAATACTATATATATATATACACACACACACCCCCAACATCAATGGCATGAAACAGAATATAAACAATATATAGTGTCCACAAAACCCAGAGGTAAAAAACTATGCATCACCATTTAGTTAGAAAAGGGATAATTAGCTTGCTTCCAGTATACATATAAAAAAACAATACTATTCGATGTTCAAGGTTGTACTTTATTACCTCTTGTGTACAGGACAGGTTATTGTTACATTACATCTTGTGTTCAGGTACATAAGCGTAAAACTTTTTTACTTTTTTTCTGTACTTCCATCTACTGTTGTTCTCATGTCTTACTAAATAAAGTACATCAATCAATCAAACTTCACTGTTTTCAATGTTCAATACTTCTACTCCACTACATCTCAGAGACAAACATTGCACTTTTACTCCACAAATGATTTGAAAACCCTATACACTTGGCTATTTGAAAATATCTGATCTACAAGCTCACAACGCGTCGCCTTGAACTTGTAGTTCAGTTCACTTCGTAGTGTGTCTCTGAGTGGTACTTCTCATAACACTCATCCGGGTGCATGGGCACTTTGCATTTTGTGCACCACCACCTTGTCTCCCTCCGCTCTCCGGTGGCTTTCGTGCAAATCCTGCATCGCCTGCGTGGCCCCTTGCATCCGGCGGTGGGAGGCAACTTTGCCAGTACGTGGCCTGCCAAGTCGGGCTCCAGCCTAGCCTGAGGGTCGTGGTAGGGTGCCCTTTCTGCCCTAGGCGCCTTTGCAGGTGGAGGGGCATTCCTCCCTTCTAGCTCACCCCCAGCAGCTCTCGGGGGGGGCTGGGCTGGGCTGGTCCAGGACTTTACCACACATTTCATGAACTCTAGAAGACGTTTGCATTCGCCCTGTGGATTCTTGTTCCTGTAGATTATAAATGCATTGAACATACAAATTTCGAACAAATAGATTACAAATTTGTTTGTCCACTTGTTGGACTTTCTGACAAACGGGTAGTATGTAATGTTCTGGTCCAATCTATCCACCCCGTTCATGGACTTGTTGTATGCGACAACACAAGAGGGCTTCGCTTTGACCACTGTCCGACTCGGCTCACCCTTCTTGCCTTTCTGCCATACTGTGACGTTCTCGGTCTCAATCTGATGGAAAGTGGAGACCATTCTGACGATGTTCTTGTCCCGCCACCCCAAGACCATCACCTTGTCGTTGTGCCTTGAGATGGAATCTCCAACTTTCAGGTCAGCAGTAGTGAGCTCTCGAATGAGTGATGGTTCGCCTCGGTTCCGCCGCAGTGTACCGCAGACATGGGTCTGGAGGGTTAGCAGTATGTCACACATGCCTACAGAGTTATAGAAATTGTCCATATATAATCTGTGGCCAGAACCGGCTAAACCATCCAGAAGACCGGTCACTGTGTCAACCAGGGGAATCTGTTCTTCTCCACGACCGCAGTATGGCCTCATGTTGAAACAATATCCTGTCTCAGAGTCGCACAGGATGTAGGATTTTATGCCGTATTTGACAGGTTTCATGGGATTGTACACCTTGAAATTTAGCCTCCCACGAAACAGCAGTGTACCTTCATCTATACAAATGTTTTTGTTTGGTTGGTACATATCACGAAATTTGGCAACAATATAATCTAAAACTGGGCGGATTTTGGCCATCCTGTCCTTACCAGCCACAGGAGTAGCATTGTCACTGAAATGAAGGAAACGGGAAATAATTTGAAACCTGTTGCGACTCATGTGGTTGCTGAAGAAGGGGGTTGAATAGACGTCTTCAGTCGACCAGTACATCGAAAGCTCTGGCTTTCGAATGATGCCAGTCAGAAAATGGAGGCCAAGGAAGGTTTTTAGTTCTGGGATGTCAACAGGGTGCCACTCCCGAGCCCGAGAATACGGCTGCATTTCTTCGATAGCTGCTATGCACTGGTCAGCATACAAATTTGTCTGAGTGACAATTTGGTGGAGGAGCTCCTCAGTCAAGAAAAGCTCCAGGAAGTCCACTGCGTCCTCAGACTGGAGAGCAGCAGCAGCACCGCGTGGTCCAGGCTCTGCAGTAAAAGGGATGTATCTTGGATACCAGTCTCCAGTTTCCTTCCACACATCTGCAGCTGGAGCCAGACTGGGTCCCCCACGTCCTTCACCACGTCCTGCACCACGTCCTGCACCTCTGCTACGCCCCGGCCTGCCACAAGCTCTACCTCTGCTCTGTTGCCGCCCTGTAAATTATAGAATACATAATTACTATAAAATACATATTTTTTCATTTGTGTGGTACTGTAAGTGATGGATAATTAGTTTGATAACAACTATGGTTCACATATCTGATACCATTGAGGAGAAAAATAAACGGCTCCAGAGATTTCTGCTCCAGAGAGCATCCTTTTAGCTTGCTTCCACAATAAATATATATAAAAAGATACTATTGTCGGTCAGTCACAGTTTGAACTATTCAGCACAAGAACTTTTTTCTTACCTCTCTTGGATTTGCCAACAGGTGGCAAGGTAGACTCCTCCTTCTCCAACTCCTCCTCCCCCTCCTCTTCTAAAATCACAGTAGTAAAATAGAAAATAGTTTAGTAAATATGATCAAAATCATCTTAGTGTTATTTACACTCCCAGCATGTCTCAGGCTGGTCCATGCATTTATGATGTAAGGTAAAATGATTCTTACCATCACTACTACTGCTGCCCCCATCAGCACCGCCACCTGTAGCCCCAGCCCCACTGGTACCAGGCAACTCCTCGTCATCTGAAAACAGTGAGATTTTGGAAGTTTGGTAAATGTGATTTACACAAAATCAAATCAACGCTCCTCTTATCCAGAGCTACTTACAATAAGAACACATCAAAAGATACAGTAGCCTACAATGTAGGCTACTGTCTTAGATCAAAGACTTGAACTGAAAACAAAGGTCATGTCATGTAAACAACAATGTTTAGATCTTCATGGGGTTCTGAGCCCCCCTCCCTGCATCTGCTTGAACTATTGTAGATCATAGACCTGACCTGACAACAAAGGTCATGTCATGAAAACAGCAATGTTTACATCTTCATGAGGTTCTGTCAACAAGCATGTTCACTCACCTTTGATGTCATTTCACATCAAAGGGTGGTAACTTATACACATGCATAAGTTGACCTTTGTTGTCAGGTCAGGTCTATGATCAACAATAGTTCAAGCAGATGCAGGGAGGGGGGCTCAGAACCCCATGAAGATCTAAACATTGTTGTTTACATGACATGACCTTTGTTTTCAGTTCAGGTCTTTGATCTAAGACAGTTCAAGCACATGCAGGGAGGGGGGCTGTTGGCACCTGGCCTCCACCACCCCTGCTAAAATAGCATTTTTCCCCTCTTATTTTTTTGGACAGTTCAACATCCATTCATTTGTGTTGCTATGATTTATAATAACCACTAGATGTCATCATTACCACCATACACTTTTTACCATGCCATATGGTATATATCTATATGGGCCAAGTTCTTGCGCATAAGACATCCAATGTACTATATTTTCGAATGTTTTTTTATACATTTTATACAGTACGACATGCACATCCATAACACGAATTTGAGCTGGCGATGAACACATTATATAAAGCAGATCGCACACCGAGTGCTCCAACTTTGAGGTGTAATAAAAAAAGATAGCAAATCTACAAGCTCACAACGTCGCAAGCGATGCATTGTGAGAGTGTATATCGGCCATTTTCAAATGATTTTTATAGCGACGCGTTGTGAGCTTGTAGATCTGCAAGCTCACAACGCGTCGCTATAAAAATCATTTGAAAATGGCCGATCTACACGCTCACAAACACACACACACACACAGTCATTTTATCTGGAGGCTAGGCTGCAAGTTGCGCAGCGGGCCTTTTACGCGCGCCGTTCGTGTTGGGTTTGAGCAATGAACAATATATAAAGCAGATGAAAGAATAGTATGAATGAAAAGTTCTTCTTCACACACACACACACACACACAGTCATTTTATCTGGAGGCAAGGCTGCAAGTTGCGCAGCGGGCCTTTTACGCGCGCCGTTCGTGTTGGGTTTGAGCAATGAACAATATATAAAGCAGATGAAAGAATAGTATGAATGAAAAGTTCTTCTTACCACTGTCAATGACAGGAAGATCGGGTCTCGTGGGTTCCCACACATCCCCGGAATCACAGTCGTCTGAGAATGAGAGTGTGGAGCACTGTGGAGAATTGAATGGGGACTCCACGAACTCACGACGCTCTCGATAGTCCCGATCCGCTGTTTTTCGGGCACTGCAACGACGTTTTGGAGGTGTGTCGGTTCCGACACTAGTCTCCGGTCCAGCCTCGACACCAGGTTCATCTTCACCAGACAGCTCGGAATCGGTCTGCGGCAGGGCCTTTTGTTGAACCCAATACTGCATCGACTCCTCCAGGGTACGCTGCCGTAAAGAGCCTGCGGCGCTCGGTGTGCTGATCGGCCGAGCAGCCGCGGGGAGAGGCCGTTTGAGCCTAGGCTTTCTTGGCATGGCTGTATAAAACTAACTAAAACTAACACTGAAATAAACTACAAACTAAATAAACTCACTCACCTCACTCCTCACTCTCAACGCCCTTCTCTCAACTCACTATAAACATACAATACAATTACACTAACTTTTTTTTTTACTTTTTTTTTTTTTTTTACACAAATACAGAATACAAATACAATAAACTAAATCTGCTCTTTCCTCACTCCTCTCTCTCTGTCAACTCTCTTCCCTATCAATACAAATAAGCTAAATCTAACTAAATCTCCCGATCCCTAAACTCTAAAACACTAACACTATCTCTGTCTATCTCTCTCTGTCTCTCTCTTTCCCTCACTCCTCTCTCTCTGTCAACTCCCTTCCCTATCAATGCCAATAAACTAAATCTAACTAAATCTCCCGATCCCTAACACTAACACTATCTCTCTGTCTATCTCTCTCTCTGTCTGTCTGTCTCTCTCTGTCTCTCTCAATCACTGTCTGTCTCTGCTCAAATCACGTACCTACTCCCACGATCAGAGCAGTGTTTCTGGGAGCTATTTATTTGTTTTGGTTTGATCACGTGGTTAACTGGTGGATTTCTGGTTAACCCTATGTGACCCAGACAAGTCAAGGACACCAAAAGATGCGGAAAAGCCCCCTCTATTGTAAAACCACTGAAAACCCAAAACGTGTCTAACGCGTCGACGGCCAACTGGACAAAGTAGCAATTGACGCGTTTTCGAGTCAACGGCAGTAAAAGAGTTAACAGACAGCCGCAAATAATGAATCGTCTTTAGATTAGGGCACATAATAACATCTACTAATGATTTATATATGGTATGAAAGTGTTACAAAGCATAAAAAAAACATGAACAAACATGGAGGTATACGTTACACTAATGACCTACAGTACAAGTAAAATTGATCATGCGGAAAGAATGATCTGCAGATAATTTGTAAATGTTTAATTTGCTTTATTTTTGTAGCCTGGCTCGTCATGATCATAGCTTTGATCAGTTCAAACAAAGACATAAGGGGCGGCCATAGCTGAATGGTCAGTGAGCCTGCCTAGGGAGCCAGAGGCCCTGGTTGCCCCAGGTTCAATTCCAGGCCAGGTCAGCATATGTGTCGATGAAATGAAATTTGTCCCTGAGCAAGACTCTTAACCCCTAATTGCTCACAGGTTCTCATTGGAAACAAGACCGCAGACTTTCATGAACGACCTGTTAAAAGGAATTATCCTTATCCTAGATCAAACATGTTCACCCTTCTTTGCCCCTCTGAGAGGATTGTTGTCCTCATTGAATGCATTTACATCTGTATTAAGAGATGTCCACTTGTGATCACCCAGAATGCAACTCGTGAACAGGCCCATTGAGACACACCAGGTTCACCTGGTGAGACAGTGACACATCTAATTGTAATCAATGACCACAGTTGCATGGATATAGGTCATTTTCTAAAGACAGCAATAATTCACAGGACTAAAGGAATGTTGCAGTGCAGGTGTGAAGTGGGTGAGGGAGATATTTCTAAAGACCTTGTAATTCTAGAGAACACAAGATGTTTGCCAAATAAGTGAAGATGCTGTGATGTACAATGAAGACTGTGAACAGAATATAGCAAACAGTCATGTCTTCGAAACACCAGGTTGTATTGTTCTGAAGGAATATTGAGCAATCGTGTAAAAAAGGAACTTTGATGGCCTATCTATCTTAATGGCTGCTTGAATAGCAAGATTGAGATGAGAGCAGGACATGAGAAATGGTTAGCAGTGATGAACGTTACAGAAAAAAGGTGAAATTAGATGTATATTTTACATTTCATATCGGAGATAGTTTGAGGTGAACTATTTATGTAATGTGTTTATGGTCACTTAATTCATTACATTCACAAAGCAGCCCACCACCAGTGTTTAGAACATAGAAAAAACGTAACTATACTTCAATGAAAACAACTTTGACAGAAAAATGCAAATATGAACCTTGACAATAAAACATCTAATTTGGTCAGCTGTTGCACCTTGACCTATCACCATGATATAAGGGTTAATAAGCAGAACATTTTACATTCCATCTTAAGACCTGACTCAGATGAGAACATTATTTCATATTCACTCATATATGAATTAATGAGTGAATACAACATTGTTGTCTGAAGATACTCATTCTCTGTTTACTGTACATACATTTCATAATACATTTATAAATAAATACATATTCATATATTTTATATTCATCGTATAGGAATTAAGACATATTTTAATTACATGAAGATTACAAATCCATTTATCCACAAATGGATGCTCTTGGTTCTCTTGTAACAAAGTCAACAGTTTCTAGAAGGTTTCTTGGATGGAGCATGTCTGGGGGAGGAGGGAGGGGTGGAGCATGTAGAAGTATGTTGGGTTGTGATTGGTGGAGAGATGATTGTATTGTTCTCTTTGTCCAATCATTCAAAGCCGTTACCGGTTCCAACCCAGGCTCTCTAGTATAAGAAGAGTTTGTAGTTGTAGTTTATCCACAACTCCTCCAGGATATCAATCATTTCTGATCATATCTGACTAGTGGACTAGTGGAATTCAGTCGAAGATGAACTCTCTCAACCCAACCAGAGACAGTTCTGCTGAACAGAAGGGACCCAAAGAAAATGGTATGTTACTTTTCTAGTATTAATATCCCTGCTCTGTTGTACTTACTGTATATTGCTTTACCTGTCAAGTTTAAAATTCAAAAGTAGACAAGCAGTCTCACTACTTGTCTCAATCTTATAATTTTTGTTTCATTTTAATTTGACCTGTACATTACATTAAGCTGTTCTAGGGAACAGCTTAATGTAATTTCTATCCCCGCCTATAAACCATATCTGCCTTGTCTTTCCGCAATCCAGTGTTGACTCGTCAGTCTGGCTTCCTTGTGCTACCAGCAGTGAATGAACAAAGAAGATTGGCTAAACCAAAACAGCACTGCTGTGATCAGTGTGGACAACACTTCAGTTGCATGTCCAAACTTAAAAGACATCAGAGAATTCACACCGGAGAGAAACCCTATGGATGTGATCAGTGTGGACAACAGTTCTGTCAAATGTCCACCCTTAAAATACACCAGAGAATTCACAATGGAGAGAAACCCTATGTATGTGATCAGTGTGGACAACACTTCAGTTGCATGTCCAAACTTAAAAGACATCAGAGAATTCACACCGGAGAGAAACCCTATGGATGTGATCAGTGTGGACAACAGTTCTCTCGAATGTCCACCCTTAAAATACACCAGAGAATTCACACCGGAGAGAAACCCTATGGATGTGATCAGTGTGGACAACAGTTCTCTCGAATGTCCACCCTTAAAATACACCAGAGAATTCACACTGGAGAGAAACCCTATGTATGTGATCAGTGTGGAAAACACTTCTCTTTGATGTCCACCCTTAAAACACACCAGGTAATTCACAATGGAGAGAAACCCTATGGATGTGATCAGTGTGGACACCACTTCTCTCTTATGGCCCGCCTTAAAACACACCAGAGAATTCACACTGGAGAGAAACCCTATGGATGTGGTCAGTGTGGACACCACTTCTCTATAATGGCCAACCTTAAAAGACACCAGAGAATGCACACTGGAGAGAAACCCTATGGATGTGAACAATGTGGACAGCACTTCTCTCTAATGGCCCACCTTAAATCACACCAGAGAATTCACACTGGAGAGAGACCCTATGGATGTGATCAGTGTGGACAACACTTCACTCAAATGTCCAGCCTTAAAACACACCAGCTAATTCACACTGGAGAGAAACCTTATGGATGTGATCATTGTGGACAACACTTCACTCAAATGTCCAGCCTTAAAACACACCAGCTAATTCACACTGGAGAGAAACCTTATGGATGTGATCATTGTGGACAACACTTCTCTCGAATGGCTCAACTTAAAAGACACCAGATAATTCACACTGGAGAAACAGTGTGAGAGTAACAACATATTTGTTTAATAAACACCAGATAATTCATACAGGATTGAAATCTTAATTTTGGTGAATGTGGAATTAATTTTACTTGGTAAGCAGCCTAAAATATCAGGCACGTACACATCAAAGATAAAAAAACAATGTTAACATTGTGACAATCACTTCATTAGAAATGATCAGAAACATGCAACATGGTGGCCAATTGTTGTTATTTTAAGCAGGTGTTTATTAAGTCTGCTGAGCTGTTATGAACCTATTACATGTTAGCATTGCAGTTATAGACAACAGACAGTTGTCTGTGTGTGGACATGTCTATAACATGTCCACACATAGATGTGTGGACATGTGTGTGTTATGATTATGAAAGTAATGATTAGAAAAGCACAGGTATGGTGGTGTCTGGTGTTGAAGCCGGTTAGTACAAATGACTTTATATATGTAGGCTTTCTTACTTATTGTATATTCCTGATTGCTGCTGTACATACCATACCTGTTTGAAATGGGTTTAGCATTTAGCTTTTAAAACTTCATTACACCTAGTTGTTGTATTGCATTGTTGTGTTATCACTGTCTTAGCTGAACATGTTCCATCAATATTTCACTTATTGTACCAAGTGCGTGACAAATAAACCCTTCTTGATTGATTCTGGATTTTTTTCCCTTCCTTTTTTCTTGTATGAAGAATTTTCAAAGTAATAATGATAAAATCACAGTAAGTTGGTGGGTTGTGGGGTGAATCAATATAGGAAAGGCTTCTTAAGATAATTTAAGGGGGGCTACAGTGAGATAATAATGATTAGTCTTCACTTCTGAACAAGGCACACAATAACGTCTGCATTATGCTTTATTCTTTACGAATGTCTTACAAATCATGTGCTATGAAAGATAATTCTAGTACTTGTTTTGTGTCTGCACTCATGAAAGCTATTGATGGAGTCCATGCATTTCAGAAGTTATTTATTTACCTTTTAGTAATAACATTATGTTACAAACCAAACAGATTAAGTAGATTAGACTCCCCTTCTTACCCCCTATTAGAGAGTAGATTATTGTCCTCCTCTTTGAGGGCATTTACACCTGTATTATGAGACACCACTTTTGATCGCCCAGGATGCAAATGGTGAACCGGCCCATCAACACCTAGGATGTATTGAAATGCAAAGTATGACCAGGTCTATGAGAACAGATGACTGTTCTGTACAAAACAACAACAGCCCTGTAGAGAACCAGACCACTATCTTCTATGTACTAAAGTGAAATCAATTTAAAGATTGAACTTACATTGCTTACTTAGTTTAATTCTAAAATTGTACAGGGGATGTTATACGTGTACACATCCAGATGTGAAGGAGTACTTTGTGTTCATGACTATTTCAGCCAGTAACATAACATATCCTTTCAGCTTAACCTTTACTGTACTACATGTACTATGTTTTCTATATTATATGCTTTAACTCTGACAGTGTCTATTCTTTTGGATGTATTATACTCGCTCCTGCTTTTACTTGACTCACGTTCACATGGACTACTGACTTGTAATGAATTCACTGATATAACCATTATTGTTAGACTGCACATATTACTCATATATACTCATGATATGTGAGACTGTTATAAATAATGTAAACAGTGATATGTACGAGCTATATAAGCATATACACACACAACCTGAATAGTCTATTACATCTACTCTATTATTACGTCTCTCGCGCGCGCGCACACACACACACACACACACACACACACACACACACACACACACACACACACACACACACACACACACACACACCACACATTTACACATGCACAGACATTCACAAAGGAGAGCCACTTGGAATTTGTGGTCCTAATGGACCCCCAACACAGTTTATTTGGTAGTGAGCAGAGTTGTTGAGTTGCATTCTGTAAAAGGCACGTAGATTCAAATGTCACATAGAGAGTAAAAGTATTGGGTTTTCTGTTCCTCAACATTGCTTGAATGTGTGTGTGTGTGTGTGTGTGTGTGTGTGTGTGTGTGTGTGTGTGTGTGTGTGTGTGTGTGTGTGTGTGTGTCAGCAGTTTAAACAGAGTGTGGTGTTCCTTAATGAGAACACAGGGGAGCACACACATACCAGATTATAAACAATTCATTGCAAACACTGGGTGCTTTAATGAGTCAGTGTTTTCTATACTTAGTGTTTGTGGTCTGATGACCAAAGTGGTTGAGGATTCTAGAGATAGAATACTGACTTCCCACACAGGTTTTTGTTCTTTGTTTTGCATTCCATTAAAGGCCCCTTTTTAACTTTATCTCCATACAATTGGTCCTCACTAATGCTCAGTATAAGATTAAAACATCTACTCACTCTACTTCTCATTGGTGGCTAAACCTGCCAACCAATGACCTCATCAATGGGGATTCCAAGCTAATAGAAACTACAGTCTTTCTATTCCTGGAAAGTTAGCATGCTGAAATAAAAGCCATTGCTCTTGCATTAATAATAATAAAATAGAATAGAAAGTGTGAAATCTTGTTAGACATGATGACAGAACCTAGCCTGGCCTGGCAATCTCTGTGTGGAACCTGCATTTCCGAGGGGCAAATAAAAAAAGAATGCCTCTGGTGATAAACCCGCCCCCATATTTTCATACTGGGCCCTGATTGGTCCCTCACAACGGAGGGAGAGAAATCCAATCTCTATTGAGAGGGGCCAGACCTAATCTGTCAAGGGCTTTTTCTTTTGCAATGGCAGATTTCTCTGGAACCAGGCTAGACCAAACCTGCCAACTGATGATGTCACTAGCAGGCAGGTTTCTAAACTGTCCACAGCCCTCCTCTGAGTGACTAGACAGAAATGGTGCCATCTTATAAGGACCATTTATATGAAGACAGGTTGAAAATGGGGTGAATTGGTCCTTTAAATAAACATGATGAATGGAGTTTGCGACACAAAACAGCAGCGTCAACGAATGATGTTTGACCATGACAAGCCAAGTTAGTAAGACGTAGAAAGAGCACAGCTGCTACTAGTTAGCTGACTGATGGCCTGTCTGTCAGCCCTCCTCCATTACTGTCAATGACACCATAGTTCCACAGGGAGACACCATCAGCACCTCATTTACACCGTAGACACATGACCACCCCACTGCTGACACCATGGACCTTCTGTAGTCTATACTCTCTCTCTCTCTCTCTCTCTCTCTCTCTCTCTCTCTCTTTATTTCTCTCTCTGTGTGTGTGTGTGTGTGTGTGTGTGTGTGTGTGTGTGTGTGTGTGTGTGTGTGTGTGTGTGTGTGTGTGTGTGTGTGTGTGTGTGTGTGTGTGTGTGTGCGTGCGTGCGTGAGTGTGCGTATTACGTGTAACATGGAACATTACGCACGTAATAATATGGAACAGAGTCATGTAATCACATTTTCATTTGGTGAAGTTGTACATTAAATATAGTTATATAGTTTACATGACACATCGCTCAATAAATGGTTTGTCTCTGTCAACTATTGTGTATCAAATATAAAACATTTAAAACACACATACTCTTGATATTGTATATACAGTAATGTAATCAATTCCATGGTGATTAGTCATGTACTGTAGCCATAGTAATAATATTGAATTTGAGCCTCCTGAAGACAGAAGTTCATAATATCCTCTGCAACACTCAGGGCCGCAAAAGATGCAGTAATGCTCTCAATCAAATTACAGTAGAAGTCGTTCTATTCATGGTGAAAAGCAAAGCTAAAATGACTTCTCAGTGCCACCTTAGGCCTGATAGAAATGCATCATCCCTACCTGCAAACTCTTCTCCAAAGCAGAATCAATGATAGTCATTATTTTCATATTTCCTCAGCCGTTTATCAGAATCAAAGTTTAATACTATGCAAACAGCTCTGCACACCAATCATCATCATGCTCTATTACAGCCTAATGTCAAATGAAATATGCCACAATTAAGGTTATGACTGATTAGGAATTGAAGTGTGGGTTAAAGGGTTGTAAAGACTAAGAGTGTCTTGCATTGTAATCATTCTTGTTTGTTTTATTATGCTATAGGGGATAATATTGGGCATGTCACATAAAAAAACACATGCCCTGAGTCATGCTAGAAGGATATTAATGTACCGTTTAGCTGGGGCTGCCCTCACCTAGCTGCTGTGTTTGCTACAATGTTATATTTTTTATACAACTAGATTCTGTCCAGAAAAAGACCAACGCAATACTGGCCGCTTCCCATCGTGGTGAAGTTAGTTTCCGCCTCAGGTTGAATATTCACCCAGCTAGATATTACGTCAGTAAAGTAAAAATCACACCCTGTGTGAAGGAAGCGGTGCCTTTGGGGCGGGGCTTAACTCATTTCAGTTCGTCCCTATTGGTCGTCTGAGTCCACGTACCAAATTTTTACTTGGTAGCATGCTGCGAACTTGAGTTATGGCTGTTTAAAGGCCAGCCAATGGGAAGACAGAGGGGGCGGGGCTTCAGCAATTCATGCTCATCCCTATTGGTGGTCCAAGTCCACATACCAAATTTGGACTTGGTGCCATGCTGCAAACTGGAGTTATAGCTGTTTAAAATCCCGTGCTCATCCCGTGCTCAAACGGGCGGACAGACATAACATACGCTGGGGTCCCTGGACAAAGGGGGCGGGGCTTCAGCAATTCATGCTCGTCCCTATTGGTGGTCCATTTCCACATACCAAATTTGGACTTGGTGCCATGCTGCAAACTGGAGTTATAGCTGTTTAAAATCCCGTGCTCATAACATACGACGGACATAACATACGCTGGGGGTCCCTGGACCCCTCTTTGATAACCAGTGGCACGTGTGGCCAATGAGAGGAGAGATGGCATAGGCAATCTCCAAGTCTGTGTGTGTGTGTGCGTGTGTTTGTATGTGTTGCTTCTTTGCCGTGCTCATCCCAGGCTCATACGGACATACGGACAAAGTCAAGTGTAGAACGGTGGGCACCGCTAAAAAATACATAAAATGTTTACTTAAGTACAGTACTTGAGTAAATATACTTAGTTACTTTACACACCACAGAGAGGAGGGATACTGGGCGGGGATTAGGAGAGTGTAACCGGAGAACAATGAAGCCAACGACCAATCATGCAAATGTTGTCGCTGCATGTTAAAACCACTCTCCACCCACAAGACCGACAGAAACACACACACAACACAGCTGTTTTTGTATTATGTAATTTAAACCACTTAATGATTCTAAAACGACTATCTTTTGGAATACAAACCTTCTTCAACATTCAAACTGTGTTAATGTGAAGAAAAATAACGAAAAAAAAAAACGTTTTCTACTGTTTCACAAGAGGCGACATGTGGCATTTATTTCTAGCAGCAGTCATATATTATGATTTCAGCTGTTACAATTGCAAACATGACCCGCTTTAATTACTTCAGTCTATATTAGTAGCTTTATAGTATGAAAATCCTATTGTTTTTTTAAGTCGCATGTATTTGTTTAAGTTCATAAAGATAACATAAGTATATCTAAATGCGTTTGAAATTAAATAAAATTGTAACTTTTCAGGATTCCAATTAAAAAATAGAGGACACTGCTATACATTCTACATGTCCTGCTCCCAGGTGCAATTAACAACTCTATCCATGTCCTCATGTGTGAGAGTCTCTCTACGTCCTTGTGTTATTCATTTCTCTATAGGAACCTCATTTGCACATGATTGCTCCAAATTCCTTCAGAACAAAAGAACCAGGTAGAAGAAATATCTTGAAAAAGTGTTAAGCATTAACATTGCAGGGTTGTTATTAAATCTCTCGAGAGTGGTAAGGATTTATATACGATTTACAAATGTCTTATGAATAATGTATTAAACATGAAATAATACTATATAGTCTTAACTCAAGAACAAGGCACAGAATAACGTCTGCAAATGGTTTATATATCCTCTACGAATGTCTTACAAATAATTTGCTAAACATGAAATATAAATCTAGTACTTGTTTTGTGTCTGCCCTCATGAAAGCCAGATAGTTTGCAACAGGTAAGTAAAAAGTCCACATTAACAGACAGTCGTAAATCATCATAACCTTTATAAATAATGAATTGTCTTTAGATAAGGGCACATAATAACATCTACTAATGATTTATATATACGGTATGAATGTTTTACATAATGTTAAACATGAGCAAACATGGAGGTATACATTCCACTAATGACCTACAGTACAAGTAAAATTGATCATGTGGAAAGAATGATCTGCAGATAATTTGTACATTTTTAATTTGCTGTATTTTTGTAGCCTGACTCATCGTGATCAGAGCTTTGATCAGTTCAAACAAAGAGGTGTCAAACATGTTCACCCTTCTTTCCCCCTCTGAGAGGATTGTTGTCCTCTTTGAATGCATTTACATCTGTATTAAGAGATGTCCACTTGTGATCACCCAGAATGCAACTCGTGAACATGCCCATTGACACACACCAGGGCCACCTGGTGAGACAGTGGCACATCTAATTGTAATCAATGACCACATTTGCATGGATATAAGTCATTTTATAAAGACAGCAATCATTCACAGGACTAAAGGAATGTTGCAGTGCCGGTGTGAAGTGGGTGAGGGAGGGAGATATTTCTAAAGACCTTGTAATTCTAGAGAACACAAGATGTTTGCCAAATGAATGAAGATACTGTGATGTACAATGAAGACTATGAACAGAATATAGCAAACAGTCATTCCTTCACCACACCAGGTTGTATTGTTCTGAAGGAATATTGAGCAATTGTGTAAAAAAGGAACTTTGATGGCCTATCTATATTAATGGCTGCTTGAATAGCAAGATTGAGATGAGAGCAGGACATGAGAAATGGCTAGCAGTGATGAACGTTACAGAAAAAGGTGAAATTAGATGTATATTTTACATTTCATATCAGAGATAGTTTGAGGTGAAATATTTATGTAATGTGTTTATGGTAACTTAATTCATTACATTCACAAAGCAGCCCACCACCAGTGTTTAGAACATAGAAAAAAAACGTAACTATACTTCAATGAAAACAACTTTGACAGAAAAATACAAATATGAACCTTGACAATAAAACATATAATTTGGTCAGCTGTTGCACCTTGACCTCTCACCATGATATAAGGGTTAATAAGCAGAACATTGTACATACCATCTTAAGACCTGACTCAGATGAGATAATTATTTCATATTCACTCATATATGAATTAATGAGTGAATACAACATTGTTGTCTGAAGATACTAATTCTCTGTTCTCTACTGTACATGCATTTCATAATACATTTATAAATACAGGGTGTCATATTCATATATTTTATATCCATCTTATAGGAATTAAGACATGCATTTGAATTACATGAATATTACAAATCAATGCATCCACAAATGGATGCTCTTGGTTTTCTTGTAACAAAGTCAACAGTTTCCAGAAGGTTGCATGGATGGAGCATGTATGGGCGAGGAGGGAGGGGTGGAGCATGTAGAAGTATGTTAGGTTGTGATTGATGGAGAGATGCTTGTATTGTTCTCTTTGTCCAATCATTCAAAGCCGTTACTGGTTCCACCCCAGGCTCTCTAGTATAAGAAGAGTTTGTAGTTGTAGTTTATCCACAACTCCTCCAGGATATCAATCATTTCTGATCATATCTGACTAGTGGACTAGTGGAATTCAGTCAAAGATGAACTCTCTCAACCCAACCAGAGACAGTTCTGCTGAACAGAAGGGACCCAAAGAAAATGGTATGTTACTTTTTCTACCTCCTTTCTAGTATTAATATCCCTGCTCTGTTGTACTTACTGTATATTGCTTTACCTGTCAAGTTTAAAATTCAAAAGCAGACAAGCAGTCTCACTACTTGTCTCAATCTTATACTTTGTGTTTCATTTTAATTTGACCTGTAGCTTTGCTGTAGATTATTTCTGCACTTTATTGCTGCTTTGCTTCCTTCGTTGTATCATTGTGTTGCTACTTGCTATATTATGTATATATGTATATGTATATGTATATGTATATGTATATGTATATGTATATGTATATGTATATGTATATGCATATGCATATATATATGTATATATATACCATGGTTGTCTTGTTCCAATTTTCTAGGGAACAGCTTAATGTAATTAAGTTGTACATTTCTATCCCGGCGTATAAACCATATTTGCTTTGTCTTTCCGCAATCCAGTGTTGACTCGTCAGTCTGGCTTCCTTGTGCTACCAGCAGTGAATGAACAAAGAAGCTTGGCTAAACCAAAACAGCACTGCTGTGATCAGTGTGGACAGCACTTCAGTTACTTGTCCAAACTTAAAAGACATCAGAGAATTCACACTGGAGAGAAACCCTATGGATGTGATCAGTGTGGACAACAGTTCTCTCGAATGGCCCACCTTAAAAGACACCAGATAATTCACAATGGAGAGAAACCCTATGGATGTGATCAGTGTGGACAACACTTCTCTGAACTGTCCACCCTTAAAAGACACCAGAGAGTGCACACTGGAGAGAAACCCTATGGATGTGGTCAGTGTGGACAACACTTCTCTGAGATGTCCACCCTTAAAAGACACCAGCGAATGCACACTGGAGAGAAACCCTATAGATGTGGTCAGTGTGGACAACACTTCTCTCTAAAGGCCCACCTTGAAAGACACCAGAGAATTCACACTGGAGAGAAACCCTATGGATGTGAACAATGTGGACAACACTTTTCTCGAATGGCCCACCTTAAAACACACCAGAGAATTCATACTGGAGAGAAACCCTATGGGTGTGAACAGTGTGGACAACACTTCTCTCAAATGTCCACCCTTAAAACACACCAGAGAATTCACACTGGAGAGAAACCCTATGGATGTGAACATTGTGGTCAACACTTCTCTCAATTGTCCAGCCTTAAAACTCACAGAAGAATTCACACTGGAGAGGCACTATAGCTATGAACAGTGTGGGAGTAACTTTAAGACAACATATTTGTTAAAGAAACACCAGATAATTCACACAGGATTGAAATAATTGTGGTCAATGTGGAATTACTTCTTAAGCAGCCTAAAATGTCAGGCACACACACATCAAAGATTTAAAAAAAAAAAATCACACCCAGTGTGAAGTGGGCGGTGTGTGGTCATCACAACATGACTTACTTTTTTTTTAAAAGGATAAATTACTTTTTTTAAAGTCCATACTGCTATTCATAGGGCTGCACATGTGTTTCGCTAGCCAATCACAGTCCTGAATTTGCAAAGTCAGCCAATCACATTACAGTTAGTGGTGATGACACTAGCTGTAATGTGATTGGCTGACTTTGCAAAAGTATCAATTTGCATTAACAATGGAAGGGTTAGGGGGTATACAAATATTTTGGTCGGTGTCCAAAACTCACACCGCCCCAAAAATGTTAACAGTGTGACAAGCACTTCATTAGAAAGGATCAGCAACATGATGACCCATTTGTAATGTTTCCATTCTATGATCATACACCAAGCATACAACGACGTGCGTTCAATGGGCTTTATTATCAAGCTTGCTCATACAGAGTGCTGATACTGAATGAATGAATCACTTCCTGCTTATAGCAGTGTCCAACAGGTGGCGTAGTGGCACAAGTCATCAACATTTGCTGAACGTCATACCATTGTTGTTGTTTTGTTTGAGTTTGAGTTTTTACAAACTCAGACGCTTGTAACGCCTCAATCCGAGGTGAGTTGTGAATGTGGTGATATATCTGCTGTCTGGATGAAGCTCTAGCTGGTGGTATCCAGCTCTCAGATCCAATTTGGAGAACACAGTTGCTCCATTCAACTCATGCACCACGTCATCCATCGTGGGAGTGATGTGACGTTCTCTTTCTATGGCTGTGTTAGCTTGGCGCATGTCGACACAGATTCTGACCTTGTCTGGGGCTTTAGGCTTGGGAGCCGCAGCAATAGGTGAGACCCATGGTGTGGGGCCAGTGACCTCCTCAATGATGTCATCTGCTTCCAATTTACGAAGCTCATCCTCAACCTTCTGAGTTTTATCTGACAGTCATTCAGTTGTCCTATGCCTTGAAACAGCTCAGGATGGCTTGCGACCAGCTCATCTGCAACTGTGCAACACTGTGGTGTGGATGAGACTGTGGTGACTATTTTAATCAGACCCAGTGCTTTGGATGTCTTGTAGCTCAGAATATTGAAACAGTCACCTTTAATGACAAAGAATGTGCATTGTGCCATCTTCTGTCCTTTCTCCACACTGCACTTGAACTCACCACTCATGGGTAAGGGAACATCGGAGCGGAAGGGGTAAATCTTGGTTGTAGTGGAGCTGAGTTGTGGACGTGGCATCAGTTTATCAAAACTTTTCTCACTGATGCAGTTTGCTGATGCTCCTGAATCAATCAGAACAGACATGCTACTGCCATTCAGCATGACCTGGGTCTGTGGCAACTCTGAAATCGTGTCAGCATCAACTACAAACACATAGCCATCATCACTACTGGAGGAGCCACGCTCTGTTTGCTCATCTGCAGTCTTTGTTACGTGATGGACCTTCTTTGGGTCATATCTGGCTTTGTTTTGTGGTCGTCTTGAGTTGGTGTCTTTGGATGTTGAACGGCACTGACTTGCAAAATGATTTAATTTACCACAGGCTCTACATTCCTTGTTTTTAGCTAGGCATTCACCATCATGGGGATATTTACCTCCACAGTTCCTGCATTGGTTGGAAGTGGAACGTTTTTCGGGCCATCTGCTGCTCTTTGGATGCCTTGTCTGATCCAGTGCGTTGACTGCAGCCGCAGCGCCTCTCTCTATGCCAGATGCATGCATCTCAGACAGTTCCAGTGTACTTCCATGGTCAAGGAGCTCCCCTAGTGTTAGGTCAGGTTCCCTCAGTCCCTTTCTGCGTAGCCTGTATGATGTACAGCTCTGTATGATTTGTGTTTTAATCTCTGCATCAACAGCTGCAAACTCACAGTTTTTAGCCAACATCCTCAGCCTGGTGTTATAACTGTCCAGATTTTCTCCTAGTTCTTGCATGGCTTTTCTGAAGATATACACTTGGTACTGAACATTTTTATTTGGTGAGAAATAGCCAGATAACTTCTGCTCTGTGGCAGCATAATCATCATCGTCTGCTGCTAACGTGTCATAGATATCATGCACACGTTCTCCTGCTATGTGTAGCAACAATGCTTTCAGCCTAGCATCTCCAGTAATATTCATTGCAGTTGTATAATTTCCAAACCTTTGCACCCATTTGGTCCAGCGTGGTCCAACAGAGCTCGGATCTGTTTCGGTGTCAAAGGGTAGAAGAGCTGTGTGTGATGCCAAAGACATGCTTGAGGTCTCTTAAGTGCAGTTGTTTGTTAGCCGTTAGCATTAGCGTCCTTTGTTTATGTCCGTTTGACTTTTCTCCGTCGTCTTTTTTCTTTCTTTCTTCACAACATGTATTTTCCGTTTACACCTCGTCGCCAATGTAATGTTTCCATTCTATGATCATACACCAAGCATACAACGACGTGCGTTCAATGGGCTTTATTATTGAGCTTGCTCATACAGAGTGCTGATACTGAATGACTGAATGAATGAATCGCTTCCTGCTTATAGCAGTGTCCAACAGGTGGCGTAGTGGCACAAGTCATCAACATTTGCTGAACATCATACCATTGTTGTTGTTTAAAGCAGTTGTTTATTAAATCTGCTGAGCTGTTATGAACCTATTACATGTTAGCATTGCCGTTATAGATGTGTGGACATCTATAATATAACGTGTTAACACTGTGCACAAGAATGCTACTCAGACCAAAGTCCTTGCAGTGGTGGCCCAAGATAAACAAAATATAGTGGTTGAAGACAACCACTATTTAATAATGTGTTAACACACATTGTAGTGCATGTAGTTTTCAAAGTAATGATTAGAAAAGCACAGGTGTTGAATGTCTGGTGTTGAAGCCAGTTAGTACAAATGACTTTATGCTTTCTTACTTATTGGATATTCCTGATTGCTGCTATAGATACCATACGTGTTTGAAATAGGTTTAGAATACTTGCTTTTGTAACTGTACTTATTGGCTATTGTTTCCTTATATAATGTTTTTTTTTAAAACTTCATTTCACCTAGTTGTTATATTGCATTGTTGTGTTATCACTGTCTTTGCTGAACATGTCCCATCAATATTTCACTTTTCTTACCAAGTGAGTGACAAATAAACTCTTCTTGATTGATTATTGATTTTTCCCCTCCATTTTTCTTGTATGAAGAATTGTCAAGGTAATAATGATAAAATCACAGTAAGCTGGTGTTTGCTGGTGCTACCAGTGCACTAAACATTACCATAATGTAATTTAGAACAAGGCACACAATAACGTCTGCAAATGGTTTATATTATTTTCAAATGTCTTACAAAACATTTGCGTCAAGAGTTGTCAAAGTAATAATTATTACTATACTATATACTATATCAATTTGTCTATAAATAAGGACTGGAATGTCTCACATCTCTCAATAGAAACAACTTCATTGGAATTGGGAGGGCAGTGGATAAGATAGTTATTGGTTCTGAATAGTAATTTGGTGTGTTGAGGGTTTGCAGCAATGAGATGTGAGAAATCTATGTTTTTACTTTACAAGTACTTTATAACACTTTACAAGCTCTTTCATGGCATCAAAATTGCTGCACAATTTAGAAGCTTTCCATTTACGTTCAGCACATCTACATGTCCTTCCAGTCACGGTCGTTAACCCAGGGTGGTGGGTGAATCAATATAGGAAAGGCTTAAGATAATTTAAGGGGGGCTACAGTGAGATAATAATGATTAGTCTTCTTGCTTTATTCTTCACAAATGTCTTACAAATCATTTGCTATGAAAGATAATGCTAGTACTTGTTTTGCGTCTGCACTCATGAAAGCTATTGATGGAGTCCATGCATTTCAGAAGTGTGTCTATTTATTTACCTTTTAGTAATACCATTATGTTACAAAACAAACAGATTAAGTAGATTAGACTCCCCTTCTTTCCCCCTATTAGAGAGTAGATGATTGTCCTCATCTTTGAGGGCATTTACACCTGTATTATGAGACACCACCTTTGATCGCCCAGGATGCAAATGGTGAACCGGCCCATCAACACCTAGGATGTATTGAAATGCAAAGTATGACTAGGTCTATGAGAACAGATGACTGTTCTGTACAAAACAACAACATCCCTTTAGAGAACCAGACCACTATCTTCTATGTACTAAAATGAAATCAATTTAAAGATTGAATTTACATTGCTTACTTACTTTAATTATAAAAGTGTACAGGGGATTATATACCTGTACAAGTCCAGATGTGAAGGAGTACTTTGTGTTCATGACTATTTCAGCCAGTAACATAACATATCCTTTCAGCTTAACCTTTACTGTACTACCTGTACTATTAATAATCATGTTTTCTATATTATTATGCTTTAACTCTGACAGTGTCTATTCTTTTGGATGTATACTCGCTCCTGCTTTGACTTGACTCACGTTCACATGGACTAATAGGATGTACTGACTTGTAATGCATTCACTCATATAACCATTATTGTTAGACTGCACTCAGATACTCATACTATTACTACTACTAGTATTATACTGTGAATACGACTATTATACTGTGGTTTCTCTCACACTGGAGAGAAACCTTATGGATGTGACCAGTGTGGACAACACTTCACTCACACAAATGTCCAACCTTAAAACACACTGTGGCAGTGTGCCGCGTTTTGAGCTTGTAGATCTGCTATTTTTGCTATTTTTTTGTGTGACATAGAATGGCCCAACAGTATATGCAATGTAGCCCTCTGGAGTGAGTGTGGAAATGTAGTGACCCCTCCATCATCAAAGTTGCCCACCCCTGCTCTACACCTCTGACTGCAGGCATAGCAATGCTATACAAAAAATGCTCTGAAAAGTCACTTCAAATTACAACAGCTCACCAAGAGGACATGCACAGTTTTGTCAGATAGTGAGAAGAGGCCCACCTTATTCTTAGGGTTAGAAAGATGTTAAAAAGAAAACAGCCGGGTTAACTCACTCTGGATTAAAGGTCAAGGTGGTCCCCTCGTACAAATTGGTGTTTATGTGGAAAGCAAGCTGCACTGGAAGGAGAAAACAGAGTCATATGAGAGGATCAGTCTAGATCGTTTTTCCTCAGGAAGCTCAGGTCAGCAGGTCTATTTTATATGTCTTTGATCAAGGTATTGGCTGCCTAATGGCTGAGGACAGGAACAGGATCAGTAAATTGATCAAGGAGGCAGGATGTATTATTGGTGTGACCCCAGATTCTCTGGAGGGCATTACGGAGTAGAGAACCACAAGGAAGGTTAGGATGGATCTGTCACATGCATCTGTGAAAAAAAAATCGTGAAAATGTTGCAAATGCAAAATCTTTGAATATATATATTTTTAAAGCGGACATTTTAAACTCTGTTAGTTAGTTCTGGGGGTCCCTGGAACAAAATATTTTGATATGGGGGGTCCACGGCCATATAGTGATATTATAGCAACATAGGATTTCGAAGACATTTGTAGAATCCCCCAGAAGCAAAGATTTGTGTTAAATATTTTCGCTAAAATATATTGTGTCGAGGTTACTTTTCTATTATGTGGACACACACATGGATTTCTGATGGTGGAGGCGAGTGGGTAATGATGCCACAACAAGGAAATATCCAGTACTTTCTTTACTTGCGGAACGGCAGGTTTACAGGACATCAGCACAGCTACCGGCCGGTTCAAGTCGCCCATGAAGAAGTGGGGCCTGACAGACAGCGCAGTATGCGAGTGTGGCGAGCCTGAGCAGACTGCCGACCACATCATCACCACCTGTCCTCTGTACAGACCTCCTTCAGAGGACGGCCTCTTCCAAGTGAGACCAGAGACATTGGCGTGGCTTTGCGACACTGAGCTGGACATATGACGATGATACACGAAAGAAGAAGAAGCACAGGTACGTTGATAAACACACACAATAACTGTAATACGTGTCTTTGGTTGTCAGTCCGTGGCTCCCGAGTAGAGGCGGAGGATAATTCACTCAGACGTCTTTACACTTTGGAAACCGGAACACAACTGACTCAAACAGGCGGGCTGCACAGATACACAACAGAACCTCTGGTTCCCGAGAGCCAATACGAACACATTATACTCAGCAGCACACAAACTATAAGCTGGCAGCAACTCAGATGCTGGGGATAGGTTGGCATTTGTTCCCGCGTTACAATATATATATATATTTAAAGATTTGCACACATTTTCCACGATTTTTTGCAAAAAAAATGTAGATCTACAAGCTCATAGCGCGGCACGGTGAAAGGCAAGAGAGTTAGAGACATTGTGCAAACAAATGGAAGATTTCAACTAACAACTCAGAATTTGTGACACAGGAAGCCTTCCCAGATAGCAAAAAGGCATTAATTCAATGTTGGATTTTGGTCAGATTGGTTATTTTTGGTTGAGGTTGAAAAAGCTATGTTGATTCAATGTTTAATTACAGATACCATTTCAACATTTGAAAAAATGTTGTTGAATCAGATGATGGTTTTTCAATGTTGAAATGCCCAACAATGAATTGACATGGTTTCAACGTGTAGTGCTGATATCCCCTCCCTTCCCCCTCGCACCCCCTCCACTGCCAGAAGATTGTTGTCACATCACAGCTCACAAGACCAGCTAGATCTCACGGGACTTGAGTTCAAGGAAACATTGGCGCAAATTGAGGCTTTTTGACAACTTCACAAATACTAGTTCGAGACAAACTGGTAAGTCCTTTACAATATAATGTATTATGTCATTCATATACCATCATCTGGCTGTCATCGTTTGACTAAAAGTTAACTTGTGAATTATTGCCGTGGTAACTACAGTGGAGACCTGAGCTTGTTAGCTAGCATGCTAGCTAGTAATAGTTAGCTGGTACGTGAGTTCTTATGGGAATACATTGTATTATCCCGTTCAGATACCATCATCTGGCTCAGCTGTGTTCCGTCAGCAGAAATAACGGAGCAGAAATAAGACTTCCGGTTGATGATCCCTTCAGAATAAGAGTACCTTCTAGAGTAAAAAGAAACCATTGAAAACCATTGAAAAACGGTTCATTTGCACATTAAAACTATAAATTAAGCATTTAAACGAAGCTATACAACACATATTATGTTTCTGTGTAACAAAAACGTTTTTTAAAAGATAAAAAATGTATCTAAATGGATAAATGTTGTTCAATGGAGTGCATAGCCTATAGAAATTGGACACTGGACCGGAGACGGACACGTGTGCCAACACTTGTGACATACTGACGCGTTCGGGGAGACCCCCTCTACAACGCCAAACTCTCCGCTAAGCGGCACAGGTGTAAAAAAAAGTGTGGCGGACCGTCCAGTGAGGTCAGAGGTCAGAAAAGTGCCGTTTACAGTACATAGCCTATACAAATTGGACACTGGACAGGAGACGGACATGTGTGCCAACACTTGTGACATACTCACGCGTTCGGGGAGACCCCCTCTACAACGCCACACTCTCCGCTAAGCGGCACAGGTGTAAAAAAAAGTGTGGCGGACCGTCCAGTGAGGTCAGAGGTCAGAAAAGTGACGTTTTCAGTGCGTAGCCTATACCAATTGGACACTGGACCGGAGACGGACACGTGTGCCAACACTTGTGACATACTCACGCGTTCGGGGAGACCCCCTCTACAACGCCACACTCTCCGCTAAGCGGCACACGTGTAAAAAAAAGTGTGGCGGACCGTCCAGTGAGGTCAGAGGTCAGAAAAGTGCCGTTTACAGTGCGTAGCCTATACCAATTGGACACTGGACCGGAGACGGACACGTGTGCCAACACTTGTGACATACTCACGCGTTCGGGGAGACCCCCTCTACAACGCCACACTCTCCGCTAAGCGGCACAGGTGTAAAAAAAAGTGTGGCGGACCGTCCAGTGAGGTCAGAGGTCAGAAAAGTGCCGTTTTCAGTGCATAGCCTATACAAATTGGACACTGGACCGGAGACGGACACGTGTGCCAACACTTGTGACATACTGACGCGTTCGGGGAGACCCCCTCTACAACGCCAAACTCTCCGCTAAGCGGCACAGGTGTAAAAAAAAGTGTGGCGGACCGTCCAGTGAGGTCAGAGGTCAGAAAAGTGCCGTTTACAGTACATAGCCTATACAAATTGGACACTGGACAGGAGACGGACATGTGTGCCAACACTTGTGACATACTCACGCGTTCGGGGAGACCCCCTCTACAACGCCACACTCTCCGCTAAGCGGCACAGGTGTAAAAAAAAGTGTGGCGGACCGTCCAGTGAGGTCAGAGGTCAGAAAAGTGACGTTTTCAGTGCGTAGCCTATACCAATTGGACACTGGACCGGAGACGGACACGTGTGCCAACACTTGTGACATACTCACGCGTTCGGGGAGACCCCCTCTACAACGCCACACTCTCCGCTAAGCGGCACACGTGTAAAAAAAAGTGTGGCGGACCGTCCAGTGAGGTCAGAGGTCAGAAAAGTGCCGTTTACAGTGCGTAGCCTATACCAATTGGACACTGGACCGGAGACGGACACGTGTGCCAACACTTGTGACATACTCACGCGTTCGGGGAGACCCCCTCTACAACGCCACACTCTCCGATAAGCGGCACAGGTGTAAAAAAAAGTGTGGCGGACCGTCCAGTGAGGTCAGAGGTCAGAAAAGTGCCGTTTTCAGTGCATAGCCTATACAAATTGGACACTGGACCGGAGACGGACACGTGTGCCAACACTTGTGACATACTCACGCGTTCGGGGAGACCCCCTCTACAACGCCACACTCTCCGCTAAGCGGCACAGGTGTAAAAAAAAGTGTGGCGGACCGTCCAGTGAGGTCAGAGGTCAGAAAAGTGACGTTTTCAGTGCGTAGCCTATACCAATTGGACACTGGACCGGAGACGGACACGTGTGCCAACACTTGTGACATACTCACGCGTTCGGGGAGACCCCCTCTACAACGCCACACTCTCCGCTAAGCGGCACACGTGTAAAAAAAAGTGTGGCGGACCGTCCAGTGAGGTCAGAGGTCAGAAAAGTGCCGTTTACAGTGCGTAGCCTATACCAATTGGACACTGGACCGGAGACGGACACGTGTGCCAACACTTGTGACATACTCACGCGTTCGGGGAGACCCCCTCTACAACGCCACACTCTCCGATAAGCGGCACAGGTGTAAAAAAAAGTGTGGCGGACCGTCCAGTGAGGTCAGAGGTCAGAAAAGTGCCGTTTTCAGTGCATAGCCTATACAAATTGGACACTGGACCGGAGACGGACACGTGTGCCAACACTTGTGACATACTCACGCGTTCGGGGAGACCCCCTCTACAACGCCACACTCTCCGCTAAGCGGCACAGGTGTAAAAAAAAGTGTGGCGGACCGTCCAGTGAGGTCAGAGGTCAGAAAAGTGCCGTTTACAGTGCGTAGCCTATACCAATTGGACACTGGACCGGAGACGGACACGTGTGCCAACACTTGTGACATACTCACGCGTTCGGGGAGACCCCCTCTACAACGCCACACTCTCCGCTAAGCGGCACAGGTGTAAAAAAAAGTGTGGCGGACCGTCCAGTGAGGTCAGAGGTCAGAAAAGTGCCGTTTTCAGTGCGTAGCCTATACCAATTGGACACTGGACCGGAGACGGACACGTGTGCCAACACTTGTGACATACTCGCGCGTTCGGGGAGACCCCCTCTACAACGCCACACTCTCCGCTAAGCGGCACAGGTGTAAAAAAAAGTGTGGCGGACCGTCCAGTGAGGTCAGAGGTCAGAAAAGTGCCGTTTTCAGTGCGTAGCCTATACCAATTGGACACTGGACCGGAGACGGACACGTGTGCCAACACTTGTGACATACTCACGCGTTCGGGGAGACCCCCTCTACAACGCCACACTCTCCGCTAAGCGGCACAGGTGTAAAAAAAAGTGTGGCGGACCGTCCAGTGAGGTCAGAGGTCAGAAAAGTGCCGTTTACAGTGCGTAGCCTATACCAATTGGACACTGGACCGGAGACGGACACGTGTGCCAACACTTGTGACATACTCGCGCGTTCGGGGAGACCCCCTCTACAACGCCACACTCTCCGCTAAGCGGCACAGGTGTAAAAAAAAGTGTGGCGGACCGTCCAGTGAGGTCAGAGGTCAGAAAAGTGCCGTTTTCAGTGCGTAGCCTATACCAATTGGACACTGGACCGGAGACGGACACGTGTGCCAACACTTGTGACATACTCACGCGTTCGGGGAGACCCCCTCTACAACGCCACACTCTCCGCTAAGCGGCACAGGTGTAAAAAAAAGTGTGGCGGACCGTCCAGTGAGGTCAGAGGTCAGAAAAGTGCCGTTTTCAGTGCATAGCCTATACAAATTGGACACTGGACCGGAGACGGACACGTGTGCCAACACTTGTGACATACTCACGCGTTCGGGGAGACCCCCTCTACAACGCCACACTCTCCGCTAAGCGGCACAGGTGTAAAAAAAAGTGTGGCGGACCGTCCAGTGAGGTCAGAGGTCAGAAAAGTGCCGTTTACAGTGCGTAGCCTATACCAATTGGACACTGGACCGGAGACGGACACGTGTGCCAACACTTGTGACATACTCACGCGTTCGGGGAGACCCCCTCTACAACGCCACACTCTCCGCTAAGCGGCACAGGTGTAGAAAAAAGTGTGGCGGACCGTCCAGTGAGGTCAGAGGTCAGAAAAGTGCCGTTTACAGTGCATAGCCTATACAAATTGGACACTGGAGTTATTGATAGATATGTGTGGATACTCCCACAAAACAGACATGGCTATGGACAAGCCTTGCTTCTACTTCAGTTTCCCAGTTTGTCATCAGTATAAAATTTCAATACCATTAATAAAGGCACACACCAACATCTTGTTCTGTGTCTCTCTCCGTTCCTGAGATATGACTGATGTAACATTGACTGTGACCATGATTGTGAACTTGAGCCATTTTATAGGGCAGCCTAGAGATCATTTCTACCAAGTTCCATGAAAATCTGCAACTCTCTTCTACACTATTATTTTGTGTTATTGTGCTTGTCATAATTAGAAACAATTGCTGGCTGTATAGGCTATTAAACGCTGACTCAAGTAACAGTCTTGCTCACTCAGAGTCAAAGTCAAATGACGGTGATAGGTATTACTATATAAACTAATGCGAGAACTGCAGTATATTTAACACAACCCCAATTTGACTCCAGTAAACAACACTGTCATTTAACATTAAAGGGATAGTTCACCCCCAAAATGACTTTTTTCTATTGATTATACACCCCATGGTGACTTGAATTCATGGAGATTTTTTTAGTTTTTGTCGCATTCCTAAGCCAATAATATGATGACCGGCGGCAGCTAATGGCGTCTCCTACCATTAGCATCTTTACGCCGGTTATCAAATTATTGGCTTAGGAATGCAACAAAAACAAAAAAATCTACATGAATTCAAGGCTTTATGGGGTGTGTAATTGATAGAAAATAAGTCATTTTTTGGGTGAACTATCCCTTTACAATAGTGTATACATTTTGTAAGTGACTATGTAGTGACGTTAGGTAAGTGACTATAGCAGAACCCCACAATTTTTAACATTCACAATTATAAAGAATATAAATAATGAATGAAAATAAACTTTTTAAGTGCATACTTTTAGTGGCATGTCTATTACATGTGTACCAGCTTAATATCAATCAGGTAATGGATGTGGAGCCATTTCAAAATGTGTGACATTTTCAAAGAGAACTCAAGAGGGATTTATTTGTCACTTACTCAATACAGGTACAAGCAGTGAAATGTTGGGACCTGTTTCTACAGAGATTGTGCTAACACAACCAATGTATTTTTAAAATTATAGATAACAGAAATAAAATTAAAGTACAGATGGAATGGTATGTATGATAAACCTCTTAAAACATGTATGATAATCTGTAGCAGCAGTGCCAAATGTGCAAAAATAGAAGACAGCAACGCATTGCAGGCTTGCAGGCTTATGCAAAGGCTAAAATGTAATTAGATACCATGTTATGTAGACAGATGCCAGGCCATTGTTGACCTGCCATCCTATAGTTTGAATAGTTTCAATGTAGAGATTATAGATTTTTTGGGGGGATAGGAAGCTGTTCGACTGATGATTCTTGGTTTACATATGATCCTAGATTACTATTTCTATGCATTTGATGTATTACCTTGCTTACTGTAAATCGCTCTGGATTAAGAGCGTCTGCTAAATGCCTAAATTATAAATCGCATTGTGAGCTTGTATCGCCTATTTTAACTATTTTAAAATAGTCCCAGTCCCACACGTACAGTCCCAGTCGGCAAAGTGTCACCTGGTACTACCAGGTGACCAATTGACACTTATTTGCACAATGTGCACTGACAAGTGATTCTGACGTATATCTGTATGCAAATCGTCTATTTTCACTATTTCAAAAATGTTTTAGAGGGGGTCTGAAAATGACTGTTTTCTGACCCCTGACCTCACTGGACGGCCCGCCACTTTTCAAAATACACCTCTCCCGCTTAGCGGAGAGTGTGGTGTTGTAGAGGGGGTCTCCCTGAACGCGTGAGTATGTCACAAGTGTTGGCACACGTGTCCGTCTCCAGTCCAGTGTCCACTATTGTCTGAAAACGGCACTTTTCTGACCTCTGACCTCACTGGACGGTCCGCCACACTTTTTTCTACACCTGTGCCGCTTAGCGGAGAGTGTGGCGTTGTAGAGGGGGTCTCCCTGAACGCGTGAGTATGTCACAAGTGTTGGCACACGTGTCCGTCTCCGGTCCAGTGTTCAATTTGTATAGGCTATGCACTGTAAACGGCACTTTTCTGACCTCTGACCTCACTGGACGGTCCGCCACACTTTTTTTTTACACCTGTGCCGCTTAGCGGAGAGTGTGGCGTTGTAGAGGGGGTCTCCCCGAACGCGTGAGTATGTCACAAGTGTTGGCACACGTGTCCGTCTCCGGTCCAGTGTCCACTATTGTCTGAAAACGGCACTTTTCTGACCTCTGACCTCACTGGACGGTCCGCCATACTTTTCTTTACACCTCTTCCGCTTAGCGCCGAGTGTGGCGTTGTAGAGGGGGTCTCCCTGAACGTGTGCGTATGTCAAAAGTGCTGGCGCCAACAGCCGTCTCCTGTCCAGTGTCCAGTATTGTCTGAAAATGGCACTTTTCTTACCTCAGGCCGCACTGGGCGGCCTGCCACTTTCCTTTTTTTACAAATTATCTCTCAAATGTTCACCAGCATTCTGTACTGGTCTGTATCCATTTTCTATCAAGTTTATGGGCGCTCAGTTATGGAGAAGTACACACACACACACACACACACACACACACACACACACACACACACACACACACACACACACACACACACACACACAAACTACAAATTTACTAATATTTCTGTCCTCTATCTTTTTTATGCTGTGTTTCCATGTTGTATATATGTTGTTAAATAATATACATTTTTAATGATTTTTTTCTGATTACATTTGTATTTGTATTGTATTTTAGTTTTTAAATAGGTGAGATCAACTTTATAAACCCCAAATTATTCTTTTTTTTTAATCTCACCTGCACTATCTACTATTATTATTTGTAGCATATTTTGTGGTCTCTTTTATCATTGTTTATTTGCTTCTGCAATAAACAATATTATATCATCATCATTTTCCAAGAGTGACCTGGCCTAGAGTCAGCATTATTACAACAATGGACAAACAATACAAAAACAATACATATATATATAACACACACAAATCAATATCCAGTTAAAGTGCAAAACAGTGCTAAGTGCACATTTAATGGGGGTCAATAGCCAATTTCAAACTGGAACAACCATTTAAAAAGACATACTGTACATCATAAATGTATTTTTTAAATACAATTGTGTCTTTTTTTTTAAACTTGCCACTTAGAAGTGTTTTAGTATGAGCCATTTAAAAGGCATACATCATAAATGTATTTTTAAATTAGATTTGTGTCTTTTAAAAAACATAAAAAATTCACGATCTTATTTTGAAGGCAACCGGAACCCTTATTTCTGCTAGGTCGAAAACCGGAAGTCCAATTTCTGCTGACGGAACGGAGCTATCTGGCTCTCATCTTTTGACTCAATGTTAACTTTGTGCCGTCCGGAGTTTGTAGCTTGTGCTAGTAAATAGCAATGCATATTATTACAGTAGCTAGCATGCAAGCTAACGTTAGCCCGCCATTTTCTTAGCATGTGTTGTGATTAAAATGTACTTTCATTTGTTTATCCGTGTGTATAAAATAATGGATTATTAGCGTTTTTAACTGTTGCATTAGCATTGTTGTAACCAGCACCACTGTGAAGCAGTTCGTTCATTTAATAATGGTGAACTAACATGGCAGAGTGCATGGTGCTAACTAGTGTTAAACCAACCAGTATCAATTCACTTTGCCGGAAGCACTTCCGGTCTCGACCGGATACGGAAATCCATCCGTGTTATTATATGTGTGTATTCGAAAATGTACCGGATATAGGAGGCGGGATCTAGAGCATAATATAATCCAGGCTTTCCAAGGTTAGCTAATGGAAAAAACGTAATACTTCGTGTAATCCTTTTGGCCAATGCCCATTTTAATGAAGGCACAGTCAAGCTTTTACTACACTGAGGCAATTTAGCCTGGGCATAAATGTGGGAAAAAAGCAGTGGTGGAAGAAGTAGCCTAATCAGATATTTTACTTATAGTAAAGTTAGTTCATATTTTTTGAGTATTTTCTGTAGGAAAATACCATTAATGTAGTGGTTGCAAAGGTATTAATTGATTGCCCGAGTCCCGTGGTCAGAGTTATGGTCCGTTTCTGATAAATATGAATGTAGTTCCGGTAGATTAGTAGATTTGGTGGGGGCCGCTCATTAAAAATAAATAAATTAAAACCTGTTGACCTATTTCTACCATTAGGCGGCTGCAGTTATGATTTGACCCCCAAAAAATTGCAACAAAAGGTTTCTCAATGGTTTATTGTAGTATCAGTTGTACTTAATAACATATCAAAAGTTTACCAAAATCGGACCACTAGAAAGGTCCGATTTTCAAAATGGCCGCCGCCAGATCCTTGAAATACCATTACTCCTTCATTATTCATCCTAGACAAGTATTTTTTGTTGCCTAACCCCATGTTTTGGTTATCTTGGATCTAATTAGCATAATATAAATTATAGTCAAGTAATTACAAGTATACAATTTTAAAGCAATTGGTTATAAGCATGGTTATAAGCATATTTAACAATGTAATTGGACATTTCTCCACGGACATTTTCTACGTGCCATAATGCCCAGGATTGGTGAATTCATCACTACATGAATTCACATTCTGTTGAAGCTTTCAGGAGATTTCTCTTGATAACAATAAGGATTAAATTAATTATTACTGGGTGGTACTGTGACATTTGTAAAAACATGGCTGTAACTGACAGACTGGGAATGTTACCCAAATCTTGGAAGAAATTCCTTACAGAGAAGTTTCTTCACTATTTTGTTTGTAAAGGTGTCAGCCAAAAATAATAATAATAATCCTAGTTCCCTAGGTCAATGGTTCCCAAACTGGGGGTCATCACCCCCCCCCCCCCCCCCCCCCGATGATTAGCTTAATGTGCATCATTGTTTTCCCACTCAACAGTAAACAAACCAACATACAGTATAAGTGTATACAGTGTATCTGCACATTTCTAAAGTGACAACTTAATCACTCTTAAGACCTTTTTAATAGCAAATTGGCCAAATTCTCAAATATTACAGTGGAGAGAAATGGCCCCTTATGGGCCTGGAGAGGAAGACAGTACAGAGCTATCACAACGTGTATCTAGTGTCTGCTGTCTTGGGTGTCTAGGCAGGGGTGGTGGAGGAGTGTGGTGCGGAGAGGGTTCAGATTTGCTTGTCACAGACATCTTCTTATTCCTGAGATTGTAGTTGTGTGGGGTTTTTGTGCAAAATTCATTTCACATGTCTTTTATTTTGTGATTGGTACTGCTATAGCAATAACCTTGAACTTTGATCTTTTTTTCTGGATAATTTTAACATCAAGAAGGCATAGGAGACAGCCCATGACGCCCTGGGCTCCTGTCTCCCATAGAATCCCGATCTAACCGGCCTCCACTCTGTGTCCCTGCTGCTATCCAACAAACAAGCATTGCTTTCTGTATACACCTAATGGTCAGACTATTTGTTTTGTTCTGGAGAGGGGAAAGGACGCTCTGAGCCATAATGATCACTGTCAAGTCACTGGGGGCCCCTGGGAATATTAATGGTCAGCCACCAACCAGACACCGACTCTCCTGTGAGCCAGTCCGACATAGGGACACCCCTGTCTGCCTGACACACAGTCATGCACCACATGGTCTTACAACCACGACTATGGCGGGTCCCTCCTCACTAACTATGGCCACTCACGATTGCCCATCTCGGGCATAGGAGCCAGCATGGATGTCCACTTGGGACCAGTGGGACTATCCAGTGAGCCAGACGACATACTGTAGGGACACTCCTCTCAGCCTAACACATAAGCTTAATTTCTGCCTCCTCCTCACTCCGTCCTCTAGTGTGACTTAGAAATTGTTTGCATCCCAAATGCTAATTTGCTTTTGCAGTTGCTGAGAACCAGGTGAGCGCAGGCTCCTTAAGCCACTTGGAGTGAAATATGGCAAGATACAAGTATATCTTTCATGTATCGTTTGCGGAACTGTCCTCCTCACCTCCTCCCTCGGAGGCAGGGCTAAGGCGGGAGTGGAGGACTTGATGATGGACACTTGAATATTGGAATTGCGATGTACAACGTGGAGGTCTTAGAACTACCACCACAGGGGCCGACAAGCCCCATTCTCTTTAACTGCCTATGAGCTCCTAAGTGGCCCACTATAGCTTTAACATGTCTGAGCCAACTGTTGGAGGTTTTGCACCTCGGACATGGGGGAGAGGAGAAGGTCAGGGTCTCCTTGGCTCCTATAACTTTGCTCTTCTGTGCTCCAAGTGCCCAGGGAGCAATCCAGTGACCCCCCACTCCCCATACTCCCACTCCACCTGAGGGGAACCCTAGGCCCTCTAAACTCGACACCAGACCCCCTTTTACCTCCTCACACAACCCTGCCCTGCATACTCCCCTCTGTCTAGGCCCCCAGTAGAGACATGGATTTTGACAGCTCTTCACTAACCTCCGTAGCCACCCCCACCCCTCTTTACTCACTCACACTGATTACCTTCCTAATGTGTTAAAAAGTTATTCAAAAATCTATTTATTGCTTTTCAAAATCTTGTGTCTACAAGATGACACTTTGATTCACATTTGATCCACAGAGCTATCCAAAACCTTTCTATATTGCATGCAATACTATATCAACTGACAATATTCTCTTTCTCTGCCATGCACCTTCTGAATGACAAAATTGACAAAAATGAAAATTGTGACTTGTGTTTTATGGATATCTTGAAGCCTTGTTCCAGTAAAAAAAAATATATAACTAGTTTATTGCATAATTAGTTTAGTTAACTTGAAACGGGTGACCATTTCAGAGGGTTTTAATAGAGTCACAAACAAAATATTGGATTTTGCAATTATCTAATTGTATCTCTGCAATTTGGACAATTCCAGTGGATTTCTAGGCCCCCAAAACATAGGGTAAGACACAAAAAGTACTTGTCTAGGATAAATAATGAAGGAGTTAGGTTATTATAAAGATGTTTTGGCCATCTTGGACGCCATCTTCAAAATAACACCTTTCCAGTGCTCAAACTTTGGTAAACTTTTAGTATGTTATTAAGGACACCTAATACTGTAAGAAACAGTTGAAAAACGTTTTGTTGCAATTTGTTTTGGGTTAGGTGCTTTTTTTTCATAACTGCAGCCGCCTACATATAGAGCAGGTTTCGTTCAATTTCGCCCCTCTGTCACATGGTACTATTTTTTGTGTCATATATTTTGTGCGTGAGTAGGCTTCCGCGGCGCAGTGATTCTGGACACAAACATTAGTACCATGTGACAGAGGGGTCGAAATTGAACGAAACCTGCTCTATATGGTAGAAATAGGTCAACAATACAAATGACGTTAGTCTTTTTAATTTATTTATTTTTAATGAGCGGCCCCCACCAAATCTACTAATCTACCGGAACTTACTTACTTACTTATCCTCTTCGTCCCGGTTGGGGCATAAGGCTGCAATCATACACTGCCACTGAATCCTATCTCGTGCTTTGGCCTGTGCTTCGTCCCAGGAAAGACCCATCTCCTTCAGCTCCGTCATCACTGTCCTTCGCCAGGTGATCTTTGGTCTACCCCTGTTTCTCTTCCCAACTGGGGTCTATCTCAAGGCAACTTTGGGTAGCCTTTCATTGGGCATCCTCAATACATGACCGAGCCATCTTAACCTCCGTCTCCTTATCTCAAGGGACATATGCACGCTGCCTGTCTTCTTATAAAGTTCCTCATTTGAGATTCTATTTGGCCAAAAGATGTTGCAGATCCTAAGTAAGCAGCTATTGTGGAAAACATCAACCTTTCTCATATCCTGTTTTGTTACTCTCCAGCACTCAGAGCCATATAGCAGGACAGACTTAACATTACTGTTGTAGAGCCTGAGTTTGGTTTTAAGGCTATATTGTTTAGACTTCCAGATGTTGCGAAGTTGGCTGAAAGCACCTCTTGCTTTGTTGAGACGCGTCTTGATGTCTTTTTGCGTTCCACTTTCACTGCTTATGAGGCTTCCGAGGTATGTAAAGTCTTCTACACATTCCAACGGCTCTCCATCGATGGTGATTGGAGGTGCTGTTGGGGCATTGATGCACATCACCTCGTCTTTTTCTGGTTGATGTACAGACCAGTTCGCTTTGCATAATTGCTTAGCCGGTCAGACTTCTCCTGGAGGTGGTTACGAGTGGATGACATGACTGCCAGATCGTCTGCAAAGTCAAGGTCTTCCATAAAGGAGAACAGGGTCCATTGGATTACACGGGGACGGTCTGATGTAGTTTGACGCATAACCCAGTCGATGGTAATCAGGAACAGAATAGGGGAGAGGATGCAGCCTTGTCTTACTCCAGATTTAATGGGAAATGACTCTGTCAAGGTGTTATCATGGATGACACTGCATTCAAAGTGTTCATAGAATTTTCCAATGATGTTGACCATTTTGGAAGGTATTCAATATAATCTACCGGAACTACTTCATATTTATCAGAAACGGACCATAACTCTGACCATGGGACTCGGGCAATCAATTAATACCTTTGCAACCACTACATTAATGGTAAGTATTTCCTACAGATAATACTCAAAAAATCTGAACTAACCCTTAAAGTAAAAGTAGCAATACCATAATATAAGAATGCTCTGTTAGAAGTAAAAGGACTGTGTTCAAAATGTTACTCGAGTTAAAGTACAAAAGTATTGGCATCAAAATATACATAAGGTAAAATGTTTGAAAATAGCAGATCTACAAGCTCACAACGCGCCACGATCGAAGCGTCTGTGGAAACAGAGTAAAAATGGGAATTTAACTTCGATTTTTTTTGTTGTGTTTTTCGTTTTTTTTTTTCATATTAACACAGTTCGAATGTTGAATAAGGTTTGTATTCTATCAGAAAGCCGTTTTATAGTCATTAAATGGTTACAATTAGATTGTGAACATGCCTCTGTTTGTGAGAGTTTTTGTGTGTATTTTGGGGGTTGAACATTCATGTCCAGCATTTGCATAGAGGTTTCGATTGGCCTGGCTATAGCCAGGTGTTGCTAAAGTTGCTGCGCACAGCGAAAGTCGCTCTGATCTGCTCAGCAGAAAGTAATATTCATTAATTTTCAATGTTACAAAAACACCCCAAACCAAAGAAATGATGTTGCTCACATGTTGCAAACACAGCAGCTATAGGTGAGGGCCCCAGCTCGACGTTCGTTTGTATGGAAGAATTTCACTGAAGACAAAAACAACGGTGGAGTGACGAGGCTAGTCGACGAGCTTAACATTGTTAGCTTGACGTCAAGCGTCATGGTTGAACCTGGTGTTTGCATTTCACCATTTACAACTCATACATCTACATAAACGTTCAGATTTCAAATATAAAGTGCTCATCTCATGGCTACGGGTGTTATAATTATATATACGGGTACTCATAAGTACCCGTATCTTCCGTATCGTTCAATAAAAAGCATTTTGATCCGATTGGTGGCCATTGTCTCCGTTTTTTTTCAACTACGTGGCTGTAGCGGTTGGGGGGTGTATGCACTCTGATACATTATAACTCTATGAGAAAATGGCTGCCGATCGGATTAAAATGCTTTTTATTGAACAATACGGAAGATACGGGTTCTTAGACCCGCCCGAAATGAAGTGTAACATCTGTGGCCATGGGGTAAGCACTTTATATTTTAAATCTGAACATTTATGTAGATGTACGGGCTGTAAATGAACAAAGTGCAAACGCCATGTTGCAGTTCAACAAAGACGTCACGACGACGTGTAGCTGTTTGCGTTGTGAGCTTGTAGATCTGCTATTTTAAAATATTTAGTACTTTAAGTACATTCTGCCAATACGTTTGTACTTTTACTTTTTTAAGTAAATTGAATTCTGGACTTTTACTTGTAACATAGTATTTTTATATTGCAGTAGGCCTATTGGTACTTTTACTTAAGTAGAGAATTTGAGTACTGTTTCCACCACTGCTTATTTGGGCTTGCTTTCAAGATTCTTTTTGCAAAATTGAATAGGGCTCAAGTGGTGAAACTGGTCGTTTCTAAAATAAATATTTGATTAAATCTATTATGATGATGATTACTTAATATGCCTATTTTTTACAACACAGATCCTCTATGGGGGTCCCTGGCACTAAACAGAGTGGACAGCTGACTGAAAGGTGTCAATGGGGGAGTGATTAGAGGAGTGGCTAGGCTGAATAAATGACCCATTGTTCACACCCATTACATGGAGCTGAGAGGTGCTCCGAAGTGACAATTCTTTAGAAGGGATTATCTCAGTTTGCATTATTATAGATATTATAGATTATAGACAGATTCAAATGAGCACATCTTCTTCAAATATGTTCCGATTTCAATGAATGATACATCATATGAAAGCTTATTATGTATATACTGTAAAAATCAATCAGTTAACTTGCGGCATAGAGCATTGTACCCAGTCATATATATATATATATATATATTGTTGTGTAACCAGATTTCTATTGTATTTGTTTGTATTACGTTTGACACCCCCTGGTGGTTGTTTCTGTGTATTTGCACACATGTATTTTATTTTGATAGCCCCACAATCAGGAAGTGCTTGTGTTTTATTGTGATAGCTTCACAATCAGGAAGTGTTACTCATTTCTGTCCAAGACCTTGCCAGAGGCAGCTGCATGTTACTGTTGGCTGCCTTCATGGCTACCTTCATATGATATCTTCTCCCTTCATAGTTTACACATGGCATCATCTGTAAGTTGCTTTCTTTATTAGCATAGAAGTGTGCATCTGTTTGTTAGCTTCATACTGGATACTTCATTACTTGTATGAAATGTTTGTTGATCATGCTATTTGCTAACTACCCATGTTAACTATGCTAATTGTTAACTGGCCATGCTTACTGAGTATGCTACTTTGGGTTATGGTTTCTTTGTGTTTTCATTGTTTAGTACATTTAAAACAGTTTGTAATACTGACATGTAGACACACTTATTGTCTTTAAATGTGAAGTTGTAGACTTACATTCACTTTGTCTATAAAAGCTAATTAGGCCACTTATGTTTGTGTTGGTGAAATGTTATGTAGGCCTTATACTATGCTTGTCTGTTATTGTGTAGTGATGCAACATGCATAGTATCATTTTTATTTGTATAATGCTGTACATCATTCTCATTTGTGTGTTCCTGTCATTTTGTCATTCTGCAGTTTCACACTTACTCCAGTAAAGCTACTAAAATCAACACTACTGCCTGTTCTTTGGAGCTTGATTAGGAGAGTGTTTAGCTGTCTGTCTAGCTGAACATACGTTCATGGGGACAACGTTTTGTGAGGACAGAACAGTGAAAAGATGGACCATCATCACAAACCTGTGAAGAGATAACGCTTAACCAGCTTCAAGAATCCACTTAAGACATTCACCTGCTAATATGTCAAACTCAAACTCCCCAAATATTGACACTCAGAACCTGGAAGTCAGGTCAGAATGTGCCTCATCATCTTCATCTTCACGACGCTCACACAAGTCTTCAGCCTCGCGACACTCACATAAGTCTTCGGCCAAACCTCAAAATATTGTTCCTCAAGACCAGGATGCCAGGTCAGAAGGGGCAGCATCAGGTGCAGCATCATCCTCATCTTCACGACGTTCATATAGATCTGCAGTCAGTGTAGCTGCCATTCAAGCTCGTGCCAAAGCAGAAGCCTTACGCACACGAGCTGACTATGCAAAACGTCAAGTAGATTTGCAAGTGGAGAAGGCACGCATAGAGGCTTCGTTGAACGCACTCAAGGAAGAGTGTGAAGCCGAGGCAGCCTCACAGGAAGCTAACGTGCTGGAGGCAGCTGCAGATTTAGAGAATTGTGACCTTATGAGTAAAGTCAGTCACCCTGTATCACAAAAGCAGTCAATGCAGCGTACTGGCGAGTACATCCAAGCACATTTTCTCTCCCGTAAAAATGAGGCATCAGTTCATTTTAATGGAAAAACAGAGGCTGTTTACACACCAGAACAAAGACACCATGCAAATGTCGTTGGCCAACATGACAGTGGCCATTTGCAGCAGTCAGTTCCCACGGCTTTGCCTGCTAAAGCTCTGCATGAAACCCATCGGAGGAGAACTCTCTCAGGTACTGCACCCATTCATGCACATGAGACATCAGTTCATTTTAATGGAAAAACAGAGGCTGTTTACACACCAGAACAGAGACACCATGCAAATGTTGTTGGCCAACATGACAGTCAAAATTGCAAAAATACTGCACCCATTCATGCACATGTAGCTAGTCCCGACCTCCACAACAGAGACTCAGCAAACCAGCGTCAACGCCACTCACGATCGGAGGCCTCAGATGTATCAGAGTTAGCTATATATCTGGCTCGTAGAGATCTTGTCACAGCGGGACTGAAGGAATTTGATAACCAACCTGCTAGTTATCTGTCCTGGAAATCTAGCTTTTCTAATGCTGTAGAAGGGCTAAACCTCAAGCCTAGCGAGGAATTTGACCTGCTCATCAAGTGGCTTGGTGGGGAGTCACTGCACCATGCCAAGAGGATAAGAGCAGTTCATATTAATAATCCATTTAGGGGTTTGGACATGGTCTGGCAGAGGCTAGACAGGTACTATGGCTCTCCAGAGGCAATTGAAGCCTCTCTCTTCGATAGACTTGACCACTTCCCAAAGCTTTCATACAAAGATCACCAGAAGCTTCAAGAACTTGGAGATCTACTCCTAGAAATTGACGCCGCAAAGCAGGAGGGTTACTTGCCAGGACTCTGCTTCCTCGACACAGCAAAGGGTATAAACCCTATTGTGGAGAAATTGCCCCAAAACATGCAAGAACGGTGGATGACTCAGGGGTCACGCTATAAGAGGGAGCATGGTGTCCCATACCCCCCTTTTCTATTCTTTGTAAACTTTGTGTACCAGTATGCAGAGATGAGGAATGATCCCAGCTTTGCTCTCCCTACCTCCAGTTCAGCTGCTTTCAAAGGGGATGGGCCCCCATCCAAACAATGGAAAGTCAAGGAATTGATATCAGTTAGCAAAACCGAAGTAGATAGCTCCTCCTCCTCAGACTCCTCTACAGGGCCCGTCTTGGATCCATATAGACAGTGTCCTCTCCACAACAAACCTCATTCCCTCAAGAAGTGTCGAGGTTTTCGTGAAAAATCCCTTGCAGATCGAAGGCAATTCTTGAAAGAGAACTTCCTATGTTATAAATGTTGTGCTTCGACAACGCACCAGGCTAAGGAGTGTACAGCTGTCATCCGTTGCTCAGAATGCGATAGTGATCGACACATTTCAGCACTCCATGCAGGACCAGCACCTTGGGCTGAAACGTCCGATGCACCTTCTAGTGAGCCCACTGCAGAACATGGGGGGGAGCCAGCTGAACACATTCCCAATGTATTAACTTCCTCATGCACAGAGGTCTGTGGTGAGGGTCTTCAAGGCAAATCCTGCTCGAAAATCAGTTTAGTCTATGTCTATCCAAAAGGGCACCCTGAGCTAAAAATTAGGACGTATGTGATGCTGGATGATCAAAGCAATGTATCACTAGCTACAACAGCATTCTTTGACATGTTTAACATCCAGAGCGACACTTCACCCTACACCCTCAAAACATGCTCAGGAACTACAGACACTACCGGAAGGAGGGCCACTGGATTCATGGTAGAATCAACTGACAGAAAACTTCACCTACCATTACCAACCCTTACTGAGTGCAACTTAATTCCCAGTAACAGGGATGAAATCCCAACACCAGAGGCTGCACGGAGACACATGCATCTCAAGCCTATAGCTGATAAGATCCCTCCTCTTGATGTTTCGGCTAAGATCCTTCTACTGCTGGGTAGAGACATCATCCGTGTACATAAGGTTCGCAGCCAGCGCAATGGCCGTCACAACGCACCCTACGCCCAGCGACTGGATCTAGGCTGGGTCATAATAGGTGATGTCTGCCTTGGTGGTGCCAACCAACCAACTGTCAATACGTTGAAGACTACTGTCCTGGAGAAGCAGCACCTGACCAAAGAGGAGAGCAAAATCCATCTGCAGCTGGCAGAGAAAGCCAAGTCTGGGAAATCGAAGACTGTGACAGGCTCTGCTGCTTCTGAAGCTGCTACAAAGAGAAAGCACGGCTCCGACCAGACAGCAGTCAAAAATCACATATCTTCCAACAGCCATCTGGGTGAGACACCTGGTCATCCTAAAGCCAGTGGAGCCCCAGGGGCCACCTCCAGCACCCACACATGGGACCCCACACCCAGCCAAACGCCGGCTGACACAGCCACCCTGGAAATGGACACGCCTAGTCATCCCACCCCAGATAGAATAGATGAGTCAGTGGGGGAGCCCCCCACAACGGGGGCCAAGAAGAACCCCGTCAATCAGATCAACGATCAACCTTCCGTAGGCTTCCTTTTCCTCAAACCCAACATTATCCAGTACTTTGACAGACTTGATCAGACTGTCACAGGTCTCCTACGCTGGCTACGTGAAGTAATTTGATATAAAGTTTAAGTCTGACATGCTAAAGATGTCAGGTGGGGAGTGTTGTGTAACCAGATTTCTATTGTATTTGTTTGTATTACGTTTGACACCCCCTGGTGGTTGTTTCTGTGTATTTGCACACATGTATTTTATTTTGATAGCCCCACAATCAGGAAGTGCTTGTGTTTTATTGTGATAGCTTCACAATCAGGAAGTGTTACTCATTTCTGTCCAAGACCTTGCCAGAGGCAGCTGCATGTTACTGTTGGCTGCCTTCATGGCTACCTTCATATGATATCTTCTCCCTTCATAGTTTACACATGGCATCATCTGTAAGTTGCTTTCTTTATTAGCATAGAAGTGTGCATCTGTTTGTTAGCTTCATACTGGATACTTCATTACTTGTATGAAATGTTTGTTGATCATGCTATTTGCTAACTACCCATGTTAACTATGCTAATTGTTAACTGGCCATGCTTACTGAGTATGCTACTTTGGGTTATGGTTTCTTTGTGTTTTCATTGTTTAGTACATTTAAAACAGTTTGTAATACTGACATGTAGACACACTTATTGTCTTTAAATGTGAAGTTGTAGACTTACATTCACTTTGTCTATAAAAGCTAATTAGGCCACTTATGTTTGTGTTGGTGAAATGTTATGTAGGCCTTATACTATGCTTGTCTGTTATTGTGTAGTGATGCAACATGCATAGTATCATTTTTATTTGTATAATGCTGTACATCATTCTCATTTGTGTGTTCCTGTCATTTTGTCATTCTGCAGTTTCACACTTACTCCAGTAAAGCTACTAAAATCAACACTACTGCCTGTTCTTTGGAGCTTGATTAGGAGAGTGTTTAGCTGTCTGTCTAGCTGAACATACGTTCATGGGGACAACGTTTTGTGAGGACAGAACATATATATATATATATATATATATATATATATATATATATATATATATATATATATATATATATATATTTGTTTAATTCTTTGTTTCCCTCTATTTTCAGGGTTGTGCTACAAGAGGACTGGAGAGGATTCACTGCTATACACAAGGCCTGGCCAAGTAATATAATTATAGCAGCACGGGTGCCACCTCTTTTCTATTTAGACCCGCACAAATGGAATCTTGGTTCTCTTGTAACAGAAAGTCAACAGTTGGTTGCATGGATGGAGCATGTCTGGGGGGGAGGGAGGGGTGGAGCATGTAGAAGTATGTTGGGTTGTGATTGGTGGAGAGATGATTGTATTGTTCTCTATGCCCAATCATTCAAAGCCGTTACTGGTTCCACCCCAGGCTCTCTAGTATAACAAGAGTTTGTAGTTGTAGTCAAACTCAGACCTCACTGTGGACTCCAGAATTCAGTTGAAGATGAACTCTCTCAACCCAACCAGAGACAGTTCTGCTGAACAGAAGGGACCCAAAGAAAATTGTATGTTACTTTTTCAACCTCCTTCCTAGTATTAATATCCCTGCTCTGTTGTACTTACTGTATATTGCTTTACCTTTGAAGTTTAAAATTAAGCAGTCTCACTACTTGTCTAAATCTTATACTTTGTGTTTCATTTTTTTACCCATTTTGACCTGTAGCTTTGCTGTAGATTATTTCTGCTCTTTATTGCTGCTTTGCTTCCTTCGTTGTCTCAGTGTGTGTGTGTGTGTGTGTGTGTGTGTGTGTGTGTGTGTGTGTGTGTGTGTGTGTGTGTGTGTGTGTGTGTGTGTGTGTGTGTGTGTGTGTGTGCACAGAACAGAACGGAACAGCTTAATGTAATTAAGTTGTACATTTGTACTCTATCCCCGCCTATAAACCATATTTCCTTTGTCTTTCCGCATTCCAGTGTTGACTCCTCAGTCTGGCTTCCTTGTGCTACCAGCAGTGAATGAACAAGGAAGCTTGGCTAAACCAAAACAGCACTGCTGTGATCAGTGTGGACAACACTTCAGTTACATGTCCAAACTTAAAAGACACCAGATAATTCACACTGGAGATAAACCCTATGGATGTGATCAGTGTGGACAACCCTTCTCTGCGATGTCCACCCTTAAAACACACCAGATAATTCACACTGGAGAGAAACCCTATGGATGTGATCAGTGTGGACAACATTTCTCTGAGATGTACACCCTTAAAACACACAAGAAAATTCACACTGGAGAGAAACCCTATGGATGTGATCAGTGTGGACAACAGTTCTCTCGAAAGGACAGCCTGGAATGTCACCAGAGAATTCACACCGGAGAGAAACCCTATGGATGTGATCAGTGTGGACAACAGTTCTCTCGAATGGCCCACCTTAAAACACACCAGAGAATTCACACTGGAGAGAAACCCTATGGATGTGATCAGTGTGGACAACAGTTCTCTCGAAAGGACAGCCTGGAATGTCACCAGAGAATTCACACCGGAGAGAAACCCTATGGATGTGATCAGTGTGGACAACAGTTCTCTCGAATGGCCCACCTTAAAACACACCAGAGAATTCACACTGGAGAGAAACCCTATGGATGTGATCAGTGTGGACAACACTTCTCTGTGATGTCCACCCTTAAAACACACCAGAGAATTCACACTGGAGAGAAACCCTATGGATGTGGTCAGTGTGGACAACACTTCTCTGAGAGGTCCACCCTTAAAAGACACCAGAGAATTCACACTGGAGAGAAACCCTATGGATGTGGTCAGTGTGGACAACACTTCTCTCTAATGTCCCACCTTAGAAGACACCAGAGACTTCACACTGGAGAGAAACCCCATGGATGTGAACAATGTGGACAACACTTCTCTCTAATGGCCCACCTTAAAACACACCAGAGAATTCATACTGGAGAGAAACCCTATGGGTGTGAACAGTGTGGACAACACTTCTCTCAAATGGCCTACCTTAAAACACACCAGAGAATTCATACTGGAGAGAAACCCTATGGGTGTGAACAGTGTGGCCGACACTTCTCTCAGTTGTCCAGCCTTAAAACTCACAGAAGAATTCACACTGGAGAGAAACTATAGCTATGAACAGTGTGGGAGTAACTTTAAGACAACATATGTGTTAAATAAACACCAGAAAATTCACACAGGATTTAAATCTTAATTGTGGTCAATGTGGAATTAATTGTACTTGGTTAAGCAACCTAAAATGTCAGGCACGCACACATCAAAGATAAAAAAAAACAATGTTAACAGTGTGACAAGCACTTCATTAGAAAGGACCAGAAACATGCAACATGATGACCCATTGTTGTTATTTTAAGCAGTTGTTTATTAAGTCTGCTGAGCTGTTATGAACCTATTACATGTTAGCATTGCCGTTATAGGTGTGCGGACGTGTGTGTTAATAATGTGTTAACACTGTGCACAGGAATGCTATTCACACCAAAGTCCTTGTAGTGGTGTCCCAAGATAAACAAAATAGTGGTCTCAAGTAGTTGGCCTCACACATGCAGTGGTAGCCAAAGTAACAATGTTTTATTATAGGATGTGCGCTGCATCCTATCATAACCTTCTTGTCTCTTGAAGACCACTATTTAATAATGTGTTAACATACATTGTAGTGCATGTAGTTTTCAAAGTTATGATTAGAAAAGCACAGGTATGGTGGTGTCTGGTGTTGAAGCCGGTTAGTACACATTACTTTATATATGTATCCTTTCTTACTTATTGTATATTCCTGATTGCTGCTATAGATGCCATACCTGTTTGAAATAGGTTCAGCATACTTGCTTTTGTAACTGTACTTATTGGTTATTGTTTCCTTATATATTGTTTTTTTTTTTTTTTTTTTTTTTTTTACTTCATTTCACCTAGTTGTTATATTGCATTGTTGTGTTATCACTGTCTTTGCTGAACATGTCCCATCAATGTTTCACTTATTGTACCAAGTGAGTGACAAATAAACCCTTCTTGATTGATTCTTGATTTTCCCCATCTTTTTTCTTGTATGAAGAATGTTCAAGGTAATAATGATAAAATGACAGTAAGTTGGTGTGTGTTGGTGCTACCAGTGCACTGACCATTACTATACTATTATTTTTTTAAATACATTTGCATCAAGAGTTTTCAAAGTAATAATTATTACAAAAATATATAAATGTGTCTATAAAGAAGGACTGGAATGTCTCACATCTCTCAATAGAAACAACTTCATTGGAATTGGGAGGGCAGTGGATAAGATAGTTATTGTTTCTGAATAGTCATTTTGGTGTTGAGGGTTTGCAGCAATGAGATGTGAGAAATATATGTTTTTACTTTACAAGTACTTCACAACACTTTACAGGCTCTTTCATGGCAGCAAAATTGCTACACAATTTAGAAGCTTCCCATTTACGTTCAGCACATCTACATGTCCTTCCAGTCACGGTCGTTAACCCAGGGTGGTGGGTGAATCAATATAGGAAAGGCTTAAGATAATTTAAGGGGGGGTACAGTGAGATAATAATGATTAGTCTTCACTTCAGAACAAGGCACACAATAACGTCTGCATATGCTTTATTCTTTACGAATGTCTTACAAATCATTTGCTATGAAAGATAATTCTAGTACTTGTTTTGTGTCTGCACTCATGAAAGCTATTGATGGAGTCCATGCATTTCAGAAGTGTGTCTATTTATTTACCTTTTAGTAATACCATTATGTTACAAAACAAACAGAAGTAGATTAGACTCCCTTTCTTTCCCCCTATTAGAGAGTAGATGATAGTCCTCCTCTTTGAGGTCATTTACACCTGTATTATGAGACACCACTTTTGATCACCCAGGATGCAAATGGTGAACCGGCCCATCGACACCTAGGATGTATTGAAATGCAAAGTATGACAAGGTCTATGAGAACAGATGATCGTTCTGTACAAAACGACAACAGCCCTGTAGAGAACCAGATCACTATCTTCTATGTACTAAAGTGAAATCAATTTAAAGATTGAACTTACATTGCTTACTTACTTTAATTCTAAAAATGTACAGGAGATGTTATATGTGTACAAGTCCAGATGTGAAGGAGTACTTTGTGTTCATGACTATTTCAGCCAGTAACATAACATAGCAAGCTTAACCTTTACTGTACTACATGTACTATTAATAATCATGTTTTCTATATGTATACTCGCTCCTGCTTTGACATGACTCACGTTCACATGGACTAATAGGATGTACTGACTTGTAATGAATTCACTCATATAACCATTATTGTTAGACTGCACATATATTACTCAGATACTCATATTATTACTACTACTATTATTATACTGTGACAACGACTATTATACTGTGGTTTCTCTCACACTGGAGAGAAACCTTATGGATGTGACCAGTGTGGACAACACTTCACTCAAATGTCCAGCCTTAAAACACACTGTGGCAGTGCGACACGTTCTGAGCTTGTAGTTCTGCTATTTTTGCTATTTTTTGTTACAGTTATGCAATGTAGCCCTCTGGAGTGAGTGTGGAAATATAGGAGAGTGACCCCTCCATCATCAAAGTTGCCCACCCCTGCTCTACACCTCTGACTATAGGCATTTCAATGCCATATACAAAAAAATGCTCTGAAAAGTCACTTCAAATTACAACAGCTCACCAAGAGGACATGCACAGTTTTGTCAGATATCGAGAAGAGGCCCACCTTATTTTTAGGGTTAGAAAGATGTTAAAAAGAAAACAGCCGGGTTAACTCACTCTGGATTAAAGGTCAAGGTGGTCCCCTCGTACAAATGGGTGTTTATGTGGAAAGCAAGCTACACTGGAAGGAGAACACAGAGTCATATGAGAGGATCAGTCTAGATCGTTTTTCCTCAGGAAGCTCAGGTCAGCAGGTCTATTTTATATGTCTTTGATCAAGGTATTGGCGGGCTAATGGCTGAGGACAGGAACAGGATCAGTAAGTTGATGAAGGAGGCAGGATGTATTATTGGTGTGACCCCAGATTCTCTGGAGGGCATTACGGAGTAGAGAACCACAAGGAAGGTTAGGATTGATCTGTCACATGACCATTGCACTTGTTTGTTTAGTTGTTGTTTTTTAACCCATTAAAACCGTGAACGCATACCATTTTAACATTTCTTCGGCGATTTTTTTTTTTTAATCGTGAAAATGTTGCAAATACAAAATCTTTGAATATTTATATTTTTAAAGCGAACATTTTTAGCTGTTAGTTAGTTCTGGGGGTCCCTGGAACAAAATATTTTGATATGGGGGTCTATGGCCATATACATATTGAGTGACATGGCCATATACATATTTAGAAGACATTTGTAGAATCCCCCAGAAGCAAAGATATGTGTTAAATATTTTAGCTAAAAAAAATATATATATATAAGTTTTTTTTCCAAAAAATGCAGATCTACAAGCTCATATCGCGGCACGGTGAAAGACGAGAGAGTTAGAGACATTGTGCAAACAAATGGAAGATTTCAACTAACAACTCAGAATTTGTGACACAGGAAGCCTTCTGTTCCCACAGCATTTGGGTTTTTTAATGAATGCTGTTTGTAATGTTGTTTTTAATATTTATTCATCGTTTGTGGCAATGACTATTGTGTATATCGATGAGCGTGTTATTACAAAAATATATAAATGTGTCTATAAAGAAGGACTGGAATGTCTCACATCTCTCAATAGAAACAACTTCATTGGAATTGGGAGGGCAGTGGATAAGATAGTTATTGTTTCTGAATAGTAATTTTGGTGTTGAGGGTTTGCAGCAATGAGATGTGAGAAATATATGTTTTTACTTTACAAGTACTTCACAACACTTTACAGGCTCTTTCATGGCAGCAAAATTGCTACACAATTTAGAAGCTTCCCATTTACGTTCAGCACATCTACATGTCCTTCCAGTCACGGTCGTTAACCCAGGGTGGTGGGTGAATCAATATAGGAAAGGCTTAAGATAATTTAAGGGGGGGTACAGTGAGATAATAATGATTAGTCTTCACTTCAGAACAAGGCACACAATAACGTCTGCATATGCTTTATTCTTTACGAATGTCTTACAAATCATTTGCTATGAAAGATAATTCTAGTACTTGTTTTGTGTCTGCACTCATGAAAGCTATTGATGGAGTCCATGCATTTCAGAAGTGTGTCTATTTATTTACCTTTTAGTAATACCATTATGTTACAAAACAAACAGAAGTAGATTAGACTCCCTTTCTTTCCCCCTATTAGAGAGTAGATGATAGTCCTCCTCTTTGAGGTCATTTACACCTGTATTATGAGACACCACTTTTGATCACCCAGGATGCAAATGGTGAACCGGCCCATCGACACCTAGGATGTATTGAAATGCAAAGTATGACAAGGTCTATGAGAACAGATGATCGTTCTGTACAAAACGACAACAGCCCTGTAGAGAACCAGATCACTATCTTCTATGTACTAAAGTGAAATCAATTTAAAGATTGAACTTACATTGCTTACTTACTTTAATTCTAAAAATGTACAGGAGATGTTATATGTGTACAAGTCCAGATGTGAAGGAGTACTTTGTGTTCATGACTATTTCAGCCAGTAACATAACATAGCAAGCTTAACCTTTACTGTACTACATGTACTATTAATAATCATGTTTTCTATATGTATACTCGCTCCTGCTTTGACATGACTCACGTTCACACGGACTAATAGGATGTACTGACTTGTAATGAATTCACTCATATAACCATTATTGTTAGACTGCACATATATTACTCAGATACTCATATTATTACTACTACTATTATTATACTGTGACAACGACTATTATACTGTGGTTTCTCTCACACTGGAGAGAAACCTTATGGATGTGACCAGTGTGGACAACACTTCACTCAAATGTCCAGCCTTAAAACACACTGTGGCAGTGCGACACGTTCTGAGCTTGTAGTTCTGCTATTTTTGCTATTTTTTGTTACAGTTATGCAATGTAGCCCTCTGGAGTGAGTGTGGAAATATAGGAGAGTGACCCCTCCATCATCAAAGTTGCCCACCCCTGCTCTACACCTCTGACTATAGGCATTTCAATGCCATATACAAAAAAATGCTCTGAAAAGTCACTTCAAATTACAACAGCTCACCAAGAGGACATGCACAGTTTTGTCAGATATCGAGAAGAGGCCCACCTTATTTTTAGGGTTAGAAAGATGTTAAAAAGAAAACAGCCGGGTTAACTCACTCTGGATTAAAGGTCAAGGTGGTCCCCTCGTACAAATGGGTGTTTATGTGGAAAGCAAGCTACACTGGAAGGAGAACACAGAGTCATATGAGAGGATCAGTCTAGATCGTTTTTCCTCAGGAAGCTCAGGTCAGCAGGTCTATTTTATATGTCTTTGATCAAGGTATTGGCGGGCTAATGGCTGAGGACAGGAACAGGATCAGTAAGTTGATGAAGGAGGCAGGATGTATTATTGGTGTGACCCCAGATTCTCTGGAGGGCATTACGGAGTAGAGAACCACAAGGAAGGTTAGGATTGATCTGTCACATGACCATTGCACTTGTTTGTTTAGTTGTTGTTTTTTAACCCATTAAAACCGTGAACGCATACCATTTTAACATTTCTTCGGCGATTTTTTTTTTTTAATCGTGAAAATGTTGCAAATACAAAATCTTTGAATATTTATATTTTTAAAGCGAACATTTTTAGCTGTTAGTTAGTTCTGGGGGTCCCTGGAACAAAATATTTTGATATGGGGGTCTATGGCCATATACATATTGAGTGACATGGCCATATACATATTTAGAAGACATTTGTAGAATCCCCCAGAAGCAAAGATATGTGTTAAATATTTTAGCTAAAAAAAATATATATATATAAGTTTTTTTTCCAAAAAATGCAGATCTACAAGCTCATATCGCGGCACGGTGAAAGACGAGAGAGTTAGAGACATTGTGCAAACAAATGGAAGATTTCAACTAACAACTCAGAATTTGTGACACAGGAAGCCTTCTGTTCCCACAGCATTTGGGTTTTTTAATGAATGCTGTTTGTAATGTTGTTTTTAATATTTATTCATCGTTTGTGGCAATGACTATTGTGTATATCGATGAGCGTGGCATTGTTATTGACTGCATACTGTTGTTTATTGTTGTTGAAATGGAACTATACTTCTATTTACCCTTCATCAATTCACACATGCACGCACGCAGCCATGCACACGCGCACGCTCGCACACACACACACACACACACACACACACACACACACACACACACACACACACACACACACACACACACACACACACACACACACACACACACACACACACACACACACAATTATGAATTATTCAGCAGTCTAGTTTCATTTTTGAGGGGGAAAACAAAAGGTGGGATGGAGGTGATTATTATAGTGTCTTCAGGGTGAGTAAACACCATTACAGATGATCAGCCTCTATTCTATATGATTGAGTCTGAGGAGGAAGTTTAAGTATGCAGAGTACACATATTCATATACATCTGCTGTGATATGACATACAGTAGATGAAAGTGGTTGTAGATCTAACTTTTAAGGAGGATAACATAGGGCATGAAAGATGACACATGGATCTGCTGTGATATAATGTACACTAGCTGAATATATTGTATATCTGCTATGATGTTAAGTATAGATCTGTTGTAATGAGCTGGAAGCTGTTGTTTCATATACTGTACATCCAGCTAGGCCAACTCAGGGGACAACGTGAGTGGGGTTTAAACTAACAATATTTAGTTTTTTGGATTTGCAGCCCTGGATAAAAACATGAACCCCATTGTGAAAGAGAGCATCAATCTGATGAATGAATGTATTCAGGGTTGACTATATTGTGCTGCTTCTGCGGTCTCCTAAAACAGTGGTTCTCAAACTTTTTCATGTCAAGGACCCCCAAATTGACACTTATTAGCCCGCGGACCCCCATTTCAAAAGATATGCCAGGGACCCCCATAAGAGAAGATTTTTTACGGCTCTAGCAGTGATTCTCAACCATTTTAATTTCAAGGACCCCCAGTTTGACATGCATTAGTCTACAGACCCCCATTTAATGACATTTCTATCACTTGGACCGCAATTTATATTGTAAAATCTATGTCAATTTAACTCTGAGAGTGTACAAATGGAACCAAATGGAACAAATACATACATGCAATACAGACCCATAAGGGTCCATTTGGTGCCTAATCTATCATTTAGCTGGGGACCCCCTGAAACTCCCTCAAGGACCCCTGGGGGTCCCCGGACCCCACTTTGAGAACCAATGCCCTAATACACGATTAAATCTGCATAGAGGCAAACCAGACCTCGATTTAAGAGCTCAGAGAGACATGGGAACTCATTTCCCTCGTGTGATATGTGACGCTGTGTCACAGCCCATGTCATTAGACAGTGAATTACAGGCCTTGGCTTTGGGAGGCGTTCTTACATGTCTCCAGTGACAGCTTGGGGGTGACTGAGCTGGTGTGCTGCGTGGTGCCACCATGAAGCGTCACTCCTAATCCCCTCACTGAATGTGTCACAAGAGAACGGCATCATTTCACATGCTGGAAACTCAACCTGAGCTACAGTGCAGATGGTCCACTTTGTACAATATCTCCAGCCGTGTCCCTGAGGACATGTTTGGATGCCTTGATAAATCAGAGTGTGTATAACATTCTGAAGTCACTTTTATTCATTTAATGTACGGTATTTAATTGAACTGAATGAGACCAGATGTGATTTGAACTATTTCCAACCCATCGGGTTGACGGGCAATTGAATCAAAATGCACCATAAGGCATTCATAGAGAGTTCATAGATCGCACTATGTAAGGTTTGTGAAGTCCTGCTTTCCTGAGAGGGCCTCTAGTAAAGCATTTATGATAACTAGACCTGTGCCTGTCAGGTACCGTCCTACTCGGCAAGTGAAACAATGTTAATAGGGAATGCATGCCCCACCCTGTTATGCAATACCCCTTATACCCGTCAGAGTACCTGCTGTAACCGTCTCTCTGTCTGTCTGTCTGTAATCCTTTAATCCCTAATTAGTGTTATTGGTAACACCTGTGAAGGAATTAAGGAAGGGGCCCAATTCATTCCCAATATGGCTGCTTTGCATAGAGTCTATTTGGGCCACAGCCAGAGCCTTTTCTGACGGTTCTGGACAACCGCCTATCCGGCCGACTCGACACCGGGCACTGCACTCCCTCGGGTCGTCTGTGACATGTGTGGCGAATTTGAAGTTGGGCGGTGGAACGGTTCTCGAGATACGTGTATTACAGACATACAGAGATTCGGTGCATTTAAGATAAGATGGCCTGGTAGGTGATTGGGCCTATAGTAAAACATTTATGGTAATAAGATGGTCTGGTTGGTGAGTGTCCAGCTCTGATAAAGCAGTGTGACTAATTAACAAGCTGACAGCGGAGCTGTCTGACCAATCACATGCTTCCACTTCATTAAGGGGCTGAAGGAAGTCAGTGCGGCCCGGGGGGGACAGGTACTGTAATTTATACCCTGAAAAGCCACATGATATGAAATGATATGCCCATATATAAAGCAAACCAACTGTGACTGTCCTCTCTCTCTCTCTCTCTCTCTCTCTCTCTCTCTCTCTCTCTCTCTCTCTCTCTCTCTCTCTCTCTCTCTCTCTCTCCCCTCCATATCTCTCCTGCTTTCTTTCATTTTGTCACCCTCTTTAACGCCTAATTTATACTGGGTCATGCTCCTCAAAAATAAGGAGCATGACATGACATTTACGAGGTCATGCAAATGTTCTTCCTCTCTCCTCTGCTCCTTCATCCCATATCTCCATTTCTCTCTCTCTCTCTCTCTCTCTCTCTCTCTCTCTCTCTCTCTCTCTCTCTCTCTCTCTCTCTCTCTCCTTTTCTATTCTCTCCAGCCTCTCCTCGTAAATCGATTATGCCACCCCTGTTCTTTCCCTTCTTTCCTGTCGCCTCCCTTCTCTCTCTCTCTCTCTCTCTCTCTCTCTCTCTCTATCTCTTCCTCCCTCCGTGTCTGAAATGTAGCCTAATCTCACATGAATTTCAAGTCATTTTTCTGTAGTTTCCAGAAATAACTCAATCCACTGCAGGAAACACTGCCTCTCTCCTTTCCTATACACCACGTTGGTGTACTAAGCAGTGAGAAATTTTGATTGGTGCAGACAGGCCTGTGATAGCGTCACTGGGAGAGAGCTAAGCTTGATTGGCGTTTGGCCAGAGTCAGTAAACACCCAGCAGCACAACAGAAAATACATGGAGGCAGCAAACAACAATTAATATCAAAGCATGATCCAGCTGTTGTGTCGAGAATCTGGCAACTGGCAAGGCAGCAGCTCTCGTTAAATTATTCCTCAATGATTCAGCTGTTCCTCTTGATGAAAGGCTGCAGGCTCAATGATTCCCATCTGTGTTGATTATTCTCCTCTGAAATGTTTATTTTGTGTTAAGCAGGTGTTGGACAATTTGATTCTAATGTTGAAGTCACTGAGGTTGTTTTGTGGGTTGTTACGTTATCGTTACCACTGCTACTTTCTATTGATGGGAACAGACTACAGAGTGAGCGTCTTTTGGAAGAGTCTCCTGAACTGAGAGGATCATTCGTACAATGCATTGCATGAACAGCCAGAGCATAGCGGTGCTCTTCTAGGTATAATGTCAAAATCATTGTGTTTAGGCACTAGGTTAGAGATGGTTAAGTTAGCTCTACTAATGCTTGTGTTCAATCATTGGGTTGGAGATGTTTAAGTTTAAAGATCTGGGCGTTCGAGTGGTAAAGTGCCTGCCCACCACCGCAGAGGTTGTGGGTTCAAATCTACCGTGATGCATCCGGCTTTGTCGAGCATCTGCACACGAACACAATTGGCCCGTGTTCGGGGTACGGAAGCCGGGCACAGAGGGTGATAATTGTCACTGCACATACTCCTAAAGGCTGGGGCGGCACCTGTCAGTTTTGGGCGGGAGGAGTAGGGCGAAGGCTCTACGTCCTCCCGGTGGGGGCTCCTCACTGGTAGATGAGTCAGTAGCATACAACAGCAGTGACAACACACAGAAATGTGTGTGAGGAGGAATCAATTGGCATAACGACTACATTGGGGAGAAAAAGGGGTAAGAAGCAAAACAAAACAAAAAAAGGTCGTAGGAATTTGGGTTCCAGTACAGGCGTCTTGACAACATTTTTTGACAATCCTTTTTCTTTATCAACGCAGCAGTACAGTATGTACAGCACGAACCTAGCTGGGCTCAACTCAATTTTACTTCATTATCAGTTCACTTTCACAAGACAGACAATCTATCACATTCTGAAGCCAAGCAGTGCTGACACATCAGCAACAGTGTGATTAATATACTGTGTTTCCACACAAAAATATGAAAAAGAATAAAGTCTGCAAAAGGGCATACACAGAGGTTTATATAGGTACTACTATGCAATGATAGGCTCATCCCAATATAGTGAATAGCAATAAACGAAAATACATTTAAAGTTTCCCAAGATTGATACATTTATTTATAAATATATAGACACTTTGTGTTTGTGGGTTCCACACAAAACACACATATACCATGGCCCAAGGCCTGGTCTGTGAAGTTGTGTTTAAGATGCATCATTACTTGTAGCTGCAGGCTAGTGCTAGCAGTAGCATACGCAGGGTAAAAATAGGGTGATTTAATAAACTTGCTTTTAAAGGACACATCACCCAGACATTGATTTAGATGTGACTTTCTAATCACTAGAGGTGACTATTTTACTGGCGGGACGCTGTTTTAATGACTTCAAAGGACACACACGCACATAGTAGCAAAACTAAATTTTTTGAAAAATGTTGAATTAGTACTATAATAAGTGGCAGCAGTAGTACTGTGGCCAAAATGCTGTGTTGCTTATACCGTGTATGAGAGGAGGAGTGAGGATGCATTTGCACAACTTTTTATGCAAAGTAGCCATTTGGGTACTTGGCTCATGAATTGTGGGGAACGCGTTCTAGCGTGCACGTGCGTGCACATCCATGCATGTGAATGCAGGTGATACTGCAAAAAAAAAACTGGTAGAATGCCGTGGCGAAGCGACCAGTTCACCCAGTATGTGTGTCTTATAGTCACACAGAAAGTTAGAGGCATGTCAACACTTAGAATTGATGAATAGCTTTTCAAATAATTGTATCAGGTGCATAGTAAAGAATTTGCATTGGCAGTGCTAGTGACAACCCGACATTAGACTATTAACACATTACACGGACATATATGACTTCTACACACAGTGCAAAAAGACATTGGAGAACATACCATACAACCTTCCGGTGAACTATTGTACTTCTTCAAAGCTTGCTTGTGGGGCTGCCTCAGACATCCTGCTGGATGCAGAAGAGGGAATATTAGCCAGCCTGATGGTGTGCACTGTGCAGTGGGATTTAAAACAGCATCTGAGGTGAAATAGATACCAGTAGTGAATGTTTTCATCCGGCAGAGTTCAAACTCAAGCTTGTGAGGCCCAGGGGACCATAACAAACAGAGTTATATGTTTTATTAATAATAAATTCAATTACCTCAAAGTGTTATCTTCACCGAAGGCACTGTAAACTTGGTTTTGATATATCGGTTTCAATCCCTAAAGTCCACGTGCACTCGCTGCAATGATATCAAAAGAGCAGGGTGATATATCATTGATATGACTATAGATTTGGACTGTGGTTAAAGTTATGGTACAGAACACATAATTTATGGACAGTCCAAGCAATATTCTATTCTAATAGTGTCCATACTGTGCTGAGCTGTTGTTTTCTGAGCAACAAATTAATCAATTGAACGAGCCGAGCGACCATTGTGTGCCTTGTTATACATATTCATAGCTAGCGCCAAAAAAGGTCTGTCTAAGTGTGTGTGAATGGGTGAATGTAACACCAATTGTAAAGCTCTTTGGTTAAACAAATGCTGATCACTTATAGTTTATGATATGTCGCATGTAGCATTTCTGCTGTCGGACTTGATCTTCCCTTTTCTCTCAGAAAGTTTGCAATTGCTAGTGTTTGTCCAAACTGGTGCTGACACAGCATGCTGCCAGTGTTGTGAGGAAGAGGAGTCATGCTGAATGGTTCAAGGCTGCTGTCAGTCGCTCCTTCCTGCCTTTCTGCTTGTCTGAACATCTCCCTGGTGGGACCTCGGGCTAGACATTAGCGCCCTTCTAACTGATCAAAGGTCACTGCTTGGCATGACTGTGACATTGACCTGAGGCGTGTGAGTCTCTGTTGAAGTGGTGAAGTCTAAGCCCTTTAGACGCGGACCAGAGAGACTCGTTCATGGCTTCACCCCGGGCACACGATGACTGACACAGCACCCTGCACTGTGTGTTTACCATGGATGCTTGAAATGAAATGTCCACTTCAGTGAACAGCTTGTAGGAGAGCAGTGGTATGTTCACACCGCCTCGCCAATACAATATGGAGGGCTGGACTGGTCACAGATCAGAGGATGGAACATGTTTATTCATGTTCTGCAAAGTTCAAAGCAAAACGTTCACTCAACCTTCATTTGGTTAAACTTCAGAATTGCTCTGAGGGAGAGCTCTCCCTAACTTTTTTAAAGCTTCCAAGTTGCAGAAAAGATTACATTTGTTAGGAACAATTGCAATTAAACACAAAATGAAATCTCTCTGAAAGCTCCTCAGTGACAATAGAGGCTGCATATTTTCCAAGTTGTGTGCCACTTTGTTCCAATGAGTTCATTTTAGGAACTGTACTCACTGTCCTCGCTATGGCATAACATTACACTTTTATTATACTTTATTTAGTTGTATACTTATTTTTAATTTACACAAAACATTACAGATTTGCTCTACAACAATAACCAGTTTTACTGAAAAACGTGTCACATTGTGACATATATTGTCAGCATGTGACACGGTTCAGATTAGGCTTAAGTCATTGTGTAGTAATTCATTCTCTACTACACAGTAAAATCCTGAGTGTTCCTTTAACTTACAGGTATATTTGGTTACATTTGTACTCTCTCAGAGTTACATTCGCACTTAGGATTTGTAAGGGTACCTTCCCTTCTATCTAATATTGTATTTGTCAGAAATGAGATGGAAGCTCTAGTCTTCATTTACAGGATTTGTTCTGCTTGACGCCTCCAAGGCCTGAACTGAATATTATGTAAAAGAGCCTTCATGTAGGCTGTTCTCTCTGCTGGGACCACTTGTTTCTATGGCTTGTGTTTTTATTTAGTTCAACTACATGTGCTGTGTTCTTATTTATTTGAACTACATCTGCAGTGTTTTTATGTGCTCTGTCTGAAGCTTTTATGTTTGGCTTTTGGCTTTTATGGTTGTTATAAGACGACCATTACTCGGCCAGGAGGTTCAGGCCTCCCTCGGAAAGACAATATTAATATCAATGTGAACACTAGGATTTTATAAAGTCATTGGCCCTCATTTATCAACGCGGTGCAGCCCAAATAATGAGCGTACGGCGTAATCACCGCACCTTTCGGCATTTATCAATATATCCTGACGTGGGCTTCACCCTACCGTACGCTGAGATCTCACGTCTGGTCGAGACCAGTTGTTGACGTTGACCCGTTTATTCCATTCTAGACCTGCGGAGCAGCATTGTCTGACTGTCTGACAGGCATAATCCACTCCTAAATGTGTATATCTACACTAATAAATAATCGCTGTGAAAATATATCATTTTATAAAGTAATTTAAACAAACTGCTTTAACAGTCATTCAGATAAGATTGTAGATCTGTCTGTATTGAAAATAGCAGATCTACAAGCTCACAAGCCAGCGTTGCATCGTGACGCGTTGTGAGCTTGTAGATCTGCTATTTTCAAAAATATACGAGCGCTTTTGCGCCGGGAGTCCCGCGGTCGGGACCTTTTCATGGACAGTGAGGTCTACAAACTTAGTAGCTTGTCCTATGTTATGGAGTTATGTCATAGAGAGTTATGTAGGCTACACAACCTGGCTGGGTTAAGGATATCAACCCGATGCACCAATATTAACGTGGCGGCACGGAATCACTGCATTCCGCCCGAGTCTCATGTACCGCTACGCTACGGAAAGACGAAGTTGGGCGGGCGCGTGTGTGTGTGTGTGTGTGTGTGTGTGTGTGAGAGAGAGAGAGAGAGAGGCGTGTGCGTGTGTGCGAGGCGAGCGGGGCAAACTGTTTCTTATTGGCTTTTCATGTCTTTGGTCGTATTCTGGTTCGTCTTCATGTCGTAAAATCGGGGCGTTTTAAGGGCGTGTTATTTAAATGACGCTCGGTTTCAGCCGTGACATTTATCAACGCTGGGACCAAGTGTACGCTCGGATCAGCTGTGTAGGATGCGTTGATAAATGTGACTTCGACGTTGGTGTACGGCCGAATATATGGAAAAATATACGCCGGTTTATACGCTGCGTTGATAAATGAGGGCCATTGTTTATAAAGGACGTTTTTTATTAGTATATGTAAATACCGGTATGTGGTTTTGGGATAATTAGTGATCAATAACTCTGAATATCAGACAAGCATAATATCAACAAAGATTGTGCTATGGCAGGGAGACACAGACATGCATACAATCTGTGCAGTTGGGCACGTGCACACAATGCATACACCCAAAGCAGCTACTGCCCTACAAAGCCAATAAAGTGCAACTACGCAAATAATTGAAGTGTTTCAGCAGGCCAGACAAATGTGTTATCAGTATTTAGGTGATATTGCACTAATTGTCTCCGCCAGGCTGAAAGGCATGGCGAGAGAGTATGTTTTGCACCCTGTCCGTCCGTGTGTGTATCCTGTCCGTCCGTTAGCAGCTAATCTACGGCACCGTTGGCCCGGTCGCTGCGAAACTGTGCACACACACTCCCTGGATGCCAATTCAGAACTGGCAAATTTTCACATGGGCCTGTTATAGTGCCACCTGGAGGCCGATTTGTGCAAAACCCATTTTTTGATATTGCTCCTACAGATTTTAACCAAACGTCATGCAAATCAGTACACAGTATCTCTATAGTCATGTGATCAACACGGATCTGTCCGATTTCCCATATTCCATCCTCATTGACTAAGGTTGGCTTCCAAAGTTTGTAGGATTGGTCCGTTTTGAACAAAATGCCTCAAATCATGAACGCAGCTTGCGATTTCCCTGAAATTTCACACGCACATTCCCTCTAGGCCGAGGAAGAAATGCCACCCTTTTCACATTGGCCTGTTATAGCGCCACCAGTAGGTCTAATTTAGCAAAACACATTTTTGAAACAAAATGCCTCAAATCATGAATGCAGTGTCCGATTGCCGTGAAAGGCCTATGAATAAATGGCACCCTTTTCGCATTAGCCTATTATAGCGCCACCAGGAGGACACAATAACGTACCTGACCTGGCGGAGACCTGTGCTCCGAGGAGCACTTTATCTAGTTGTATATCTGTTCATTGTTGTTTATCCCGTCAAAGACATTTGGCTTTGAGACAAATTCATGTCTCCAAAAAGCATAGTTACTGCACTTTGACTTTGAAGGGCAGTATAGAACATAGAACTAACTAGACGCGTCGCAATTGGCAATTGCAAAGTGTGGTTGCGCCGACGCCGGTCAGACTATCATAATGTCGTTTGGACAGGTTTTTCGCAGGGGTCCATAGATCACGTGTACCGATTTGTGTGAGATTTGGAAAAAAATTGTAGGAAAAGGAGCAAAAAGTGTGTTTTGAAGAAAATTCAAAATGGCGGAAAATCTATCCTGACGCAAATGGGCGTGGCCTATATGGGGAGCTGCGTAATGACCCAAGGAATCTAGGGAAAAAGACATTTTGATTTTACGACCTACGGTTCAAGAGTTATAGGCCAAAAGGTAAAGTGGGCTGTTATAGCGCCACCATGTGGCCGACTGATGTGATTCTTTTCATAATAATTTCGCAAAAAACTATTAACCTCCCCTCCAAATGTTGTAACTGTAGCCCTTACGGTTTCCGAGAAAAAAATACTTGAATGGGAGTTTTTGCAATTCCCATTAAAGTGGATGGGGAAATTTAATGCAGAAATAAATCAATATCAAAAAATCTATCCTGACGCAAATGGGCGTGGCCTATATGGGGAGATGCGTAGTGACCCAAGGAATCCAGGTGAAAAGAAATTTTGATTTTCGGACCTACGGTTCAAGAGTTACAGGCCAAAACGTAAAGGGGGCTGTTATAGCGCCACCATGAGGCCGAATGGTGTGATATTTTTTTCAATAATTTCGGACAATATTATGAATTATCCCTCCAAATCTGATAACTCTAGCTCTTACGGTTTCTGAGAAAAAAAATACTTGAATTGGAGTTTTTTCACTTTTCCATTAAAGTGGATGGGGACATTTAATGGCACTAATAAATTAATATCAATTAAACGATTCAACCAATCTCTTAGCCCTATACACGCGCACGATTCCCGATTTAGACGGTCATTTTGACATATGGCACAACATTGGGGGATAAAAACTGTGGGAGGAGATGCGGTTTGAAAAAAGTTTATCTATAAAGATATAAAGTGTGTAGAGTACTATAGTCTGGTTGCCCTGTTGGGCAACCACACTAATGAGCGGCCTTCTTCCACCTTGGTACTTTGTAGAGTCATAAAAGTCATTATCAGAGTTTAGACTGAACTCCCTGTAGATGCAATTAAAGCCTCCTCCTCTCTTTCCTCTAAAGGTTACAGTCATCATCAACACAGTAATGATGACGAGGAAGGAGGTGAACTTGATGCATGATTTTGTTTCATATTCTCAGTGACAGTTAAAAGCTACAAGTAACATTATCATATGTCTGCCGTTGAGCAAAAATCTTGCATCTCCATATTTCAACTGATGTTTTGTCGTATATTAATGCCCTACTTTGTCGTACTACAGTTTTGCACAAAAGTAGCAAACGTAGCTGATCTACAAGTGAGCTTGTAGCTCACTTGAGGTAACCAGTAGTATTTACAAGGGCTTGTGACTAAATACTACAAAAAATACTTTTGATACATTGGAACACAGGTCATTTCTTTCCATTTCCTGAAAAGTAACACGTTTGTACATACAAGGTTTCCATCTGACACTGATGATAGACCATGAAAGTCCATTTTACATGTGCTTGGGTCTAAGCTATGATATTATAGACAATAGTCTGCTGTGATTGGAGTGGAACACAACAGTAGAAAATATAATGATAATCACCACATGATGAGCTCATCTCATGCATCATGGAGTTGATGGACTTTCCTTCTTATTTGCATCTCATCATGACCAAGAAATATTACACACACACGCGCGTGCACACACACACACACAGGACCAGATGCACAAATATCTTGGCAGAGATGAATTAATGCCTACAGTAGCTAATGTTAATTGAGCCTCTGCTTGACAAGCAATCTGTCTACATACAGAGCAGCAGCCAGGCAGAGGACTGATGTTGTTCTACAATAAATACATGTATTATATTTACTCTTCATTAAAATGAAAATATCTGGTCTGGTCTTGAATGAACCCTGGCGTCCATATTCTGGACATGACATAATAGGTGTTCCACATAAATTGCAGATCTACAAGATCTCAACCGAACGTATAGTGGGGCTTGTAGATTGGCTACTTTCAGCTGGGTTATTTGGCGAAGAGGGAAAAAAGGAGCAGACCTAGTATACTGCCCCACACCGCCAAAGTGCAGTAACTACGTTTTTGGACACTCCGACTTATTTGTGTATACCAAAGGTCACATTATTCTTTGCGATTTTGGAGGATAAACAATTACCTCAAGAACAGATGTAGAATTAGTGTAATATCACTTATATGCCAATATCTCATTTGGCTGACCAGTTGAAACACTTTTAAACCCATTTTTCCGAGTTGTTTTTGTTTTTCGTAGTTCCTGCACTTATGGCTTTGTAGGGCAGTATACAGCCCTGGGGTACCCCTGTCAGCTGTGGTGTTTCTCAACTGGATTCATACTGGGAACTGTATGTTGACCATGCTGTCAGTAACCAGTAAATCCATTGGCACAATATTCCTCTGTTAAAGATGGACCATAACAGCTCACTTTATATCTGACCTGCTCATTTACGGTCTGGAGTTCTGGAGAAGAGCATCTGCTTAACGGCTCAAATGTGAATCCATTTAAAGATGTACACTGGCTAATTGGTTATAAAATAACCTAATATAACTATGTTATGCAGCTAAACGTTAATTAAGAGTCAACTTCACTAGTTTTCAACCTAAATTGTGTGATTCTATTGTGAGGAGAACACTTCACAATGTGCTCTGTGTCTCTAGTCTAGAGCTCACTCTCTAGGTGCTGAAAAACACTGCTAGTCCTTAAAGATAGAATAAGGTAATTTGTTGAATTTAGTTGTTAATCCAACCTTAATTAGCTCTAAATTGAAAACTGTACTCATGTACTTATTGCCACAGACAAAGTGGCTCAAACAGCAGTATGTCTACAGTAAGTAATCAAATGAGTGGTTTACATTTCTTTAGTGCCTTTATTCAAAGTGCTTTATAATGAGCATAACATTCACACATTCACTCACTGACAGCGGAGACACCAACCTGCTCATCAGGAGTAGTTAGGCGTTTGGTGGATTGCTTAAGGACACTTCGACACAAAACCAGGACAAGAATGGGATGGAACCCGTAACCTTCCAGTACCTATTGATGACATAAAAAATAGGAGGTAAATCACTTAGCTTCAATTCTAAATTAATTAGTTATCAATAGAAACATAAATGTACTCATGTACTTATTTTGGCTCAAACAGCAGTATGTGCAATACTGCCACTAATTATTCAAAGTTAGTAATCAAATTATAAATACAAGCAAATGAAAGTCCTCTCTCTATTTCAATAGTTAATTCAGTACAATCTGTCGTTCATGGAATGCATAAAGCAATCATCTGCATGTCCTGGTTTATTACTCAAATTCACAGTGAAGACACCATCAGAGGTTTTCACACAACGTGACTATACTTGATCCAAGTTTACTCAGTTTAGTCCATGTGCATGTTGCTATCATCTTATCCGTCTAGACCATAATATAGTCTAGACAGATAAGACATCAACTCACAAAAGCATGGAAATTATTCATGCTGCTGTGAGCAGATGTTGACCAGACACATCACAACAAGTTTCTCCTTCCATCCATAGATTAATCCTTAATTTTCCACCACAGGTTTTAAAAACTCATCGGATAAAATAACAGTAAATGTGCCTGCGTTCTGCACAAGTTTTAACCAAACGTTTTGTTTGGTGCATTACAGTAATCAAGGCTAATAGTAATAAAATCATGCATCATTTCTTTCAGATTCGGTCTGAGAGAGAGAAACTCTTCTGGCATCCTTGCATTTATGTCAGAAATACACTTCACTAAGGTGTCAATGGGGTTAAAATAATCTCAGGGATACATATATTTACACCATTTATCCCAATCTGAATGCTAATTCTCTCATTGATAAAGTAATAATTTCATTCAATCAAAAGACCTCTGTGATAAGTGTTGGGTTTGATGGAGGCTGTGACTCTGTCAAATAAACTCTTGTCACAAATAAGAGATTTGAAACTTCATGTTGGATTGTATTCATTCGGACACCTCATCCCATAAGTCTTCCACTTATTTTACACACCACTAGAGAGCCTGCAACTCTGTGTGTGCTTCCAAAGGGCAACACACAGCCCCCCCAGACACACAGGAACAGTCAATGAAAATGGATCTCTGTCTGAACCGAACACAGGAGAGGACAGCCTCCTTCACGTCTCATTGACTTTGTTTTCTCTGGCTAATTTATCTTCTCTGCTTGTTGAACCCCCCCCTGATCTCCCCTGTCCTCTCCCCTCCAAACACACATCCCATCCATCCTGTGCTGAACCAGTCGTTACGGACCCTGCCAGTTCTCACCTCACGATTGCAGGTGCAATGTTTCACCTGAAACATTCCATTGAGGCATGTTTCAGGTGCTGTATGTTTACTGTAACACCAGTATCGCTTGTATGAACTGACACCAGCCGATGAAAACCTACATAACTGTCTCAGGTAGGCAACATAGTTACGTAACCGAGCTGCAAGAAAGAAAGAGTGCTGGCCTTTCTTTCATCAACACCAGACCGTATTTTAAATGACCATTAAAGCCATTCATTAGTAAAGCGAGTAAAATGCAGAGTAAAACCCAAAAGTGGAGGACATTCTGTTGTATATGTAGCTCTGGCCCCCCGCTGGTGAAAGAAGAGCTCATTTTAATAGTTTGGGAACCATTAGCCAGTTGTATGTAGCGATGAACCCACTGAGAGGAAGAGCAAGGTTCCATTCATCATAGCAGGAAAAGCTCCCATTTGTAGAAGCTATTGTCACGTAGATGTACCCAGCTAATGCAATGGACTTGAACTCCCAGACAGAGTTTTACATTGCTCATGGCCTAATTGTATGGATTGGCTGCAGTAGAGCAGAGCCTATCAGCTATTTTACGCCACGCCCCCTCCCGCTCCCTCAGGTATGGTGATAACCTCCTTGACGTCCCCAAGTCAAAGTTACGAATATGGGGTGACGGGCCTTTCTCTTTTTCTATCAGCTCTGATTGGCTGCAGTAGAGCAGAGCCTATCAGCTCTGGGGAGAAATTAGTTGTGGTGCAGAGGAGGACAGGAAGAGAGAGAGGTTGCAGTCAACTCCCATCGCTGTGAATTGATGGCTGCAGTGTGTAGCTGCCCACTACAGTATCAACTGCAGTTTACTCCAAGCGGTCACTAACTTGTGTTGTATGTGTCTGTATTGACATTGAAATTAATGTATTCCAGTAGGACAGCCACCATGGAGAGGTCCTTAAAACGACCTTCTATCCAGCCCATCCATCTAGTTCTCATGTGTTTGCACATTACTGTGTTTTCTCCTGCTTTGGAGGATGAGAAAATCAGTGTCTGGGATTCTCTGCTGCAAAGCTACCTCTGTGACCTGACGTGGAGGAAGATGGATGGATGGATGAAAAGAATAGTCGTTTAGTTTTGCGTGCAGAATTAAATAATTCATTTTCCTACAGGTTGCTAATAATTCCATTATAATCCATCATTAATACTATGACTTCTCAAATGTTTTGGCAGCAGCCTGTAACTTGTCGTCACCCATCATGAACCATGTTCAGCTGGGCTGTGTATGAAACTGTCAAAACAAAGAATTAAGTAGCAAAGAGGATGAATTGTGTTACTTTGCTCAAACGAAGGCTGAGAGGTATCATAAATAATTTATCAGGAGAATGCAGACGTTTCAAAATTATGTTTTTTTGTACACTGAAGGAGCTCATGCAAGTTGTTATGTTCAATACATCATAAATACTATAGACAATCCAGTAATAACTAGATTTAATCAAAACATGATTTACAAGATTTCATTCAAACTCCTGGATTCAAATCATTGATTGACAGGTGTTGACATGACACCTAGCTGATCCCACACAATTCTTGACAGACGCTCCACGGACACAACCAGAGACAGTCATCTGGGTTGGGTGTCAAACAGAAGCTGTCACGTCAAGTCAGACATTCTGCATCAACTATCAATCAGAATCAACATGAACCATGATGGTGAGTCCTGTAGGTGTCATGTGTCTCTTTCCATCACATTGCTGGAGATGAACTGAGCTGTAGGGACCCCCCAGTTTGATGTGCATTAGACCATGGACCCCCATTTGATATGGTTGTCATCTCTTTGACCCCAATACACACTGCAAAATGCATTCATTTAACTTGACTGTAAAAATGCATCCAAAAGGGTCCATTTGGTTTCATTTGTAGTGTACACACCCATAAGGCTCTATTTGATTCCTAACTATCAATCATTTAGCTGTACCCCTTCAAGGATCCCCTTTACCCATACCCCACATTGAGAACCAGTCTGTATTTGGATAGCAGTGTGGTTAGTTGAAAGAATAGTTTATTGAATCAAAACCTAAACTCAGTTGCTTTCCTACTTGTCAGTAACGATGAGAGGTTTGATCATTGGAATCTAGCAGTGTTGTTGTCCAGTGTCTCTGGGTGTAATTGTGTCCTGTGGGTGGCTCTGTACGTCCACAGAGACTATTTGTAGCAGTATCAGCTACGTGTGTCGTACAACGTGATCCTCTCTCAAAGGTTTACCTTTCTGCCACGCTGGCATTGTGCTACTGTAGTCTCTGTAGATCTACACTTCATTACAGTGGTAGTGCTGTCCCAGCACTGGAGTAAGGTCTGCTAGAGGCCATTACCCAACCTGCATGGTGGACACAACGGACGTGATTATAACTGTCTAAAAAATGTGGTTGGAACCAATACGAGGGATCTACAGCAGTGGTCCCCCCCCCCCCCCCCCCCCCCCCTCTCCTGTCAAGTTGGTCCCCCTTGCCCTCACTGCTATCCTCACGTTTCAATTTTGGCCATCACTTCCTGAAGGAATGTGAATTGAATGACTGACAACAGGGAGTGCTGCCCACAATTCCCTCAATGTACCATGGGACACTGGAAACTCGTAGATACAGTAGCATGTAGTACATGTCTCTCATCTCTGCTAGACCAGGCCATGGTTGTATCTATGGTGTAGTGTAGCTGTGTTACTCTCATGGCCATGTGGCGCTGGATAACAGCCAAACGCTAATTACAAAGAGCCTTCCTGAGACCATGTGACCAGTGGTTAAATAATGACCCAGTCCTCTGTTCTGTTGATAGTAACCATTATATTATCATTATTCTATATTTTTTTCATCTTCATATTTTTAGATGGTGTGACAGGGCTCAAAGGACGGACACAACAGCCAAACAGTTTCAGTTCTTTATGTCTGAATACACTGCTTCCCATGCATGACCAGTAGACAACTGTTTCATGACAGAGTCTCTGTCTCTCTGTGTGAATGTGTGTGGGGATGGCTGATATATCCTGTGTGCAACTGTGCATCGATTTATTTGACACACAACAGGTATGCAGTCACACCAACAGATGGTAAAACAGGCATTTCCTGTCAAATGATTTAAGAGCAGTTTGTTGTTGATCCTGCTCCGATTTATCTCCACATCTTCAGCATCGTTTTGCATGCATTCGCTCCTTGTGTTGTTCCCGACATACATTAGTCCCTAGTAGTACCGTCTATTGTACCCTTTATCATCAATGCCAAACATTGTATTTTTGTTTTCCAAGAGAACACCAACTCCAGTAAAGTGTCCAACATGGCATTCCTTACGCATCCTAGTGAATATTTGTATTTGAACGAGGGAGACTTGCATTGTGTTAATCACCATAAAGCACATAAACAGAACTCCTTTGATTAATACCTCTGTTGTGAAATGCTCTGTGCTGGAGAGCAGTCATTTCTGGAAACGACCATCTTTCATGAATGTTTTTGTCTGTCAGATTTAATATATGCCATCCTGTGAAAGTCTCCATAGAGGAAAATCTGTTTTTTAATGACCTGTATGTGACAGGTGGCATCATCATGTTAATGAGCACAGACATTGTTCATGCTGGGTGTGTGTGTGTGTGTGTGTGTGTGTGTGTGTGTGTGTGTGTGTGTGTGTGTGCGTGTGCGTGTGTGTGTGTGTGTGTGTGCGTGTGTGTGTGCTGCATTGAAATAGTTGACTGTACGGAGATACTGTAGTTCCATCATCATAATTATCTCCGGAATGGCCGGGAGGTGAATATTTTCTGTTTCTGTAACACACACACACACACACACACACAAATTCCGACCCTGTCCGTCTGTCTGTGTGGAACTTATCTCGGGCACTGCTGGACCGACCGTCGTTAAACTTTGCACACACACTCCCAGTAGACAAAGGAAGAATCTCCACCCCAAATGTTTTAAATCGTGCTTGTGGTGGTATCATAACAGGCCGCTTCACATTTTGACCTATAACTCTTGGTAGGTTGTACAATCCAATTATTTTTTCCAGGATTCCTTGGATCATGGCACAACTCAAGCTGTCTGTTCCGACAGTTCTGGAAATAAACAGAATCACAGTGATCTCCCTCATCGTTGGATCTGGTTGCGGTAGCCACAAGGTCAACAAGCAGTTCTTTGTTATAACTAAATCATGTGTGCTACACAGTGCCCACTCACATGCAATCTGTACAATTTACAGGAATATAGCAGACGCTCTCATCCAGAGCGAGAGTAAATGCAATGAACCCTAGTCAACAAATGAAAGGGTAAATGGTTACATAAATAGAGTGCAAAGAAAGCAATTAATGCTACAAAGTAACTAGGCTATTGTCTAACTACTTTAGATGGATGTCTCTCTGCTAATCAACCAACAAGCAATAGAACCTTTGTATCTGTCCGGCCAGGCTATGTATTGGCATCGCGAGCTTTGGGAATGCACTGCGGATTTGTAGCGGAGCTGGTCAAAAGTCTCTAAGCCACAGTTACTGCTCCAAATCTGCGTTCTGGTTGAGGTGAACACTGTTGGGAGATTGCGTTTTCTGGGCAATAAAAGAATCAGCACTGCGATGGGAAAAGAGGTGAGCTGCTTCAAACTGGTGGTATTTAAAACAGCTTGGATTGTCTATAATGATTGGTCAAAAATTCAAAAGCACAATCTTCTTAGTCACCGTCTTCCTTGTCATCGTCTTCCTCGTCATCGTCTTCATCGCTCTCCTCACTGATCTCCTCTGGGTGTGTATGTTCCTCGGGTTGTTTTCCGCATTCTCATCATCCTCATCCTCGTCCTCGACAGGCGGGATGGCTCCCCAAATCTCTGGTTCACTGTAGTTTACGTAGACCACCAGACCGGGCACATCGTAATGCTGAATGATTTGATTCAATACGTCCTCGATATGTCCTTGAGCATGAGGGAGGAGGATTTTCCCCCAGTCCACAAAGCTGATTGTGGACTGGGGTAAAACCAACATATCAAATCAAGGTGCATGCAGTATATACACTAGTGATGTGCGGGTCGGGTACCGGTACGCGGTGAAAAAAAAGAAGATAATCATGAGTGAGTGTGAGTGAATTTAGGCGCTGATTAGGTGACGCAGCTGTGTAAAGCTTCATTTGTGCTTCGCCGTCTGGCGGTGTTGTTGCGTATCGAAAATAGCAGACATACAAGCCCACAATGTGGCGTGTTGCGACGTGTTGTGAGCTTGTAGGCCCGATATTTTCAACGTGCAACACCATGGTACGAAGAATAGGCTGATCTATCGGATAACTGCAGCGCTGTGAGGCACAGCAGCACCATCAGGCTGTCGGGAATGAACCCACACTGACATTGTCAGATCATGCTAAAAACTTTAAATAATTCTGATGGGTTTTAATGGTAGTTTTATCCAAATATTAACATTAATAATAGGCTTAAATGTGATTTACGGGTCGACCCACGCATCACTACACTGTACATTCGTCGTCAAAGTAACTCAATCGTCTCCTCCTCATACTGTTCACCATGGAGAATGTGTCGTTCTCCATTAAGTCTTCCACCTTGAGAGGCAGAACCTGCAAGGTGAGCAGAATCTGGTTCAGGAAATTCCTGTCGGGGTACGGTGCGTCTCTGGCCGTCCAGTCCTCCAACAAGGAGTGTAGGCGTTTGTAGCCTCCCATATAGATAAAACTGCTGAGATAGTAACGTTCAGTCTTTTGTAAAATGTTCATGTATTCGCATATTCTAGCCACGTCGGATTCGTACTTCATTAAGCTGATGAAGATCACGTTCCATCACATAACAAAGTATGTTTTACAGTGTGGTATTGCTAGTTGTAGAATGTGAGTACTTATCTTCCACCAGTGTCCTTGAACAGTCTCTTCTGAAACAAAACAAAACCAGGGAATTAAGCCATTGTGTGTCAAAACAAACTCTCTCTCCCCAACAGACTATGTTGGTGAGCTGCTGAGCTGCTTCAAACTGGTGGTATTTAAAACAGCTTGGATTGTCTATAATGATTGGTCAAAAATTCAAAAGCACGATCTTCTTAGTCATCGTCTTCCTTGTCATCGTCTTCCTTGTCATCGTCTTCCTCGTCATCGTCTTCATCGCTCTCCTCACTGATCTCCTCTGGGTGTGTAGGTTCCTGGGGTTGTTTTCCGCATTCTCATCATCCTCATCCTCATCCTCGACAGGCAGGATGTCTCTCCAAATCTCTGGTTCATCGTAGTTTACGTAGACCACCAGACCGGGCACATCGTAATGCTGAATGATTTGATTCAATAAGTCCTCGATATGTCCTTGAGCATGAGGGAAGAGGATTTCCCCCAGTCCACAATCAGCTGAGTTACCAACATATCAAATCAAGGTGCATGCAGTATACACTAGTGATGCGTGGGTCGGGTACCGCAAAACAATATATAAATCAACGACTCGGCCGGCACTGTGACCCGCGGTGAAAAAACAAGAAGATAATCATGAGTGAGTGTGAGTGAATTTAGGCGCTGATTAGGTGACGCAGCTGTGTAAAGCTTATCTGGCCATCCAGTCCTCCAACAAGGAGTGTAGGAGTTTGTAGCCTCCCATATAGATAAAACTGTTGAGATAGTAACGTTCAGTCTTTTGTAAAATGTTCATGTATTCGCATGTTCTAGCCACGTCGGATTCGTACTTCATTAAACTGATGAAGATCACGTTCCATCTCGTAACAAAGTATGTTTACACTGTGGTATTGCTAGTTGTAGAATGTGAGTACTTATCTTCCACCAGTGTCCTTGAACAGTCTCTTCTGAAACAAAACAAAACCAGGGAATTAAGCCATTGTGTGTCAAAACAAACTCTCTCCCCAACAGACTACGGCAACAAAGCGAGACAAACTTAGTGTCTTCTCACTGAGTGAGATTGATGGCTATGGGAATGCATGGACGGTATAGAATGTGCTGTCGGTCTTTACACTGATCTGGGATCTGGGGAAGTCTTGTGAGGAGGTTGGAGTCGAGCCAGAGCTTGACAACAAGGTTTAGAAAGGAGGAGAACAAAACAAATGGACTGCATTTGGTTGGTAGTGTTGCGTCCCAATGAAACCTTAATACAGAGCTATTTTCACACCTTGTTTGTGAATTTTAAAAAGAATGCACAATGCAGCAACGTAGTGGAGTGGAGTGGAGTTGATTCTTTAAGATAGATGTGTATGTAGTTCATCAGATATTTACTTGTAATTTTTGAAGTATTATTGAGAAGGACTACTTACGCTCATTAAATCTCAAGAGAAATGAGAGAGGGGTCACTAAAGTCGTGTGTGATTATTTAGTGACTAAAATAGCTTTCAATTAGATATACAATATTTAAATAATGTTGAAATAAGAGGGTAAGCTACCACTGTGGCTTCCTACATAATTGATACAACTAGAAGCTCGCCCCCGCTACGCGGGGGCTCGCGTCTAGCCCGCGGCCACGCCCACGTAGCGCCCGCGGCCACTTGGCAACTCATATAAGTGGCGTAGCGTCATGAGGGTCAGTGGGGCCGTGGCTCGGTCAGTGAAGACCCTGTAGTGCGGATGATATGTGGCATAGAGGGGCAGATTGTAAATCCCCAGAGGAAACATCCGTGGGCTACCATTGGTTCAGCGATGTGTGCGGTCGCCCTGCGGCCCCCCCTCCTCCACCAATGTGCAGTATTGAGAGCCCTGACGTCACAACAATTGGAGCGATGGGCACTGCACTGTGGTTGGTTAGGGTACACCTAGGGCCCAGGTAGAACCCAGTTAAAGCCTGCATGGGCAAACCCAGGTAGGACCCGCCTTGGTCCCACATAAACATGGGTAGTTGGGGCCCACCTAAGGGCCAGGTAGAAGCTACTTATAGCCTGCATGGGCATCGCAGTTGGGACTGAAGTGGATGCCGCTGACATTGCTGACATGGGGTCCATATGGTTTAGCCCACCTTGAAACCATATGGGAACTACGCTGGCATGCTGGCTGTAATGCAAACGCTGCATCATACCTGCAGTGTGTAGTTTGATGTTGTGTGTGTAGCAGATATACCTGCAGTGTGTAGATCAATGTCCATATGAAAGTCAATGGCCAGCAGTGTTTTTCCCCAGCAGAGTTTCTAGTGTCTCTGTCTCTCTCTGGAAGAGGTTGCACATGAACTCTGCAGCCGCACTGAGGCGCTCCAACACAAACACTCTGACATTAAGCTGCTTCACACAACAAACATCAGCACGACGCTGCTGTTTGTCCAAAAGACACAATATCTCCTCTCCCACCGACGTCATGTGTTCATTTATCGACAGCCGTACAGACTCCTTTTGACACATTTTACCTCGTTTATCCAGCTCTCACTGACTCATCGGGCTGTTATTTTGCTGCGATCAAGTCAACGATGTGAGAGATTAGATATCACAGACGGACGGACAGGGGGTGAAACATAGTCTTGCGCCATGCCTTTCGGCCTGGCGGAGACAATAAAAAAAGTAAAGTAAAGGAAATGAGCATTTCTGCAACAAAAGTAGTCAACAAACTATACTATGAAAACATGGGCCACATTGTCAAAGAATGTAAGAAAGAGGCAATCATGTAGAAAATAGCCGATCTACAAGCTTACAAAGCCTCTCAACGTGAGGCGTTTTGAGCTTGTAGATCGGCTATTTTCACAATATGTACTTGTGGAACGGAGTCAAACAGAATGGGGGGGGGGTCCCCAGATCAAGTACGTTTATTTGGGGGGGGGGGGGGGGGGCGGCGTGAAAGGGTTGATAAGCACTGCTGTAATCGGAGCGAAATTATCTGAAATTACTACATGACCATAATGCAGCCTAACGTGCGTTGCACGGGGCGGTCCTGCCATTACGTTAGTTACTGTAGTTGCTGTGGAGCTACATAGTTCTCCAGAAGACACACACAAACATACACCATCTACAATGGACTAACTGAGCAGCAATATTGACATTCACCACACGAACGTGCATTGTTGACAAAGTGATTGCACAGCCGCTGCAGGCATGACAACCACGTTAGCGTTAGCGACATGGCAGCTATCACAGCGCCCTGTCCGTCGTCGCTGGGACTGACTGTCATGGCTCCAGCAGTAACAGCAAGCTGTCTGCGATGCCATTGTCTGGAGACTGCTCTTAGCGTGACACGACCAATGAGAGTGAGCGCTGTAGTTGTTGCTAAGATACGGTGGCGTCTCTGGCCCATAGCTTGTAGATCTCTCACGCATGATTGGCGTAGGCTGCGTTGCCAGGTCTGACTGTTTGTATAAGCGATTTTGGGCTTATTTGGGTGCACTTTTGGGCTCGTTTCCATAGACCACGGCAGCGCTTATTTATTTCCCGTGACCGATGTGGCAAAAAAAGTGCAAAACGAACCATCCGGAAGTAAATTGCGAGATGAAATATATAGCACTTTTTTATTATTAGAGAAGGAGACACATGTGAAGGTTGAAAATGAAAGGTAGGAGATTATATAGTTTTTCATGAGGGATTTTTGTAGCAAGTTGTGAGAGAATTGGGCCACTCCTGTGGGCGGGGGGCTGATTAGAACCATTGGGGTTTGAAAGGAGACGCTCTCTGTTTGAGTGGAAAGATGTCTGCCTGTTACTTTCCATAACAAAGAATGACCCAGTGCAGTGTGGAGGGATTAAGACTCCTCTCCTCACAGTGAGTCTATAATCCACCTGAGACACTTATTTACAGCTGTCTGAATGGAATCAATAAAGCAAAACTGTATCTACTGTACCTTCAACCTGCTCTCTTTTAGTATAAGCTTCTGTTGTTATAATGTATCTACATCCTATCACTGACGTTTGCCTTAAAGGGATAGTTCACCCCCAAAATGACTTTTTTTCCCTATCTATCAGTCATGGATTCTTGAATTCATGGAGATTTTTATAGTTTTTGTCGCATTCCTAAGCTAATAATTTGATGACCGGCGGTGGCTCCGGTAGGAGACACAAAGAGTCAACTTCGAGTCTCCTACCGGATACATTAGTATCTTTCCGCCGATAATCAAATTATTGGCTTAGGAATGCGACAAAAAAAAAAAAATCTCCATGAATTCAGGGCTTCATGGGGTGTGTAATTGATAGAAAATAAGTATGTTTTAGGGTGAACTATCCCTTTAATACCAGTAAATAATCTAATTGTATTGTATCGTTATCTTTCTAATCCTCATATCATAATCGTATCATATCCGGGCTTCATAGGATCAGTCTTTGCCATCCAGCAGCTTATCTCAGTGGTCACACTAGAATAAAGTGTGTCAGTGGGTGCTTAAGATTGGGCTCATTGGCAGGGCTCATTGGCAGGGCTCCTGCATGCCCTCATAACATCATATGCCAGGATAGGTGCCAGGGGAGCTGGGCAGGCAGGCTTGGTGGTTACCAGTCTGCAGATGCAGGAGGCTTCTTATCCATCGTCCACTCATGCAAATTAAATGCATGAGCCACCAAGCCACCTGCTCATCATACATCACACCCTGCTTTCTAGAGCCTGGGAATTTTAACCAAGCTCTGCTGTCAGCACACCATTCTACTCTCTCTCTCTCTCTCTCTCTCTCTCTCTCTCTCTCTCTCTCTCTCTCTCTCTCTCTCTCTCTCTCTCTCTCTCTCTCTCTGTGTGTGCTGGTGTGTGCAGACAGAGGCTATGGCTTCACAATGGCACACTGTTATCTCTCTATTCCCCTCTGGTCTCCTCGGAGGCGTTAGCTATCGCCCCCACATCATGGTTCTAGTCATAGTGGACCAGCCAGAGAGAGAGACACAGAGCGATAATGACTGGTAATAAGCTTAAAATGACTATAATTTCAATAACTGTAATCATGAAACCAGGGGGAATGCTGTGCCCTTGGCCATTGTGGAAATTCATTTTTAGAGAGAGAGAGAGAGATTTTTGATTTTTAAAACCACTTTATTAAAACCTTTCCAAAGCCACTTTTTGGAGTACAAGAAAAACAATCATGACGATCAAATGATTCTATCCAAACACAGAATTAAAACAACATCTCTTTTTTTTTTTGAAGGCAAGTTGTAAGGTGCCATCACTAGCGACTGTACATAGTGCCTCGCCTACACACCACACCTGTACAAACCCCCCAATGTCCCCCACCAGGCTGTAGTAGGCGTTCTCTGTTGTCAGCACACCATTCTACTCTCTCTCTCTCTCTCTCTCTCTCTCTCTCTCTCTCTCTCTCTCTCTCTCTCTCTCTCTCTCTCTCTCTCTCTCTCTCTCTGTGTGTGCTGGTGTGTGCAGACAGAGGCTATGGCTTCACAATGGCACACTGTTATCTCTCTATTCCCCTCTGGTCTCCTCGGAGGCGTTAGCTATCACCCCAACATCATGGCTCTTGTCATAGTTGACCAGCCAGAGAGAGAGACACAGAGCGATAATGACTGGTAATAAGCTTAAAATGACTATAATTTCAATAACTGTAATCATGAAACCAGGGGGGATGCTGTGCCCTTGGCCATTGTGGAAATTAATTTTTAGAGAGAGAGAGAGAGATTTTTGATTTTTAAAACCACTTTATTAAAACCTTTCCAAAGCCACTTTTTGGAGTACAAGAAAAACAATCATGACGATCAAATGATTCTATCCAAACACAGAATTAAAACAACATCTCTTTTTTTTTTTGAAGGCAAGTTGTAAGGTGCCATCACTAGCGACTGTACATAGTGCCTCGCCTACACACCACACCTGTACAAACCCCCCAATGTCCCCCACCAGGCTGTAGTAGGCGTTCTCTATTTTGATGCGAGCTGCCATTATCCCCTTTGCCATCAAGAAGGGATCAACTGATCCCAGCCCCTGAACCTGATTCCTCCTGGTCTTCCAGATGGCCAACTTAACAGTCCCATACACAAAATTAACCAGTGTTACAACAGGTCTTCTTCTACTGCTGTATTTTTGGACCAAAAATAAAATTTTCAAGAGAAAAAATCTACCCTAGTTTATCCCTTCTGCAAAGTCTAACACCCTGCCTAGTCTGGGACACTCAACAAACAAGTGATACACAGTCTCCTCCTGCCTACAAAATGGACACCCCACCCCATTACTAGGATTTAGGTGTGCCAGATACCTGTTCGTAGCTATCCCCCCATGTACAATTCTCCACTGGAGATCACCTACCCGTTTTTCAACGGGTGGTGTACAGGGACCGCCAGCTGCCTTTCGGAGTAGAGCCTGGACCAAAAAACCCGTCCCACCTCGATGCCTTCATTCCCCTCAGAGAAAGCTTGTGGGCCACCTTCACGCACGTGAGATCCGCTGCTTTCTTGCTTGTATCCTCAAAGTCCCCCAGCTCTGGAGTTACGAAAGACAGGAAACTCCCATCCTCCTGCCAGTCCTCCACAGCAGCAGAGACAGTCAGTACAGGGAAAGTGTACTCTCCCTCCTCATCCCACTGGTCACAAACAGTTTGTTGATCGATAAAGGCCCTTTATGGACCTGGCAGAGATCCACTGACCTCCTCGACCATCATCTGTAGCCGCCGTGACGAGCGTATTCCAGCCCTCTCCCCCAGCTGCTCCACCGATATTCTGATGGCCTTGAGGAGATGTCCTAACTTCACACAGCCTGCTTCCCGCAGACTGTTACGTATACTGGCAGAGGACAGCACTGTTGATGTAATAAAGTCGTTATGGAAGAGGGGTTCTTCGAATAGCCACATCCCTGGTGTTGCACCAGGTACCCGGTTGGTCTTTAGCACCTGCCAGGCTTTCACCACTGAGTAATAGAAAGGTGTGTCCCGTAAAGTCTGTCTCCTCTGATTTCAGGAGGAAGAGGTGCTTGTCGTAACCCGACTGTCCTCCTCTCCTCAGCAGTAGCCTAGCAGTGTCTGCCCAGCTTACGCCATAGTGGTACAATAGTCTTTGCACCGTCTGCAGTTTGAAAGCCATGACCCTCAATGGTATGTCTATCAGGCCCTGCCCTCCCTCACGCACTGGCAGGTATAGGGCTGCAGCTTTGATCCAGTGTTGGCCTGACCAAAATAAATTGACCAGCGCCCTCTGTATATCCTCAATCAGGCCTGGTGGGGGAGGCAGGATATTCAGTCTATGCCAAAGCATCGAGGCGATTAGGTTATTGGCAACGAGGACTCTACCCCTATATGATAGGGGTGCAGTACGTTAGTCCGACAGCGCATTCCTCCGACAGCGCAGCGCTCCGACGTTTCAATACTAAACCCGAACCAAACCCGCACCCTAACCCTAACCGCACGCGGATGCCACATAGTCGGAGAAAAGGTCTGTCGGATTATCGCATGCCTCCCATATGATAGCTGGTGTAGCAACCATTTCCATTTGGACATTCTGGCACACACCTTGTCCAGTAACCCCTCCCGGTTCCTCGTATGAAACTCCTGTGTCCCTAGGAACACCCCTAAACATCTAAAACCTTCTCTCTCCCACATATCAGATATCTCCCAGGTATCAGAGAAAATAATTAGCAAAATGTAGCTAAAGGCTAAAGCTAGCTACTAGAAACAACCTCACAAAGTAACCTAAAATACTGTACCTCACCAGAGTTGCCACTTGACATCCTGCTTGCAGCTTGTCTGCTTCACAAGAATAACTGCAGAAGGCGTTTTCTCCGCCAAAAGTCCCAACCTGGCAACCCGCAGAATCGGACACTATGCAGCATTTAGCCACTAGATGTCGCACTTTCCCATTACAGTAAAAAAATAACACAGGAAAGTACATGGATCAGTAATAGATTAAATCATATTCAATTATATGTAGTAAACATTGTTGACATTTTGTTATTTCTTTTTTCCATATGATGTCCAAAATTCCGCTCAAAAGGGTTTTAAATGTTTACTACCAGAGCAGTAACGTCACTTGGGCCAACTTTTTCCACTGATTATAGTAAGGAGAGCTATTTCTTTGATTTCAAATGGAGGATATATACACGGATATGAAGCATTTGACCTTGACAGCCAACAACTACCATGGCCATTATGAATCTTAGCCAGTCAAATAAGTATTTGTGTAAAACTGCCAGTACTGCAGGTCATCAGAAGATGCGGTCCTGGGTCAGGACATATTGTAATTCTATCCAAATCATGATAAGTAGCTGTTAAACCATCGATCATAAATCACTTTTGTAACTCCATACTGCTAGTAACATGTTGACCATAAATCCAGTTAAATGTCCAAATCCATCTATAGCCTACATCACTAAAATTTGCTATATATTGATATGTTGTTGTGGGTTCACTTTATATACCTGTAAGGTTCATAGAAACATTACGTTGTAGTTTGTAGTATCAATAAGAATACCTTTATACGTAAGCAATGACATTCAGTAGTGTACTTGTGGCCACAATTTTCTAAAACAGAAAATACAAATTATTGTCGGTCTGTACATACATATATACATAAGATACATATCTCTGCTGTCCAGCCCGAAACTGCTAACTCCAAAACGCTCATTGTTCAGGAAACGAAAAAACAAGATATACGTTTTTCAGAAAGTGAAGAAAACCTTATATTTTTAAAACAAAGCAATACTACCTCGTCAAAGTTGGTATAGTGACTGTATATATTGTGAGATACTGGCATGTGTCATTATATTATCAACACTTTACCCAAATCGCGGGTAAATCAACACTTTACCCAGCGCGAGTGGAGTTAGAAGTTTCAGACGAGCAGAAATCAAGCTGAAATGGAGTTAGGTGTCCAAACAACAGTAGCTCCACTCGCTGCTGAGAGAGGTTTCAAAAGGGTACAGATTCCCAAAAGCTAACAATGGATCTCCAAGCTCACAATGCATCACAACAACGTGTGAATTAATGCCCTGATGCTTCATGACACTTATTATATAGGCCTACAACAATAAACAGGACTTTAAATATTACAATAACTTCTGCTAAGAGGTAGTAGAACACTAGCGCGACAGAAACGCTATGAACGTCTTTCTTCTTATCACAATGCTCTCCTCATTAAACACTTCATAGATTTTAGAAATATAATTACTTGTTTTCATAACATTAGCGTCAGTGCTGTTTGATAAACAGGTACACTGCATAGTTTTAACAGACTACGGGGAGTCTGTTTACGTGTTGTTCCTCCTCGTTCACTGCGCACCGCGCACTGCTAATGCTGTGCTGTAGCACTGTGTAGAGGAGAGGGGGGAGTTGTTTGTTTTTGACGGACCGTTTGAGGATCCAATGAAGTTGGGAGTTTTCGTCTGAGGCGCTTTGTGAAGGGTGTTCAATAGCGTCGATTTATAAAAAAAAAAAAAAAAAAACTGAAAATGGAGTTAGCTGGTCCCGGCTGGACACCGACGATATGCATGTGGTTGATAGCCTAAACAACTATCTAGAGCACTAATTTTCTAATCTTTAATTTCAAGCACTCCCAATTTTAGAAGCAACAGGCCACAGGCCTTTATTGTCTCCGCCAGGCCGAAAGGCATGGCGAGAGAGTATGTTTTACCCCCTGTCCGTCCGTCCGTGTGTCCGTGTGTCCGTGTGTCCGTCCGTCCGTCATTCGATCTGTCTGTGTACAGCTAATCTCCGGCACCGTTGGCTTGCTCGCAGCCAAACTGTGCACACACACTCCTTGGATACCAGAGCAGAACCTCTGCCCCAAATTTTTCACAGGGGCCTGTTATAGCGCCACCAGGAGGCCGATTTGTGCAAAACACATTTTTTGACAGTACTCCTAAAGATGTTGTCCAAAAATCCCACAAATCGGTACATAGAATCTCTATAGTCATTAAACGAAACGGGTCTTTCAGATTTCTCATATTCCATTCTGATTGGCTAAAAATGTCTTCCAAAGTTTGCAGGAGTGCACCGTTTTGAACAAAATGCCTCAAATCATGAACACAGCATGCAATTTCCGTGAAATTTTCCACGCACATTCCCATTAGGCAGAGGAAGAACTACCATTTGAAAATTTTCAAATCAGCCTCATGGTGGCGCTATAAGCGATGTCTGAACTAAGATCCATGTTTGGAAATGGCAAGGTAGGGGTTCTCTCTTTTTCAGAGACTAAACTGGATGACTCAGTAGACGACTCTGAAATTGAGATAATAGGCTACAATGTCATTAGGAAAGACAGAACTCTTTGTGGAGGGGGGGTTTGCATTTATGTGAGATCTGACATAATTTTCAATGTGTACCCAAAATTGGAGAACAACCCCACGGAATCGGTCTGGATAGAAATCATCTATCCTCACGCTAAACCCCTGATAATTGGCGCAATCTACAGGCCCCCAGATCAAAATGAGTTTTATGATTTAATAGAGGAGCACATGGCAATCATTGGAAATTCGGAATTGATTCTAATTGGCGACTACAATACTGATGTTCTCAGGAAAGACGCCGCCATATTTAAATCTTTCAGAAAATTCTGTGACATGCATAGCCTCACCCAAATGATAAAAAATATCACGAGGGTAGGCCCCACTTCTCAGACCATCATTGACCTCATTTTGACATCAGACCAGTCGAGGATTCCTTTAAGTGGGGTCATCGAGTGCAGTCTAAGCGACCATAACATCATTTTCTGCACGCGTAAGATTCACAGATCTGTAGTTGACAGTCATAGCACGGTCAGCTGCAGGGCTATGAAAACTTACTCATCAGAAGCTCTCACAACAGCTCTTGAGAAAATGGATTGGTCAAATGTACTCAATGGCTCCTCGGCTGAGGAGTCTTGGTCTGGTTTCAAAACTGCCTTTGTGTCTGTTATTGATAGCCTAGCGCCCAAGAAGGTGGTGAGAGTCAGAGCCCGTACACAACCCTGGATGAAGGAAGACATCCTAAATGCCATCAAACTCAGAAACAAATTGTACTCTGAGTTTAGGAAATGCAAAAATTTGCAACTACTTGAAAGATGCATAAATCAACGAAATGTAGTAAACAAATTGGTCAAAACTGCCAAAAAGAATTTCTTAAATGAAAGCATTGAGGCAAACAAAAGCCACCCACAAAAGCTGTGGGAGGCGCTACAGAAATTGGGCTGCAACAACAAAATTCAAACCAAAACTACAAACATCTGCATTATTTCAAGTGGCGTGCTCATTACCGACAAGCAAGCGGTTGCGAACTGTTTTAACAGCTTTTTTACCACCATTGCAACCCAGTTGGTAAGCAAACTTCCTCAGCATTCAGGTTTGTACGGCTCTGACCACATCCATGCTTACTATGACAAACTAGAGGCTAAAAAAGACTCCTTCTCATTCAAACCAGTAAATGCTGATGATGTGCAGAGAAAACTTTTAGCCCTCCAGCCGAACAAGGCCACCGGCCTTGACAATATCCCCACCAGATTCCTCAGAGACGCAGCTACTGCTATTGCCCCCATAGTAGCCCAAATCACAAACCTATCCATCAGCCAGTGTCACGTCCCACAGGATTTCAAATTGGCAAGAGTAATCCCTCTACATAAAAAAGGAAGCAAATTAGAACCTGGCAACTATAGGCCTGTTTCCATCCTTTGTTCCATCTCAAAGGTTGTAGAGCGATTAATTCAAGAACAAATCAACAGCTACCTCAGCAAGCATAAACTGTTGTTTGAATTCCAATCGGGCTTCAGAACCTCCCATTCCACTGACACATGCCTGATGTATTTGACCGACTACATCAAACGTGAGGTAGACGCGGGCAAATACTGCGGCATGGTCATGTTGGACCTCCAAAAAGCGTTCGACACTGTAAACCATTCAATTTTACTTGATAAGCTGAGGGCGATTGGTTTTGACTGCACATCATTAAACTGGATGAGATCCTACTTGGAGGGTAGAGAGCAAGTGGTTGACATCAACGGAACCATGTCCTCTTCCCTCCCGGTGAGCTGTGGGGTTCCTCAGGGCAGCATTCTTGGGCCGTTACTGTTCCTTTTATACATTAACGACATGAATGCTGCCTGTAACTGCAAATTGTTCCTGTTCGCTGATGACTCGGCACTCCTGATCTCGGGAGAGGACAAGTTGCAAGTTGAGGAGGCGCTCAGCTCTGAACTCTCAAAAATCCGTACTTGGCTTACCGATAACAAACTGTCACTACACCTTGGGAAAACTGAATCCATTCTCTTTGGGACCAAACATTCCCTCAGACAGATGGAGGTAAATGATTTCAAGGTCAAAGTCGATGACACAATTATCGCTAGCAAAGAAGAGATTACCTATTTGGGTTGTATTCTCGACAAATACCTGTCGGGTGAAAGCATGGGGACAAAGGTGGTCAAAATAGTAAACCAGAGAACCAAATTTATGGGCAGAGTTTCCTCTTTTGTCAACCCACAGGCCCTCAGGACCCTCTCAGGGGCCCTGATTCAACCACATTTTGACTATGCTAGCACCTCCTGGTACTCCAACACCTCAGTGTCACTGAAGACTAAGCTTCAAACCTCCCAAAACAAACTGATTCGGCTACTCCTCGGATTGGGGCCCATGACCCACCTTTCTCCCACCCATTTTGCCAGCCTAGGCTGGCTCAGGGTGGAAGACAGGGTTAAACAACTAAAAATGGGACTGGCCTTCAAAATTGTAAACGAAAATTTGCCCGATATGCCCCCTATTCCCGCATATCTGAGTAAATACCTCCAAAAGGTTAGTGACACCCACAGTCACAATACCAGAGGGAGCGTTAACAACAATTTGGTACCACCCACCAATAAAACAAACATGGGCAAATTCTCCTTCTACAGCACTGCCACCCAGGATTGGAATGGGCTAACCCCATCCCTCAAAAAATGCAGTTCGCTGGGCTCATTTAAAAGAGCCTTAAAAAAATCACCTTTCAGGAGGCCAAAAGAGGAGGTAGTACCATTTTCCCATTAGATAGCCGACCCCCCCCCCCCCCCCCTGTTCTTGTACATATCGCCCCCCCCCCCTTTTTTTTATTTCTGTTGTTGTACATAGTATTATATGTATGTATATATGTATGTATATATATATATATATATGTGTATAGATATATATATAGATATATAGATATATATATATTCTTGCTGTTTTTTTTTATTTTCTTTGTGTAATGATATTCGAACTGTGATGCCACTATATATGTCTATGAATTGAATACCAAGGCCCTCATTGGAAACAAGTCCGCAAGGACTTTTATGAACGGACCTGTTAGACAAAGTATTTTAAATGTAAATGTGTTGTTTTACATTTTTTGCCTAATAAAATATTCAATCAATCAAAAACAGGCCGATTCGTGATTTTACCTATAATTGCACCGATCTGTGTAAAACTTAGTATGCACACTCCCTATAGGTCAAGGAAAAACCTTTGCCCTGCATTTTTCACATCTGCCTTTTATAGCGCCACCAGGAGGCCGACTTGTGTAAAACACATTTTTTATACTACTCCTTCCAATTTTATCCAAATTTCATGCAAATCGGTACACATTATCTCTATAGTCATGTGATCACAACGGATGTGTTTGATTTTTCATATTCCATACTGATTGGCTAAGATTGACATCTAAAGTTTGCATTATTGGCTTGTTTTGAACAAAATTCTGCAAATGCACCGTCCAATTGCGCTCAAACTTTGCACGCACATTCACACTATGTTGAGGAACAAATGCCACCCTTTTAACATTGGCCTGTTATAGCGCCACCAACAGGTCTAATTTAGCGAAACACATGTTTCACCGGCTTCGAATGCTATCAATGCATTGAATGGGAGATTATCACGTTTTATCAGACCATTGAATGGGCGAAGTAGGCGAGCTACCGTCTACCCCGCGATTTGTCAGACCATTCATTGGGCGTAATCAGGAGCTGCTGACCTACCGACGGAGGCGGAGCAGTCCCCACAACAATATTTACGATTCTGTCCGTATCGGTACATAACTCGAACGGCGCTGAGTAGGCACAGGCGAGCGTCGCACCGCTCCGGACGGCAACTCAGTCGCCTTAGCTCCTTCGGTGGCCCGTCGCGGGGCACCAGCTCGCCTGAGACTGCGCGCCTCCGTCATGGTCCGAAACCGAAACAACCAAAACCAAAACCGAAACTGAAGTATTTAAGTCATCTCCGTCGGTAGGTCAGTAGCTCCTGATTACGCCCAATGAATGGTCTGATAAATCGCGGGGTAGCTAGTAGGTCGCCTACTTCGCCCATTCAATGGTCTGATAGAACGTGATAATCTCCCATTCTATGCATTGATAGCATCCGAATCAGGTGGTTTTTAACAAAATGCCTCAAATCATGAATGCAGTTAGTGTCCGATTGTCGAGCAAGGCCTAAGAATAAATGGCACCCTTTTCACATTGGCCCATTATAGCCACCAGGAGGCCACAATAGCCTACCTGACCTGGCGGAGACCTGTGCTCCGAGGAGCACTTTTTCTAGTTTGATATGATTTACAATCTCTAGGATCCTAGCCTCGATCTCCAGGCTGTTATTGTTTAGTTTTGCTAAAAAATAAAAGCCTGGAGCAGCGCGTCGGTGTACCCGATATAGGAAGTGTTTAATTTCCCCAACCCACCAGAGTGCAGTGGGCGTCGCTCGTAATGTTGTGTTGACGGGGCGGGGGCTGACGGACAGATCGGTGAACCAATGGGATCACACGGCTGTTCTCGCCGGAGATGTTAAACACGCCCCTTTAGGTCAGAAAACAGGAGCGCTGCTACAATAGTACTAACCAAGTTGACCCCTTGGCTGAGAGAAAGAGAGATGAAGCAGGGATTCCCACTATATATTGTATCAAATTGTGCTGCAAATTAAACATTGTCATATCTGACACACATCAGTGTTCTATAAATTAATGGGGGCTTGTGGACTGAAAAGGTTGAGAAGATCATGCTCGAAGTTGTTAGGTGAGTTTTTTTCTGTTAACACAGGTGCTTTGATTGTGGCTACTGTCATCTTTGATCAGTACTTTGACCATTAGTGGAACCTTACACCCAGACATGTTGACATCACCAGTTTCACATCTTGCATTTGAACTTCTTGTAGGTTGCTATCCTGTACCTAACCTATGACCAGTACCATGGGTTTGTGTAGTTTTAGGTGGAACCTACAAACAATTCCTATGATGTGACTAAAGTGGCAAATAAAATGATGCCACTTAATTTACAGTATTCATGTTTTCTTGTTTAGATGTTAATACAGTTGTCACTAAAAGCGATACAACAATATACTGTATGCAATACATGTAATCATTATTGTAGAATATGTTCACATGGATTGATGAGGCAATACATTTGGACATTATACAGTACATGCAGTGTTATTTAAAACCTCAATATCAATTGTTTTGGACATCTATTGCTTGCACATAGTAAACAGACATTTATATATTGAATCCTTGTCTTGTACTTCTAGATCAGGTAGGATAGTTGAATATTGAACTTGTATTTTATAAATATAACAATATTTGAATCTAAAGTGCAATTAGTACTTAGAGATTAAGAAAGAAATACCGCATGTTTATTCAAGGAAATTATATTTATTTTTCAAACAAGACAAGTTAAGCCATAGGCTGTTTCAAATAAGGATTTTCCTGGAGTTTTCTTTCATGATGGAAAAATGCCAGGAAGTCAGTCAACAGAACAACAAAGAACTCGAGTGCAATTAGTTATAAGAACTTAACATCAACTTACTTGAGATTTGATACTTGTCTTCCATTAATGGCGACTTAAATAGAGTAAATAAAAAAAAGCTTCAAACAATCTAGGCCTTATTTAGATGTTCTGCTGAGTTTTAAATATACAAAAAAAAAAGACAAAAAATATAGGCCTTATTTGGTAGATGGTCTTAATTGTTTTCTTTTTCGAGGTGGTTTGTTCAACTTGACAGTCTCGTTAGGTGGTTCATAATTGCTTGTTTTTGATGAACTGATTGCCCTCCAATTCCTTACCCAGGTTTGTTGTTTTTGGTTGGTCTTCTTCCTGGGTTTCGTCTTTTTGTTGGTCCTGGGTTTCGTCTTTTTGTTGGTCCTGTTGTAGTTTGTGGTCTTCAATTTGGGCCAGGGAATTTAACAGTACCATGTCATCCACATTTGAATCTAGTGTTGAGTTGGGGTCTTCGGGTTTCTTGGCGATTTTGGTGATGTGATTATAAGTAGGCCTAGAGATTGAGAATTCGCCTACGAGGAAATGTTCTTCTAGGGCCATCAGGTCGCTCAGCATGTATGTGAGACGGTTGTCTTTTAGATAATTTGATAGTGGGAACATTGGTAATACCAGTCTGTTAGGCACACTTTTGTCCTCTGTACTTTTGAAAACTACAGTGCCAGATGCCATGGTGATATATGCTGGTGTTTTTTGTAGGTTTTTGCAAGTTTTGTTATCGCATTTGTGGGTTTTTGCACGTGCATTGAATGAGTCTTGCTTTTTTCTACATAAAGGGCATTGGTTGATTTTGGCAAGATTTACTCCTTCTATCTGTCCATTTGAACGGATCACATTTGGCCGAGTTAGGTCATCTGCTCGAGCAATTTGTTCAGGAATGTCGATATCTTCACAACGTACAATTGTTGTCGTTGAAGTGCTGGTCAATGATGTGATGTTGTCTGCGGATTGACACATTGGTAATGGTGAAGGAGCCTTCTTCAAGAGTGGCAATAAGGCGATCCCATACATCCCATAGATTCTTCCTGTTTCATCTGCCATGTAGAAGTCTTTCTTTTCTGCACATCGGCCATAGAAGTCTGATAGCTGAGATCCTTCTCCTTGACAGATTACTTTAGCAGAGATTTGCCGATCTGAGATGTGAGAAAAGGAAAAAAGACAGTTATAAGACATGTTTTTTCATAAAAATGCAAATTTCAGAAAGTCAAAAAACAAAATATATGCATGTTTCTATTTACTAATTAAATGCTGGAAGATATTTAATGTAATGGGCAGTAGGTTGTGCTATTTTGCCAGTCATGTTAGATGCATATAATTGAATATGCTACCTTTGTGACGTTCTTTTAGGGTATAGAACATTATTTTTTTTTTAAAGATTTTTTTTTGGGGCTTTTTTTTATAGCTTTATTTGGAGAGGGACAGTGAAAGTAGGCTGACAGGAAACGGGGAGAGAGATGGGGGAAGACACGCAGCAAAGGTCGTCGGGAACGGGACGCTGTCAGTTAACACTGGCATGACTGGGGTTGCATTATCCTACACACAGCCTGCTAAACGGTCAATTTGGACAAGAAATCAAGCTCTGCTATTGGTTCCTGTCTCACCTCTTTGGACCAGACTGACTGACACCTTCTCACCCACCCAGTGGGGGGTTCCATTGTCTTTTAAATAGCCATTCAACTCCACTCTGCTCAGTCAGTTAGCTCACTCACTCTGTTGTTGCAGGCAGAAACATTTTAAAAAGTAGTAATTTAGTAGTAATGGTAACTGCAGATTCTGTAAAATGTTTATAAAAAAAGCGTATAAAACAGTGCAATCTGTAGCGTCACATTAAACTCTTGAGGGAAACATGGAGCCTATATGAACGCTGAAGCCACTGTCTAATTACGTGACTATCTCCATTGTCCAAAACACATGGATATCTCTTGACAAACCAATATTATATTATATAATATTCACATTATTGTCTGAGCGTAAAGCTCTCATTCTATCAGCTGTTCACACTGACAGAAACGTCTCCTCTCCTCCTGCCTGTCAGCGTAACAAGAGAACACATCGCTATGTTCCACACATGTGCTCATTCCTGCTACTCCTGCGCTAAATATCTGATCTACAAACGTAAAACAGTCGCTGGCTGACGAGCCCTCTGCTTGTAGATCAGTACTGTTGGCGCAGCATTGGGTTGCCAAATTTTGCGAGAGAAATGAGCAGTCAGGTCTATGAAAATGTTACTGCATGCGTTGTGCCCTGACAAAACAGTGAGGCATCAAACCATTGTGGGGTTTATAGCCGAGGCTAATTTGCAACCCCAGTCCCTGGTTAGGCCTTTTTATATAAATATTCACCTAATAAAAAAAAAATTACGAAAGGACATGGAGCTCTAATCTAAACAAGTATGAAAATATATTTATATCTGCAAAGTAACTAAAGTTTTCAAATAATTGTAGTGGAGTAAAAGTACAAGATTTGCCTCTGAGCTGTAGTGGAGTAGAAAATTATTACCATTATAATGTAATTATATATATAATTATAATAATAATAATAATAATAGAAAGACGTGGAAAAACAAGCCCAAAGTCGCTTAGAATAAGCAGACATGGCAACATGGCCACAGCAAAGTCTGCTGTCTACGGGCCGCTCTGTGGGGGGTCTCGAGGTGTAAAGTGCTCTAGGGAGGGGGAGAGAGGGGGAGAGCGATCAATTTAGCCGAAATAAAACGGCTGGGATGGGATACATGGTATGTATTTCATATTTATAATGAGTTAAAAACAAAAAAAAAAAAACGGAGATGGTTTGAAACATATATTTAGGAAAAGTCATGAAAGGGGAACTTTCTCAGAGCTTCCTGAGAGAAGTTAAGCCACTTTCAATTCTCAAAATCGGTCCCATTGATTGCTTAGTCACGCGAGTGTTAAGGGATTTCAACCGAGGGTGCCTGGACCACGACGCCACGGCCCAGGCCGGTATACAACATTATTGAACATATCTTGCAGATTTTATAGCTCCAATCGGAATTTCTCCCTCAGCTGTAGCCCCGTAGGTCCGTAGATTACCCTTTTGGCCACATTGTAGCCAAAAACTAAAGGTAGTCCCCTAAACCTACAGATGTTTGAGAATTTTGTGTAACCCTAACCTTTGAAAACGGGGAGTAACAACCGCTTCATTTGCTTATTTAGTCAGCCTGTGGCCATGTTTTCCCATTGTAGCCGAACCGGGAGCAGTACTGGCAACTGATGTAGGGTCGTTTTTCTGAGTTGAGTGGGAAACATGGCCACAGTGTGACTAAATAAGTGATGTAAGCGGTTGTTTTGCCCTGTTCTAAAAAGATAGGGGTCTGCAAAATCCTCAAACATTTGTAGGTTTAGAGGACTACCTTTAGTTTTTGGATACGGTGGGGTAAAAAAGGTAATCCACGGACCCTTTGCAGGTGTTGTACTGCTACCGGTAGCCAGCCCAGTGGGACCTCGTCTTGGAGCTGTATAGCACAGGGAGATGTTTGAAACAGGGTTATATACATGGCTGTCTTTCAATTAGGCTATCTAGTAATAGTAGCCTAATAGGACTATTTATGAATGTGAACGATAGTTGCAAACATGCTTGAATTGGATTTGATATTCACTGTTAGTCAATTATGCCATATTGTTTCTCAGCATATAGTTTAATATAACATTTCCATACATTTGTCCACTACAATAGGCTATTTAGCCCGAAAGGTTACATACTGTATTAGAACAAATGTCCGTAATGTAAAGCATGTATACGCTACATGATGTTAACATGCATGGTAAGCCTATCACTATCAGACTTATGGTATTTAAAGGGATATTTCACTTTCAAACATGTTTTGGTTCATTTTACCGTTTACTTGGGCCTCTTGGATTCATCGAAAATATCCATATTTGGTTCTGGTGATTGATATTGTACCAATACTTGCGAGCTGTGGTTTTACAAATAGACTACTTTTGTCATTTATTTTAAAAATAGATTTTTTTTTTTATGTATTAGAAGGGCAGACACCGAAACCAATGATGGGTGTTTTCTATTAATCTATCATGGTTAAAATAGAGGCGTGGCAGCTTAAATAAATATCAAATATCTAAATGCTGCAACTTCAAAACTTTGGATTGCTTATAAAAGCCAGAGTAGATGGTAAAATGACCTAAAACATGTTTTAAAGTGAAATATCCCTTTTATTATATCCTTGAACTTCTTGTATATGCCTCAAAATGTCTGGATATAAAGGTTTTGCAGCAATTTGTAAAATAGAGATTAATTGTTGAAGGATGTTTTAATCATGTATACTTTATTTAAAAAAAATGTTATAAGATTAGCCTAATTATAATGCAAGACATTAAGCTATAAAATGTGTATCGATAGTGTTGCGAGTTAAATGCTTTCTACCTTAAATCCTATATTCTCACGATGATTATTTTACTTACATGTTGTTGAACATTCAAGTCGAATAAGTCTTTGATGTTCATGCATTGGTTGTTTGGAGGCTGTTTGGTGTGAAGTCAAGCTCGGTGACATCTAATGTTGACACTGGATTAAATATGATGTCGAAGTCGGCTCCTTTGTAACCTGTTAAATACATGAATAAAGTAGATTTAGTGCATGTTTTCCCTTGATATTTCAGCTGCGGTTGCCATTTTGTCTTGAACCATCAGACCACCATCTTGTCTGATATTTATTAGGTAGCAGATTAACTATCAACCAATCATTACGAGAGAGAGAGAGAGAGAGAGAGAGAGAGAGAGAGAGAGAGAGAGAGAGAGAGAGAGAGAGAGAGAGAGAGAGAGAGAACAGCCCACACACACACACACACTCTCTTTTTAAATATAGCCTCACTTTAAAAAGGGAGATGGGTGAAGGACTGAGTGTGTTATCAGAGAGAGTGGACCAATAAGAGAACAGAACCGTTATCAGAGGAGGATGGACCAATAAGAGAACAGAAGCGTTAACCAGCCAGAACTTCACTGAATGGGTTTTAGAATTTGAAATATCCTTAGATTAGAAGGAACTTTCATTAATACTGTCACGGGGCCGCCTGTGCCCTTTTCACAGACAATGATTAGGGACATTAAACACAGTTGACTACACAGCTGCTTCCAAATTAACCACCATTCAGCCGGCTTGGAAGTATGGGTCAAGTTGTGTCATTGTATGTTATCATTGATACTGTAAAATGCATTGCTGATACTACAACTGATGATAATAATAATAATAATAATAATAATAATAATAATAATAATAATAATAATAATACACTTTTTTTGTATAGCACCTTTCATGACATGAAATGCAGCTCAAAGTGCTTTACAGAGCAATAATACAATTACAACTAATTTAACAATAAAACAAAAAAGAAAAGCAAAAGCATAAAACAACATTAAAATAATAGCAAAAGGCAGTGAATGTCATGGTTTTAAATATGTTTATTTATTGAACTGAAGTTTAATTGATTGTGTGGGTCACCTCTCTCCCCTCTGCAGTGGCAAACATGTTGATTGTGAAAGTGCTGCAGAGGAGGAGGGGTGTTTGATTCAAGATCAATCTTATTTAAAAATAGTTTGTGTATGAATGGGTGCCCGGAAATTCATGTGAAGTCGATGGTAACACCTTCAGTAATTGTTGTTAACTCTGGTGTTTGCTTGTTGTGACATAATTGAATTGCCAATTGATGTTATGTGTTTTGGTATGTCTCACTCCCTATAAAATGGAGTCTGCAAGTACAAACGCACAGGCAACAGCCTGAGTGAGAGCTGCCAGGGCGCTTTGAAAGTAAGGGTATGGCCTGTTACAGCTTCTCATCTGTTTAGGTGTTGTTCCTTTAGCGGGTTAAATTTGACCCGTGATTTAACTCAGCCCAAAATACTCAACAAATAATAATTTTCATTTATTTTTTTCTCCCACCTCATAGGTGACTTGTTATGCATTCATATCCATGTAAACACTTTTTTAAATATTATTTTGGGTTAGGGTTGTATCCTTCAATATATCTCGTTTTCAATTATAAAAGTGTTAAAATTCACTCATTACATTTCCTATAATGAAGACAATGGATAATTATGTTATATAGCTATAATAGACTAACATTCTAACACACTTCCAAAAAAATAATTTAAAAAAAATTCTGTGGTGTTTAGGGTCAACATTTACCCGTATACCATAGAAGGTAAAAAGTCATTTATTTTTCATAACACAATGGAAGGGTTAATATAAAATAAAATTACAGTAGGTTGCTTCATCACATTGTGACATATTGTGAGCTTGTAGGTCGGCTATTTCTATTGGTGTTACCAATGATCAGTTCCATTTAGTGTAGCAGAGTCTTTCAGCATCTGTAAAGCGTATAATATTATCCTACTATTTATGACAATGCAGCTGCCGTGAAAAAGTTCTATTGTTGAGTTCATGACAGTCTTGCTTCTTCTTACCTCCATTTGCACTGTTTAATCACGTGTCTTCATTACAGCCAGTGAGTCAGATATACAGTAAATGAGCTCAGTGAGTAGGAGAGTTATTTTCCAGACAAGGCTCGTCTAGAAGAGTAAACAGTGGGAGTCTTCAGCTCAGCTTAATAACCTGATGAGTGTGACTCATGGTCCCTTGACTTTTAATCTTTGGCTGTAGCAACAGTTGGTGCACATCTCACCACAGCTGACACATTGAGACTGTAGTTGTCTCCGCCAGGCCGAAGGCATGGCGAGAGAGTATGTTTTACCCTCCGTCCGTCCGAGTGTGTGTCCGTGTGTCCGTCCGTCCTGTCCGTGTGTTACCAGCTAATCTCTGGCAACGTTGGCCCGGTCACTGCGAAACTGTGCACACACACTCCCTGGATGCCAATTCAGAACCTCTGCCTCAAATTTTTCACATGGGCCTGTTATAGCGCCACCAGGAGGCCGATTTGTGCAAACCCCATTTTTTTCCATTACTCCTATACAGTTTTTAACCAAACCTCATGCAAATCGGTACACAGTATCTCTATAGTCATGTGATCAACCCTGATCTGTCCGATTTCCCATATTCCACCCTCATTGGTTATGGTTGCCATCCAAGTTTGCAGGATTGGTCCGTTTTGAACAAACTGCCTCAAATCATGAACGCAGCTTGCCATTTCCAAAAAATTGCACACACACATTCCCACTAGGCTGAGGAAGAAATGCCACCCTTTTTCACATTGCCCTGTTATAGCGCCACCAGCAGGTCTAATTTAGCAAAACACATTTTTGGAACAAAATGCCTCAAATCATGAATGCAGTTGCCGTGAACAACCTAAGAATAAATGGCACCCTTTCACATTGGCCTATTATAGCGTCACCAGGAGGTCACAATAACGTACCTGACCTGGCGGAGACCTGTGCTCCGAGGAGCACTTTTTCTAGTTGATACTGAGTCCACACACTCACCCAGGAGCGCTCCTCATTTGTGTGTGAGACTGTTTGGGCTGGAAGTGTTTTAAATAATAAAGTTTGAGGGGGAAAAAGCATTGTTTTGCTGTGTTGTGTTGTTGTTGTGTTGTGATGTAGCCTACATGCTATGTTGTGTGTAAAGTGTTGTGTCCTCCTTTCATTGTCAATGTTAAATTAATCTCTTGGTGTGAAACGTATGAGGCACTGCTCTTTAAGAGTCTTTGAACTTCATAATCTCTAATAGAGACCATTACTGGCCCCTCTGTGACTTTGTGGGTGGCTGTAGCTCAGTGTGTAGAGAGGCTGCCTGGATGGGTAAATAACTGCAGCGGACACATTTCTATTGGCAAATACAGTAGGCTATACAGTGACAGAAATACTATATAATACCATACCTTATATACCTTATGATAATATAAGGAATGGTGACCAGATTATTGTCTCTGCCAGGCCGAAAGGCATGGCGAGAGAGTATGTTTTACCGTCCGTCCGTCCATGTGTGTGTGTGTGTGTGTGTGTGTGTGTGTGTGTGTGTGTGTGTGTGTGTGTGTGTGTGTGTGTGTGTGTGTGTGTGTGTGTGTGTGTGTGTGTGTGTGTGTGTGTGTGTGTCCTGTTCGTGTGTTACCAGCTAATCTCCGGCACCGTTGGCCCACTCGCTGCGAAACTGTGCACACACACTCCCTGGATGCCAATTCAAAACCTCTGCCCCATTTCTTTTACATGGGCCTGTTATAGCGCCACCAGGAGGCCGATTTGTGCAAAACCCTTTATTTTTAGCGGCTCTAGCCGCTCTATACCTTTAGGTATAGAGAGCGGATCCTGCTCTATACCTGACTTTGTCTGTGTTTACCGTCAACGTTCTGATTGGTCAGACCCGTCAACGCTCTGATTGGTCAGACCCGTCAACGCTCTGATTGGTCAGACCCGTCAACAAAGTGATTGGTCAAGCTTCACATGACACGTGGCTATAAACACATTATAAACACATATCGATGACAAAATGTATCAAAGGCGCCGCTACCTTCACACAGGGTGTGATTTTTTACATTACTCCTACAGATTTTATCCAAACATCATGCAAATCGGTACACAGTATCTCTATAGTCATGTGATCAACATGGATCTGTCCGATTTCCCATATTCCATCCTGATTGGCTATGGTTGGCTTCCAAAGTTTGCATGATTGGTCCGTTTTGAACAAAATGCCTCAAATCATGAACGCAGCTTGTAATTTCCGTGAAATTTCACGCACACATTCCCACTAGGCCGGGGAAGAAATGCCAACCATTTCACATTGGCCTGTTATAGCGCCACCAGCAGGTCTAATTTAGCAAAACACATTTTTGGTACAAAATGCCTCAAATCATGAATGCAGTGTCCAATTGCCGTGAAAGGCCTAAGAATAAATGGCACCCTTTTCACATTGGCCTATTATAGCGCCACCAGGAGGCCACAATAATGTACTGTCATCATGACACGTTCGCTTGAAGATCAGTTCTGTTCAGCAAGCAAAACTCTAGTGTGAAAGTGCTCCTTGGAGCACAGGTCTCTGCCAGGTAGGTTATTGTTAGCCTGGTAAACCCTCCCTCCGGAAATCTCATTTCAATTCGATTTCAGAAAGGAGTCTGGTCTGAAACGCCTTTCTGCAATAATCGCTGTGGGCTGGAGTTGGGCGGGAGTAATACCGTTGACTGACAACCCCTTCAACCAATGATCGTTTTTCCCCTTCAGCCAATGAGCAGTTCAATTTGACGAGCTCCAGACTATGTGACGCAACGGGACTTTTGGGACGGCCATGCCGAAAATAGGTTGCCTTATTGGGATACATGCGTGTCACTCCCCGCCCCTGCCGGTTCTCTAAATTTATATTTTTAAATAGGCTCTGTCATGATTAATTGACCACATATATGAAGTTAAACAACTAAATTCTATCCAAACGATATCTTATAAGTAAATTCCGTGCCTCAAAAAAGAAGTTTGAAAGCGTTATAAAACTGAAAGTAAGAAGTGAAGGCACTCGCACAAACAACAATGGCTGCCGTTCGTCTTTTTTCGGCGGCTCTCAGGCTGCACTCGGGTTCATTCGGGCTCACTCGAACTCGCCACCTGATTGGCCAACTGTCAATCACAGAACAATGAGCGACGACGCTGATAGGCTCGTCGGCTCGGCGAGCAGAGCGATTATTGGAGAAAGGCGTTTCAGACCAGACTCCTTTCTGAAATCGAATTGAAATGAGATTTCCGGAGGGAGGGTTTACCAGGCTAGGTTATTGTGGCCTGGAATTCAGAATGTTCGGAATTCAGAATAAGGTTGGAATATGAAAAATCAAACACAACCGTTTTGATCACTTAGGCTATAGAGATAATGTGTATCGATTTGCATGATGTTTGGACAAAATGTGTAGGAGTAATAAAAAATAAAAAATAAACGGCCTCCTGGTGGCGCTATATTAGGGAAAGGTTATAAGGGTGGCATTTGTTCCTCAACGTAGTGTGAATGTGCGTGCAAAGTTTCACCGCAATCGGATGCTGCGTTCATGATTTGATTTGTTCAAAACGGGCCACTCCTGCAAACTTTATATGTCAATCAGGATGGAATATGAAAAATCGAACAGATCCGTCTTGATCACATGACTATAGAGATCATGTGTATCGATTTGTGTGAAATTTGGATACAATCTGAAGGAGTAATATAAAAAATGTTTTACTTAAGTCAGCCTCCTGGTTGCGCTATAAAAGGCAGATGTGAAAAATGTAGGGCAAAGGTTTGTACTTGGCCTCTAGGGAGTGTGCATACAAAAGTTTACCCAGATCGGTGCAATTTGAGGTGAAAACACAAATCGGCCTGTTATAGTGCCACCGTGAGGCTGATTTTAATTTTTTAAAGTGGCATTTCTTCCTCGGCCTAATGTGTGCAACCTTTCACAGAAATTGCACGCTGTTCATGATTTGAGGAATTTTGTTCAAAATGGAGCACTCCTGCAAACTTTGGAAGCCAATCTTAGCCAATCAGGATGGAATATGAAAAATCTGAAAGACTGTTTTGTTTAATGACTAGACACTGTGTACAGATTTGTGTAAATTTGGGGCAGACGGACGGGCGGACGGACAGGGTGCAAAACATATGGTCTCGGCCATGCCTTTCGGCCTGACTGAGACAATAATAAGTACAATTTATAATGGTTCCATTGCAAAATACCGAAGAGGATTATGGACCATACTCAAGTCATCTGTGCAATTGGTTCAGTGGCCATCTGTTCCATCTGTATTCCTTTTCTTCGTGGACAGATTTCTTCCAGTATGTGTTGGTCATGGCTGCCAGTTCCCACCTGATGTTGGGTGGGAGTTCTGACTGCTCCAGATCGCACTGAATAACTGCCAGCTTGCATAACGTCTTAAGACTAGGACGTAAGTCTAAGATGTGCAGGCCATCACCAAATAGAATGATAAGATCTCCCACCATGCAACAGCACACAGACGCTGGGTCGATACGTCCTTGGTTGCACAGTCTACTTAACGTTGGACCCGGTCTTATTCCCTTGGGCTCAACCTTCCTCCAGGAGAAGGTCTCTGAGTTGAATTTCCTCACCTCACTGAAGGTCTCCTGGTTGTTACCACCTGATATGTGCAGCTGTCCATTGTAGGTAAAGGCTGAATGATACCGGCGCCTTGCTGGGAGAAGCTGTGCAGAATGTGGGTACAGCCAGCAGTTGGTCTCTGTGTCAAACACTCTGATTCTGTTGTAGTAGTGCTCCCACCCCTTCTCTACACCCCCAAATACAAACATCTTCGTCCCGATGATGGTGGCAGAGTGACCTTCTGTAGCAGTTGGTGGAGTGCCTCTGGTGTTAATTAAAGTCCAGACCATTTTGGTGGTGTCCAACTTGTAGATGTCATTAGTGAATCCAGTCAGCATGGTTTCTCCTCCATGTACATACATGACCTTCCTCAAGACACAGGCTGAATGGCTGTGCCTCCCCTCTGGAACAGTCCCTGAAACCCTGGGTTTGAACCATCTGTGGGTGTCCACATCAAAAGCATAAAGCACGTTGCATAAAGGATACCCTCCCCAGATGTAGATTATATATTCTATCAGCACAGCTGTGTGGTCGCGGCACATGGAGGGAACATCAAGGAGAGGTTCTCCTCTTTCGGTCGTCAGTGGTAACTTCCTCAGGCGCAAAGACACTGTGTTGAAAACATGCACGTCAATCGACAATCGAGTGTTATAGTGAAAGAGCCCTCCAAAGTAGTACACCTTGTGCTCCACTGCAACAGCGGCATAGGATCCTTCAGGTTCTCCATTCAGACGTACCGTCCAGCGGAACATGTCTCACACGTAGATCGAGTTGGATCTTTAAAGTCTCGTCTGAACAATACTGGAGTCCTAATGTCCGCGTTATCGCTTCTATTGGTTCAGTGGCCAATCCACAAACACTGATCAGTTGAGTTTGTCAATCAAGGAAGCCGATTACTGTTGATCTCCTAATATGGTAAATTGAATCCCCTGCACGCTACACAGCAGACACTGTGTTCAGCAGTGTTAAATAATGATCTTCAAGTGAACAACTAGCCTACAATCATCAGGATCCGTCGGTAAAAGTTGCTGAATGACATTTTGTTTAATTAACATTTTATTTTAAAGGACATGGTTGTGATGATGACATTGTGATGTCGTTGAGTGATGATGTCATTACGTAGAATACCCAATGATGTTACTTCAACTGACTGTCACTCCTCGGAGCAGAGTTCTCTCAATAACCTACCAGATCAGGTAGGTTATTGTGGGCCATCAATGTTCGGAATTCGCCAATCAGGATGGAATATGAAAAATCGGACGGAACCGTCTTGATCACACAACTATAGAGATAATGTGTACCGATTTGCATGATGTTTGGACACAAATTGTAGGAGTAATATAAAAATGTTTTGCAAAAATCGACCAGGTGGCCAGGTGGCGCTATAATAGGACAACATAGTGCGAATGTGCGTGAAAAGTTTCACCACAATCGGACGCTGCATTCATGATTTGCAGCATTTTGTTCAAATCGGGCCACTCCTACAAACGTTAGATGTCAATCTTAGCCAATCAGGATGGAATATGAAAAATCAAGCCTTGATCACGTGACTATATAGTTAGATCATGTGTACCGATTTGCATGAAATTTGGATAAAATCTGAAGGAGTAATATCCAAAAATGTGTTTTACATAAGTCGGCCTCCTGGTGGCGCTATAAAAGCCAGATGTGAAAATGCAGATTAATGTTTTTTCCTTATCCTCTAGGGAGGGTGCAAACACATTTTGACATAGATCGGTGCAGTTGTACTGTAGGTAAAAACACAAATCGGCCTGTTATAGCGCCACCATGAGGCTGATTTGAACAAATTCAAGTGGCATTTCTTCCTCGGCATAGTGGGAATGTGCTTGCAAAATTGCACGCCGTGTTCCTGATCTGAGGCATTTTGTTAAAAACGGAGCACTCCTGCAAACTTTGGAAGCCAATCTTTGCCAATAGGATTTGAAGATGGTCTTAATGAGAATGGAACAAGGGAAAATAAAGTGTTGCATGCAATTGTGGAACAGCATGTTTCATCTTTGACACCAGCACAGCAGTGGTGTGTTCCCACCTTGATCACAATTCAAGGTTGTGCCCAAACCCCTCATGTAAACAGTAAACCCGAACCAAACCCGCACCCTAACCCTAACCGCACGCGGATGCCACATAGTCGGAGAAAAGGTCTGTCGGATTAACGCATGCCTCCCCATGCCGCCGACCCGCCTGACATTACGATACTGATGTGACAATGAGAAATTAGGGTGTGATGTATGGTGTCATGTGACAACGAGGAATGAGGGGGTGATGTATGGTGTGTCTTGACATTTAGTCACTGATGTGACAATGAGGAATGGTGTTTCATGGCCAGAGGTACCATGAGGTTTGATGCCAGAGAGAGAAGTGCATGGATGTTGATGTACCTTGCTGTATCTGATCCCAGATTCAGAGTAGGCATGTATACTGTACTTGACTGAGAGAGACTATTGTTGCAGCGATTCAGTTCTGGGAAGTGTTGACGGCTAATAGTCTGTCCTCAACTGAACTGGAACATTTAGAATCCCAGGGATGTGTGTGGTCTCTTTCTTGTGAAAAGACTAGAGCCCGACCGATGCCAGATCTTTGATGCAGATTGTGATTATGGAAAGTACAAGCCCACCGATTACTGATGTTTTCACCAATGTTTTCTCAAAAAGTGCACAAATAAATATACCGGTAATCAGGTTTAAAAAAAATAGAGTGCACTTGTAGATCGTCTCTTTTTGAAAAATATTTGGAAAACGTTTGAACATTTTCAAACTTGCCCAAAATAGGGATGCCAGGTTAAAAGAGGTTAAAATCGGGACAAATCGGCTGCATAATTTGCTGTTACCAATGTCGCCAAAAAAGTCAAATAATGGCTGATATATCGGCCCGACCGATATCGCTCTGGCTCTAAAAAAAAGACTATACTGGTCTGGCAGCAGCTGGTCTGTGTGTTCTTTTTCTTGTGAAAAGATGAACCGTCTAATATCAGCTGGTCTACTTCAAACAAGAGGCTCTAAGGCCACATCTGCATTAGACTGAGAGTGAACTAGAAAAAGTGCTCCTCGGTGCACAGGTCTCCGCCAGGTCAGGTAGGTTATTGGTCAGGTAGGTTATTGTGGCCTCCTGGTGGCGCTATAATAGGCCAATGTGAAAAGGGTGCCATTTCTTCCTCTGCCTAGTGGGAATGTGCGTGCAAAATTTCAAGGAAATCGCATGCTGTGTTCATGATTTGAGGCATTTTGTTTAAAACAAACCAATCCTGCAAACTTTGGAAGGCAATCTTAACCAATTGGAATATGATGGAATATGGAAAATCGGACAGATCCGTGTTGATCACATGACTATAGAGATACTGTGTACCGATTTGCGTGATGTTTGGATAAAATCTGAAGGAGTACTGTCAAAAAATGTTTTGCACAAATCGGCCTCCTGGTGGCGCTATAACAGGCCCATGTGAAACATTTGGAGCAGAGGTTCTATATTGGCATCCAGGGAGTGTGTGTGCAAAGTTTCGCTGCGATCAAGCCAACGGTGCGGGAGAGTAGCTGTTCACAGACGGACACACGGACACACACACGGACGGACGGACACACACACACACACACACACACACACACACACACACACACACACACACACACACACACACACACACACACGGACGGACAGGGGGTAAAACATACTCTCTCGCCATGCCTTCGGCCTGGCGGAGACAATGAAAGGCTATAGCAAGGCTGTGGTGCACGTGATAGGTGTCGAATAGCTGTCACTGAGCTGTCATGGTCACTAAGGCTCTTCAGTATTTAACCACACTTAGCAGCCTCCACACGTCTCTCCCTCAGGTCAACTGGCATTTGTCTACGACAGTCAGGGACAACCTGTCACCTCCGTGATCACGGAACATGCATGCGTGTGTCTAGGGGGTATTTTCATGCATTTCCATTCTTGCTTACGTATGCACAATGTTGTATGTGTACTATATTGGGATATACACCATGCAAACACATTGTATTGGGTGTGCATGTTTGTGTGTCTGAGTGTTAAAAGACACACAGACACAAATCTGCATGTGTACATATATGTGTGTGCATTTCTGTATGCGAGTGTGCAGGTTTCTGTGTTTCGTTGTGGATGTTTGTGTGCACGCTGCATGTTTATGTGTTCCTGTGTGTATCTGTGAGAGAAATGAACTTGGAAGGTTTCCTTCAGTGTGTGCTGCAGGTTCATAAGTAATTTGATTGGATTAGATGTTTGTGTATTTTTGCAGCTGTGTTTGGCCAATATCATGTTTATCTCTTATTATTTTAAGCAAATAATTCAAGAAACTATTTGTGTCTGATGTTAATCACTTCTATAGAACAATCTAAGTCAGTGGTTGTCGTGGAAATTCCACATATTGTCAGGAACTCTGGTGAGATGAATAGATAAATCATTCTTGGTGTGATTTAATTAATTCATGCTGGAGAACGTGTGAAATGCTGTTTACCTCAGAAGAGTGTTTCAATGTCTCTCGGTACGTTAGAAAGTTACATACATAGTTTATAGACGGGGCTGCTGTTATCTTTTCCTCACAAACGCCTGCTTTCACCAGCATATCCTAATACCATATGAGGCTAATTGTTCTTATATAGGCCGTGGCTGCGCAGTAGCCTCAATAGAATGGAATGCTCAGCCACTGCGTGAACACAAGATAAGAGACAACAAACTACACAAAGGCTTCTGTCTGTAAAGGCAACACAAAGAGCACAGCAAAAAAAGCAAGTATACATTCATTTTCCATCACACGGTGCATGATGGCCAGGCAATCAGTCCATTCTGTGAAGATGCTCCACGTGTGAGCTCAGCTTTCTTTGATGTGTGCTGCAGTAAACACAGACAGTTCTCTACCAACCACGCTCTCCTGCGGGGAGAACAGCCTCAAGCACAACATTACTAATGAGCACATTACAGAGTAGCCATTGAGGGGAAACGCTACAAATGTCACTGTGTTGTCCGCACTGGGGACATATTCACCTCAGCAGCTTTGTTGTCTCCGCCAGGCCGAAGGCATGGCGAGAGAGTATGTTTTCCACCCCGTCCGTCCGTCCGTGTGTCCGTCCGTGTGTGTGTCCGTGTGTCCGTCCGTCTGTGACCAGCTAATCTCCGGCACCGTTGTCTTGATCGCAGCGAAACTGTGCACACACACTCCCTGGATGCCAATTCAGAACCTTTGCCCCAAATTGTTCTCATGGGCCTTTTATAGCACCACCAGGAGGCCGATTTGTGCAAAACATATTTTTTGACAGTACTCCTACAGATTTTGTCCAAAAGTCACGCAAATCGGTACACAGTATCTCTATAGTTATTAAACCAAACAGGTCTTTCATATTTCTCATATTTCATCCTGATTGGCTAAAAATGTCTTCCAAAGTTTGCAGGAGTGCCCCGTTTTGAACAAAATGCCTCAAATCATGAACACAGCATGCAATTTCCGTGACATTTTGCAAGCACATTCCCATTAGGCCGAGGAAGAACTACCATTTGTTTGTTTTTTCAAATCAGCCTCATGGTGGCGCTATAACAGGCCGATTCGTGTTTTTACCTATAACTGCGCCGATCTGTGTACAACTTTGTATGCGCACTCCCTAGAGGTCAAGGAAAAACCTCTGCCCTGCATTTTTCACATTTGCCTTTTATAGCGCCACCAGGAGGCCGACTTATGTAAAACACATTATTTTATACTACTCCTTCCAATTTTATCCAAATTTCACGCAAATCGGTACACTTGATCTCTATAGTCATGTGATCACGACGGATGTGTTTGATTTTTCATATTCCATACTGATTGGCTAAGATTGACATCTAAAGTTTGCATTATTGGCTTGTTTAGAACAAAATTTCGCAAATCATGAACGCACAGTCCGATTGTGGTCAAACTTTGCATGCACATTCACACTATGTTGAGGAACAAATGCCACCCTTTTAACATTGGCCTGTTATAGCGCCACCAGCAGGTCTAATTTAGCGAAACTACCAATGTTGTTAACAAAATGCCTCAAATCATGAATGCAGTCAGTGTCCGATTGTCGTGCAAGGCCTAAGAAGAAATGGCACCCTTTTCACGTTGGCCTATTATAGCGCCACCAGGAGGCCACAATAGCCTACCTGACCTGGCGGAGACCTGTGCTCCGAGGAGCACTTTTTCTAGTTTACATTTATTTCCTCTTCTTCTTTTTTTTCTTGATGTGCATGTGTGTGTATTAGAACAAATCATTCATAAAATGTAAGGGATCTTCTGTAGTGTAACTGTCATTAAAGTTTTGTTGTGACAAGCTTTTTTCTTGAGGTCAAGTAATTATGTACTGGAGCTCTGAGAAGTGAGACTGAAACTGTAAAAGAACACATTGGTGAAACTGCAAACTATGGTCCAATTGCTGTCAAAGTTTCAGTATTGAGAGTCGTTTTTGATGTTACGTAATTCAAAAGCCATGTCAAAATCCATCTGGTTGCTGCTTTGTCCAGTCATTGAAGCCTCGTTAATGAGGATATGTAGTACCTGTATGTGTCTGATCAGTATAGTATATAAATACTTCTCAGGTCACTGTTACCTTGATGCCTGGTGAAGCCTTTCTCAAACCCATTTTATTTTCCTGGAGTTTTTGTTTGTTTCAGTGAGTGGTTTCTGTGTTAGTTACCTTTTGAGCAACAACATCTGTGTGAGGAACATAATAATATCTATGCCAATTACTGCTAGATCCTTCCACAGAAAACCTCCTTTTCCCCACTTTGTTGTTATCATTTCTTGGTGGCATCTCATCATGTTAGTTGTAAAGGTGAACTACCTCCAGTAGCCATCTGAACTCTGTCCGCCTGTGGACATCATTGTGGATCGAGAGAAAAGATAAGATTAGCTGTCAAAAGACTGCAGTGCACGCATGAATGCCAAGGTTACACATTTTTTAAATGACTTGCAAACCTTGTGCGACAGTACAATAACCGATACATAGGTGGCAATAAATGCATAGGACCACAATGGAAACAAGTCCCCAGGACTTTTTTGTGTTATCCTTTTAGTACTTAATGTACTTAAGGGTACGAGACCTCCAGGAGCTATACGCACTCGTCCTGGAGATGGTAGATCAAGGCCGTCTCCTGGACTACATTGTGAGCTGGGGGAATCTGACCGAGGAGAAAGTGGACTGCAACCTCCGGGATATTCTGGAAGCTTTACTGTACCTTCACAACTGCAGAATAGTACACTCGTGCTGTTTACATTTCTGACTGATAAAGTACTCAATCAATCAATCAATCAAAATGCACATATAATATTTTGTGATGTAGGGTGATTTGACTGTTCTAGTCTGTCTGCAGGCTTGTACTGCATTTCTTAAAATACTCTGTTGGCTCAGTCACACTCTGGCAACTTGTGATTCTGTGTTATTACTGATCAGAAGGTGGGAAGATAATATGTATTTACTATGATGCACACCTCTGCTGTGCTGCACCCCAATGACCATTACAGCTATTTCAAACACTCTGTGCATGGTTTGTGATTCAGTCAATGTTCTGATCCAGAGCAAGTTGACGTTCACTGACACCTCTGTTTAAAACAGGTTCTGCTGTTTTGTTTGCATTTTACTCACACTGACAGCAATGATAAAGACTAAAATTAGGCCCTGTCAAACTGGAACCTCTTTGACACACAATGAGCAGCCAGAGATGAGACAGGAACAGACAATGACAAATTACTGAATTACTGGATGAGATATTACACCTATGTTACAATGAATTAGATTAGATGCATGATTAATCTCTTATCTGTGACAGGAAAACGTTTAAACAACATTAATTAAACAGCAAATCAATGGCACGAGATTCAGTGCCCTAAAGGATGTTTGCTTTTGACATTTATTGGAAGAAACCGAACCGAACCGAACGAAGCACATTGTTGAATTTCAAATATTTGTGTTGGAGCATGGTAGTAATTGTGTCTCAGTGAACAAGAGGAGAACGTTGATAATGACAAGTGAAAGATGACAAGTGAAAGAGAGCGGCTGTATGATCCAGTGAAATGTGGAGCAACTCAAAATATTATGTGGGCCTAATTCATTATGTATGTAAGTAATGTCTACTAGAGACTACTAGTCCATGGTGTTGCGAAGTCAGAATTCCACATATAAAGCAGAAATTACTCATGTAAATAGTATGCCAATTTCATATCATAGTAACTTTTTCCACATTATTTTATTTGAAAATGGACTCTCTGAAAACTGCATGCTGATAGTGTGCTACCTTATAGAGCAGGTTTATATTACAGGTGATGAAGAGAAAAAAACTTTAGAAGCATGGTATTGGAAATCAGCATTAGTGAGGTTTCCATTACATGGATTCAACTGCTAGTTATTAAGATGGAGATTATTATGATTTCATTAGTAAATCATTGTATCTTCAGAGGCAGGACTCCCCCACCCACAGCTCATGATTCCATAAAGACCACCAACCTCCACTGCTCTCACGGTTACATGGCGGCTTTCCGACATGTCGCCTTTCCGACGTTAACGAACCCTATACCTAACCCTCACCCTAACCCTAACCGCACGCGGAAGCCACTAGTCGGAGTGGCGAGATGTCGGCGTGGAAGACTGTTACCTGCTCTCACATGCTGTGCTAATCTAGAACATGCTGTGCGCTATTGATCTGCTGTGGATGAAGCCAGCACAGAGGTTGGTGTGTTTGCATGGGCGTACGTACAACAATCTCTGTTCGTCTGTCCGTCTTTATGCAGTTGTTTGTTTATTTTTAATAGCACAAATGAAAACCTAGCCTAGCAGTGATAATATTATATGGGTGGTAGGCTCTCCGAGGAGGGATAGGATTGAACTCTGGAAGGAGTAATCACCAAATTGAGTGAAGCTGTAAATAACTTCTTGTGATTCAGTTATTTCATTTGGAACACAAAATGAAACCCCCACTCGAACATGTAAGGTTTTTTAGGTTATAGGTTATATATATATATATATATATATATATATATATATATATATATATATATATATATATATATATATATATATATATATATATATATATATATATATAATAGTGGTTCATAGCAACTTCCCCTCTAGTGAAAATCAAATATCTGCAGGTTAAGCAAACCATTTTTTCTTCCAGTATGTACTTTACAGTGTAAAAACAACCAAACTTTTTATTCAGAATGTCCTCTCATCATTCAGCACAGTTTGAAACCATCTGACACACAGGGGAGTCAAAACTACTTGAGGCCCCTAGGGCTACTGACATAAAAAAAAAAAAATATAATAATATATATATATATATATATATATATATATATATATATATATATATATATATATATATAAATCATAATCATAATAATAATAATACGTCTTTTCTAACATGAACTTCTCTAAAAACAAAAACAAAGCGCTCTGTGTCTTATTTTATATAACTAGCCTGTCAAGTTAATTTAATTGACCAGTTCCAAGTTAAGGCATTAGCCTACTTGGGGTTGAAGGGAGTGACCCTGCATTCCCTTTGCAAGCAAAACAAAAGATGCTGCCTTTAGACGGTGAATAGGCACAAGTGTCCAGGCATTCTCTGGACACATACTCCCTGTTGCCCAGTTCTCATTTGAAGTGACATTTTGAGAAGCAAATTATGTCTTCTGGAGTTTTTACTGCTGTTCAGAGAGGCAGAGAAGGCAGAGCTTTTTTTTAAAATTCTGGCAGGATTTATGGCCCATTTTGGTCCAGTAAGCACACACCTGTTGGTCTATTGTGTTCCCCCAGTGACCTGGGACAGTAGGCTACTTTAGTGGTCTGACATGTCTCCTACCAGGCAGCGCTTCTCCTCTGGTTGTCTGCACCTCTCCTTCTCTTCCTCTGCACACTCTCATCCATCATCCTCCACAGCAGAGGAGCCTGACGTGTCTCTTACCGGCTGGTCGTCTCGTCCTGCTGCCTGAAGAATGAATATATATCTGCTGTCGGGCAGAAACCAACCAAACTCCAAAATGTTCATTTTTCAGAAAAAAAAAAAAGTGGAGTTAGTATAGTTTTTTTTCCATCATTGATAAGAACAGCTGAATGGACCTCCAAGCTCACAATGAGGTTGGAGGTCAAAAGGGGGTGGAGCCTGGAGTCAGCAGAACCAGCTAACTCCACCTCCCTTTGGTGGAGTTAGCTGATTAACAGAAAGTTTGAGGATCCAATGGAGTTAGCTGGTTTTGTCAGAAGCGCTTTTTAATACGTTTCATTGGTTCAATATTTGTTTTACCAACACACAGACGTAAAGGGTGTTCAATAGCCCTGATTTATGGAAAAAAATGCAAAAGCGTCAAATTGGAGTGGAGTGTGCCGGACAGCAACGATACATATGTGAGAACTCCTGTTATCTCCTCTTATACTGTATGACACAATTCAACTATTCATAATAATATTATACAATTAGCTTACTGTTTTGGCCGTTAGATAGAGGGCATTCATCTGGCACACTCAGACTATACAGTAGGCCTAAGTATTTTTCCAGACTTCCATGCAGACGATAACAAAATATCAAGAGCTCAAACTGTTATTGTGATATTCCTGATATGTTTTGATTAATGACTGCCATATATATCCAGCAAACTGATATTATGTTATCTATTACACTTACACAGGCCACACAGGCAGATAATACAATGTTAAAATAAAGTCTAACGATAGCCAGTGTTCTTTTGGTGGGTTGTTCCTTTCTACCTTTTTAGTCCATTAGCACCAGCTGTGTGGTTTCTGCTGCTGTGTGTTCATCTTACAAACCCATCAACTGCACTGCAGATGAAAATTAACTGCTCTCAAGGTGCACGACTAATTATTTACTTTTATTACACGTTTCACTTTCAAGTCAAAGCAGAACTAATGTCCTCTTACTGTGACTGACTGTGTTCCAGTCTAATCATGACCATAGTGAAGCAGAGTATCATACCGGTGTAGGATATATCTTTTTTGTATTACTCCTACAAATTTGTCCAAACATCACGCAAATCGGTACACAGTATCTCTAATAGACATTAAACGAAACGGGTCTTTCAGATTTTTCATATTCCATCCTGATTGGCTAAGATTGTCTTCCAAAGTTTGCAGGAGTGCTCCGTTTTTTAACCAAATGAAATGCTGCACACTGCCACTAGGCCAAGGAAGAAATGCCACTTGAAAATATTCAAATCAGCCTCATGGTGGTGCTATAACAGTCCGATTCAGGTTTTTACCTTTAACAGCACCGATCTGCGTGAAACTTTGTATGCACACTCCCTAGAGGCCAAGGAAAAACCTTTGCCCTGCATTTTTCATATTAACTGTTTGAGGCACTGAGGCTCTAAAGGTACTTGTCCGTGTAAAACTTAGCTCATATGGATGAGATGGAATACGTTTAATCATAGAACCATTAGGTTGGTTCGTTGTTTAACATAAAACACAACAAAAAAAAGATAAGAAAACTCTATAAAGTGGCTGTTAGTGTTTTTAATTTTTTTTATATTATAGAATAGGTAAGGCCATTTAAAAACATATTTATAGCTGACCCAAGTACGTATAACCTCTATTTCCCTTGCAGCTTTCTCATATCCCCACCACTGACACTGGCAACCCAGCCTGGCAGAAGTCTGCGCTTTCCTGGCTTTACCCTGGGTTGGCTCCCATAGTGTCAGCTTGCTTGCGCCAAGTTCAAGACACAGTGCCCTGCCAGCCTGTAGCAACTCATAATGTAATAACGGCTCATAATGTAATAACGGTTCATAATGTAATAATTTAAATGTAATAAAAACTCATAATGTAATAATCAGCTCATAATGTAATAAAAAAATTAGCGCATAACGTAATAACAGATTTTTCTATAATGTAATAATGTATTAATGTGTTACATTATAAATCTCACGTGGCCGCTTATAATGTAATAAAGGTTTGTGTAATAATGTCTCATATTGTTGAGAAAAGTAAAGTGTTACATCATAATAATCATTATCAGTATCATGGTCAGTATCAGTATCATGGTCAGTATCATGGTCAGTACCATGGTCAGTATCATGGTCAGTATCATGGTCAGTATCATGGTCAGTACCATGGTCAGTATCAGTATCATGGTAAGTACCCCCCGCAACCCGGAAAACTTCGACGCGAAGAAGGGGGTGGTCGTCACCTGAGCCCCCTGGTGTGTCTTCTGCGCGGGGGAGTGAGGTTGCTCTCTCGGAGAGGACGGAGACGCAAAGCTGGAGCACAGTGGTGAAGCGGGGGCACAAACGAACGGCAGCCTCAGAGATCGCTGCTCACCGCGCGGCCAAACTTCCACGAAAAAAGGTTGGAATTACTGGGACGGCGGTGACAAACGATGAGAAATTGTCCACGGTGAAAACAAAGTTAGTCAGCGTGTTTGCAACGAAGTTTACATTGGACCTTGATGCTGATACTCTCCGTGACTTCCTGCAAGGGAAGATGAACCGGGAGGTGAAATGTAGGAAAATTGAGACACCACACAGCAGGTTCAGTTCATTCTGTATCACGGTTAAATGGAACGAATGGAAGGATATGTACGACCCACTGTTCTGGCCTGAAGGGTCTGTCGTCAGACAATACTTTGAGCCTCGCCGACCAAGAGGAGTAGCAGGCGGGGTGAGAGGATCTCTTCCCCGAGGAGCGAGGGGACGCTGCACCCAGGAGCTGGAGCGCCGTAGGCCCCCACAGTCGTAGCTGTGGAGGTGACCAGCGCCAACGATAATATCTTAGACTCATAATGCGGGTTGTATCCTACAATTCTCGTGGCTTACGAGTAGGCCATACGGCTGCCGACAAAGCGAGGAGGCTAGTGGTGGATACACTGCTGGCTGACTGTGACGTTCTGTGTATACAGGAGTCTTGGATGGCCAAGCAGGACTTGGATAAACTAAACACACTGCACCCAGACTTTCATGGAGCGGGTGAATCCACCACGGACCTGAGCGCGAGAATTCTGCGAGGTAGGATACCTGGTGGAGTCGCAATTTTATGGAACATTAAATATGACCCCATGGTTAGAGTAGTACGTTTAGATGTGGACTGGGCCATTGGGCTTGAGTTCAATTTAAATGGTAAGAATTTTGTTATCCTTAATATTTACACACCATATGAAGCGTATGATCATCTTGATGAGTTTTTGAGCAGGCTTGCATTTATTCAATCCTTCATTGAGGATAATAATTCGTCATGCATTTATGTATTGGGAGATTACAATGCAGACCTGACAGATAATAAATCCTTGTTTGCTAAACACATGGAGAGGTTTTCTAATGATGCCAACTTAGTAATATCAAGCAAAATGCTATTGCCTGACACAAGTTTTACCTATGTTAATGAAGCATGGAATACGACTTCATGGCTAGACCACGTGGTATCCACTGTTGATGCTCATGCCTCTTTAGAAAGCATGGAGATTTGTTATGGGTTAGCCACATCTGACCATATCCCTATTGCCATGGTATTAAATGTTGAAAATGTACCCACGCTCGCTAAGAATGAAGAAAACAGTGAGGTCAAAATAAATTGGGGTAAACTATCTGAAGATGATGTCCTTAAATATTGCGTATATTCTAATGAATTATTATGCAATGTGAATATGCCCATGAATGCCGTTTGTTGCACTAATTTAAACTGTGAGGACTCTTCCCATGGTGAAAGTTTAAGTCTAATGTATAATGATATTGTGAGAGCCCTTCAGGATGCTAGTAGGTCCTTATTCACCCGCCCTAGGAAGGCCAGGAACATCAAGCCTGGGTGGAATAAATGGGTAGCTAGTCACCATGCAGAGGCAAATGAGGCCCATAAGGCCTGGGTAATAGCAGGTAGGCCCAGACAGGGACCTGTCCTGGAACATAAAAAGAAAAAGAATGCCAAATATAGATATGCATTAAGGTTCATATGTAAGCAAGAGCAGGCCCTGAGTGCTCACTCTATGGCTGACAATCTGCTTAACAATGACATCATCAACTTTTGGAAAGAGGTAAAGTCCCTTAACAGGGCTAAAGCAGGGCTCCCATGTAATGTAGAGGGGGCCACAGATCCAGTAGGAATCGCTGACCTCTGGAGGCAGCATTATGAAACTGTTTAATTGTGTTAAAGGTGAGCCTTATCATGTAGGCAAAATAGATGATGAAGAAAGCACCGTTTTTAATACCCAAGAGGTTTTTTAATGTTATTAGGCAACTTGCTGATAAAAAAGCCAGTGGTCTGGACAATATCACAGCTGAGCACTTAAAGTTAGCTGGCCCCAGATTGGCAGTGTTGCTGTCTATCTGCTTCTCTGGGTTTTTCACCCATGGTACTTTACCTGACTCCATGCTGTCTGTTGTTCTGGTCCCTGTAATAAAAGACAAGGCTGGGAAAGTTGGAAGTATAGATAACTATAGACCCATAGCTATTGCTAGTATACTGTCCAAAATCATAGAAAAACTGCTGCTCAACATCTGTTCTAATTATGGTGTGGACTTTGATATTAAGTACAATGCTAAGAAGAGCATGGTCCTGATATGTAGAACTAGGGATGACCTGGAACTCAAGTTCCCTGCCTTCTTCCTTGCTGGTCAAGCTATGTGTGTCTAAAAGCACAAAATATCTTGGGCATATTATTACTGACACCCTAGAGGATGATGATGATTTGTCAAGACAGAGGAGAATGCTATGTACAAGCAAATATACTGGTTAGGACATTTCACCACTGTACTACTGAGGTTAAGGTAAATCTGTTTAGAGCTTACTGTACCCCCTCTCTATACAGCTCCTTACGCAAACTGCAAGTAGCCTATAATGACTGTCTAAGAATTATTTTAAAGAAGCCAAGGAGCACAAGAGCCAGTGAGCTCTTTTGTACTCTTGGTCTAACCACCTTCTTGGCTCTGCTGAGGAACCTGACCTTCAAATTCATGTGCAGACTGGATTGCTCCTTGAATGGAATAATAGGTCTGTTGACCGACCCTGTACGTAGTTCTGTCAGGTTCACTTCTACGATAAGAGGACGCTGGCGTGAGTGCCTCTCTTAGTTTTTGGACAGAGAGCTAGAGCTCTGTCCCTATAAACTGTTTTTGTCCCTAGGGACCTTGGCCCCGCCCACTGCACGCCCACAATTCGCCGTCAGAGACATTCCAATGGCATTCCAACTACAGACAGAGAGAGAGGCAGTCCTGTTTCTCTCGCAGCTCTTAAAGCCCCGCCCCTCCCCCTCCCCCCTATTGTGTTCCCCCAGTGACCTGGGACAGTAGGCTACTTTAGTGGTCTGACATGTCTCCTACCAGGCAGCGCTTCTCCTCTGGTTGTCTGCACCTCTCCTTCTCTTCCTCTGCACACTCTCATCCATCATCCTCCACAGCAGAGGAGCCTGACGTGTCTCTTACCGGCTGGTCGTCTCGTCCTGCTGCCTGAAGAATGAATATATATCTGCTGTCGGGCAGAAACCAACCAAACTCCAAAATGTTCATTTTTCAGAAAAAAAAAAAGTGGAGTTAGTATAGTTTTTTTTCCATCATTGATAAGAACAGCTGAATGGACCTCCAAGCTCACAATGAGGTTGGAGGTCAAAAGGGGGTGGAGCCTGGAGTCAGCAGAACCAGCTAACTCCACCTCCCTTTGGTGGAGTTAGCTGATTAACAGAAAGTTTGAGGATCCAATGGAGTTAGCTGGTTTTGTCAGAAGCGCTTTTTAATACGTTTCATTGGTTCAATATTTGTTTTACCAACACACAGACGTAAAGGGTGTTCAATAGCCCTGATTTATGGAAAAGAATGCAAAAGCGTCAAATTGGAGTGGAGTGTGCCGGACAGCAACGATACATATGTGAGAACTCCTGTTATCTCCTCTTATACTGTATGACACAATTCAACTATTCATAATAATATTATACAATTAGCTTACTGTTTTGGCCGTTAGATAGAGGGCATTCATCTGGCACACTCAGACTATACAGTAGGCCTAAGTATTTTTCCAGACTTCCATGCAGACGATAACAAAATATCAAGAGCTCAAACTGTTATTGTGATATTCCTGATATGTTTTGATTAATGACTGCCATATATATCCAGCAAACTGATATTATGTTATCTATTACACTTACACAGGCCACACAGGCAGATAATACAATTTAAAATAAAGTCTAACGATAGCCAGTGTTCTTTTGGTGGGTTGTTCCTTTCTACCTTTTTAGTCCATTAGCACCAGCTGTGTGGTTTCTGCTGCTGTGTGTTCATCTTACAAACCCATCAACTGCACTGCAGATGAAAATTAACTGCTCTCAAGGTGCAAGACTAATTATTTACTTTTATTACACGTTTCACTTTCAAGTCAAAGCAGAACTAATGTCCTCTTACTGTGACTGACTGTGTTCCAGTCTAATCATGACCATAGTGAAGCAGAGTATCATACCGGTGTAGGATATATCTTTTTTGTATTACTCCTACAAATTTGTCCAAACATCACGCAATCGGTACACAGTATCTCTAATAGACATTAAACGAAACGTCTTTCAGATTTTTCATATTCCATCCTGATTGGCTAAGATTGTCTTCCAAAGTTTGCAGGAGTGCTCAGTTTTTTAACCAAATGAAATGCTGCACACTGCCACTAGGCCAAGGAAGAAATGCCACTTGAAAATATTCAAATCAGCCTCATGGTGGTGCTATAACAGTCCGATTCAGGTTTTTTACCTTTAACAGCACCGATCTGCGTGAAACTTTGTATGCACACTCCCTAGAGGCCAAGGAAAAACCTTTGCCCTGCATTTATTAACTGTTTGAGGCACTGAGGCTCTAAAAGTACTTGTCCGTGTAAAACTTAGGTCATATGGATGAGATGGAATACGTTTAATCATAGAACCATTAGGTTGGTTCGTTGTTTAACATAAAACACAACAAAAAAAAGATAAGAAAACACTATAAAGTGGCTGTTAGTGTTTTTAATTTTTTTATATTATAGAATAGGGAAGGCCATTTAAAAACATATTTAGAGCTGACCCAAGTACGTATAACCTCTATTTCCCTTGCAGCTTTCTCATATCCCCACGACTGACACTGGCAACCCAGCCTGGCAGAAGTCTGCGCTTTCCTGGCTTTGCCCTGGGTTGGCTCCCATAGTGTCAGCTTGCTTGTGTCAAGTTCAAGACACAGTAACCTGCCAGCCTGTAGCAACTCATAATGTAATAACGGTTCATAATGTAATAATTTAAATGTAATAAAAACTCATAATGTAATAATCAGCTCATAATGTAATAAAAAAATTAGCGCATAACGTAATAACAGATTTTATCTATCTATCTATCTATTTATCTATCTATCTATCTATCTTCTATATATATATATATATATATATATATATATATATATATATATATATATATATATATATATATATATACATTTCTAAACCCAAAACCCCCCAAAAAAAACCTGCCACTGTGTGGGACTAAACACAAAAACAACATATCAATGTCACTAACAAGACACCACACAACTCAATAACAAAACCTACTCCTAGCCAGAGCCATCAGGAACTTCCTTTTAAACTGTTTTAACACCTCTTATTGTATCTTATTGTGTATATTGTGGAACACCTGTAGGGCCCTGTTCCCGCTGTCCACTGGTCCAGAATGTTGATCATTGGCCCACTGGGGGAACTTTGGAGTCCCCCGTCTGACACACATAACATGAATGGGAGGTCTCGTGAACATAACTCTTTTGCCTGTCTCGTTGTCCCACAGGGAGCATCTGGGATGGAGTGACCTTCATCAATACACCATCATTATATCATTATAGAATATCCCATACGGGGCCAGATACAGTAATTGACCTAGCACCATGAAACTATGAACCTTGAAAGCTACTTAACATTGCTTTCTCTTCTCTTTCCCTCCTAGAAAATCCTAGTAATGGCACTTTACAACTATACTTAAGTAAAATCTATACCATATCTTCATCACTCACCTAGTCAGTTCCCCCTATAGCCCCTCCCCTGACCTCTCTTCCCCCTCCCCTTTCAGGTCAAATCAGACTCAGGACCAATTTTTTTTCTCTCTTTCCTCTTTTAGTACCTTTCCAGGCCCCCCCCCCAGTTTTTTCTGACCAATCAAAACAAGACACCAGCCAGAGTGAGCCCTCCCCACAGCGCTCTCTCTCCCCTTGCTTTACCATATAGGGTGTTGGCTCCTCATTTGTTTGCAAATCCTCTGAAGAAGCTGTTGTACAGCGAAACGTCAGGATATTAGGACAGTTTTTAGATAGTTTACCTTTAGGACATTTTAGACCTTTTAGAAAGCTCTAGATCTTTTTATTTTTTTTCTTTGTTTTAAGCGGTGGAAACACTTTTAATCAATAAAACCAGTTTTTAAAATAGAGTATGATGGAGGGCCCAGCCCAACAGAGACTGTCAGGACAGTAGTACCAGGCCTCAAATCTAAAAACATCTCTCCACCACCTGAGCCACCCAGATTCCTGTAACAGCAGGACCTGCGCTGTGGTCGTACAGCAACCACAGCAATCTGAGAGGAGAGGCTCCAGGCCAGAGTGACCGGCCAAAAGGGCGGTAAGGGCTCAGTCTGAGCAGCTTGAAATCTTCCCTTAAAGCTGCTCGGACCCCCCCATTCTTTATTGTATTTGTAACTGTTTTTATTGGTATATGAGTGTATTTCCCTGCTTGTTTCTTTTTCCCTTCTGCTTCTACACCACTTTCTAGCCAGCACCCTCATAATGTCTCACTCCTCCTCCCGTACATTCCCTCCTAGGACCTATGCACAAATAGTTAGGGCACCCCTCACCAACAGACATCCCCCTAGACAGTTACTAGCGCATCCCCCTCCTCCTCCGCCTACCTCTCACCCTGCCCCATACAGCCAGCCCCCGCTCGGTCATCCCACTGATGATGCCACTAGGCAGGCAGCCAAAGTCTATTTTAAACTCATACAGGCTGTCCATCATAGGGAAGTGACTGAAAAGGCGCTCCAGACTGGATGTTTCCCTGTAGGGATGATGAGACAGGTGAATAAACTCACCATCTTCATCAAGCCCGCCTCCCCTACTGAGTCCACCACCGCTAAGGTGGCGGACAACACACACACCTGGATGCATACTAACATGAAGATTCTACAGACACACTACATACATACCATTACTACACTCATACCATTTCTACACACACATAACCCCACTGCATACAACATAGCACTCGGCTGGGCACACAAACGTTTCATACATAGACTCACAAACACAACCCTAACCCGGGTTCGTGACATACTACATTTGCAGACACCCATCCAACACATACAAACAACCACACATCAACACCACACACACCACATGCCTACATCTATACAACATAACACACAACACAACATACCTACAGCCAGACAACATCAGCCAAATATACACACACACCCACACACACAAGCCAACAGACCCACCACAATAACACATAGCATCCCTCCTCAGCACCACTCGAGGCCTCCCATTCAGGTTACACGGCCACCATTGACCACTGGTGGTCGGCCGGGCCTTCTCCCACACCCTGGGACCCCTACTTTGATTCCTCCCACCACAGCCAACAACACCACTCAACCTGCCCTTCTCCCAACGCCAGCCATCCCACCCCTCCTCCCCAACCTTAAGGCAGGGCGGCCAATCACCCGCACTGCTCCCCGTTCGACACCTGCGTGGTCGAAATCCCAATCCACCTTTTCCTCTGTACATTCTTTGTCCCTTGGGAGTCGACCGGACGCATTTAGTCTGCCGGCTCCCTTGGGACAAAGAACTCCCCGTGCCAGGTTGCAGGCCAAACCCAACACCAACGGACCCCCGCCGCCCTCCCTCACCCCCGTGCCGGAGGAGATGGCGGAGTCTGCCACTTCGGCGCCCGCCTCCCCGGAGGGTGGGGGGCGGGGCGAGGGGGAGGGAGGCAACCCTCCCCAGGCCCCCGTGCCCCCTGTGGCATCCTCCACACCCAAATCTGCTTCCAATCATGTTGCCACTTCTCCCCTCTGCACAAGCCACCGGGACTTGGGGGGAACCTCCACCATTGAGGAGTGCACTCTCCCAAGTGCCGTTGGTTTTTGCTCCCTATCACCCCCTTCCACTCCCACCACTCCCCAGCTCACTAGAACCAACCGCACTCCAGCCAAAATATTGGAGCGTTGGCAGGTGGTTAACCCCATTTCCCTTTCCCCTACAGGAGGCGCCAGGTCGAGGCAGGATATACGGCAGCCAAGGGTTATGATGAATAGGCATTCCTATGATACAAATCATGCTAAAATGGCCACATCTGAACCCACACAAAACACCACAGGCCTGCCGTTGCCACAGCCTCCCACCACTAACGCCTCAAATTCTGACCTTTTACCGCCCTCCACAATCCCACCACTTCCCTGCGTACCAACTTCTCATAAGGCCAGGCCACAGAAAAAGATTCTGGACTGGAACATCTCGGCACAAAAGCGTGTGCTCATGCTGGGGGACTCCAACCTGTCTAGAATCCCACCCTCACATCACACGGACGTTCAGATAGACAGCTACCCGGGGGCAGTCTTCTACAACCTGACCAAGGTGTTGGAGAAGACTGAGCCCCACCCCAGAGTAGAGATAGTGGTCCTCTCAGTGGGCATCAACAGTAAAGACAATGATGCAAACCAGACCTCCTATAAACAGCTGAGCAGAATGCACAAGGAGGCCAAACTAGTTTTCCCCAATGCAACCGTCTATATACCACTCATTAATTTTTCCATATTTCTAACACCCTTACAGAAGAACAACCTCACTCTCATGAACAACTACATCACTACTCATTTCAAACATATCCCACAGATTGACCCCAAGCAATTTCACACGGGGCCAGACAACGTACACTGGACACAGGCAACAGCAACCATGATCTTTGATCATTGGTGCAGCCGCTTAAACCTACATTTTTACTAAACACCAACCACAGCCTGGACCCATTCAGTGACACACATACATCTCTGCCTATTTCTCTCCTCTCACCTCCTCTGCCCCCCATTCTCTCCCCAACAGCCCCCCTTTCCTCCATCCCTTCCTTCCTTCCAGCCCCCTCTCCACCCCATTTCTTCTTCCCCACCTTCTCCTCAGGTGGTTCTCCAGCCTTCTCCTCCTCTCCCTCCTTCTCCTCCTCCTCCTCCCCCCATACCATCTCCTGATTCCCATACCAACATCATGAACCTGGCCAGGTCTGTCCGTCTCACTGCGGCCCAAACTCAGTTGTTGGAGAGGGGACTCACATACATTCCTCGCCCCACAAAGCTGGACTTGGAGAAACTTCGAAGGGACACTCACAAATACCATAGGAGACTAAAACTACTGGACTACTTCAAAGACAGACAGATAGACACCCACCAACCGTTTGTTCTCCCATCTGCCTGGGAGCCAACACTCTCCCAGGCAGATGGGAGAATACGTGGACTCATCCACTCAGATAACCACACACTCAACCAGTATAACCCCCCACCAGACAGACCCGACAACCTCACAACAGACGAACGAAATAGCATTACACAGTTACGTAAAAACACACACATAGTCATCAAACCAGCAGACAAAGGTTCCAAAATAGTCATTTTAGATAACTTCCAATACATTTTTGAAGCCAATAGACAACTTTCAAACACCCGGTATTACACACACATAGCAGCCAGCATACAGTTACAAACACAAGTCAAACTTAGACAGATCATAACAACACTCTATCATGACAAATACATTACTTCAAAACAGCGTGACTTCCTTTATGGACCAGACAACCCCAGACATAGGATATTTTACCTTTTACCCAAAATACACAAAGACCCGCAGACTTGGACCATTCCCTTCGAGGTTCCTCCTGGCAGGCCGATAGTGTCAGACTGTAGCAGTGAATCATATCATATAGCACAATACATTGATCATTATTTAAACCCCCTTTCAACCATACACCCCAGTTACCTCAAGGACACATACGACTTTCTGGAGAAGATAAAGCCCATAGCCGTGCCCTCACACACCCACATCTTCACTATAGACATAGACAGCCTGTACACTAACATTAATACACCTACAGGCTTACAGACAGTTAGGAGACTATTTCAAGCACACCCAGATAACACACGACCGGACAATGCATTATTACAACTCTTAGAACTCAGTTTAACTTGCAACGATTTTGTATTCAATGACCAGCACTATTTACAGGTTGAGGGCACGGCTATGGGCAAGAAATTTGCTCCAGCCTACGCCAATATTTACATGAGTGAGTGGGAGAGAGAGGCCTTGGCCAAGTGTCCACTCAAACCTCTTATGTACTACAGGTATCTGGACGACATCATAGGACTCTGGCCACATACACTTCAACAGTTTGACACATTTCTTAACATACTGAACACACATCATACTTCCATAACCATCAAACATACAATACATCCTACAGAGATTAATTTCCTAGACACCACAGTTTTTCTACATCCAATAAATCACACACATAAACAACTACTCACCAAGGTATACTTTAAAGACACAGACACACATGCATTACTTCACAAACAGAGTTATCATCCAAAACATACATTTGCAGGTATTATTAAGTCACAAATCATCCGTTTTTTTAGAATTTCCTCAGGTAGAGACCATTTTAATCAGGCAACACAAACATTGTTCGCAGCCCTTAGGAAGCGCGGCTACAGCAAACGCTTTCTCCGTACTGTTAAAAATGATGCCTTGGCCTCTCTCTCCCCCACCTGGTCACTTTCCACACATACATCCTCTGATATTTTGCCTCCCATCAGTCAGTTTAGCCCGGACCCTTCCCAATTGAGTTTGGGTCCCCTGCACACTACCTCCTTGCCTAACCCTAACCCTAACCTCTTCTCCAACCTTAACCCTAACCCTAACCTCTCTCCTAACCTTAACCCTAACCCTAACCAACCCTCACCCAGTAACACGGGGCCTCTCTCTGGCGCAGAGGCAGGATCAGACCTGAACGGGCTCCCTGCCACCACCTCCCCTCAACAGGAGCGCTCTCCACCCCCCACTTCTCTTTCCCCTACCACACACTCCACTCTTTCCTCATCCACCCTCACAACACTCATTCCGCTTATTACTACATTCTCACACAGACTACAACCACTACACCACACATTCAAACAGAACTTTACCACGACACAACAATCATACCCCCTGTTACAGTCCCATAGGATCATATCGGCACTCAAAAGGAACAAAAGCTTAGGGCAGTGATTGTCAACCGCGGTAGATGGTACAGTAAGTGTACCGTGAATACTTGCTAGGTGTACCGTGAGGTTTGAAGAACGTGTGAAACCAGCCCCTCGAGAACAATGGTGCGTCCGTCAATCGATACGGCCATCATCCATTTCACACCCAGCCACGGCCGAGTCCTTTCAGTGCAGCGACCATCACCCATTCGAATGCAAATATGTTGCCACTGTGCCAGGGTTGCCTGCAGCCTGCAGCCTGTGTGTGTGACTGTGTGTGTGTGTGTGTGTGTGCGCACGCTCGTTGTGCGCGCACGCTCTTGTGCCTCGTTAAAAAAAAAAGAATCCAGCAAACAGCTGGATTCTTATAAAGTAGTCCATCCAAGTAGATAGGGACAACACTTATTGTCGAGGTAAGCACAACATTTTAGATCCATTTTAGAGTTTAAAACTATCAATTCCAGTGGAGTTTGATGCTAGCAGTTAGCGCATAGCAATGACATATGGTCCTTTTTTGCCTTGAATATTCATGAAAGGCAGAGTGACATGGTTTGTTTTTTGCCTTGAAAACAATGAAAGGCATACAATGTTGCTATATTCAGTGTTTCTAAAAAGGACTCAAGTTTCAAACAAAGACATTTGTACTGGCTTAAAAGTGTTTTTTTTTCTTTCTAAAACAGTTTCACACTAAGACTATTGTGGCCAATGTTTCCTATATATTTATTTTAAAAAAAATCTTTTTGAGTTTTTAAAGTATTTTTCTTGGGAAGGTGAATCCAACTCCTCTGTTCATTGCAATGACAAGTTTATATATTTGTAGGCCAAATTGAACATGTGTGTGCTGTTTTTTAGTTCAAGGTTTCTTTATTATGACATCAGAGCAAAACAAGTTGTTTCCAAAAATAAATCGGTGAAAATGAGGCACTGTCTCTTTCCTTTTTTTTCATCTTCTCCATTCATTGCACTACCCCAAGTTTATATATTTGTAGGCCAAAGATATTTTGTAATGTTCAAGGTCTTGTGTACATGAGAGTAAATAATATATATATATATATATATATATATATATATATATATATATATATATATATATATATATATATATATATATATATATATATATATATATATATATATATATATATATATATATGCACCATATATCTAGGTGTACCCTGGGATATTTTGGCTAAGCCAGGTGTACCTTGGCACCAAAAAGGTTGACAATCACTGGCTTAGGGGACCTCCTGGTGCATTCTAGCTTCACTTCTCTGCCACAACAGCCTCCACAGCCACATACACTTCATTTCAGACGCCGTAAATTTATCACCAACCCTCATAGTCATACTTCATCCCCCATTCAGGACTCATGTTCACTTAGCACTCCCAACATAGTCTACATCATCACCTGCACACTCTGTCACAAACACTATATAGGAGAAACCAAACATACCCTAGAAACAAGACTCAAACAACATCTGTACAATATCACACGTGCAAACAGACAGACAACACTTTACACACACTTCCAGTCCCATCCCACCACTAACCTCATTATTTCAGGTCTGGAATGCGGAGTCCGCTGGACCGGTGGACAGCGGAAACTCCATGAACACAGATGGATAGCAAAACTTAAAACGGTCGCACCCAATGGCCTTAATGACAGACCATGACATTACATACATACACATTACACCATACCGAGGCACACACATGCACATACACACACACGCACGCACGCACGCACGCACGCACGCACACACACACACACACACACACACACACACACACACACACACACACACACACACACACACACATATAACATATTCATCCACCACTTCAATTTTTAAAAGGGATTTTTATGAATAAAAGCCATTTTATTCCTCTTTTACATGGACTTGGACTCTCTTAATATGGGTTTTATAATGCAATTTTGTGATTTTGAATACCTTGAACAATGGGTTTTACCATACGTTTTCTGACCACTATGCATTGTGTTTTTATGGGCTTATAAATGTAGGTTATTTCAATTTCAATTATATTTAGAAACCACTGCACCCCCTACAGGTGCACCAGACCATTGACCAGAAAAATGATGATGACACCAGTAATAATAATAACCTTAACAACAACTGCACCCTCTACAGGTTTACCGGGCTAATCGCTCCAAATGGTTTCTTATTTTATATTGTGTCTAATCTCTTGGTTTGTTGCAATTTTAACAATACTGGGACAAAGATGTATTATTATTATTGTTATTATATTAGTTGTATTTGCCCTAAGAATGAGGCACAGCGCACTATCTAATAACACCAGTATAAGACCTTTCCTCTATTAATACATCATAGGATATCATATCATTACCACTAAATTCTAGAGTATTCTTCTTGCATATCGGGTATATTTACTATAGTGCACAACCTAACATGCACATGGCACTTTGGTACACTCTACAGAGGACCAAGCCCTGTTAGACCCCCTACTATTTAAGTTAACAACATGCAACAGTGAATCCCTTCTCACTCATATTTCTGAGTGAAACAATTTGGGGTAAAACGCAGTCCCCCCAAAAAATATTTACTATTCTGTCCTTATCGGTACATAACTCGGACGGCGCTGAGTCGACTAGCAGACCATCGGCAGACACCTAGAATCGAAACAGGACTGGAATTGCCACGTAAAGGAGAAAATCTTAGTCTTGGGGGACTCCAACCTATGCAAAATTCCGCCATTTGCCAGAAGCGACATCCAAGTCGAGTGCTATCCAGGAATGAAACTCCACACTTGCCTAGATCTCCTGAAAGCCATCAAGGTACCACATCCCCAGGTAAGACACCTACTCCTATCAGTGGGAATCAATAACAGGCAGTATGATGCAGCAACAACAGCTCCAAGAACGCTGTCACAAATCAGATATTGGGCAGAGAAAATTTTCCCAGGGGCAAAAACCCACATAGCTTTAATTAACTACTCAAAAGGACTCCCAAGGAAGGACCAGCTGAAATTGGATAAACTAAACAGAGAAATCAGGGAAGGACCACATATCCCCAAATTGGACGAAGAGGAATTCCAGACTGGTCCTGATGACATACATTGGTCATCTGAAACTGCACAAAAAATGTTTCAACATTGGATTACTAGTTTAAACTACTAAGCCCTTCAAGCCAAATACAGACAGGGCTAAAAACAAGTATAATAAATTTATCACACTACTTTAGACCCAACCAAGCTCAAAAAGAGATACTAGAAAAAGGCCTGTCATTTGTACCCACTGTAGACATTTACAAACAACAGACAAAACGTTTGAAAAAAGATGTTTCAGATTACCACAGGAGATTAAAATTAGCCACCCACTTTGGACTGGAACAAAGGCAAGAGAGAACTCCATTCCAGCCAAAATCCTCCTGGGAACCGACGGAGGATTCTCTACCAGCCAGCCTCACACAACTTCTCCTACAAGACAGTGGGACATTAGACAGAATTCCAGGACACCTGAAGGAAACAGACAATCTAACCAAACAACAGGTAAGCGCTCTCAGACAACTGGCTAAAAATGAGGACATTATAATCAAACCAGCTGATAAAGGCTCCTCGGTAGTAATTATGGATAGACACCAGTACATTTTCGAAGCGGAGAGACAGCTCGGTAACACCAACCATTACAGAGTATTAACAACACCAATGTATAAAGACACGGAACTTGAAGCCAAAAGGATTGTTAAACAGATGAGAACAAAAAAGATTATTAATAGCAAACAGGAAACCTATCTCCTGGGGCAGGACACACCACGCGCCAGAGTGTTTTATCTATTACCAAAAATACATAAAGATCCCAGCTCGTGGACAATTCCTTTTGAAGTCCCACCGGGCAGACCAATAGTCTCAGACTGTGGGAGTGAAACTTACCACACAGCGGAGTTTGTGGAATACTTCCTGAACCCTTTATCAACCCGACACGCTAGCTATGTAAAAGACACATATGACTTTGTAGAGAAAATCAAAAAAATAATAATGCCAAAAACAGCATTCTTATTTTCAATTGATATAGACAGCCTTTACACAAACATTGACACGGCAGCGGGCTTAAAAGCGGTGCAAGAAGTCTTCAACAAATATCCAGACCCTGGACGCCCGGATGAAGAACTTTTGCAACTTTTAAAGCTCAATCTGACCAAAAATGACTTCCAATTTAATAACAAATTCTACCTACAAATCAGGGGCACGGCCATGGGAAAACGTTTTGCACCGAGTTATGCAAATTTGTATATGGCCAATTGGGAACAAACAGCACTGGAAAAATGCACCCTAAAGCCAACACATTATTTTAGATACCTGGATGACATATTTGGGATTTGGGAACACTCCAGGGAGGCATTTGAGGATTTTATCAAAACCTTAAACACTCACCACGAATCCATCACAATCAAATATGTCACAGATCCAGAGAAAATAGATTTTTTGGACGTGTCGGTCTACAAAGGACCACTCTTCCACACTAATGGCAAATTAGACCTTAAAGTCTTTTTCAAAGAAACAGACACCCATGCACTATTACACAGATCGTCCTTCCACCCACAACACTGTTACACAGGGATTGTGAAATCACAACTCTTAAGATTTCACAGAATTTGCACACAAGAACAGGATTTTAAAATAGCTTGCAAAACACTCTTTACTGCCCTACGAGACAGAGGGTACACACGCACCTTCCTGAGGAAAGCCCAGAACACCTTCCTGGAGATCAAAGACAGATACCAGGGCCCACAATTGGCACTCGTAACCACTTATTCCTCACAAAGTAAACTGGCAAACACCAGAATAAAAAGAAATTTTCAGAACAGGGCAGACACACTATTAGAGGGTTGCAAAATAATCTCGGCCTATAGGAAAAACAAAAATCTCAAAGATTATTTAGTCCACAGCAATCTTAAAAGCTCCAACACACCAATTAAAAGAACACCAAACTATTTTGAGATGACCCAAATGGTGACTAACAGACAAAACCAAAGTGTTTTTGGCATCACACAAAATATACAGGCCAACACCAAAAACTGTGTGTACCTAATCACTTGTAGCAAGTGCAATCTACAATATGTAGGAGAAACAGGAAACAGCATTCTCACTAGATTAGCACAACACAGATATAATATCAACAATGGGAAAAAGACACACTTAGTAGTGGTTCAACATTTTATGTCACATGGCCTAACATCACTAAAGGTGTCTGGATTGCAACACAATCCAAATTGGTCAGTGGGACAGAGAAAACATAACGAAAAACAATGGATCAACAGGCTAAGCACAGCCTTCCCAGAGGGACTGAATATGGCCACCTCTTAAAACCTAAAATTTAGCCACTTGATAAATTAGAGCACTAGGTGGAATCAGTGAAGAATCCTACATTCTAAATCCCAAAACCTAACCCTAACCCTAAACCCTAACCCTAACCTTAACCTGAGTGGAGGGTGATTAGGCGGGTGAACTCAGTGAAGGGGAATTATTAGGTTTAAAGAATCAGTGGATACTTTTAAATCCTAAAGCCTATACCTAAACTCTAAACCCTAACCCTAACCTGAGTGGAGGGTGATTAGGCAGGTGAACTCAGTGGAGGAGAATTATTAGGTTTAAAGAATCAATGGAGACTTTTAAATCCTAAAGCCTATACCTACACTCTGAACCCTAACCCTAACCTGAGTGGAGGGTGATTAGGCAGGTGAACTCAGTGGAGGAGAACCATTAGAGGTTATCAAAGACTGGGGACCACTTAAGGTAATCAGAGGGAAATGATTACTGGGTCAACTCAATTGGCACACCTCTCAACCCCCCCTATAACCTGAAGTGCCCTTACTGGCAAACAGAACTTCACACCCACAGGTGTAAAGGGAACTCCCCTCTATTAAGAACAGCCCACTCAACCCTTCAAAGGGAGAAAGGGGAGGGAAAATTAGAGCAATTGGAAAGATTACACCAAAATGAACTTTGCCTATCAATGCAAAGATCTTTAGGACTTATAAAACTACAGTGATACAAAATAAATATAACTAAGTAGACCTAAAAGCAGTTCAAGTCAAAACCAAACTAACCTAAGATAAAATAGTTAGAACAGTCCCCAATGAATAGGTCCAGAATAGCTCACGTGAACCTATCCACTTAAAATAGATAGAATTAAACTGAAAGACTTAAATGGAAGAAAAAACACAATTTAAATCCAGTTCAAACAAACTAAACTTTTAAGAATATAGTAATCACAGCCCATTGGGATATATACACAGAAGGGAACTCAAAGTTATACTTTCCCTCAAATTAGATTTAAACCATTCAAGGGAATAATGACAAAAAGATAAAGTTAACTAGAATTAAAATAAATAACCTGATGTATTTTAATTCTAGAAGTAAAATAAAAATAAACTTAAAAGTGAAACTGGAGTTCAGAAAGAAACCTAACTCCTTAAAAATTGAAATAAATAAAAGTTAGGAACGGGATATTTAAATATAAAGAAGCTAAAGTGAAAAACTTAATTGGATAAAAAACCAAACAGCCCATATAAGGGTAACTTAAAATAGAGATAAAAAACAAATAAATAGGCAATAGATAATAGACAAAATAGGAGCTTTTAGAATCAACACTTTGGTATGCGGTCTAAAGTGGACGGACTCAGGGATATGGACGCCCCTGCCATGCATAGCCTAGTGAACATACAATTCCCAAAATATAATCCACAATATAACCTAGTCTTAGACATTCATTTAAACAAAGCAAAACCCTTAAAAACAGACTTTCTTTCAAATGAAGATGGCGAATGCAAAAATTCTTTAATCTGTTTTTTTATGTCAAGACGCCTTGACTGAAAACATTTTACTGAAGTCCCGGCGAAGAAGTCCTCCGCTAATCCTATCCTAACCAACCCTCACCCAGTAACACGGGGCCTCTCTCTGGCGCAGAGGCAGGAGCAGACCTGGACGGGCTCCCTGCCACCACCTCCCCTCAACAGGAGCGCTCTCCACCCCCCACTTCTCTTTCCCCTACCACACACTCCACTCTTTCCTCATCCACCCCCACAACACTCATTCCGCTTATTACTACATTCTCACACAGACTACAACCACTACACCACCAGTCCCATAGGATCATATCGGCCCTCAAAAGGAACAAAAGCTTAGGGGACCTCCTGGTGCATTCTAGCTTCACTTCTCTGCCACAACAGCCTCCACAGCCACATACACTTCATTTCAGACGCCGTAAATTTATCACCAACCCTCATAGTCATACTTCATCCCCCATTCAGGACTCATGTTCACTTAGCACTCCCAACATAGTCTACATCATCACCTGCACACTCTGTCACAAACACTATATAGGAGAAACCAAACATACACTAGAAACAAGACTTAAACAACATCTATACAATATCACACGTGCAGACAGACAGACAACACTTTACACACACTTCCAGTCCCATCCCACCACTAACCTCATTATTTCAGGTCTGGAATGCGGAGTCCGCTGGACCGGTGGACAGCGGAAACTCCATGAACACAGATGGATAGCAAAACTGAAAACGGTCGCACCCAATGGCCTTAATGACAGACCATGACATTACATACATACATACACATCACACCATACCGAGGCACACACACGCACACACACACACACACACACACACACACACACACACACACACACACACACACACACACACACACACACACACACACATACTACACATATAACACTTTCATCCACCACTTCAATTTTAAAAGGGATTTTTATGAATAAAAGCCATTTTATTCCTCTTTTACATGGACTTGGACTCTCTTAATATGGGTTTTATAATGCAATTTTGTGATTCTGAATACCTTGAACAATGGATTTTACCATACGTTTTCTGACCACTATGCATTGTGCTTTTATGGGCTTATAAATGGTTTCTTATTTTATATTGTGTCTATTCTCTTGGTCTGTTGCTATTTTAACAATACCGGGACAAAGATGTATTATTATTATTATTATTATATTAGTTGTATTTGCCCTTAGAATGAGGCACAGCGCACTTTCTAATAATACATCATAGGATATCATATCATTACCACTAAATTCTAGAGTATTCTTCTAGCTTATCGGGTATATGTACTATAGCGCACAACCTAACATGCACATGGCACTTTGGTACACTCTACAGAGGACCAAGCCCTGTTAGACCCCCTAATATTTAAGTTAACAACATGCAACAGTGAAATCCCTTCTAACTCATATTTCTGAGTGAAACAAATTGGGGTAAAACGCAGTCCCCCCCAAAAATATTTACTATTCTGTCCTTATCGGTACATAACTCGGACGGCGCTGAGTCGACTAGCAGACCATCGGCTGGTCGTCGCGGGCACTCGCGCCTGGAGGCGCTCGGGCGCGACTCCTCAGCCTCAAGGTCTGCTGAGTCGGCGCGCCTCCGTCATGGTCCAAAAACATTTTATCGGCAGCCTTGTTAGACCCCTTACTGTCCAAGTCAAAAATATACAACAGTGGGTCCTTTTTAGCATATATTTTAAGTTTCAAGTTTTTAATCTTCCCTTGAGTCCAAGTCCTGTACCCTTTTGTAATGACACAGTGGATGATTGTGGGTATGCGGTCCAACTAAGGTGGGACTCAGGGAGTTGGACGCCCCTGCCATGCACAGCCCCCAGTGAACATATCTCATATAGTTCACTGGTTATTTTATTCTATAGATGGTCACCATTTGGGAACACCCCCCTCTGGTGGACAAAATAAATCATTACACACATACACACGTGCACACAATGCCCTTTATATTTATGTATATATATGTATGTATATATATGTGTGTATGTGTATATGTGTTTTTATAACTTTCTAGTTGAAACAGTCTTTTAAGGGAGCAACAGATGGGCCAGTGCAATAGAGCATTTAATTTGCCTTTTTAAACCACATAACTCAATAACAATACCTACTCCTAATCCTCCCCCTAGTCCTCCCACTACTCCCCGACTATATTCCCTCTTTACTCTACCCCTACTCTACTCTGCCCACTACTCTACTCCGCCTACTCTACACACCCTTTATTTATCTCAGTAACTGAGACCGAATTGGCCAGATTCGGTTTCAGTTACTAAGGTGGTGACTGGATTTGAACCAGGACACTCCTACAAGTTATTCTACGGATATCAGTCAATTTATCTGCTGCCCCAATTTACCGGGGACTTGACGTTAGTGGGAATCGAACCCAGGACCACTCGGTCCTGGGTTGAACTGGATTTGAACCAGCACACTCCTACAAGTTATTCTACGGATATCAGTCAATTTATCCGTTGCCCCAAGTTACCGGGGACACTTGACTCGAGTGGGAATCGAACCCACTCAAGTCAAGTCAAGTCATGTTATTGGACAGACGCTCTACCAGTTGAGCTATGCTGTTGGCTGAGAGTTACAGGTTTCCTGGTGGTTTTAACTTGTTTTTCTAGAATTTAGTCTGCAAAGGGAAGCATCACTAAGGATATCAGTCAATTTATCCGTTGCCCCAAGTTACCGGGGACACTTGACTCGAGTGGGAATCGAACCAACTAAAGTCAAGTCAAGTCATGTTATTGGACAGACGCTCTACCAGTTGAGCTATGCTGTTGGCTGAGAGTTACAGGTTTCCTGGTGGTTTTAACTTGTTTTTCTAGAAGTTAGTCTGTAAAGGGAAGCATCACTAAGGATATCAGTCAATGTATCCGTTGCCCCAAGTTACCGGGGCCACTTGACTCGAGTGGGAATCGAACCCATTCAAGTCAAGTCATGTTATTGGACAGATGCTCTACCAGTTGAGCTATGCTGTTGGCTGAGAGTTACAGGTTTCCTGGTGGTTTTAACTTGTTTTTCTAGAAGTTAGTCTGCAAAGGGAAGCATCACTAAGGATATCAGTCTATTTATCCATTGTCCCAAGTTACCGGGGACACTTGACTGGAGTGGGAATCGAACCCACTCAAGTCAAGTCAAGTCATGTTATTGGACAGACGCTCTACCAGTTGAGCTATGCTGTTGGCTGAGAGTTACAGGTTTCCTGGTGGTTTTAACTTGTTTTTCTAGAAGTTAGTCTGCAAAGGGAAGCATCACTAAGGATATCAGTCAATGTATCCATTGCCCCAAGTTACCGGGGACACTTGACTCGAGTGGGAATCGAACCCACTCAAGTCAAGTCAAGTCATGTTATTGGACAGACGCTCTACCAGTTGAGCTAAGCTGTTGGCCAAGAGTTACAGGTTTCCTGGTGGTTTTAACTTGTTTTACTAGAAGTTAGTCTGCAAAGGGAAGCATCACTAAGGATATCAGTCAATTTATCCATTGCCCCAAGTTACCGGGGACACTTGACTCGAGTGGGAATCGAACCCACTCAAGTCAAGTCAAGTCATGTTATTGGACAGACGCTCTACCAGTTGAGCTATGCTGTTGGCTGAGAGTTACAGGTTTCCTGGTGGTTTTAACTTGTTTTTCTAGAAGTTAGTCTGCAAAGGGAAGCATCACTAAGGATATCAGTCAATTTTTCCATTGCCCCAAGTTACCGGGGACACTTGACTCGAGTGGGAATCGAACCTACTCAAGTCAAGTCATGTTATTGGACAGACGCTCTACCAGTTGAGCTAAGCTGTTGGCTGAGAATTACAGGTTTCCTGGTGGTTTTAACTTGTTTGTCTAGAAGTTAGTCTGCAAAGGGAAGCATCACTAAGGATATCAGTCAATTTATCCGTTGCCCCAATATACCGGGGACACTTGACTCGAGTGGGAATCGAACCCACTCAAGTCAAGTCATGTTATTGGACAGATGCTCTACCAGTTGAGCTAAGCTGTTGGCTGAGAGTTACAGGTTTCCTGGTGGTTTTAACTTGTTTTTCTAGAAGTTAGTCTGCAAAGGGAAGCATCACTAAGGATATCAGTCAATTTTTCCATTGCCCCAAGTTACCGGGGACACTTGACTCGAGTGGGAATCGAACCCACTCAAGTCAAGTCATGTTATTGGACAGATGCTCTACCAGTTGAGCTAAGCTGTTGGCTGAGAGTTACAGGTTTCCTGGTGGTTTTAACTTGTTTTTCTAGAAGTTAGTCTGCAAAGGGAAGCATCACTAAGGATATCAGTCAATTTTTCCATTGCCCCAAGTTACCGGGGACACTTGACTCGAGTGGGAATCGAACCTACTCAAGTCAAGTCATGTTATTGGACAGACGCTCTACCAGTTGAGCTAAGCTGTTGGCTGAGAATTACAGGTTTCCTGGTGGTTTTAACTTGTTTTTCTAGAAGTTAGTCTGCAAAGGGAAGCATCACTAAGGATATCAGTCAATTTATCCGTTGCCCCAATATACCGGGGACACTTGACTCGAGTGGGAATCGAACCCACTCAAGTCAAGTCATGTTATTGGACAGATGCTCTACCAGTTGAGCTAAGCTGTTGTCTGAGAGTTACAGGTTTCCTGGTGGTTTTAACTTGTTTTTCTAGAAGTTAGTCAAAGGGAAGCATCACAGTAAAGACACCAGTGGGATTTGAACTCATGGCCTCTGGATCATGAATACTGCGTCTCTTCCCATTGAGCTAAGCTATTGGCCAAGAAATACAGCCTTCCTGGTGCTTTGACTTGAACAACAAACAAGACAAATAAATGTATTTTTTCACCATTGTGTCACTACCGAAACAAAAGTTTGTCACTACCGAAACGAAAGTTAAATCCGAAAAAATCACTAAGTGTGGAGGCCAAAATCGTCCCCCCAAAAACCTGTTAGGAGTACGTTTCAGACAATTTAGAGTTGATTGGTAATTTTCGTTTCGGTAAAATATATTTTACCGAAACGAAAGTTAAATCCGAAAAAATCACTTAGTGTGGAGGCCAAAATCGTCCCCCCAAAAACCTGTTAGGAGTACGTTTCAGGCAATTTAGAGTTGATTGGTAATACTTTGTAGTGACTTTTTTTGGTCCCTAACATTGAATAACTTAAAACAAATGAGTTACTTTTCACATTGGGGTCCACTGCCCAAATACATGTCAATTTGGGGGGTTGACAACAAAACGTTTTAGAACCACAGACTCCAAGGAAACAGCTGTAGGTAAATGGATGGAGTCACTGACTAGTGAGCCGCAGGTAACAGGTTCAAGGCTCAGCCACAACAGCAAGTCAGGATGTCAAATCAAATAGGTATTATTAGGAGTGAAATGGTTGTGTTTTTTCACCCCAACTGCACAGGACAGCAGTTTTATATCTGTTTACATGTACGTGATTTTCAGTGATGGAGACAAACCGCACAGACGTTCACTGTACTTTAGTAAATTTTTTAAACTTATGACTCTGAGTAGAGCATAGCCTGACTTAAACAAACAAATAACAACTTAGTATAGTCAGACTTTTTTTTACACAACTTACATTTTGTAAAGCTTGACTCTGACTCAGTATAGTCAGACTTTTGTTTCCTTTCATTTTCTGACATGATGTTAATCAGAGTGCCATAGCAGAGTGGTTAGTGGGCCTGCCTGGTGAACCAGAGGTCCTGGATGTCCTGGGTACGATTCCAGGTCAGGTCAACAATGTGGCAATCTTAGAGTGATTTGAGGCTGTTAGTTGTTAAAGTGCAGAGGACACATTTCACGTATGTGCCTAACAGTATATACTTAGCGAGCACACTGACGTTATTGTCACTACGCATTCGGCCCGTTTTTTGACCCCTAACTAGTCCTTCATACTTTTAGCTACAAACTCCGTTCCAACTCTACAACGTTCGGCCTACTTAGGACATATCGGCTACCATTTGAATTTTAGAGAATACCTTAGAGCTTTAGAAGATTTAAAACCTCTAGAACCGTAAACCTTTAAAACCTTTCCCCCCCTGTTCTGAATTCCCATAGACGTGTTTAATATCGCGTCAAATAAGAACTGTGTTCCAAACATAAACAAATGACCCCGGTGGTTTTACTCTTATGGATATGAAGCATCAACTGACGGTGAGAAAACGCTTCAAATATGAGTGACTGACTATCATAAACGATGCAGAGGCTCCTCCCTGACAATATCGCCGAGGCAGTTTGTTTATTTTTGGACCACAATTCTTATGAGACGATTCTATGATGACCCAATGTTATTCTCCATAGGGAAATTACTTTACGACCCAGGGGATGGACGAGTGACGTCAGGACTTCTGTACTCTGGGTTAACATGTGCATGTACAAACTGGATGTATCCACTAGAGGGCAGTGTTGCCCTTCCACCTCGGTCCGGTATGCCTCTCGGTCGGTCGGAAGGAACGATCGATTATAACAATTGGGGGTCAGGGAAACGAGCTCGACCTTTTCATCTTCAGGGGACAACAGGAATGGAACAGATGTTTTCACATATACAGTATATTATTTCATTCCCACTGTGCAATGAGAGGTCATTTTTGAACGTCCCATGTTGGTCCCTGGAGGGTGCAGAAGGAAAGTTTGAATTGCGTCTTTGTCTGACGTCTTCTGAACGTCCAAACCTCTACATAAGGGCTTATTCTAGTCCAAATGTGGTCATCTTTTCTACGTCAAATTTAGACTAATTATAGACATCTTTTGTACACTTCTTCTAGGCTCGGTGCATAACTGTAATCCCCATTTCCTGTTCATTTTCCTGTAGTTTTAACATAGTTAGTAGTTAACATATTGCTAAGCTAATCAAACAAAGCTACAGGAAAATGAACAGGATCAAATGGTTATGCCACCTTCTGAAAACTGGGAATACAGTACACAGAGGTTTACAAATAAATCACAATTCAATACACACTTATTTCCTTATTATCTCTTTATTCTTCTTGTGAATACACAGCTGCGCAAACAAATGTTCCACAATTACAGTATTCCACAAATATTCCATATGATTGTGGAATATTTGTGGACTGGAACTAGACCCCCTGAAATGGAATCTAGTTCATAGGACCACAATGGAAACAAGTCCCCAGGACTTGTGTTATCCTTTTAGCCTTAACGTACCTCATGACGTTTACCTTTCTGATTAATTAAGTATTAAAACAAACAGCAGATCAAGCCAGCTTTGAATTATTTTTGACAGAACAGAAGCGGGACAGCCACTTATCGTTCCCATCGCAACGTTAATTTCCATAGAAAGAAGAGGGGGTGAAGAAGAAGAGGGGTGGGGGGCAAGTGGGAAGGAGATCAAACAAGAGCACAACAGAAGGCCAAACAAGTTGTCTACATATTTACAAAGTACCTGAGATAATAAAAACTAAGGTGCCTGAGCATAGCAGCAATGTATGTATACTGTGCATGATATACTTATGGACGTTAAGGTGTTTAGAGAAAAAGAGCACAATAAAAAAAAAAGACAAAAAAGTCAGTGCATTATACATGGGATTAAGGTGCAAAAGGTCAGTGCGTGTCCACCTAGGGTGGACTGACCTTGGTATAATCCGCAAGTAGCTCCATGAGGGAGAGCAACAAAAAAGGCATTTGTACCTGGTGTAGTCCACAGGTATGTCCGAGGGGGGCTAAGTCCAAGTCAAGTCCAAGTCCACGTCACTAGTCGAATGAAAATAAAATAATAATAAAACATAATAGCACAGCCTACTTTGCAGGGACACCCTTTTTGCTTGGGCCAGTTCCACAACAACTGAAAAATATTAAACAAGTGCTGTACTGAATAGCCAGTGAGCTACCAGGGTAAGGTCCAACCAGAGCTACTTCGTTGAACAGAACACAAGTTCAAATTACACAATACTGTACAATACTGTGACACTAAGATCCCCCACAATGGACAGTGAAAGTTCAAGTTAAATCAGTCCTGAGTGCCTGCTGTGTGTCCTCCGACTCCCCTTCTCGCTGGAGCATGCTTGAGGTGGTCTGCGGCATGCTGCCTTATGAGGTCCTCTGTGGCTTCTGGGTCAAATTTCATGACTGCATCTGCATAGTAGAAAAAGGCAATACAAAATGTGCAACGGCAACATGCTGTCCTAGTCCCTATCTGACATAATACACAGCTCGATTGAACTCCTGCCATCTGGTAGGAGGTTGAAGAGCTCAGGGGGAAGCACCAGCAGGTCATCCAATAGCTGCCCCAAACCATCAGAACCCTGAACCCATGCTCGCCATATATTGCCCCCAAAACCAACATCTTGAAAGATGGATTGCCCTTTGAATGCATCAGCACTTTTTTACCAATGTTGTCTGCTCTTTACTTTTTAATGTTTGCCTCTTTTTAATGTGCACCATGAGTTGTGGAGAATTTATTTTGCTCCCCTGTTCGCCTAGTGTGTATTGTGGAAGTGACAATAAAACTGATTGTGAGTCTCCATATTGACATGCAAAAATGCTTGTACATCCACAACTAGTTTAATACAAAGCCATTTCCCTTCTACACCTAACCACCAGTTATTTAAAATGTTATGATAGCAACGGTAATGGTAGACAGTTGGCATTGTATTTTTTTATGTCAACAGGGAAGGACATGTTTTACCCAATTACATTTAGATTTGTCCTTGGTCAACATGAAATATGGGCTTACCTTGTATTGCGCTGAAAGTCGCAGTCTTCTCTTTTTCCCCCTTCATGTTCAACTGTGCCATCAGACCGTTACTGAAGAGCCTTAAGAAAAACAAATTACATTTAATAATGTAGTAGGATTAGGATTTATTGTAAAACATGGTATAAACCCTTTATACTACAAATTTTCACTTAATGTTCAACCATTATGTCATTGACAAGACATAACAGAGGATTCAGGTGTTAAGCTAAAAAAAAAAAGGCAAATTAATGGAAACATGCAGTCAGGTGCTCATCTAGAAGAATTAACCAAATAAGTGTTCACACATTGAAAACCACAGCGCACCCAAACATCACACAGGGGTTAATTCATAGTGTATGTTGAAACATACCTGTCAAGAACTTTGTGGACACAGTCCTTAACGTCCTTCCCTCTATAACGGGAAAGTTGCAGCACCTGTTGGAATAAGTCCATGAAAACTTTCACTGACATATCCCAGAGGAACGTAAAAAGTGTGCGAGTGCATCTTATGCTGTTCATTACTTCCAGACTCTTGAAAAGCCTACCAGGGTATTAAAAGCTTGGACATCACTGAGGAGTTGCTCCTCTCTCTGGAAGTCCTCCATTCTCTCAACATGACTGGCCGCTGAAGAGGCAGGTTCTTTAATGAATATTGATATGGTCAGGACTTTCTTCTGGTATACTGAAAAATAAGTAAGAGTACATTTACACAGAGAAATGTTATAGACACCACCCTACAATGATACAAAACACTGATATAATTGAAGAGCAGTTTTTGTGTCCCGATAGGAGAGGAGACAGAGAGAACAGTAAAGGAAGAAAGGAGAGAATGGGCAGAAGAGAGAAGGGTTGCAAATTAAGTGTCCCCCATTTTTTTGGGGGTCTTCATTGAAATAGCTCAGAACTTACCTTGTGTTGGCAATGGGAATGCCCATGTTGGCCTCTCAGTCACTGCATAGCACCTGTAATAAGAACAAAAGTACATTTTAGAAATTACAAAGTGATATTTTTGCATTAAAACTTTCCAAGACATATGACTATACATTAGATGAGAAATAATAAATATGTCATATTGTAACAATTAGGGGTGCACGATACTACTTGCTGAATTGTAAAGGTTTTGATTACTTGGGGCCTTTGGACAACTCACCATGCTTGACCGTGTCCCTGGATCTGTCATGTCTGGACCTGACCGTGTTCCTCGACCCATCACTGCGGTGGGACCTGTCATCATGTCTGGACCTGACAGAGTGCCTCCGAGCTGTTGCTGTACCTGGAGTCGTGGCTGGTCCTGGACCTGATGCTGTGCCGGTATCTGACTTAATACTTGGACATAATACTACTACAATACCATGTCACACTGAAAAAGACTACCCCTACTGGTTGGTCTTTGAATTAGGTATGGTAATGATTTCTTTAGTATGCACAACATGTAACACCTTGTACTGACTGTACTTAAAATGTGTTGGTGCAATGGAGAAAGTGAATACTCACGGGGTGTGGACATTTCTCTGCTCCGAGGTGCTACACTTGCATGTCGGGAGCCTGGAAAAGACAAAGAATGTTCTTAGATACCAAATATTGATTTGTAAACAAAAGTGATTCATACTCACTGTGTGTAGACTTTTCCCTGTGCCAAGACCCCTCAGCATGCTCCAACTCGACAGACATGGTGTCCACCACGACATCCACCAGGCCATCCAGGGCTTGATTTTCAGAGTCTGAAACATAACAATCAGCTTGTAACTGATTTCATGTTGTGTGAACCCAATACATCATTATCATATTTCATAAATTGACATCAATACTCAACAAGCATTGAGTAACACATTGTTGTCCTGGCTGGACTGCAACTTCCTTGGTGCGATAGGAAAGGAGGGCACCTATACGGCTGCAATATAAAGTAAAAATAAACATATCCATATCTAAAATAGACAACCTTATTAAAGCATTTGATTGTCATTTTTGACATTGGACTGGATAAATTGATTATAGAAGAAAGTTACCCATAATGCTCCAAAACGTCATATAAAACATGAATGATCTACAATGTGAGGCCCAGTTTCTGTTAACACATTTCATATTTAGAAGTTACTTGAGAAACATATGAACTCTACATCAGTCATCATCTTGTCTTTTAACAGGTTTCCTCTTCCATCTTATCACCACATCCACATCCTCCTCTTCCTCCTCTGCTTGGCTGGTCAGGTTGTAGTTGTCACATTCACAAGCTTTAATTAGAAGTTATACAATTCAACTGTAAACATTGATTCAACTACAGATGTGCCATTTCAAAACTTCAAATGTCCTGCCATCGGCAAGACAGTAAATGTTCAGGGGATTCCCAGGGCAATAAGAGGGACAAAGAATGGCATTTAAAATGCTGAATTATTTTGATGATCACTGCTTTTATGATGCTAATTAATTTGAGCAACTGGTCAAGGACCTCTTCAAATCACCTTTCGCCTCATAATGAGTCTGACACCTTCTTCAACACACATTCTTTTGTTCTCATGTATATGGATGTCTGTTGAAGGGGAAAACGGGGGTGTGTAGTGACAACTTCTTTTCAGGGGCAAAACAGTGCATTTTTAAGGGCAGAACAGGGAGGAAAAAAATGCATTTTCAGGGCTCTTTCAGGGAAAGCACAGTAACGTGTGAAGTTTTGAAGTGGCACATCTGTATGTGTACTTGAATTATTGAGTAAATGATCCAAAAACAAAACCTGCCTGAAGTCATCTTTATCTTGACTAACTGGGACGTCAGCCAGTCCTCCTGGGGGTCCTTTCTCATCTTGTAAGTTGTGTTTGTTTGGCATTCGGCCATCTAATGGTTCCCTTACCCCTGTCGATCCAATTAATAGGAATTGTACCCTCTGTCTCCTTTCCATCCTCCAACCACACATCCCTGGCATACATGACCTGAAAAAGACAGCACAAACATGTTAGTGCAATATCATAAAATAAATTATGTGAACCATAGTCAATAAATCACCGGGCAAGTGGTCATGTTAGTAAAGGGCAAAGAACTAGAGGCGGCGGAATGAAAATGCTACGATTCTCATTAGAAGCAACATGGAGGGATGAGAACAGAAATGACTACATTTGAGTATAAGCCCAGGTTAGAAGGTTAGACGATAAAGCAAGAGAGGTGGATAAAGCGAGAGGTGAGGTAGAGATGGTTTATCTGCGGCGGAGGGAGAAGGATGCTGAAACGCAAGACAAATAGCAGATTTAGGGTGTGCTGAGAGAGACAAGCAGGTGATGATCGAGGAAGGTGCAGCCGTGATGGGAACTAGCTGAAAGAAAAAGAAAATGTAACCTTTAATATTGCTGTTCCAGACCATGGCGAAAGGGTATGAGGACATAACCACCAACGTTTCTTGTGGGAGGCAAGCCACCTTGCGGAACAGATCCGTTTCACGCAGTAGTCCACCTTTCATCCTACCCTGACTTGGCTTCCATTTCCTTGCTTGTTCTTTCACTGAAGTCCTGATTGTTTTTCTGGATATATGATATGATTGACAGCCGCAGCAGTGCAGACAGTCTCATCCCTGACATTGTTGTCTCCTATCAAGGGACCATAGATGACCCACCCCAATAGGGTCCTCACAGCATATGATCCATCTGCCTGGCTGTTAACCACCTCCAAAGGTTCCAATAACTTTGAAGCATTTCTGCCGATCAGTTAGGTCAACACCAGAGTCTATTTCTTGCAGTTTGATGTGTTTCAAATAAGGCCATGGTGACAAGCCCTGTTGTTTTTGGAATATTGTGTTGTGAGACAGGCATGGTTTTATGAGTGAACACATTAGGGAGTTGTATGAAATCATTTTTGTCCAACTTGGCTATTTCCAAACCTGAGATATGGTGACTGGTCTCAGGCTTCACTTGGTTCATTGTGCGGAGAAGAATATTCGTTTTTTGTCCGGTAATGTTTAGCCTTCTCATTAAGTTTTCTGTGCAGAATGTGGATGTGCTTCCATGGTCCAAAAATGCATATGTTTGCAACACTGTCTCCCTGTGGCTCTTCACTTGAACGGGTACTATGGAGAAGATGGAGGTTTAATCACCTGCCCCAATATGACCACATGTGTGAGGTGAGACGACAGCATTGTTTCCTATTGATTTCTTTTCTGTTTCTTCAATGTGGAGTATATCAGGATGGTTTTGTTCACATGTATCACAGGTTAAACAACTTGTTCAGTCTCTGCTTAAATGTCCTCTTTTCAAACAGCCAAAACAGACTCCCTTTTCCTTTAAGTAGTTCATCTTCTCTCTGTGTCTTCTCTCTTTCATCTGTGGACACCGCTCCAATGTGTGACCACTTTTATTGCAGAAAAGACAATAATTATGATAGCTGATGAATACACTTCTTTCCACTCCATTTGACTGCACTGCTGTTTCTATGGGTGTTACTGTTGTGGCAAAACTGCTTCTTGGAATGTCTCTTGTGTCTCTTGGTTTGATGATGGTTGAGGTTTTGACAGTTGTAGTTTGCTTAGCATCTTTCCAAACAGTGGGTCAGACCGTATTTTTACCTATCTCTCTATGAACTGTACAAGGTCAGAAAGCTTAGCACGATGTCCATGCCTCTCCTGTAGCTTGCATGCCTTGTTCCTCCAGGTTTATCTGAGCTTGTATGGATGGCCTTTTGTATATTGTTCAAAGTAATGTAAGCAGTCACTGTAATCGTCAGTCTTTTTCTCCACTCCTCTCTCAAATGCCCTGATAAACATTTCATATTGCAATGGGTCACCATCATAAACTGGAATGTCTCTTGGTGGTAAAGTGGAATACAGATTTTGCTTAACCAGTAAAGCAGTTTTTTCATTCTGTCTTCGTAGCACATTACAAATATCACCTGCAGGGGGTGTAGTGTGAGTGACATGACCTTGAATATTATTTTTCCCATGAAGCTGTACATTTTCAGTTTGCACATTTTGATTTATTATATTTTCGGTTTGAACATTTTGCCTGGGGAGGGAGTATTGCATTAGAGGAGTCATGTAATGAGCTTTGGCAGATTTTTCATGAAGTGGTTGTTTTGGTCTCACAACCTGTGGCTGGGAGGGAGGCTTTGTGGTTTCCATTGTTTCCTTTTTGTGGAGTTTGATCAGGTAGGTATGTATTTGCATTTGGGTTGAATGGGGTTGTTTCCTTTGGAGCAGCAGCTCCTTTCTTTGAGTTTGTCCCACTTGACACTCTTGATGAGTTCCTTGGCCCATGGTTTCCAGTACATGGGCCTTTGCATTTGCTGCTGCCAGCTGAGTCTCCATTTCCAGTTGCTCCTTTTGCATTCTGAGTTGTTCCTGTTATGCTTCAATTTCATATTTTTTGTGTAAGGCACCTGTTCCATGAGAGCAACCTTTTCAGCCAGAGCTATGATGAGCAGATGAAGTTGAAGATCATTTTGATGGAGTGGATTTGTGGGTGGATTTTGATACATTTGATATACTGTCATGGGGTCCAATGTCATCAGAATGTACAGCACTCAACATTTCACTTTCAGCAGTTTGTGGCTCCTTTTCAACAGTGATATGTATTGGTAGTTCCTTCTGAACAATGACATGCATTTGCTGTTTCACCTCTGATAGCCACAGGTGTACATCCTGTACAAAACCTTCCAGAATATACATTTTTGGTTGAAACCATGCATTTTGCCTTGCAATTTCCTCCTCAGGTAATAGCAAAACCACCAATGATGAATGACTTTCCCTTGCTTCATCAAACAGTTTAATTAATCTGAAGGTCACTGCAAATCAACAGCCAGACAAAATGAAACATATTACAAACATAAACAAACAGATAATACATATATTACAATATATTAAAAACAGAAGTGATACTCAGGCATCTTCCTTCTATCGTGTGTCATCATCAGATGTCCAGCTCAATGACGTGCAGCCACTCCCTCGTCTCAGGTCCCACATCAAAGAGACCGGCCTCCGATGGTGGTCTGTACAGGACACAGAGGTGATTATGTGATAGGCAGTCTGCATAAGCATACTGTGCAGTCTGTCAGGCCCAAACTGTGGGAGTAGACGTGCGGAAAAATAAACTTTATCTTGAAAGAAAGAAGAAGAATAAAAACATAAACAAACAGATAATACATATATTACAATATATTAAAAACAGAAGTGATACTCAGGCATCTTCCTTCTTTCGTGTGTCATCATCAGATGTCCAGCTCAATGACGTGCAGCCACTCCCTCGTCTCAGGTCCCACATCAAAGAGACCGGCCTCCGATGGTGGTCTGTACAGGACACAGAGGTGATTATGTGATAGGCAGTCTAAGAAAGTCTTTACGTACAAATCATGATTTGATTTACACACATATAGTGTGTAAATCTGTATGTGTGTGTGTGTGTGTGTGTGTGTGTGTGTGTGTGTGTGTGTGTGTGTGTGTGTGTGTGTGTGTGTGTGCGCGCGCGCGGATTGTGTTGTTACCTTGCCATGATGTAACTCCAAAGGTCACTGAAAATCAACAGCGAGACATAATGAAACATATATTAAAAACATTAACAAACAGATCATACATATATTACAATATATTAAATACAGAAGTGGTACTCTGGCGTCTTCCTTCTTTCGTGTGTCATCATCAGATGTCCAGCTTAATGACGTGCAGCCACGCACTCGTCTCAGGTCCCACATCAAAGAGACCGGCCTCTGATGGTGGTCTGTACAGGACACAGAGGTGATTATGTGATAGGCAGTCTGCATAAGCATACTGTGCAGTCCGTCAGGCCCAAACTGTGGGAGTAGACGTGCGGCAAAATAAACTTTATCTTGAAAGAAAGAAGAAGAATAAAAACATAAACAAACAGATAATACATATATTACAATATATTAAAAACAGAAGTGATACTCAGGCATCTTCCTTCTTTCGTGTGTCATCATCAGATGTCCAGCTCAATGACGTGCAGCCACTCCCTCGTCTCAGGTCCCACATCAAAGAGACCGGCCTCCGATGGTGGTCTGGACTGGACTCCAGTTCGGTGGTTGAGTAATTTCTCTCCGCTTTGTTTAGGCTTCTGCTAGCGAAAGCTAACACCTACAGCAGTGGCTTGAGTCCATTGTAAGTTACCATGTAAGTTGTACTTCACTTCACTCTGACCCACTGGCGTTTTCTGCTCTCCATCGGCCAAGTATATGGGACCCTTAGTCCAAGGAGTCATGTCACCTTTTCCCCTTTCCTTCATTGCTGTCCATAGGCCCCGATTCAGCAGTGTGAAGGAGGAGCCAGTGTCCACAATCGCTCTCCCTTTCCAATGTCCTATCGCTACGGGCACCATCAATTGGAGTGATGGCTGCTTTGAGGTTTGTTTAAGTGGGTGAGATGCGGAAAGCTTTGGGGAAAATAATTGCACAGAAGTTACCGTGTTGGCACCAGCCTGAAAAAGACTGATATCCCTTACTTTTCTTTCCATCATCCGCAAGGGGACGTGTAGCAGGAGCATGTGCGCCCTTGCAACGCCAACAGAACGGTGCTGGAGCTTTGGAAGAAGTGGTTGTATTCACAGTGACTGTGACTTTTACAGCATTATCCTGTCTTGTTTTTGGTGTTGTTGTCTGTACTCTCTGGTCATAAACACGCTGATTCTCCCTGTCTTTTGCCAGCTGTTGTCCAAGTCGAACCAACGCAATCCACCGTGTTCACTCCACTGCTTCGCAGTTGGCTTGTGAGTTTAGGATTCAAATTATCTAAAATGAGTTTAATGACGTCCTCCTCACTGATCTGAGGCTGCCAACGTTGGCACAGAGACCTGTACATATAGGCAAAATGTCTAAGGCTTTCGTCTTCACCCTGTACTCGGGTTCGAACTCTCAGCCAATTCGTCCTCATAGTCCTTAGAGACCAACACGCCCAGGTGTTGGTCTCCTGGCCTACTACATCCCACTAGTCTCTGGCAGTGCCATGCAACACATTCCTGAGTGTCACAATGAGTTCCTCATCCAACAGGGGCTGCATGGCGAGAAAGTCACGGCACTTTTCCAAATAACGCAATAGATCTGAGGTGTCCTCACGCTGTCCAAAGGTGGTTAATTGGAGTTTAATGGGAGATTTGCCCATAAATCCTCCTCGCAGGTCACCTTGTACGTTCTCCCGACGTGTACCTCCACCAGTGCGTAGCGTGGACTGCAGATGTTGATGCGCCTTACCAGATGGTGCAGTAGGTGGTATGACAGGATAACTGGTTTGTAGTGTGGTTTGAACAGCAGTTCCAGCCACTGAAGTAGTGTTAATAGTGTTAATATTTCTGTATTCATGGTCTCCAGATTTTTCAAGCATGTTGCTACTGATGATTGAGTGTGTTCCAAATTGTGTACAATAGGGGCAGAGTAGTATTTACAACCCTCAGAACTTCAGTATGGCGTTTCAATTTCCAGTTCATGCTCACACATTGCAGTTGAATGTCCATCCGGTTCATTGATCTGATTTATTTCACTTATTGCAGGTGAATTTCCATCCGGTTCATTGATCTGATTTATTTCACTTACTGCAGGTGAATTTCCATCCGGTTCATGTATTTGAGGCTGGTTAGCTTGAGTTGACATTGTTTGAGGGTGGTGGTGATGATTTGTTTGAGGGTGGTGGGTTTGACACCAACACGGGTGCTGAGTTTCTATTTCATCAAAGTCCCACAAGTTTCCATCAAACTTTGCCATTTTGAAATTGCAAATGTTCCCTTTTTGATTGCGTTTGAATAAATAAAATTGTTATTTCCCACTGAGCTTGTTTGCACAGTTTTGCTTGTTTGTTCCTTTGTTTGTTGAAAATAGTTCCGGTTTTGCACCTGTGAACTCAGTTGTTTTTGCTTGAGATTGAGGTCCTTTTAAACATCTGGGGTGCCACTTTTTATGTAACGGTTTAGCTTTGATATTACTGTTTGGGGTGCCAGTTAGGCCAAAGCCTAACACGAATTTAGTCCAGTTTGGACAAAAAAAAATAACTTTTTTAAAAGCCAACCTTACACAGGATTTAAATGCACAATTAGTAGAACCAAATGAACCTTAAAACCTGAAACCAGGGATTGATTACCCACAAAAGAATACCTTCAACTCAATAAACAACAGAATGAATGAAATACACAGACACAAAAAAACTCAGTTTGACTTTGTATTGTAAAATAATCCCCAATCCAGTCCACAGTTTGTCCAATACCACGCAGTTTAGTGTCAGTTCACAGAGAGTCACTATTCACAACCCACTGTTCCTTCAAAACAGGTTATTCACAAATGTATTGAAACCTTGGTTAACCAAAATGAAATAAAGACAAAATAAAAATGCCCCACGACCTTTACCGTGGTGGCGAACGAATGAATGAGGCAACCAGCTGTATACCGTGTTTGTGTGAGAGAGGAGGGGGGGGGCGATAGCTCCAGGAATCCACTCCACTTTTTCCGGTGTGCCTGTGTGTGTGTGCGGTTTGGATTGTGTAGTTACCTCGCCATGATGTAACTCCAAAGGTCACTGCAAATCAACAAAAATGAAAAATATATTACAAACATAAACAAACAGATATTACGTAGATTACAAACAGAAGTGATACTCAGGCGTCCTCTTCTTTCGTGTGTCATCGTTAGACGTCCAGCTCAATGACCTGCAGCCACACCCTCGTCTCAGGTCCCATATCAAGAGACCGGCCTCCGATGGTGGTCTGTACAGGACACAGAGGTGATTATGTGATCGGCAGACTAAATAAGCATACTGTGCAGTCTCTCAGGCACAAACTGTGGGAGGAGTAGCGCGGCAAAATACAGATTATCTAGAAAGAAAGAAGAAGAAGAATAAAGTTGGAAGATTACTATAGTCCTTACTAATAAACACAGATCATTTGTGGTGCAGTTGATTAGTTACAACATATCCATCATAACCAGGGGTGCACATAATTTTTTAGGTCTAGTACTCAGAAGAGCACCTGGAGATGTGAGTTGGTGCGCACCAAATAAATGGTCCCGTTTTGTCAACGGGGGGGGGGCCAGCAGCGGCCTCTAACAGCCGCTGCTGGCTGCGTGCACAGCGAGGCGATGCAAAGCAACAGTCACACAAGCACGTGCAGCATGCGTCCCCTTCCCCTGCGCCCTAATGGCTGTACATGGGGCCGACGCGTGCTTTAGCTTGAGTGTGTGAGTGTGGCTTCAGGAAATAAATTCCTAGCCTCGATCTCCAGGCTTTTATTTTTTATTTTTGCTAAAAAATAAAAGCTTGGAAATTCCTGTCCCAGCTGTTGGTACGCAAAAGCGCCTCGCGTCGTCTGATGTGGTGCGCATTATTTATTTTGGGTGCGCAGGCGCACCTGCGCACCAGTTATGTGCACCCCTGGTCATAACCACAATTAGACATCACGGCACTGTACCAAATCCCATTAAACAATAATCTCTCAAAAGAAAAATAACACAAACAACAATTTATGTAACCCACATGGTTGTGTAAATCTAAGCATAAGACATCCCTAATCACCTTCACACAACAAAGTTAACTAATACAGGTCTAAGGAGTTAATAATCAATAGAGTCACACTTACAGACAAGGCTTGCCTGGCACAACAACAGAAATGGCAGCAAGGGTTTTAAATGCTTTGGTTTTGACTGAATAGACTGGGATCTAACTCTCTGTAGCAATGTTTGTGGATAAAAAACATGTTTCCCTAGCTGCTTCCTGTCTAGAGAGGAAGTTGTGTCATGGACCGTACCATTACACAGGGACACTAGGGGGTGCCAAACATTACAACAATATAAAGGGCTGTACCATTACACAGCAATAGTGTAGGGGTGACCAATAACACACCAAGGGATTACAATTGACTGATGGGCAGAACATGCAATCATACATGCAGTATTGCATACTCTCTGGGTTACGTACTGTAATTGTATAACAGACAAACCAGCTCTGACAGTGTGAAACGCTCCCTAATTTGATGAACCGACTCTAGTTCCTCAATGTTGGGTCGGGTTCTTCCGGTTCCAGATCCAACCCTAGTCTCCCCCAGGGAGGAACCCCAAATTGTGGGGGTCCTCCAGACGATTGTTGCAACATTATTTTCTCACTCAACAGTAAACAACCCAACAGACAGTATAAGTGTACTATGCAGGGTATCTGCACATTTTCTAAAGTTACAATTTAAGGACTTTTAAGACCTTTTTAATACCTCTAAAATGAGAAATAAAAATGAACTAATAAGACCATTATTGCGTAAAAGGTAACCAACTATACTATAATAAAAAAAACTGTCAAACATTGGCAAGGCAAAAATGTTGAAAATAGCTGATCTACAAGCTCATAGATCGTCTATTTTCACAATATTTATCTGTGGAACCGAGTCAAAATAAACTTAATGCCACAATTCCTAAATTTCCAAGTGCTTGTCAGGGTGAAGGTCCGCAGTTCAAATAGGATTATTTTGGGGGGCTACGGCATTAAAAGTTTGGGAACCCTTGATATAGACCAGTGGTGTTAATTCAGCAAAAGCTAAGGTATGTATGGCAGGCTCACGTGACAGCATTAATATCAAAGGCCACCAAACACTCATAGGTTAATAGTATGTCAAACAAAGGCTACATTGTAACATGTCAATGTGCACAAATGGCTTGAGACAACATAAGCCTTTTCAAATGCAGCATCTCATCCCTCTACTACAAACATAAATACATCAATTAATATTCAAACGTATATTCTACAGCATGAGAATATACGTAGATCTACAAGCTCAGAGTGCGGCACAGAGTGCCGTGCTCTGAGTGTGTAGATCTGCTAAAAAAAAAATGTAATCGTGAAAGATTTGTGTAAATCTTTGAATATATACATTTTTAAAGCAAACATTTTTAACTCAAATCTTTGCTTCTGGGGGATTCTACACATGTCTTCTAAATCCTAACAAAAATCCTAAGAAAAAACTTCTGTTGCTATAATATCAGTGGTTTTCAAACTTTTTCATGTCAAAGACCCCCAAAATGATGTGTGTGGCCACGGACTCCCATGTCAAAATATGTTGATATAGATATATATATATTTTTAATATATATAATACATATAATATATATAATACACATATATATATATATATATATATATATATATATATATATATATATATACATATATATATATATATATATATATATATATATATACATATATATATATATATATATATATATATATATATATATATATTTTTTTTTTTTTTTTTTTTTTTTTTTCCCCCCCAAAGATTTGACTGAATCTATTCATTAGCCTACTATGCAACAATAAAACACAACAGTATCACATGAACAGACCAGAACAGTTTCAAGAGACTAAGCCAGCAGTAACCTAAGCCTATAATGCCTTAAAAATGAGCATGTACATGGCACACAGACACACACACAACAAGAAAGCAAAACAAACTAGAAAAAGTGCTCCTCGGAGCACAGGTCTCTGCCAGGTCAGGTACGTTATTCTGGCCTCCTGGTGGCGCTATAATAGGCCAATGTGAAAAGGGTGCCATTTATTCTTAGGTCTTTCACGGCAATCAGACACTGCATTCATGATTTGAGGCATTTTGTTCCAAAAATGTGTTTTGCTAAATTAGACCTGCTGGTGGCGCTATAACAGGCCAATGTGAAAAGGGTGGCATTTCTTCCTCGGCCTAGTGGGAATGTGTGTGTGAAATTTCACGGAAATCGCAAGCTGCATGCATAGTTTGAGGCATTTTGTTCAAAACGGACCAATCCTGCAAACTTTGGAAGCCAACCATAAGGCAATCAGGATGGAATATGGGAAATCGGACAGATCTGTGTTGATCTCATGACTATAGAGATACTGTGTACCGATTTGCATGACGTTTGGATAAGATCTGTAGGAGTAATGTAAAAAAATGTGTTTTGCACAAATCGGCCTCCTGGTGGCGCTATAACAGGCCCATGTGAAAAAATTGGGGCAGAGGTTCTGAATTGGCATCCAGGGAGTGTGTGTGCACAGTTTCGGAGCGAACGGACCAATGGTGCCGGAGATTAGCTGGTAACACACAGACAGGACACACACACACGGACACACGGACACACGGACGGAAGGACGGACGGAGGGTAAAACATACTCTCTTGCCATGCCTTTCGGCCTGGCGGAGACAATAAGAAAGACAAGTGCTGTCTTACCTTAAGATGAACTTAATGAAACAGGCATGATTAGTCAAACAGTGGTACAACGGCCTGCCACTGACTAGAAAAAAATCTTAACAATAATGCATTGCACCTGTGCTGACCTACTGAACCGGGGAATATACTATTTGTCAAGATAGAGGGAATACAAGTGTTGTGGAGAATATAATACCTTGTGAAAGCCATCATTTTGTTCTAATTTGAATTTGTAGTTATTTTACAGTAATTTAATAACATAATAATCAATGCTGTAGACATAGATCACATTCATGATTTTATTTTATGAAGCACAATGTCTTGTAACTATTCCATTTGGAAAATAGCAAGCAGCTATCCTTTTAATGCTTGCATGTATGATTGAAAATAATGCCATACCTTGCTATACCCAATTGACGCCCCTGATAGACCAGTAGTGGAAAAAGTACTCAAATGTTTTACTTAAGTAAAACAATCAATACTGCAATATAGAAATACGTAAGTAAAACCAGAATTCTAAATTGACTTGAGTAAAAGTAAAAAAGTAATGGCATAAAGTACCAAAGTATATGTACTTAAAGTACCAAAAGTAAAAGTACTCATGCAGAATGTCCCTTTTCAAGTTTTCAAATGCATAAAAATCTTTTGAAAATAGTTATAGCCGATCTACAAGCTCATATGCATCGCAATGCGACACATTGTGAGCTTGTAGATCTGCTATTTTCAAAAGATTTTTATACATTTTGAAAACTTGAAATGGGACATTTCTGCAAAATGAGTACTTTTACTTTTGGTACTTTAAGTACATTTTGATGCCAATACTTCTGTACTTTTAACTCGAGTACATTTTGAATTGCAGACTTTTACTTGCTTTACTTTTACTTCTGCTGCTGGGGCCTTTCAGTAGGCCTGTCATGAGCCTCTAGCTGAGGTTGGCTTGGGGGTCCTCTGGCTACTGAGAACCAGGCATCAACATCTTTAATGAATCCATCTTTGTATTTATTGACCTTTGAGAACCAATCTCTTTGCCTTTCTTGTTCATCATGTGGAATAAGAGGCATCAAAGAATCATGCAGTGCATTGGAATCTTCAGACAATTTCATCAAGTTGTGTGTAGCGGTCCCTACCGAAAGATATAAGACTTAAACTGATGATCATGAATTGATTACGATCCAAAGATCAACGTAAGAACTGGCAAGACAGTACAAAAACAAATAAAATACTCTGTTAGTTTCCCATACTTTGTGCAAGAACAACAGCTGGCTATCATAACACTAGCTCACTTAAAGGACAACTTTTTTACAACCAAGGTTTATATTTTAGCTTGTAATTAAAGTAAATTAAAGATGAGTGTCATTTTTTTTTCATTTACTGCTTTCTATAGTTTTGGCAATTTTCGTGATATTTTTTACAGTGGGCGGGGGCATTCTGTCCGGTGGCTAAATATGCCTTTTTTACACAATAAAAAAGGTGCTGTGGTCTTTGATGGCCAGATGTGAGTTATTGGGGGCTAGAAGAGCTACTGTAAATAATAATAAAGAAAACACCGGGTTATTGTGTAAAAAAAGACATATTTAGCCACCAGACAGAATGCCCCCGCCCACTGTAAAAAATATCGCAAAAATTGCTAAAACTATAGAAAGCAGTACATTTAAAAAAATGTACACTCATATTTTATCTACTTTAATTACAATCTAAAATATAAGCCTTGGTTGTAAAAAACTAAAGTTGTCCTTTAAGCTCCAAATGTAAATAATAGAACATTCAAACTGTACTGAAAGTGCTTTTTAACATGGCTTTGACGATCAGTCAGCATTACTGTAATTACTTTACAATGAATTAAGGCAGATGACTTCGACATCATCACTTATTCTAATGAACTTGTCTTTTTTCTTTTTTAGCAGTTGTTTTAAACTCATGAAACACTGTTTTTAACCTTTTTCAAGTGCTTATAATGACATGAAATAATGACGTGTTTTTTAACCATAATGTATGAAATACAGTCATATCAAATACCTTCCTTTGCAATGTACAATTCAAACCTTTCATTTTCAACACACTTTACAGAAAGAGTAGCAAACTCAACTCTGGTTTAGTTTGTTCTTATTATCCATAGCACCACATTCCTTTGTTGCGGAAATACATTTATTTCATTCAAAGTCCTTCAATATACCTTATGCTGAACAAGAGGTAAACAAATCAAGCAATGCATTTTTAGCAATAGTCCTGTCCTTGTATCACTACAAAACACCTGCTTAGCTGCTAAAGTAGCTAACAAAAGTTTGTGAAACTCACCAATGTTATCAGAAAGGAACTCTTAGCCCTCTGGCAAGACTGAGATGATGGGCAAGGTGTGTGTGCTGTCTTGTGTGGCTTCCATATGTATTTAGATTAGTATTGATTTGTTTGGGCTCTGTGACTCTGTCACTCTCAGTGATCTCTCCTGCAGTGCAGCTGCAGTGCAGGTTGCCAGGTTGGTTCTGTGGGAATAGGGATTCACAGCAGAGAATGTGGCAGAGACAGAGAACGGGCGGGGCAAGTAGTAGAGGGGTGTCATGTGATTGGGGGAATTCATCTGTCAGTCTTCATATCCTTGGCTGGCTATGCGCTTGTAGATATGCTATTTTTGTCGTGAAAATATGTGCAAATCGTTGAATATATATTTATATATTTTTAAGCGAACATTTGTAACTCAAATCTTTGCTTATGAGGGAGTCTACAAATTGTTTTAAAAAATGATGCTATATCAGTGGTTCTCAAACTTTTTCATGTCAAGGACCCCCAAAGTGATATGTATTTGAACACGGACGTAGGGGAGACCATGTTGTTCCAGGGACCCCCGCCTAGAAGCAAAGATTTGAGTTACAAATGTTCGCTTTAAAAGAATATACATATTCAATACATATATTTCTTTAATAGCAGTTCTACAAGCTCATTGAGCTCAGTTCGGGGCTCTCCCCCAGGCTGGCAGAGGGAGAGTAGTGCCTAGGATTACAGCTTAGTCAATTGGCACTGGGTGAAAAAAACGGGTTACAAAAATCGTGGGATAAAAAGAGAAAAGAAAGTGTATTTGAAACAAAACATTAAACAGATCACTAATAGGCGTACACACCTAATTAACAACTCAGTGATGTTTGCCTTTTTTTTGTAATACTTTTCAATCTGTATTTCATGAACCGATAACAAACCAAGCTAACCGTCCATAAACTCAACACAATATATTAGTCCGGCCGTTTCGAGCAAAAATCGTACACTTTACTATAAAAGCATGACATTTGGCACACCGTTAGGGCATGCCATAAGGAACATTTTTGGCTATAGGGCCATCGCAGTTTTGTCCTGTGGTAGTAACTATGGCAGCCATTTTCCAAAATGGCCGCCACCTGCTGTCATTTTACCAATAACTCAGGTGCTAGACCACCTAGGATCTTGATTCTGGTGACTAATCCTACATTTTCAAGGATGAGGAATACAGTGGTACTATTTACAACATGCTACTACCTAACTACATATATCTGGCATTCAGTTAATTAAATAATTGTAAACCCATCAAAATATGTAATGATGTAGTACAGTAGCCTACATGTTTTCAAACTGACACGTGAGAGTCGAGAATGCAGTACTTCACTGTTTTCACTCTTTTATTAGTAGTAGTATTGCATAATTATTTTAAATGGACTATAAGACACAACAAAGACAGAGTACTCATGAGTCATAGCCTAATGGCATATAGATCAATTATTTGTTTACCAACATTGAGACTGGACGCACAGTTGAATGTTTCACGCAATCAATTCTCAACCTGTTGTTTTGGTGTGCGCTGGTTTCAGCACACCCCAACCCCCTCTTGTGTGTTGGCTAGTGAGGTGCGTCCTAGCGAGACCTGATAGAATGGGTTTCATTGCGCACATACTGGTTCCGCACATACTGGTTCTTAGCAGTGTGACGTCGTCTGTTAAGGGGTCTATTCAATAAAGCCAGATCATCTACACAATGTTAGTTGCACAGTCCACCACAGTAGCAGGGCAGTACACTGAAGTGCTGCCTTAACACATCTGCATTGTCCACTGCATCCCTTTTTGCAACCACAGCGGAAGAGTTCCCGAAGAGGCTCGCTTCTGTGTGGTCCAGTGCACTTCCCATCCTCCTGTCAAAATTAGAATCAGCTTTATTGTCAGATCACAGGTTTACAAGTGTAAATAAGTGGATTCAATTATTTGCATTCACCTGTCTCCTTCCTCTTCCACCCCCATTCACCTGGGGATGGGAGTTCAGGGGCTGCAACCATCGCCTGTCCCCAGCAGTGGCCAGCTTGGTAGGCTGCCCTCTTTGCCCTCTCGTATGTTGAATCAGTGCAGCTCGTGTTGGGGGGAGTCCATCAATTGTTCTGCCCTTCTAGGTGAATAGCTGCTTCCGTGCCTGATTCACTGATGCCTGGCCGCTAGTATGGTCATAGAGCAATACCACAAATGGTCAGTATCATTATCATGGTCAGTATCATGGTCAGTATAATGGTCAGTATCATGGTCAGTATCATGGTCAGTATCATGGTCAGTACCATGGTCAGTATCAGTACCATGGTCAGTATCAGTACCATGGTCAGTATCATGCTCAGTACCATGGTCAGTATCATGGTCGGTATCATGACCAGTATCATGGCCAGTATCATGACCAGTATCATGGCCAGTATCATGGTTAATTATGGTCAGTACCATGGTCAGTATCAGTACCATGGTCAGTACCATGGTCAGTATCAGTATCATGGTCCATACCATGGTCAGTATCATGGTCAGTACCATGGTCAGTATCATGGTCAGTATCATGGTCAGTATCATGGTCAGTATCAGTATCATGGTCTGTATCATGGTCAGTACCATGGTCAGTATCATGGTCAGTATCATGGTCAGTACCATGATCAGTATCATGGTCAGTTTCATGGTCACCATGATACTGACCATGATATTGATATGACTAGAAGCTCGCCCCCGCTACGCGGGGGCTCGCGTCTAGCCCGCGGCCACGCGCACGTAGCGCCCGCGGCCACTTGGCAGCTCATATAAGTGGCGTAGCGTCATGAGGGCCAGTGGGGCCGTGGCTCGGTCAGTGAAGACCCTGTAGTGCGGATGATATGTGGCATAGAGGGGCAGATTGTAAATCCCCAGAGGAAACATCCGTGGGCTACCATTGGTTCAGCGATGTGTGCGGTCGCCCTGCGGCCCCTCCTCCTCCACCAATGTGCAGTATTGAGAGCCCTGACGTCACAACAATTGGAGCGATGGGCACTGCACTCTGGTTGGTTAGGGTACACCTAGGGCCCAGGTAGAACCCAGTTAAAGCCTGCATGGGCAAACCCAGGTAGGAGCCGCCTTGGTCCCACATAAACATGGCTAGTTGGGGCCCACCTAAGGGCCAGGTAGAAGCTACTTATAGCCTGCATGGGCATCACAGTTGGGACTGAAGTGGATGCCGCTGACATTGCTGACATGGGGTCCATATGGTTTAGCCCACCTTGAAACCATATGGGAACTACGCTGGCATGCTGGCTGGAATGCAAACGCTGCATCATACCTGTAGTGTGTAGTTTGATGTTGTGTGTGTAGCAGATATACCTGCAGTGTGTAGATCAATGTCCATATGAAAGTCAATGCCCAGCAGTGTTGTTTTTTTCTCCAGCAGAGTTTCTAGTGTCTCTGTCTCTCTCTGGAAGAGGTTGCACATGAACTCTGCAGCCACACTGAGGCGCTCCAACACAAACACTCTGATATTAAGCTGCTTCACACAACAAACATCAGCACCACACTGCTGTTTGTCCAAAAGACACAATATCTCCTCTCCCACCGACGTCATGTGTTCATTTATCGACAGGCGTACAGAGTCCTTTTGACACATTTTACCTTGTTTATCCAGCTCTCACTGACTCTCCACATGGGGCTGTTATAGCGCCACCATGAGGCTGAGTAGAGAAATCTCAAGTGGAATGTCTTCCTCGGCATAGTGGGAATGTGGGTGCAAAGTTGCACGGAAAGTGCATGCTGTGTTCATAATGTGAGGCATTTTGGTCCAAACGGAGCAGTCCTGCAGACTTTGGAAGCCATTTTAGCCAATCAGGATGGAATATGAAAAATCTGAAAGAGCCGTTTTTTTTAATGACTGTGGAGATACTGTGTACCGATTTGCGTGATGTTTGGGCAAAATATGTAGGAGTACTGTGAGAAAATGTGTTTAGGAAAAAGTGGCCTCCTGGTGGCACTGTAACAGGGCCATGTGAAAGAAATAGGGCAGAGGTTGTGAATTGGCATCCAGGGAGTGTGTGTGCACAGTTTCGCTGCGAGCAAGTCAACGATGTGAGAGATTAGCTATCACAGACGGACGGACAGGGGGTGAAACATAGTCTTGCGCCATGCCTTTCGGCCTGGCGGAGAAAATAAAAAAAAACAAAGTAAAGGAAATGACCATTTGTGCAACAAAAGTAGTCAACAAACTATACTATAAAAACATTGGCCACATTGTGAAATAATCTAAGAAAGAGGCAATCATGTAGAAAATAGCCGATGTACAAGCTTACAAAGCCTCTCAACGTGAGGCGTTTCGAGCTTGTAGATCTGCTATTTTCTCAATATTTTCTTGTGGAACGGAGTCAAACAAAATGTGGGGGTCCCCAGATCAATGACGTTTTTTTTTGGGGGGGGGGGGGGGGGGGGCGGCCTGAAAGGGTTGATAAGCACTGCTCTAATCGGAGCGAAATTATCAGAAATTACTACATGACCATAATGCAGCCTAAACATGCGTTGCACGGGGCGGTCCTGCCATTACGTTCCAACTGTGGAGCTACACAGTTCTCCTGAAGACACACAAGGCCACAATATACACCATCTACAATGGACTAACTGAGCAGCAATAATAACATTCATCACAGGAACGTGCATTGTTGACAAAGTGATTGCACAGCCGCTGGAGGCATGACAACAACCACGTTAGCGTTAGCTACATGCCAGCTGTCACAGCTCGCTGTCCGTCGTCGATGCGACTGACTCTGATGGCTACAGCAAGCTCTCTGCGATGCCATTGTCTGGGAACTGCTCTTAGCGTGACACGACCAATGAGAGTGAGCGCTGTCGTTGTTGCTAAGATACGGTGGCGTCTGTGCCCCATAGCTTGTAGATCTCTCACGCATGATTGGCGTAGGCTGCGTTGCCAGGTCTGACTGTTTGTATAAGCGATTCTGGGCTTATTTGGGTGCACTTTTGGGGTCGTTTCCATAGACCACGGCAGTGCTTATTTCTTTCCCGTGACCGATGTGGCAAAAAAAGGTGCAAAACGAACCATCCGGAAGTAAAGTGCGAGATGAAATATATAGCACTTTATGATTATTAGAGAAGGAGACAGATGTGAAGGTTGAAAATGGAATGTAGGAGGTTATATATTTTTTCATGAGCGATTTTTGTAGCAAGTTGTGAGTGAATTGGGCCACTCCTGTGGGCGGGGGGCTGATTAGAACCATTGGGGTTTGGGAAGGAGACGCTCTCTGTTTGAGTGGAAAGATACTGACCATAATTAACCATGATACTGGCCATGATACTGGCCATGATACCGACCATGATACTGACCATGATTCTGACATTAAACTGACCATGATACTGACCATGATACTGACCATGATACTGACCATGAAACTGACATTCTACAGACCATGATACGTACATGATATTGACATTATACCGACCGTGATACTGACCATCATACTTGCCAGGAAACAACAATTTGAGCCGTTATTGTCTCCGCCAGGCCGAAAGGCATGGCGAGAGAGTATGTTTTACCCCTGTCCGTCCGTCCGTCCGTCCGTCCGTGTGTCCGCGTGTCCGCGTGTCCATCCGTCCGTCCGTCCGTGTGTCTGTCTGTGAACAGCTAATCTCTGGCACCGTTAGCCCGGCCGCTGCGAAACTGTGCACACACACTCCCTGGATGCCAAAGCCGAACCTCTGTCCCAAAATGTTCAGATTGTCCTGTTATAGCGCCACCAGGAGGCCGATTTGTGCAAAACACATTTTTGGATATCACTCCTACAGATTTTGTCCAAACCTCACGTAAATCGGTACACAGTATCTATATAGTCATGCGATCAACACGGATCTCCCCGTTTTTTTTAATATTCTATCCTGATTGGCTAAGATTGGCTTCCAAAGTTTGCAGGATTGGTTTGTTTTGAACAAAATGCCTCAAATCATCAACGCAGCGTGTGATTGCCGTGAAATTTTGCGCACACCTTCCCACTAGGCCGAGGAAGAAATGCCACCCTTTTCACATTGGCCTGTTATAGCGCCACCAGCAGGTCTAATTTAGCAAAACACATTTTTGGTACAAAATGCCTCAAATCATGAATGCAGTGTCCGATTGAAAGGCCTAAGAAGAAATGGCACTCTTTTCACATTGGCCTGTTATAGCGCCACCAGCAGGTCTAATTTAGCAAAACACATTTTTGGAACAAAATGCCTCAAATCATGAATGCAGTGTCCGATTGAAAGGCCTAAGAAGAAATGGCGCCCTTTTCATATAGGCCTATTATAGCGCTACCAGGAGGCCACAATAACCTACCTGACCTGGCGGAGACCTGTGCTCCGAGGAGCACTTTTTTTTAGTTACATTATGCAGTGTTATTACATTATGAGTGGCTACGCAAGGTTCTTAATGTAACACATTATTACATTATGGGCTCATGATTTTATTACATTATAAGCTGATTATTACATTATGAGCTTTTATTACATTTAGTTTATTACATTATGAGCTTTTATTAAATGTAGTTTATTACATTATGAGCTTTTATTACATTTAGTTTATTACATTATGCGCCGTTATTACATTATGAGTTGCTGTAGCAACTCATAATGTAATAAACTAAATGTAATAAAAGCTCATAATGTAATAAACTAAATGTAATAAAAGCTCATAATGTAATAATCAGCTCATAATGTAATAAAATCATGAGCCCATAATGTAATAATGTGTTACATTAAGAATCTTGCGTAGCCACTCATAATGTAATAACACTGCATAATGTAACCAGAAAAAGTGCTCCTCGGAGCACAGGTCTCCGCCAGGTCAGGTAGGTTATTGTGGCCTCCTGGTGGCGCTATAATAGGCCAATGTGAAAAGGGTGCTATTTCTTCTTAGGCCTTTCAATCGGACACTGCATTCATGATTTGACTGCATTCATTTTGTTGCCAAAAATGTGTTTTGCTAAATTAGGCCTGCTGGTGGCGCTATAACAGGCCAATGTGAAAAGGGTGCCATTTCTTCCTCGGCCTAGTGGGAAGGTGTGCGCAAAATTTCACGGCAATCGCAGACTGCGTTGATGATTTGAGGCATTTTGTTCAAAACGAACCAATCCTGCAAACTTTGGAAGCCAATCTTAGCCAATCAGGATAGAATATAAAAAATCGGAGAGACCCGTGTTGATCACATGACTATATAGATACTGTGTACCGATTTGTGTGAGGTTTGGACAAAATCTGTAGGAGTGATATCCAAAAATGTGTTTTGCACAAATCGGCCTCCTGGTGGCGCTATAACAGGACAATCTGAAAATTTGGGGCATACGTTCGGCTTTGGCATGCAGGGAGTGTGTGTGCACAGTTTCGCAGCGGCCGGGCTAACGGTGCCGGAGAGGAGATTAGCTGTTCACAGACAGACACACGGACGTGTGTCTGTCTGTCAGTATCATGGTCAGTATCATGGTTAGTATTATGGCCAGTCATAGGCGGCGGGTGAGTCCGACATTTGGGAAGGCTAGTACGGGACACATGCACGCGCGCACAGCGCGCGTGCATGTGTCCCCCCCCCCGCGCGCGCGCGATTTTTTTCGGGTTTCCCGTGGATAAAGTTACTTTTTTGGTTACTTTATTAAGTTTATTTCGGTTATAGGGTGACAAGCAGTGCTGCGCAGCCTGCGCTGATGTGAACGCAGTAATGCACGTTATTTTCTGCTGAAGGGAGGGGGCGGAGAGGGTGCTCCTTTGATCGGCGGGTAGGCGTGATTGTCACCAGGGGGCTGCAGCGACAGCACACACAATATATAATGCTGCGCACATTTATTATATATAATTTGCTCAATTTAAAAAAAAATCCAGGATAACATTTGGGAAGGCTTAGCCTACCCTAGCCTTCATTACCCGCCGCCTATGTGGCCAGTTTAATGTCAGTATCATGGTCAGTATCATGTCAATATAATGTCAGTATCATATATGTATCATGGTTAGTATTGTGTCAGTATCATGGTCAGTTTAATGTCAGTATCATGGCCAGTATCATGGTCGGTATCATGGCCAGTATCATGGCCAGTATCATGGTTAATTATGGTCGGTATCATGGCCAGTATCATGGTCAGTATCATGGTGGCCATGAAACTGACCATGATACTGACCATGGTAATGAACATGAAACAGACCATGATACTGATACTGACCATGATACTGACCATGATACTGACCATGATACCGACCATGGTACTGACCATGATACTGATACTGATACTGACCATGATACTAACCATGGTACTGACCATGGTACTGATACTGACCATGGTACTGAATATGATACTGACCATGGTACTGACCATGGTACTGACCATGATACTGATACTGACCATGATACTGACCATGATACTGACCATGATACTGATACTGACCATGATACTGATAATGATTATTATGATGTAACACTTTACTTTTCTCAACAATATGAGACATTATTACATTATGAACTACATTACATTATTACATTATAAGCGGCCATGTGAGATTTATAATCTAACACATTATTACATTATTACATTATAGAAAAATCTGTTATTATGTTATGCGCTAATTCTTTTATTACATTATGAGCTGATTATTACATTATGAGTTTTTATGACATTTAAATTATTACATTATGAACCATTATTACATTATCAGCCGTTATTACATTATGAGTTGCTACAAGCCTCATCCTTCTCTCTCTGACTTTGTCTGTGACCCGTGGTAGGTCCCCATAGAGGACCACATTTCTGATGTGGCCCGTCCATGTGACACCTAGTGCCATTCGTAGCATTCTTGTGTAGACTCCATCCAGGGCCCTTTCCTGTTGTGCTACCACTGTACTCATATTTCATTCCTCCATAATAGGCTCTATGCACAGCAGCCATATTGTGAAGACATTCACAGGTGTTACCAATGCTACTGATGAAGGCTCTGTTCCATTCTGGTCAAACAGAGTCAGGGTGCTGATATTGTGCATGTTGGCCCACTGGAAACACTCTGTTACACCAGTGGGTCTAAAATGTGGGTCCAGGTACCCTCATGGTTCCTTAAGGGGTTTCCAAATGTCCCCTTACGGATGTGTAATGAGTGTACAAATGGAATGAGTGTACACATGGAACCAAATGCACCCGTAAGGGTCCATTTGGTTCCATTTGTACACTCTCAGAGTTTTGGGGGGGCGTGGAAATTGATGAAACAGAGCCTTCATTAGTATCATTGGTAACACCCGTGAAGGAAGTGATACTATGGCTGCTGTGCATAGAGCCTTGATTCAATGTCTGCACGTTATTTTCCATAATCAAATAATGAACCAGTGGAGTGTGGAGGGTCTCCTCACGGTGAGTCTAAAATCCACGTGGAACGCTTATTTACAGCTGTCTGAGTGGAATCAATAAAACATTATACTGTGCCTTCAACCTGGTCTCATTTAGCACAAGATGCTTCTTGCTTCTGTTGTTAGTTTATATTTATCCTATCACTGGCTGCCTTCTGCCTTAATACCAGTTAATACAAAGCTGATTTCATTGTATCTTCTAATTTTTATTGTATCTTCTAATCCTCATATCATAATCGTAGGACCAGGGCTTCGCCATCCAGCAGTTTATCTCAGTGGTCACACTAGAATACAGTGTGTCAGTGGGTGCTTAAGATTGGGCTCACTGGCAGGGCTCCTGCATGCCCTCATAACATCATATGCCAGGATAGGTGCCAGGGGAGCTGGGCAGGCATGCAGGCTTGGTGGTTGCCAGTCTGCAGATGCAGGAGGCCTTTTGTCCATCGTCCACTCATGCAAACTAGATGTATGGGCCACCAAGCCACCTGCTCATCATACATCACACCCTGCTTTCTAGAGCCTGGGGATTTTAACCAAGCTCTGCTGTCAACACACCATTTTACACACACACACACACACACACACACACACACACACTCTCTCTCTCTCTCTCTCTCTCTCTCTCTCTCTCTCTCTCTCTCTCTCTCTCTCTCTCTCTCTGCTGGTGTGTGCAGACAGAGGCTATGGCTTCACAATGGCACACTGTTATCTCTCTATTCCTCTGGTCTCCTCGGAGGCGTGAGCTATCGCCCACCACATCATGGCTCTAGTCATAGTGGACCAGCCAGAGAGAGAGACACAGAGCGATAATGACAGATAATAAGCTTAAGATGACTATAATTTCCATAACTGTAATTATGAAACTGGTGGGGATGCTGTATCTTGGCCATTGGGCAAATTCATTTTGTGGCCTTGATTTAAGCTACGTGGTCGAGGCAGATCAAGTCACCCACTATTTGAGGTCTGCTTCTATGCGCAAAACACACATGTAGGCTGCAGGAAGGAGCATCTGGAGTCATTTCCAATTCAAAGTGTGACAGAGAGAGCCGGCAAGGAGAAACTCTACAGCCCACCCACACACCCACCCACCCACACACACACACACACACACACACACACACACACACACACACACACACACACACACACACACACGAAAATAATAAAATAATGTTCTCTCTCAGCTAGGAGGTTTAGAGAAATGCAGAATTATGAGAGTATCCATCAGACATTATCCAAATGTATGGCAGAGGGAGTCACAGGTTCTGAACGTTGAACAGCACGCACGCACGCACGCACGCACACACACACCTTTTTAAATATAGCCTTAATTTAAATAGGGAGATGGGTGAAGGACTGAGTGTGTTATCAGAGTGAGTGGAACAATAAGAGAACAGAACCGTTTTCAGAGGAGGATGGACCAATAAGAGAACAGAAGTGTTAACCAGCCAGAAAATCACTCGATGGGTTTTAGAATTTGAAATATCCTTAGATTAGAAGGAACTTTCATTAATACTGTCACAGGGCAGCCCGTGCCCTATTCACAGACAATGATTAGGGACATTGCACACAATTGACTACACCGCTGCTTCCAAATTAACCACCATCCAGCCGGCTTGGAAGTATGGGTCAAGTCGTGTCATTGTATGTTATCATTGATACTGTAAAATGCATTGCTGAAGTGTACTACTACTCATGGTTTTAAATATGTTTAGTTATTGAACTGAAGTTTAATTGATTGTGTGGGTCACCTCTCTCCCCTCTGCAGTGGCAATCGTGTTGATTGGGAAGGTGCCAAGTGCTGCAGAGAAGGAGGGGTGTTTGATTCAAGAGCAATCTTATTTAAAAAGAGACTAGTTTGTGTATGAATGGGCCCGGAAATTCATGTGAAGTCGATGGTAGGGATGTTCCGATACCATTTTTTCCAGACATACTCCTGAGTACTCAATTCTCCAGGAGGGGCGAGATCCAAATGTGGCAGTGGCGTGCGCCGCGGCGGCCGCCGCGTCCGCCACGACCGCCATGGCGGGTGGTGGCCGTCGTGGCGGCCGCCTCAACCGCCGTCACGACCGCCACGGCGGGTGGCGGCCGTCGTGGCGGCCGCCACAACCGCCGTGGCAACCGCCGCGTCCGCCAGATCCTCCGCCATAACCGCCGCCTCCGCCGCGTCCGCCAGATCTTCCGCCATAACCGCCGCCTCCGCCGCCGGCGCCGCGTCCGCCAGATTTTCCGCCATAACCGCCGCGTCCGCCAGATCTTCCGCCATAACCGCCGCCTCCGCCGCCGGCGCCGCGTCCGCCAGATCTTCCGCCATAACCGCCGCGTCCGCCAGATCTTCCGCCATAACCGCCGCCTCCGCCGTGCCCGCCAGATCCTCCCCCGCCCTTCTGGCACGAGTGCCAAGCAAGCCTCTGCCAGCCTCCGCAGACAGAGCAAGAAGTTTTTTCCGTGCGTAATTACGCACGTGTTCTGCTCTCCCCCCTCCCCCTCTACACCGATAACTCTTTGCCCAAAATAGCCGATCTCCAAGCTCACACTCCGCGCATATAGTCAATAAGATGGTTATTATTATTCATATTATTATTAGAATGACAAACTGATGCCCCGTTGAAATTATATCAAAACAAATGTCTGTCTGTCTGTCTGTCTGTCTGTCTGTCTGTCTGTGGGTAAGTCTATCTATCTATCTATCTATCTATCTATCTATCTATCTATCTATCTATCTATCTTTCAAGAATTACATTTATCTCTATGAAGCGATATCAAGCGAAAATAATACTTCGTATTTGGAAGGTTTTCTGGCAGACATCTGCTTGTGTGCGTGCGCTCACCACCGTGATGGAGTGTCTGTCTGTCTGTCTGTCTGTCTGTCTGTCTGTCTGTCTGTCTGTCTGTCTGTCTGTCTGTCTGTCTGTCTGTCCAATCCAAAACAGCGTGTGTGTGTGTGTGTGTGTGTGTGTGTGTGTGCGTATGCGCGTGCGTGCGATGCGAAGCGTTGAAAGCTTGTAGCCTAGATCTGCTATTTGCACATAGCCGAGGTATAAAATAGGGCTAAAGTGGTTAATGTATGCTTCATAATATCGTAATTACGCACGTGTTCTGCTCCCCCCCCCTCTACACCGATAACTCTTTGCCCAAAATAGCCGATCTCCAAGCTCACACTCCGCGCATGTAGTCAATAAGATGGTTATTATTCTTCATATTATTATTAGAATGACAAACTGATGCCCCGTTGAAATGGTATCAAAACAAATGTCTGTCTGTCTGTTTTTCTGTCTGTCTGTCTGTGGGTAAGTCTATCTATCTATCTATCTATCTATCTATCTATCTATCTATCTGTCAAGAATTACATTTCTCTCTATGAAGCGATATCAAGCGAAAATAAAACTTCGTATTTGGAAGGTTTTCTGGCCGACATCTGCTTGTGTGCGTGCGCTCACCACCGTGATGGAGTGTCTGTCTGTCTGTCTGTCTGTCTGTCTGTCTGTCTGTCTGTCTGTCTGTCTGTCCAATCCAAAACAGCGTGTGTGTGTGTGTGTGTGTGTGTGTGTGTGTGTGTGTGTGTGTGTGTGTGTGTGTGTGTGTGTGTGTGTGTGTGTGTGTGTGTGTGTGTGCGCGTATGCGCGAGCGTGCGTGCGTGCGTGCGATGCGTTGAAAGCTTGTAGCCTAGATCTGCTATTTGCACGTAGCCTAGGTAAAATAGGGCTAAAGTGGTTAATGTATGTTTCATAATATCGTAATATATATCTGACAAGTAACTAGTAACTAAAGTTTTCAAATAATTGTCGTGGTAGTAAAACTACATTATTTGCCTGTAAGCGGTAGTGGAGTCGAAGTAAAAGAATTGGAAATAGCTCAAGTAAAGTACAAATACCTCTAAAGCGTACTTAAGTAAATGAGTTAAATTCCAGCTGTCTTTATTATTATTATTATTATTATTATTATTATTATTATTATTATTATTATTGTTATTATTAATATTTTTATGTCATGCTATTTTATTATTAATATATATTATTATTGTTATTATTATTACCCTTATGACAATTATCACTATTAATATTATTATTATTATTCTTGTTATGGGGGGGGGGGCGGGACACCACTTTGGATAATAATAATCATCATCTGCATAAGATAGGCTATACGTACTTTTATGGACACTCAGAGAGAGACAGAGAGAGAGAGAGAGAATCTGACTATATAGTGGTTAATTTAATGTACCTGTTCATTAATCATCATCGTATTAATCTTAACACTGACAACAGATACATTGAAAATATTTAATATTATTTCAAATACACAACACACAATTTTTTTGTTAGACATGCATTGGAAAATACAGCCTAATAGCACAACAGCAAATGAGATGTACACATGTATTCACATTCACATGACTGTCAGGATATGACAGTCATGTTTCTGGGCTAAACACGTTCATGATTAGGCTACGCCCTTCTCAAATAGATTACTCAAAAGACATAAAATACACGCACGCACGCTCGCGCATACGCACACACACACACACACACACACACACACACACACACACACACACACACACACACACACACACACACACACACACACACACACACACACACACACACACACGCTGTTTTGGATTGGACAGACAGACAGACAGACAGACAGACAGACAGACAGACAGACAGACAGACAGACAGACAGACAGACACTCCATCACGGTGGTGAGCGCACGCACACAAGCAGATGTCGGCCAGAAAACCTTCCAAATACGAAGTTTTATTTTCGCTTGATATCGCTTCATAGAGAGAAATGTAATTCTTGACAGATAGATAGATAGATAGATAGATAGATAGACTTACCCACAGACAGACAGACAGACAGACAGACAGACAGACAGACAGAGTTACGTGCGTAATTACGCGCAAGACAGAGAGATGCTTTCAAAAACAGCAGATCTACAAGCTCATAGCATGGGATTCGACTGACTTGTTAGTCTCATTTGTAGAGGAAAGATGTCTGTCTGTGTGTGCGCGCACACACACACACACACACACACACACACACACAGACAGACAGACAGACAGACAGACAGACAGACAGACAGACAGACAGACAGACAGACAGACAGACAGAACCAGGCCGTTGGAGCACACTCACTATGAATTCGTTTTGATATATGCGTTCGGAAATTACGCACCGGAGCACACTCGCCTATTAGTTTGTATTGGCCAGTGCGCTCAGTGCTGTATTTTCGAACGCGCCCATAATTTCAACGGGGCATCAGTTTGTCATTCTAATAATAATATGAATAAAAATAACCATCTTATTGACTATATGCGCGGAGTGTGAGCTTGGAGATAGGCTATTTTGGGAAAAGAGTTATCACGGGGCATTAATTATTCTAGGGGGGGCACCTGTCTGTCCCTCACGCACGCGCTTCGCGCGTTTTTTTTCGGTTATTGGATGGATATTTTATTTTTGGGGTGCTTTGTAACTCTATTTCGGTTAATTCAGTTAATTTACCTTGCCCCTATATGCACCAACAACAAATACAATTATAGCATTATAATGTATTTAATGTAATGTCGGCATTGCATCTCCACAGGCACAGACTCCACAGCGGGAGAAAAAAAAGGCAGGCTATACTGCGCTGCGCTGCTTAAAAAAAAATTAAAAAATTAAAAAATCTGGCCAATCTGAACTGGGGGTGCACAAAGTCTAACCTGCGGGGGGCATTGCCCCCCAATGCCCCCCCATAGGGCCGACACTGTAGATAGATAGATAGATAGATAGATAGATAGATAGATAGATACAGATGTGCCACTTCAAAACTTCACACGTTACTGTTCTTTCCCTGATAGTGCCCTGAAAATGCATGTTTTTCCTCCCTTTTCTGTCCTTAAAATGCACTGTTTTGCCCCTGAAAAGAAGTTGTCACTACACACCCCCGTTTTTCCCTTCAACAGACATCCATATACATGAGAACAAAAGAATGTGTGTTGAACAAGGTGTCAGACTCATTATGAGGCGAAAGGTGATTTGACCAGTTGCTCAAATTAATTAGCATCATAAAAGCAGTGATCATCAAAATAATTCAGCATTTTAAATGCCCTTCTTTGTCCCTCTTATTGCCCTGGGAATCCCCTGAAAATGTACTGTCTTGGCGATGGCAGGACATGTGAAGTTTTGAAGTGGCACATCTGTAGATAGATAGATAGATAGATAGATAGATAGATAGACTTACAGACAGACAGACAGACAGACAGACAGACAGATAGACAGACCGCCTTGCAGCGTGAGGCGTTGTGAGCTTGGAGATCGGCTATTTTCACGGGGCATCATTCGAGAAGGCTTTCTGTCCGTCAGACATTCACTGTTTGTCATTCTAATAATAATATGAATAATAATAACCATCTTATTGACTATATGCACTGTTTGTCATTCTAATAATAATATGAATAATAATAACCATCTTATTGACTATATGCGCGGAGTGTGAGCTTGGAGATCGGCTATTTTGGGCAAAGAGTTATCGGTGTAGAGGGGGGGGGGGAGAGCAGAACACGTGCGTAATTACGCACGGAAAAAACTTCTTGCTCTGTCTGCGGAGGCTGGCAGAGGCTTGCTTGGCACTCGTGCCAGAAGGGCGGGGGAGGATCTGGCGGGCACGGCGGAGGCGGCGGTTATGGCGGAAGATCTGGCGGACGCGGCGCCGGCGGCGGAGGCGGCGGTTATGGCGGAAGATCTGGCGGACGCGGCGGTTATGGCGGAGGATCTGGCGGACGCGGCGGTTGCTGCGGCGGTTGTGGCGGCCGCCACCCGCCGTGGCGGTCGTGGCGGACGCGGCGGCCGCCGCGGCGCACGCCACCGCCACATTTGGATCTCGCTGTCTCTCCAATTTTCAGTACTCGCCGATACCAAGTACCGATACGAGTACCATCTGACACACAGTGACCACTTATTTTACCCCAATTTTCTCCAATTTAATTTCATTGTTATGCCTTGTACTTGTAATGATACTGTAATGTTCAATTACCACAATAATAAGACTGCTGATTCTTAAGACACTGTTTTTTTATTTCTTTAAACAGTTTCTTTAACTGTCAATTAAGCAGCACACACCGGCACAGTCAACACTGAATTGAGTTGCAAGTACAGTAAGCTCAAAAAGTTAAAAAAAAAATGCTTAGTTGTCAGTGTCACCTGTTAACTCTCTCTGAGTTATAGTATTTATTAATCATTTAATTTGAATAAATTAAGGTACAAAAATCAAACAACTTTTAACCTGTAACTCTCAACGAGTTTTGGTATTATTTTAAAGCTACCAAGGTCCACATAAAAATAAATACAAATATAGCTGCAAGCAGCGATAATACGGTGCAGTGAATAGAGAGAGAGAGAGAGACAGACATGGAAACGGAATAGATTGAAGAGAGAGAGAGTGACATGGAAACAATAGATTGATGAGAGAGAGAGATGGAAACATAATGGTTTGATTGGACATCTCAACCTACTGCCATTAACAGGATTCGAACTCTCAACCTTCAGACTAATAGGCTGCAACACTACCTATAGTGCTATAGCTTTGTCCAGGCTGATATTGTCTGTTGAAGATCATAAACTCTTGCCTTCTTTCATGAACCAAGCCCCTGTTTCACTAACACTAAGATCACTCGTTCACAAACCATTTACCAATGAAGAAATTGTACATCTCCTCAGAACCAAAACTAGTGAAAGTAGCCGATCTACAAGCTCACAAACCATGAAAATTTGTGAGATTGTAGATCAGCTATTTTCAGAATGAAGTATGTCATACGTTGAAAAAACGTACTCTCAAATAAGCATTTCAGGTTATCTTTACCATTTGCACATGTATTCATTGATACAGTCATGTTGTTTGCAATTCAACTTAAATTAAGTCTGCATCAAGTGAGGCTTGAACTGGCGACCTTGAGATTGTGAGGCATTCATTTAAGGGAGACGCCATTGGCCCAACAGACAAGTAACTGTGAAAAAGGAGATCACACAGATGATACAGTTTCACGCAAATAGTTGAAAAATCCTGGGTTTAAGTGTTTTTCAAACTGCTCAAAATTGCGGACAATCTAAGGGCGGAGCTTACTGGTCAAAGCGATAGATGTGTTCCTCATGAGTCAAGGCACAAGTGTAAGCAAGTTTCACGACTTTCGGCCAAACGAGGCATGACTTTTGCCTGTTTAAAGTTTGCATTTTCAAAAAATTGCTATAGCGCCCCCCTTTGGCCAATTGGAGTGAGATTGGTTTCAGTGATATTTGGAATGACTCTCTACATTACTGCAACGTTTCAAAGAAATGTGAGTCTTGCATGTATGTGTTAGGGGCAGATGAATAATTTTCATAAAACTGCAATAGTTAAAATCTATCTCCTCCTGGGATTTTTGAGCAATCTGCACGAAACGTTTAACACTTGAACTTTGGACCACTGCCTACAAAAATTTCCAACGGATTTTCCATGAGTGAAAAAATGCAGAAGTTAGGAGCCAATGACTGTTTTTCATATAATTCAAAATGGTGGGCGATCTAAAGGTCAGAGGTCAAAAGTCAGACCACGAAAGTTGTCGGGCATGAAGACACGCATGTGTGTATCGAAGTTTCATGGTTGTAGGTCAAACAGGGCATGAGTTGTACCTGTTCAAAGTTGGCACTTTCAATTGAGTGCTATAGCGCCACCCTTTGACGAATGAGTGTGAGAATTATTTTTTGGTAGTTTTTCATGAGCATCTACCATATGGCCGAGTTTCGTAAAAAGCGTATGCACGGTTAAGCCAGAACTGGCAAAAACAAGTATTTTTCAAACTGCTCAAAATTGCGGAAAATCTAAGGGCGGAGCTTAATGGTCAAATCGATACGTGTGTTCCTCATGAGTCAAGGCACATGTGTAAGCAAGTTTCACGACTTTCGGCCAAACGAGGCATGACTTATGCTTGTTTAAAGTCTGCCTTTTCAAAAAATTGCTATAGCGCCCCCTTTTGGCCAATTGGAGTAAGATTGGTTTCAGTGATATTTGGAATGACCCTGTACATTTCTGCAAAGTTTCAAAGAAATGTGAGTCTGCATGTATGTTTTAGGCACAGATGAATAATTTTCATAAAACTGTAATAGTTAAAATCTATCTCCTCCTGGGATTTTTGAGCAATCTGCACGAAACGTTTAACACTTGAACTTTGGACCACTGCCTACAAAAATTTCCAACGGATTTTCCATAAGTGAAAAAATGCAGAAGTTAGGAGCCAATGACTGTTTTTCATATAATTCAAAATGGTGGGAGATCTAAAGGTCAGAGGTCAAAAGTCAGAGGGTGAAAGTTGTTCAGCATGAGGAGACGCATATGTGTATCCAAGTTTCATGGCTGTAGGTCAAACAGGGCATGAGTTGTACCTGTTCAAAGTTGCCATTTTCAATTGAGTGCTATAGCGCCACCTTTGGACGAAAGATTGTGAGAATTATTTCTTGATCGTTTTTCATGACCATCTACCATATGGCCGAGTTTCGTAAAAAGCGACTGCACGGTTCAGCCAGAACTGCGAAAAGTGGCAGAAGAAGAAGAAGAAGAAGTGACAGAATACTGCCAATAACAAAACAGGTCCAGAGCTGAGCTCTGGCCCCGTAAATACAAAATAAACATACTGTGCATATAAGTGGCATCAAACAGCCTGTGTGCTATCTAAAGACTCTAGGTCTCACTCTCTTTTGGAAAGGTAAGTGGCAGGTTATTTTTGATGAAAAGAAGCATCTCTGTATGTTCAGCTGCGAGCCTATTTCTGTTTTCCTTAAGAATAGCTGAGGCTGAGCTAAAAAGCTGTTCACTTTCCACACTACTGCACTGCATGGTGCTGAGAGGTATTTTTGTGCCAATTGGGCCAGAGTGGGATATCTCACTTGAGTGGTTTGTCTTCTCGAGGAATTGTGGCCTCTCCAAGGTATATCTCTACTGCTCAGTGATTCTTGTTCTTCTGCAATTTCGTCAAACATACTGTCCAGACTGCTGCAGGGCTGGTCCCTCCGTGCATGGCCTTCTGACAGATGGCTCCTCCATGTCCTCGTGGTCCCTCTGTTGTGCATCCCCACCAGAAAGTTTCTGGAGCTCATTTGTCACCATTTCCTTGGCCAGCCTGGCTGTGTTGGTGTCTGAGAAATACCGATCCTTGTATCTACAAAAAAGAAGAGGAGAAAAGAGAGAATCGGACAGTTTAGTTCACCATACTGTATGTCAAATCATAGGCAACATTTAACTACTTGGAGGCGTTTTTAGCTAGCAACAATACATTTGTATTGAGGGAAAGAATCAAAACTACTGTAGTAAACTTTTTTAAATATGCTGCCTAGTGCCTACTGACTCTTTTAAGGTAACTTAATAGCCACATGTACTGTCATTAAATTAAGAGGACATTTGTATTTATTTTTTAACATAGATATAAGACTATATTAGTTACCTTGGATCAAGTATGCTTGCATTGCAGTAGAGTGGATTGTCCTCTGTGTCCTTAAAGCGTTTCCTCACAGCTTGCAGCAAGGACTCCTTCATTGTTCTTATTCCACGGTCCTCCTCTGTCTCTCTGGCCAGCAATCTCTTGAGCACCGTCACAGCGGGGATCACATCTGCCGCTGTTGCATGACAATACAAGGTCTGTTAAGAGGATTTTAAGCCCAATAAAGCCTATGGCTTGTTTCCATTGGGGTCCTTTGTAAATCGGATTAATGACAGTCAAAACATACAATACTATGCAAAAATCATGTAAACACTTAACAATTAGATCAAAAAGAAACAACAGAAAACCTGTCGGGTTAACTGTTCAAAGTGAGCCAATACAGTGATAGACTTCTCCAGTAGACTCCATTGGTTAGCACTGAGGGTGTCAGGGAGATCGTCGTGTTCTGACGCAAATATTCCCAGGGCTCGTTTCAGTTCGATGAGGGATTGCACCATATAAAATGTACTGTTCCAACAGCTCTGTACGTCTTGTTGGAGACGTTTTAAAGGCTGTTTGATCTTCACCTGGAATTATTCTAGGTGAGAGTATGTCAACTGGGAATGTTTAAAGTGCCCAACAATTCTTCTCCCGACTGCCACGGCATCTTTAACACTTCGCTGAGCAAGAAGACCTTCGTGCACCGCCAGCTGGAGTGTGTGTGCGACGCAGCCAACGCTTGGGAGTCCAGCTTCCTCCATGGCCTTCTTCATGTTCAAGGCATTGTCTTGGACCACAACGTGAACGGATTCTTTAGTTATCTTCCATGTTTGAAGCATTTCGGCAAACGTATCGGCTATTACACGGCCTTATGCGAACCACGACATTGTTTGGCGTGCAGCATGACTCTTTGAAGCTTGAACTCACTGTCTACCCACTGCGCAGTTAGGTTGATGAGCGCCATTGGACTCACACTACTGCTCCAAATATCCGTGTTTAAACTAATCGCCGACATATCACAACCCTTTTTACAAAGCTGTGTATGTTAGGCAACATGGTTACTGTGATATAATGACGGCCTGGAACCTCATACCTGGGCTCCAAAATGTTAAGAAGCCATCGGAATCCCACGTTCTCCATAACTGACAACGGTTGGTGGTCAAGGGCAATGAATTCGGTGAAAGCCTTTTTTTTCTTTTTTCTCCATTCATTGAAGAAGGGGGTGTGTGCGTCTATTGTTGTGCAGCCATCGAACCACGCTGCACGCAGAATGTAGAACAACACAAACTTGCATTCCAAAGGTACGGCGCCATCTGTGGGCCATTGAACACAATGTGTAACTGAAACATTTTCACATTAATTAGATATTAGGGATTACTATATGCCATACATGCTTTTAAAGAAGGTAATTGGCAATTGTGGTGACTTTGGTTCTTGGTTGCCAGTAAAGCAAACAAGGCAAACTAGAGGTGTGCGTACTTGTGGACAAATATGGACATACACGTACACTATGCACAGGCAGACAAATATACAGCCTACAGTAAATAAGAATAATTTTGTATAACTTCACTGTTCAACTGCACCTGGCCTGATGCTAGGATGAAGTGGCTGAGGGGGCAGTTAAAAGTTATATTGTTGAGTTCATGTTCACGTCTTTAGCTGTCTCTTCTTCTTACTTCCATTTGCACTGTTTAGTCATGTGTCTTCATTACAGCCAGTCAGATATAAATGAGCCCAGTGAGTAGGAGAGTTAATTTCCCGACAAGTCGTGCCTCGAGGCTCGTCTAGAAGAGTAAACAGTGGGAGTCTTCAGCTCAGCTTAATAACCTGATGAGTATGACTCATGGTCCCTTGACTTTTAATCTTTGGCTGTAGCAACAGTTGGTGCACATCTCACCACAGTTAACACAGTGAGACTGTAGTTGATACTGAGTCCACACACTCACCCAGGAGCGCTCCTCATTTGTGTGTGAGACTGTTTGGGCTGTAAGTGTTTTAAATAATAAAGTTTGAGGGAAAAAATGCATTGTTTTGGAAGTACTTCTTAGGCGTATAAGAGTATTGTGTTGTTGTGTTGTGTGTAGCCTACGGGCTTGTCATGTTGTGTGTACAGTGTGTCCTCCTGATTTAATTGTCAATGTTAAATTAATCTCTCGGTGTGAAACTGTTCTTTAAGAGTCTTTGAACTTCATAATTTCTAATAGAGACCATTACTGGCCCCTCTGTGACTTTGTGGGTGGCTGTAGCTCAGTGTGTAGAGAGACTGCCTGGATGGGTAAATAACTGCAGAGGACACATTTCATATATTTGCAAATACAGTAGGCTATACAGTGACACAAATACTGTATAATACCATACCTTATAATAATATAAGGAATGGTGACCAGATTATTATAACTGTCATCATGACAAGTTCGCTTGAAGATCAGTTCTGTTCAGCAAGCAAAACCCTTGACTGATTATAAACAAGAAAAATCACACCCTGTGTGAAGGAAGTGGTGCCTTTGATGAGTTAGCAAAACTGTTTTGGGGGGGTAAAAACACAACATAGCAAAAATAATTGTCAGATTGGAATGGTTGTGGTGGTTTGAGGGAGTTGCCTCATGATCTATGGATACCAAATTGTTCTGCCAAAATTGGCCTCCTGGTGGCGCTATAACAGGGCAATGTGAAAAGGGGGGCAATTCTTCTTAGTGGGAATATGCGTGGAAAGTTTCACGGAAATTGCACACTGCGTTCATGTGGTTTGTATGTGTTCCTTCTCGTGCTCATCCGGACGGACGGACGGACGGACGGACAGACAGACATAACACACAGACACGGTCAAATGTAGAGCGGCTGGCACCGCTAAAAAGTGCTCCTTGGAGCACAGGTCTCCGCCAGGTAGGTTATCGTGGCCTGGAATTCAGAATGTTCGGAATTCAGAATAAGGTTGGAATAGGAAAAATCAAACGCAACCATCTTGATCACTTAGGCTATAGAGATACTGGCCCTCATTTATCAACGCGGTGCAGCCCAAATAATGGGCGTACGGCGTTTTCACCGCAATTTTCGGCATTTATCAATATATCCTGACGTGGGCTTTATCCTACGGTACGCTGAGATCTCACGTCTGGTCGAGACCAGTTGTTGACGTTGGCTGCACCCGTTTATTTCATCCTAGACCTGCGGAGCAGCATTGTCTGACAGGCATCTGGACACATATATCCACTCCAAAATGTATATCTACACTAATAAATAATCCCTGTGAAAATATAACATTATAAATTAATTTAAACAAAGTGCTTTAGCAGTCATTCAGATAAGATTGTAGATCTGGCTGCATTGAAAATAGCAAATCTACAAGCTCACAAGCCAGCACCGCATCGTGACGCGTTGTGAGCTTGTAGATCTGCTATTTTCAAAACAACGAGCGCTTTTGCGTCGGGAGTCGCGCGGTCGGGACAGTGAGGTCTACTAACTTACAGTAGCTTGTCCTATGTTATGGAGTTATGTCATAGGGAGTTATAGGCTACAACCTGGCTGGGTTAAGGATATAAACCTGACGCTCCAATCTCTTATAACGTGGGCGGCGCGGGATCACTGCAGTCTGCAGACCGCCCGAGTCTCATGGGGAATATAGCCTACTACATGACTGCTTTAGTGTAACTTGGAACGCGCACTGCTCGGTATGGGGTAAATAAATAAATATACAAACGTATTCCATTCATGGCGATGTAATTGGTTTCATAATATGTCATTCATGTAGGCTACAAGCCTACGTGACAATTAGATTGTACCGCTACGGTACGGAGTGTGTGTGTGTGTGTGTGTGTGTGTGTGTGTGTGTGTGTGTGTGTGTGTGTGTGTGTGTGTGTGTGTGTGTGTGTGTGTGAGAGAGAGAGAGAGAGAGAGGGGCGTGTGCGGCGAGATGAAGCGAAGCGATCGGGGGAAAGTATTTCTTATTGGCTTTTCATGTCTTTGGTCGTATTCTGGTTCGTCTTCATGTCGTAAAATCGGGGCGTTTTGAGAATATTTAAGGGCGTGTTATTTAAATGACGCTCGGTTTCAGCCGTGACATTTATCAACGCTGGGACCAAATGTACGCTCGGATCAGCTGTGTAGGATCCTTTGATAAATGTGACTTCGACGTTGGTGTACGGCCGAATATATGGAAAAATATATGGCGGTTTATACGCTGCGTTGATAAATGAGGGCCAATGTGTATCGATTTGCATGATGTTTGGACAAAATGTGTAGGAGTAATAAAAAAGAAAGAAAAATCGGCCTCCTGGTGGCGCTATATTAGGGAAAGGGTATAAGGGTGGCATTTGTTCCTCAACGTAGTGTGAATGTGCGTGCAAAGTTTCACCGCAATCAGACGCTGCTCATGATTTGCGGGCCACTCCTGCAAACTTGAGATGTCAATCTTACCCAATCAGGATGGAATATGAAAAATCAAACAGATCCGTCTTGATCACATGACTATAGAGATCATGTGTACCGATTAGCGTGAAATTTGGATACAATCTGAAGGAGTAATAATTAAAAAAATGTTTGACATAAGTCAGCCTCCTGGTATAAAAGGAAGATGTGAAAAATGTAGGGCAAAGGTTTGTCCTTGGCCTCTAGGGAGTGTGCACACAACATTTTACACAGATCGGTGCAGTTATAGGTGAAAACACAAATTGGACTGTTATAGCGCCACCATGAGGCTGATTTGAAAATGTTCAAGTGGCATTTATTCCTCGGCCCAGTGGGAATGTGTGTGCAACATTTCACAGAAATTGCATGCACTCCTGCAAACTTTGGAAGACAGTTTAGTCAATCAGGATGGAATATGAAAAATCTGAAAGACCATGTCATTTAATGACTATTTGCGTGATGTTTGGACAAAATCTGTAGGAGTACTGTCCAAAAATATGTTTGGCACAAAACGGCCTCTTAGTGGCACTATAACAGGCCCATGTGAAAAAATTGGGGCAGAGGTTCTGCTCTAGAATCCAGGGAGTTTCGTGCGATGGGGCCACCAACGGTGCCGGAGATTAGCTGTTCACAGACGGAAGGAATGACGGACACACACACACACACACACACACACACACACACACACACACACACACACACACACACACACACACACACACACACACACACACACACACACACACACACACACACACACACACGGACGGACGGACGGACAGACAGGGTGCAAAACATAGTCTCTGCCCTGCCGCCTTTTGGCCTGGCGGAGACAATTAAACATTAGTCAGCTTGATTAAATAAACATTTATCAGATGGTCTTAATTAGAATGGAACAAGAGAAAAGAAAGTGTTGCATGCAACTGTGGAACAGCATGTTTCATGTTTGACACCAGCGCAGCAGCGGTGTGTTCCCACCTTGATCACAATTCAAGGTTGTGAACCCTAGGCATGTATACTGTACTTGACTGAGAGAGACTATTGTTGCAGTGATTCAGTTCTGGGAAGTGTTGACGGCTATAGTCACCTTAACAAGTCTGTCCGCAACTGAACTGGGACATTTAGAATCCCAGGGATGTGTGTGGTCTCTTTCTTGTAAAAAGGCTAGAGCCCGACCAATGCCATATTTGTGTCTCCGATGCCGATTCCATTTTGGAAAGTACGTTTTCGAACATGCTCAAAATAGAGATGGCAGGTTGAAAGAGGTTATACATCGGGACACATTGGCTGCATAATTTGCCGATACCAATGTTGTCAAAAAAGTGAAATAATACCCGATATATCGGCTCGACCGATATATTGCTCTGGCTCTAGAAAAGACTATCTTAGACAAGTCTAGAATCAGCTGGTCTACTTCAAACAAGAGGCCCTATAAGGCCACATCTTCATTAGACTGAGAGTGAATGAAAGGATACAGCAAGGCTGTGGTGCACGTGACAGGTGTCACATAGCTGCCACCGAGCTGCCATGGTCAGAGAGGGTCTTCAGTCTTTAACCACACTTAGCAGCTGTCACTTCACATGTCTCTCTCTCAGGTCAACCGTCATTTGTCTAAGACACAGTCAAGGATGACCTGTCACCTCCGTGATCACGGAACATGCATGCGTGTGTGTGTGTGTGTGTGTGTGTGTGTGTGTGTGTGTGGGTGTGTGGGTGTGTGGGTGTGTGGGTGGGTGGGTGTGTGTGTGTGTGTGTGTGTGTGTGTGTGTGTATTCAAATTTGTATTTGTGAAAGAAATGAACTTGCAAGGTTTCCTTCAATGTGTACGGCAAGTACTGTCCTCCTTTTATTGGATTAGATTTGCGTGTATTTCTGCAGCTGTGTTGTCCAATATCTTGTTTGCCTCATTTACATACTTCCACAAAACCATCTATCAAGTAACCATATTTTCTCTGATTATGTTAATTATGTCTGGTATGTTCAGTCAATGTATACACATCTAAGCACGTGGTTGTCGTGGAAATTCCACAGTACGCCTCTAGTATGTCAGGAACACTGGTGAGATGAATGAATACATGAATCACTCTTGATGTGGTTTAGTGAATGCATGCTGGAAAACACAGTTGTTGCTGTTCACCTCAGAAGAGTGTCTCAGTGTGCATTAGAAAGTTACCTCACTAATAGAAGAGTTCCTCTGTGTCTCTGTACAAAGTGACAGTGTTTATAGATGGGGCTGCTATCTTTTCCTCACAAACACCTGCTTTCACCAGCATATCCTAATACCATAAGGCTAATTGTTATTATATTGACCGTGACTGCACAGTAGCCTCAATAGAACGGAATGCTCAGCCGCTGCGTGAACACAAGATAAGAGACAACAAACTAGACAAAGGCTTCCGTCTGTAAAGGCAACACAAAGAGCACAGCAAAACAAAGAGTATATATTAATTTTCCATCACACGGTGCATGATGGCAAGGCAATCAGGCTTCATTCTGTGAAGATGCTCCACTTGTGAGCTCAGCTTTCTTTGATGTGTGCTGCAGTAAACACAGACAGTTCTCTACCAACCACGGTCTCCTGCGGGGAGAACAGCCTCAAGCACAACATTACTAATGAGCACATTACAGAGTAGCCATTGAGGGGAAACGCTACAAATGTAAAGGAACTCTTCTGCTGTGTTGTCCGCACTGGGGAGATATATTCGCCTTTGCAGCTTTATTCCTAATTATATATGTACTTTTTGTGTTTTCTTTATGTGCATGTCTGCATGTGTGTGGGCCCAGAACACAGCCATTGTCACTCTTAATATAGATAATAATTCATAAAGTGTAAGGGATCTTCTGAAGTGTAACTGTCATTAAAGTTTTGATGTGACAAGCTTTTCTTCTTGAGGTCATGACAGCACGACGGTGATGTTTGAATACATTTCAGTCATAATTTCAGTCATAGCTTTGTCATATCTACAGCTTAAATGAAGTATACATTGTTGCTCTCAGAAGTGAGACTGAAACTGTGAAAGAAGGGTGTAAATTATGTTGTCACAATTTGAGAATTGAGAGCTGTTGTTCTTTTTGCTGTTACATAATTTAAAAGTGGGCTAATGTTGGTGAATAAAGGGTTGATGAACCCAACAAATAGATTTGAATGCCGAGGGAATAAAACATTCATTCATGGTTGAGTAACTCCTTTCATTATAAGAATTGCATGTGGGAGGACGTTTCATTAACTATTGCCTATGAATTATTATTATTATTATTATTATTATTATTATTATTATTATATATACAATTGACAAGTGGCAAATGTGGCTGTGTGTGTGTTTGTCTGTTTGTCTGGGTCTCCAAAAAGTTAGGTTTCACTTTTGGTTTGCATGTTGCAGTTAGGTTTCGCTTTCGGTTTGTGTGTTGCCAAATCATGTGCGAGAAACAAGCACCGGTGTTGCAATGAACGTGTACACGCTGTACTGTCTCTGTATCCGATGTGAACCTCTAGTTAATTACATAATCAGAGTTATTGTTTTATGATCAGTTGTTTCAATGAGCAGTTTCAGTGAAACAGTTGATCAGATGCAATTCAGTTGTACTGCTAATCCCTGAGGTGGCAGAAGGTTGATCGGTCTTTGGGAGGTTCCTGGTTCAATTTTAGCTCCTCCTGGTATTGTGTTAACGTGTCCGTAGGGCAAGATATTACACCTCTAACTGCTCCCTGGGTGCTGTTCAATAGCTGCTCCTCTGTACTAGTTAGCTTGGGTTAAATGCAGAGGACAAATTCCAGGTATATGTCAATGAAACTTTCCCTTTCATTTTGTTGTAGCTCTGATGTTTGCTATTGCTATGAGCTGAGTGTTTTGAATGAGTGAGCTTTGTCAAAGTCCATTTGGTTGTTGCTTTGTCCAGTCAGTGAGGCCTCGTTAATGTGGACTTGTTGTACCTGTATGTGTCTGATGATCAGTCAGTACAGTATATAAATGCTTCTCACGTCACTCTTACCTTGATACCCGGGGGAGGCATGCGTTAATCCGACAGACCTTTTCTCCGACTATGTGGCATCCGCGTGCGGTTAGGGTTAGGGTGCGGGTTTGGTTCGGGTTTACTGTTTAACGTCGGAGCACTGCGCTGTCGGAGGAATGCGCTGTCGGACTAACGTACTGCACCCGATACCCGGTGAAGTAAGACATAGGCGTACTCGGGAAGTTATAATGACTGTATTCTCCCTCTCTCTCTCTGCTTCTTCTGTTTTAGTTTTACTCCCAAACTTTTATTGTGTAACTTATATTTTGTTGTTTACAGTATATGTTTTTAGCTGTCATAGCTTTATAGTGCCTTAAACACTGCCTTTCTCGAACACATTTTCTTTAGTTGGAGTTTTCGTTTGGTTCAGTGAGAAAAAACAATGTCCGACAACATCTGTGTGAGGAACCTAACAATATCTATGCCAATTACTGCAAGATCCTTTCGCCTCCTTTTCCCATTTTTTTGGGGTATCATTATAATGAATTGCATTTTTATAGCCCTTTTCCAAGTGCTCAAAGCGCTTTACAATGATTCATTCATGAAGCGGCGAACAGTCGACACCAGCATCCTCACGTCCCACATTCACACACCAAAGGTGGCAAGCTAGTGCCGACCGAATCATTGGAGGCAGTGTCTTGCCCAAGGATATAGGACATATGGCCGCTCTATCGGCCACTCTACCCCTGAGCCACTGCCCCCTCATTACTTGGTGGCATCTCATCATGTTAGTTGTAAAGGAGGTGAACTACCTCCAGTAGCCATCTGAACTCTATCTGCCAAGATTGAGGATTGAGAGAAAGGATAAGATTAGCTGTCAAAATACTGCAGTGCACACATAAATGTAAAGGTTACACATTGTTGTCTCCGCCAGGCCGAAAGGCATGGCGAGAGAGTATGTTTTACCCCCTGTCCGTCCGTCCGTGTGTGTGTCCGTCCGACTTGGCCCGGTCACTGCGAAACTGTGCACACACACTCCCTGGATGCCAATTCAGAACCTCTGCACCAATTTTTTCACATGGGCCTGTTATAGTGCCACCAGGAGGCCGATTTGTGCAAAACCATTTTTTAAATATTACTCCTACAGATTTTATCTAAACGTCATGCAAATCGGTACACAGTATCTCTATAGTCATATCCCATATTCCATCCTCATTGGCTAAAATGCTAAATACCTCAAATTATGCACTCAGCTTGCGATTTCCGTGAAATTTTACATGCACATTCCAACTAGACTGAGGAGGAAATGCCACCCTTTTTTCACATTGGCCTGTTATAGCGCCACCAGCAGGTCTAATTTAGCAAAACACAGTTTTGGAACAAAATGCCTCAAATCATGAATGCAGTGTCCGATTGCCGTGAAAGGCCTAAGAAGAAACGGGCACCCTTTTCACATTGGCCTATTATAGCGCCACCAGGAGGCCACAATAACGTACCTGACCTGGCGGAGACCTGTTCTAGTTTAAATAATAATCGTGTGTGACAGTACAATAACGGATACATAGGTGGCATGATTGCACAGAGATTTTTTTTTTATTTGACTGTTCTGGTCCGCCTGCAGGCTTGTACTGCATTTCTTAAAATACTCTGTTGGCTGAGTCACTTTCTGGCAACTTGTGATTCTGTGTTATTACTGATCAGAAGGTGGGAAGATAATATGTATGTACTATGATAAACGCCACTGCTGTGTCGCACCCCAATGACGATGACAGCAATGTCAAACACTGTGCATGGTTTGTGATTCAGTCAATGAATCAATGTTCTGATCCAGAGCAGGTTGACTTTCACTGACACCTCTGTTTAAAACAGGTTCTGCTGTTGCTTTGGTTGCATTTCACTCAAACTTTTTGAAATGATAAAGACTAAAATTAGGTCAGACTGAAACCTCTTTGACACACTGGGGTTTACTTAAAGGAGGAGTTCACTAAAAAAATGACTTATTTTCTATCGATTGCACACCCCATGAAGCCTTGAATTCATGGATTTATTTTTGTTTTTGTGGCATTCCTAAGCCAATAATTTGATGACTGGGTGTGTATCCGGTAGGAGACAGAAATAATCTACTTTGTGTCCCCTACCGGATACATTAGCCGGTAGGAGACGGGAATCAAATTGTTGGCTTAGGAATGCCACAAAAACAAAAATAAATCCATGGATTCAGGCTTCATGGGATGTGCAATTGATAGAAAAGAAGTCATTTTTTGGGTGAACTACTCCTTTATGAGACGAGAACAAAAATGATAAATTACTGAATTACTGAATGAGACATGTTAATGAATGAATTGTAAGATTAATCTCTTATCTGTGACAGGAAACAAAAGGAAATAAACAGCAAATCAATGTCATACTGTTAGATTCAATGCCTAAAGGATGTTAGCTTTTGACATTTCTTGTCAAAAATGGAAGAACCCTAACCTTTACATTGTTAAATTTGAAATATCTGTGGCGCAGCGTGGTACTAATTGTGTCTCAGTGAACGACAAGCCCCCATAACCGAGACGGAGCAGTGAAGCGAAATGGACATGGTGGCCAATCATAGGTACTGCAGCTTATTACGGCTGGGGCCAGACCATATAGTTAAAAAATAATAGAGAGGGCACCCGAAATCTCCTCCCATCCACTTGCATTGAGTTGCTCACCCAGCGCATGGGCCTAAATCACCCCTTCTTCCGGGTTGTGAAATGTTTTGGGCGAGGCCTATTTTGGGCCCAATACGTCAAAAACGCGTCACAGAAGCGCGCAGCCCCGTGCGCATGCTTGTGAGTCGAGCCCATTGGTCGAAACCGTTTTCGCTCGTTCATGTTGAGGCCCCTAAGCTGCAGTACCATGAATGGCCAGCATGTCCATTTGGCGTCAATGAAACCACTGGGTTCAGGGGGCTTGGGCCGGACACATGAACGAGCGAAAACGGTTTCGACCAATGGGCTAGACTCACAAGCTTGTGCAGGGTTTTCACATGGACGTGACACTACTGCGAATGTGAGACGACGCCTGTCACCTTTCCCAACCAGGAAGAAGGGGTGAAAAGGGAATGCTGAGCAACTCCATAAAAGTGAATGGGCGGGGAATTTTGTTACCTCTCTATTATTTGTAACTCTATGGTGAACGAGAGAAGAACGTTGATAGAATGAAAAGTGAAACAGAGCAGCTGTATGATCCAGTGAATTGAGGACCAATTCAAAATATTACGTGGGCCAAATTAATTATGTATAGTATGCAAGTATGGTCTACTAGCAGTGTTGGGCTATATTACTTAGGAGAGTAATATGTTACTTATTACTCCTTTGAAAGGTAATAATATTATATTACTTATTACTTGGAATCAAGAGTAATATATTGCATATTACTTTATATTACTTTCCCCGCGCCCCCCGCAAAAGAAAAGACGTGTACAGTTTTTAGCCTTTTAGAACTGAATCCAATTTAATGGAACAATAGAAAACAGTCAACAGTCTTTATCTTTTTAAGTATTTTGCTGCTACAAATTCCATATTTGGAATTGGAACAATACTTATCCTTTCACGAACAGCATCAATCTGAACTGCACACACTGGCTGCAGCTTCTCAAAAACTGAAACAATAAAATCAACTTTTTTAACATTTCTTAACCTTTTCAACATATCTTACACCAGTCAATATTAATTAGCCAAAGTGCAAGGGGGGAGGAGAGAGGAGAGGAGATATAGAGCAGTGGTTCTCAAACTTTTTCATGTCAAGGACCCCCAAATTGACACTTATTAGCCCACGGACCCCCATTTCAAAAGATAAGAGAAGATCTTTTACTGCTCTAGCAGTAATTCTCAACCATTTTAATTTCAAGGACCCCCAGTTTGACATGCATAGGGCTACAGACCCCCATTTAATGGCATTTCTATCACTTGGACCGCAATTTATATTGTAAAATCTATGTCAATTTAACTCTGAGAGTGTACATATGGAACCAAATGGAACCAAATGGACCCTGACGGGTCTGAGAGTGTACAAATGGAACCAAATGGACCCGTTATTTGTACACTCTCTGAGTTACAGACCCATAAGGGTCCATTTGGTGCCTAATCTATCATTTAACTGGGGACCCCCTGGAACTCCCTCAAGGACCACTGGGGGTCCCCGGACCCCACTTTGAGAACCAATGATATAGAGGAGAGAAGAGGAGAGGAGAGGAGAGGAACACTGTTTCCTCTCGTCATCAGCAGTTTGTTTCCCCGACCACCAGACAAGTGACGCAGGGGGACTTCTGAAAGGGCCATGCCGAAAATAGGTTGCTTTATTCGGATACATTGCGTGTCACTACCTGCCCCTGCCGGTTCTCTGAATTTTTATTTTTAAATAGGCTCTGTCATGATTAATTGACCACATATATGAAGTTAAACAACTACATTCTATCCAAACAATATCTTATAAGGGACAGGTCAATTTTTAAAGAAGGGTACCCCTGGAGAAAATGTATGTGCCCTGATCTAAAATGTCATGACCCTCCCTTTGACTAAAAAAAAAAATCAATGACCCTCCCCAAGTGATTAAAAAAAAAAGATTAACCCTCCCCGCCTATAGGAGTGTCACGATATATTGTCCCACAATATAGCCTATCGTGGTTGTAGAGCCTTTACCTTTAAGCCTACTGCGAGGGGCAACTGGGTTGAGTTTAGTTAGACGCGTGCATGATGAATTCAATGTCCAGAGCTGTTGTATATTTTCGGATATGTCAATCCATTTATTGCCCATAAATCATAGATACACAATACTCAGACAGAAGCATTGAATGCCGACCTGTACAGCACATGAAACACGGTCAAAAACTGTGTGGCTTTTCCCCATTGCCACCTGGACACAATCACCCACCAACCAGGTATAAATGGGTAACCACCCCCTGTGGTGGTTGCCATGGCTACTGACCATGCCACACCTCTCCTGTGGTGGTTGTCATGGTGACTAATAATGCCACACCTCTGCAACATAAGGTAGATATTAGGGCCACCCACTGTGATTTAAGAAGACATCAGTGTCAATATCACCAAGGCCACATCATTCATTTACATATAACAAGCAAAATAAATATAAAGGCATTTTGGCTCCAACAGTGGTATTAAAATGTGACGATAGGTATTGTCAAGATGTCATACTTTATCATAATATTTTTTAAATAATTTTTCTTATCTTAATTGTTTTTGCCGGTGAAAGTTATAGGAGTTCTTACTGTATGGTGTATGATACGAAATGTAAAGCTTATAAATCATAATCACAGTAATTATTAATCATGTCTTATATCATAATTATTCAAGATATTTTGGAGAGAAATGAAACAGACTCCAGTCACTTTCAGTTTAAAGCATGCTCGTTGACGCTTGTTAATGTGACATGCGTCAAAGCAGTTATGCCAGTCTGCACTCTCAAATAGGCCTACATCTAATCTTAGATCGTTTACATGGTATTATACTGTATCTGGTATTATAGTTATTATATTATTTTTTTGAGCTGTTGGATATAACTAGGCTGCACTTGGTTCGTAAAGTCCAGATGACAAAAATATGAGGTTTGTGGAATTTATAGTTATGCAGTGTTATATTATATTATATTTGTTATATTAGTGTCTATCTGTCCTCTGAAACAATGGGTGTATAGTTAGTGAGAACTTCACTTCTCCCTTAAGCTTGCACAAATGTATTTATTTGTGTGTACAAAGCACTTTGTAATTGTTTTTAATGTGCTTTATAATTGTTATTTTAAACTAAAGATGATGGCCAATGTTGATGATACATGAGAAAAGAACATTAATAATGTATCATATCGATATCATATGCCCAACATCATGTATGTATCGTGAAATTAGTGTTATCTTGACACCCCTAACCCTCCCCATCAAATACAACAACATGACATTTAAAACTGATAATATGTCCGATGTTTTGCTTTCCACATTGATTAGAACATTACTGTAGTCAGTCTTGCTAAATGCACAGTGTAGTGTCTGTAGTGGTAGCAGAATGGACAGTGTTCTAAACTTACATGTGGGAAACCCATTGAATCCCATAATTATTAACTACGGTGACTACACTGTTGTTTACATCATGGGTTTTCAACTGGTGGTCCATGGAGGTATTGCATGTGGTCCCTGACCATGCATTTAGTAATGTAGGAAAGTGAAGATTTGGATTATATTTTATTTTATCGATGGTGGATACTGTTAATGTGCGTGACAACAGAAAGGAAATTCAACTTAAGGATGACAGTTTTACACACGCACACAGCATAGTGTGTATTTAAGGGAGGTTTTAGTACATCAAGGTAAATACGGACATCCGAGTCAGACATCCGACTTCCAAGTAACTGACAACATTGATGCGTCATCAGACATCAAATAAAAGCCTGTATTTACCTTGATGTACTCCGACTTCCAAGTAATTGAAAACATTGATGCGTCATCATACATCAAATAAAAGCCTGTATTTACCTTGATGTACTAAAACCTCCTTTAAATACTTCCACAAAAATGGGAGTTAGAATTTCAAGGGAAACTATACCTGTTTACCTGGTTGAGTCATCATTAGTAGGAAATGTGCCCATATCAATCGCATGTGCTTGCTTGTACTTGTGCAATTCAAAAATGGCCCCTGTCTAAGTCTTAACAATTATAGGCTATCAATTATGGCCTAATGATTCTGGTTTTACTTGTGGAGCTAGGCTGGCATCTATGCACGACTGTCCATATAGATCCAAATGAATCACATGCACATAATTACTTCAAATTATTATGAATATCCAGTTATACATTTGTCATTGTAACCTACTGTACCTGGTGTATTTAATTCAATGAGCAACAAAAACACACTTAAAAGAGGATATCTCTGTGTTGGAAATTGGGATAATGCATCTCTCTAATATGCCTAACACCTGTTGAAGTGTTGCTTAATTTTTCAACCACCATCGTTAAGACGCTGAATAGATTTGACTGGTCGTTCACACTTGCTGTGCGTTGATGGCTTGTTAACAACCGTCATTGATTCTAAATAGACCAAGGTCAGGTGTTACTGGATTTGAATCCTTTGTATCAATTGAAATAGAGAGGGGTCATTGACCACTGTTCTGCTGTAGGCTACTAAAAATGTATATAAAAAACAGACTATTCTATCAATTCAAAATTGCATGACCCTCCATTGGATTCAAAGTCAAATTAGCTGACCCTCCCTTGTACTAAAATTAGAAAGGCATGACCCTCCCCTATTTTCCTCCAGGGACCCCCTTCTGTAAATTTTGACTGGTCCCTAAGTCAATTCTGTGCCTCAAAATAGAAGTTTGAGAGCTTTTTGGAGTTAAAACACGACGGATAAATACACAAGTCGGCTCTCGCATACGGGTCATACGCTACGTCATAACTGTGCGCGGGCTGCGTGCTAAAAAGAACTGATCTGCAAGCTAAGAAGCATCTCTGTTGACGTAGGTTGATAGCGTGTAGATCTGCTCTATTTTCGCATGATGCGACAACTTGCCTCTACGAGAGACGGAGAGAGAGTACATAATAAACTAGAAAAAGTGCTCCTCGGAGCTATTGTGGCCTCCTGGTGGCGCTATAATAGGCCAACGTGAAAAGGGTGCCATTTCTTCTTAGGCCTTGCACGACAATCGGACACTGACTGCATTCATGATTTGAGAAATTGTGTTAAAAACATGTGTTTCGCTAAATTAGACCTGTTGGTGGCGCTATAACAGGCCAATGTTAAAAGGTTGGCATTTGTTCCTCAACATAGTGTGAATGTGCGTGCAAAGTTTGAGCGCAATTGGACGGTGCGTTCAGGATTTGCAGAATTTTGTTCAAAACAAGCCAATAATGCAAACTTTAGATGTCAATCTTAGCCAATCAGTATGGAATATGAAAAATCAAACACATCCGTCGTGATCACATGACTATAGAGATCATGTGTACCGATTCGCGTGAAATTTGGATAAAATTGGAAGGAGTAGAATAAAAAAATGTGTTTTACACAAGTCGGCCTCCTGGTGGCGCTATAAAAGGCAGATGTGAAAAATGCAGGTCAAAGGTTTTTCCTTGACCTATAGGGAGTGTGCATACAAAGTTTTACACAGATTGGTGCAATTATAGGTAAAAACACGAATCGGCCTGTTATAGCGCCACCATGAGGCTGATTTGAAAATTTTCAAATGTTAGTTCTTCCTCGGCCTAATGGGAATGTGCGTGCAAAATTTCAAGGAAATTGCATGCTGTGTTCATGATTTGAGGCATTTTGTTCAAAACGGTGCACTCCTGCAAACTTTGGAAGGCATTTTTAGCCAATCAGGATGGAATATGAGAAATCTGAAAGACCCGTTTCGTTTAATGACTATAGAGATACTGTGTACCAATTTGTGGGATTTTTGGACAAAATCTGTAGGAGTACTGTCAAAAAATGTGTTTTGCACAAATCGGCCTCCTGGTGGCGCTATAACAGGCCCCTGTGAGAAATTTGGGGCAGAGGTTCTGCTCTGGTATCCAGGGACTGTGTGTGCACAGTTTGGCTGCGAGCAAGCCAACAGTGCCGGAGATTAGCTGTACACAGACAGATCGAATGACGGACACACGGACGGACGGACAGGGGGTAAAACATACTCTCTCGCCATGGCTTTCGGCCTGGCGGAGACAATTAATGAATGAGCGAAAAAAAATGACGCTCGTCATCATCAGTAACGAGTAACAAGGCCTTTTTTGACCGAGTATATGGTATTATATTACTGTTTTGGCAGAATAATACCTTACTTTACTTGTTACTGGGAAAAAGTAATAATATTACAGTAATATATTTTTAATTCGTTACTGCCCAACACTGTCTACTAGACATGGTTTTGCGAGAAATATCATATCCTGTCAGAATTCCACACATAAGGCTGAAATTACTCATGCAAATAATATGCCAATTTCACATAACATTTACGTTTAAGCCACATTAAGCTAGATTTCAAGACTAGAGAGGTTTTCATTACATGGATTCAACTGCTAGCTATTAAGATGGAGATTATTAAGATTTCATTAGTAAATCATTGTATCTTCAGAGGCAGGACTCCCCACCCACAGCTCATGATTCCATAAAGAAGCATTTGGCTGCCTGGTTCTCTGTAGAGCTTTGAGAAGCCATGGGAGATATTTCTGTGTAGACGTCCACTGCTCTCACAGGCTGTGCTAATCTATAACATGCTGTGGGCTATTGATCTGCAAACCAGCCTGCCTGCCTGCCTGCCTGCCTGTCTGTCTGTCTGTCTGTCTGTCTGTCTGTCTGTCTGTCTGTCTGTCTGTCTGTCTGTCTGTCTGTCTGCCTGCCTGTGTGTGTGCATGCGTGCACAAGCTACAGTACAATCAAATGTTTTTTCAGAAGTATTAAAGATGGTGAGAGTAGAGGTTTTGGACTGGTAGGGGTTCAATGCCAGACACTTGGACAGCACAAATGTTGTCGTTGCTGCAGGGATCTAACTTATAAATCCCACAGTTCTGATGATTTTTGGTCAGTACACACATTCTCCTGCAAGTAGTGTAGTGCAGTGGTTCTAAACCTGTGGGTCGGCACATGATTTTTTATTTTTTTTTTTGGGGGGGGGGGGGGGGGGTCCTCAGATGGCAGTGAATAATTTGAGCACTTTTAAGACATTTTTAATACCTAAAAGAAAAGTCACGTCGTCTCACAGCGCCTTGCGTTGCGAGGTGTTGTGAGCTTGTAGATCTGCCATTTTCACAATATTTATTTGTGGAACCGAGTCAAATTAAATGCAATGCCTCAACTCCTACATTCCAAGTGCTTGTCAGGGTGGGGGGTCCCCAGTTAAAATATGATTATTTTGGGGGGGTCACGGCCTGAAAAGATTGAGAACCACTGGTGTAGTGAATCTGAAATGTCAGGACAACATGATCACTGCTAGAAGATATTCCATAATGTTCCATGCTAGAAGATGTTGCAGAGAGGAGAAGAACTGTGACTTGAACATAAGTTCTTGCCAGAAAGTGACAAGAACTTAAATCTGATGAAGTGTACATTCAGCTTAATGTGTGTATAATGACAACATATTTTGTTTGATTTGTCTGTGCATCAGCATTATTCTGCAGTAGATTGGTCTCTGTCTCTGCCACTGTATTTCAAAGTAAATGAAAAGTGATTTTATGTTCTCTGCAAAGTACTTTCTGTCTCATTAATATAGATTTTCATGTTTTCAAAACTTTATACCATGACCTAAAGACTCATTGAGAGATGCTGACAAAAACACAAATCGGTCTGAAATTAGAAAGATGTTCTACAGTACAGTGAGCAATACAACTGAACATGGACTGAACTTCAGGCTGCAGTGAAAATGTCTTTTAGAGAATAAGCTACATGGCGGATTTACACCACAGTTCAGCTGCATTGTGGGTGAAAAGCGCCTTTTGATGTAGTCCAATATCCACGACCTTGGCTTCTATCCTGTAAGCACATCAGTGTTTACGCTTACAGAGTCAAATCAATGGCCGCTTTGGCAACGCAAGCATGGATTCACTGCACTCACACATGCCTGAAGCTGTGAGATCTAAGTGTTGCTTTACTGTCTCCAGTATGTTTGTCTGTTGTTCACATGTTGGTCAATGCTGGCTTCTGAAGAGGAGTTCAGCCTCATTTATTCTGTGTAAGACAAACCCTGTGAGACGAGTTTTTTGTCTCATTGATAAAACTAGAAGCTCGCCCCCGCTACGCGGGGGCTCGCGTCTAGCCCGCGGCCACGCCCACGTAGCGCCCGCGGCCACTTGGCAGCTCATGTAAGTGGCGTAGCGTCCTGAGGGTCAGTGGGGCCGTGGCTCGGTCAGTGAAGACCCTGTAGTGCGGATGATATGTGGCATAGAGGGGCAGATTGTAAATCCCCAGAGGAAACATCCGTGGGCTACCATTGGTTCAGCGATGTGTGCGGTCGCCCTGCGGCCCCTCCTCCTCCACCAATGTGCAGTATTGAGAGCCCTGACGTCACAACAATTGGAGCGATGGGCACTGCACTCTGGTTGGTTAGGGTACACCTAGGGCCCAGGTAGAACCCAGTTAAAGCCTGCATGGGCAAACCCAGTTAGGACCCGCCTTGGTCCCACATAAACATGGCTAGTTGGGGCCCACCTAAGGGCCAGGTAGAAGCTACTTATAGCCTGCATGGGCATCGCAGTTGGGACTGAAGTGGATGCCGCTGACATTGCTGACATGGGGTCCATATGGTTTAGCCCACCTTGAAACCATATGGGAACTACGCTGGCATGCAGGCTGGAATGCAAACGCTGCATCATACCTGTAGTGTGTAGTTTGATGTTGTGTGTGTAGCAGATATACCTGCAGTGTGTAGATCAATGTCCATATGAAAGTCAATGCCCAGCAGTGTTTTTTTTTTCTCCAGCAGAGTTTCTAGTGTCTCTGTCTCTCTCTGGAAGAGGTTGCACATGAACTCTGCAGCCGCACTGAGACGCTCCAACACAAACACTCTGACATTAGGCTGCTTCACACAACAAACATCAGCACCACGCTGCTGTTTGTCCAAAAGACACAATATCTCCTCTCCCACCGACGTCATGTGTTCATTTATCGACAGCCGTACAGACTCCTTTTGACACATTTTACCTCGTTTATCCAGCTCTCACTGACTCTCCACATCGGGCTGTTATAGCGCCACCATGAGGCTGATTAGAGAAATCTCAAGTGGAATTTCTTCCTCGGCATAGTGGGAATGTGGGTGCAAAGTTGCACGGAAGGTGCATGCTGTGTTCATAATGTGAGGCATTTTGGTCCAAACGGAGCAGTCCTGCAGACTTTGGAAGCCATTTTAGCCAATCAGGATGGAATATGAAAAATCTGAAAGGGCTTTTTTTTTAATGACTGTGGAGATACTGTGTACCGATTTGCGTGATGTTTGGGCAAAATATGTAGGAGTACTGTGAGAAAAGGTGTTTAGCAAAAAGCGGCCTCCTGGTGGCACTTAACAGGGCCATGTGAAAGAAATAGGGCAGAGGTTCTGAATTGGCATCCAGGGAGTGTGTGTGCACAGTTTCGCTGCGATCAAGTCAACGATGTGAGAGATTAGCTATCACAGACGGACGGACAGGTCTTGCGCCATGCCTTTCGGCCTGGCGGAGACAATAAAAAAACGAAAGTAAAGGAAATTACCATTTCTGCAACAAAAGTAGTCAACAAACTATACTATAAAAACATTGGCCACATTGTCAAATAATCTAAGAAAGAGACAATCATGTAGAAATTAGCCGATCTACAAGCTTACAAAGCCTCTCAACGTGAGGCGTTTCGAGCTTGTAGATCTGCTATTTTCACAATATTTACTTGTGGAATGGAGTCAAACAAAATGGGGGGGTGGCCAGATCAATTAGGTTTATTTGGGGGGGGGGGGCCTGAAAGGGTTGATAAGCACTGCTCTAATTGGAGCGAAATTATCTGAAATTACTACATGACCATAATGCAGCCTAACATGCGTTGCACGGGGCGGTCCTGCCATTACGTTAGTTACTGTAGTTGCTGTGGAGCTACATAGTTCTCCAGAAGACACACACAAACATACACCATCTACAATGGACTAACTGAGCAGCAATATTGACATTCACCACACGAACGTGCATTGTTGACAAAGTGATTGCACAGCCGCTGCAGGCATGACAACCACGTTAGCCTTAGCTACATGCCACTATCACAGCTCCCTGTCCGTCGTTGCTGCGACTGAATGTGATGGCTACAGCAAGCTCTCTGCGATGCCATTGTCTGGAGACTGCTCCTGGCATGACACGACCAATGAGAGTGAGCGCTGTCGTTGTTGCTAAGATACGGTGGCGTCACTGCCCCATAGCTTGTAGATCTCTCACACATGATTGGCGTAGGCTGCGTTGCCAGGTCTGACTGTTTGTATAAGCGATTTTGGGCTTATTTGGGTGCACTTTTGGGCTCGTTTCCATAGACCACGGCAGCGCTTATTTCTTTCCCGTGACCGATGTGGCAAAAAAAGGTGCAAAACGAACCATCCGGAAGTAAAGTGCGAGATGAAATATATAGCACTTTTTGATTATTAGAGAAGGAGACAGATGTGAAGGTGGAAAATGGAATGTAGGAGATTATATAGTTTTTCATGAGCGATTTTTGTAGCAAGTTGTGAGTGAATTGGGCCACTCCTGTGGGCGGAACCCTGAGAGTGTACACACAGAACTGAAGGGATCAGTGAGTTCCTAATTATCAATCATTTAGTTGGAGGACCCCTGGACCCTTTTGAACAACACCAGTGAGGTCCCCGGACCCCACCTTGAGAACCAGTGTTATACAGTATAAACTAGGCTTTAAGACAGAATTGAAACATAATGACTATTATTGTCAGGGATGTACAGTATGCATAGCCTGGTAAACCCTCCCTCCGGAAAATCCAATTTCCATTCGATTTCAGGAAGGAGTCTGGCCTGAAGGCGTGTATGGGCGTTTCTAGCGCATTACCAAAAAAAAACGAGCCTATCAGCGTCGTCGCTCATCGTTCTGTGATTGACAGCGAAAGTTGGCCAATCAGGTGGCGAGTTTGAGTGAGCCCGAATGGCACAGAGTGCAGCCTGAATGCAGCCGACAAAACACGAACGGCAGCCACGGAATTGACTTATAAGATATCGTTTGGATATAATTTAGTTGTTTAACTTCATATATGTGGTCAATTAATCATGACAGAGTCTATTTAAAAATACAAATTTAGAGAACCGGCAGGGGCGGGCAGTGACACGCATGTATCCGAATAAGGCAACCTATTTTGGGCATGGCCGTCTCAAAAGTCCTGTTGCGTCACATTAGTCTGGAAGTGGTAAAAATGCACAGGCTGAAGTGGGAAACAGCTGATTGGCTGAAGGGGTTGTCAGTCAACGGTGTTACTCCCGCCCAACTCCAGCCCACAGCCAAAATTGCAGAATGGGCGATCATGCCAGACTCACTCCTGAAATAAATTACAAATGACATTTCCGGAGGGAGGGTTTACCAGTATGCAGCAGAGAGACTCTATTTTCTATCATTGACGTTGCATCTTGGATTGGAATAGATCACCTTTTGACAAGATTAAATCCAGTGTCTTAAAGGCCTGGAGAGCAGTTAGATTGTTCATTGTAGTGGCTCAGGAGGTAGAGCGGTCGCTTGAGAATCGGAAGGTTCCCGGTTTGTTCCCCAGCTTCCCTTGGGTTAGTGTCAAAGCAAGACGCTGAACCCCTAACCTCGATGAGCAATGTTGGTACCTTGTATGGTTTCCTCCGGTGTGTGAATGTGTAACTGGGTGAATGTAATGCACATAAACCGTAACCGTAAACCGCTTTGGATAAAGGTGCTATACAAATGCACCATTTAACATTTACCATGTTGTCAGGGCCCCAGAAGGGCTGACTTGATCTGAACCTGAACCCCTTGTCTGTATTGTAAATCCAGTATTCAGCTTCCTGACAGTAATCAACAGCAGTATTTATGAATCATTTAAACATCCATTAACTACAGCAGATAACTATTACAGTTATTTCAACAAAGGATATTTAATGGCGTGTCATGACCAGCAGTTCAATGAAAGTCTTTCAGATACTGGCTTCAACACATGGAATGTCACCGTTCTAATAGCTCTTACAATCACCAAGAAGTCATCACACTAATCGGAGGCCTTTTATAGCAAATTGTTATATAATTACAAAAAAACACTCTCTTTAAAATGGAATGAAAGTCATGTCTGACATTATTCAAAGATAATTGTTATCATTAAATCGTTTTCGTTACAATTAGGCTGCATTAGAAATTGTGCACAGCCTCTTTCATAATGGAGCAACATCATTGAATGAAGTTGGGAAAAAACATCTATTTTTAGAAGCCTTGAGCGCTAGGTCTGGTGTTGTCAACTTGCAGAAACCTCTGTATGTATACAAGTCTGTCCCGACTCATAACAGTTTGTGTGTCCCTGATGACCCAGAGGGAGAGACAGTGAGATCCATGTTGACCTGGTCAACAACCAACACTCCTGTTGGTCCTTTTGTTGGTCCGACCAGCGACCAACACTCCTGTTGGTCCTTTTGTTGGTCCGACCAGTGACCAACACTCCTGTTGGTCCAGACCAACACTCCTGTTGGTCCTTTTGTTGGTCCGACCAGCGACCAACACTCCTGTTGGTCTTTTTGTTGGTCCGACCAGCGACCAACACTCCTGTTGGTCCTTTTGTTGGTCCGACCAGCGACCAACACTCCTGTTGGTCTTTTTGTTGGTCCGACCAGCGACCAACACTCCTGTTGGTCCTTTTGTTGGTCCGACCAGCGACCAACACTCCTGTTGGTCTTTTTGTTGGTCCGACCAGCGACCAACACTCCTGTTGGTCTTTTTGTTGGTCCGACCAGCGACCAACACTCCTGTTGGTCCAGACCAACACTCCTGTTGGTCCTTTTGTTGGTCCGACCAGCGACCAACACTCCTGTTGGTCTTTTTGTTGGTCCGACCAGCGACCAACACTCCTGTTGGTCTTTTTGTTGGTCCGACCAGCGACCAACACTCCTGTTGGTCTTTTTGTTGGTCCGACCAGCGACCAACACTCCTGTTGGTCCAGACCAACACTCCTGTTGGTCCTTTTGTTGGTCCGACCAGCGACCAACACTCCTGTTGGTCTTTTTGTTGGTCCGACCAGCGACCAACACTCCTGTTCAGCCATAACTCCAATACGCAGAATCCGACCGTCATGAAACCTGGTATGTGGACTCAGACGGCCAATAGGGACAGAATGAAATTGCTTTAGCCCCGCCCCCTCTCTTCCCCCCTCTATTCCTATTGGCTGGGATTCAATCAGCCATAACTCCAATACGCACAATCCGACCGTCCTAAAACTTGGTATGTGGACTCAAACGGCCAATAGGGACAGACTGAAATTGATTTAGCCCCGCCCCCTCTCACTTCCTATTGGCTGGGCTTCAATCAGTCATAACTCCAATACGCACAATCCGACCGTCCTAAAACTTGGTATGTGGACTCAGACGGCCAATAGGGACAGACTGAAATTGATTTAGCCCCGTCCCCTCTCACTTCCTATTGGCTGGGCTTCAATCAGTCATAACTCCAATACGCACAATCCGACCGTCCTAAAACTTGGTATGTGGACTCAGACGGCCAATAGGGACAGACTGAAATTGATTTAGCCCCGCCCCCTCTCACTTCCTATTGGCTGGGCTTCAATCAGTCATAACTCCAATACGCACAATCCGACCGTCCTAAAACTTGGTATGTGGACTCAGACGGCCAATAGGGACAGACTGAAATTGATTTAGCCCCGCCCCCTCTCACTTCCTATTGGCTGGGCTTCAATCAGTCATAACTCCAATACGCACAATCCGACCGTCCTAAAACTTGGTATGTGGACTCAAACGGCCAATAGGGACAGACTGAAAAATACTTTAGCCCCGCCCCCTCTCACTTCCTATTGGCTGGGCTTCAATCAGTCATAACTCCAATACGCACAATCCGACCCTCCTAAAAACTTGGTATGTGGACTCAGACGGCCAATAGGGACAGGCAGAGCACCTCAGTTATGCCAGTAGGCTCGGGCGGGCAACAGCCTAGCCTGTGTTTGTTTAACTGCCAGGGCCCTATGCGGGCGTAGCCTTCATGCAGTTTATTTCTTTAGTTCTTTACTCCTGAGTTTAGCCTTATTTTGTCTTTTGTTTTGTTTTTGTTTTTTGGTCAAGTTTATTTTTGCCGTTCCTATTTTTTCTCTTCACTTGTAAAATGCTGCACCGCTTGGGGAAGAGGTAAATAAAAACCAGAAAGACAACCTTGGACTGTTTTTTGGAAAGCCTTGCCGTTCGAGCAATCTTAGAACAATCATTTGGATTCAGTTCAAAAAGGAGCTGGCTAAAGATATTGTGTTGTCCATCTCATTTTGCACGTGGGAGCGTGGGGAAGTAATATAAAGTAATTTTAATGTCTTTACTCTTGATTCCAAGTAATAACTAAGGAACAGGGGCGCACTAAATATGTGGAAAGTGAGGATGATTCCAAGGGCCCTTGGCTGGCAGGGGCCCCTCAAAGCACTGGGGATATTTTGGGTACTAAATCATTAAGATAACCCCCCCGTCAATTTTCAAGAAATGGTTTCTCCCTGCCTGGCTGTCTCTCAGCTCTCACACACGCTGCACTCTGCGCGCCCCGCCTTCACCAGCAGAGAGAGGGAGAGAGAGAGAGAGAGAGAGAGAGAGAGAGCAGGTTTAGACTGACACACTGAATAGAAGGAAGCAAGAGAGGAGAGAGATGTCTCTTTCAAAGCCAAAGCTTCATCTCAAACCTCATAAGTCTGGATGCCAAAAAAGAAAAGAGAGAGCAGAAAAACGATCCAAAGAAAAAAGAGGGCAGCAATGTTTGACTCACTTCCTTCAAAAGAAGTCAGGTGGGTGTCTGTCCCTTCTGTGGAGAAGAGTTATAAACTGTCTGTTTTACATACCTTTGCAATGTAAGGATATATTCCATAATCCTGCATGCAGCGTATGCATCTCTCTGCTCACTGTCTCTCAAAAAAGAAGAGAAAAAAAAGCACCAGGCTTTCCAGTCCAGACGGTGTGTCCACACGTTGGATTAAATAATGCCCAGCTGCAGCTAGTTAAAGGTCGTTATAAAGTCTCCTCGGATAGTTACACAAAGTCCACTAAGCAACAGAGAGTATATGTAAGTTTTTAAGTCCCTATACAGAGGTTTTACAAGCCAAAATAAACGGAGCAGTGTCATGAGGTAATATTTTTGCCCTTACATAATTGAAAGGAACAGACTAGAGTCAGACTTTGTGACATAAGTTAAATTTCTCACCTTGAAAACAATGAAATGGAGGTCAGATATATACTGCAATGAGTCTAAATGGGAAAACCTCATTTATTCATTTTAGCTTATAGTCAAGATAAGAATCGTTTGACATTAAGATTTTTTTGTTGAAAAAGATTGCCATTTATTCAATAAATATTGTAATAATAATCTCAATATGGACCCATAATAAGTGTTGCCATAATCATGCAGCTCTAATAACAGTGACACAATTACAGTAGTATATATTAGTAGTATATACAGTACTGTTTTACAAGTACTGTAAAAATGTAATACTACATTTTGAATTTTTACTTAAAATTTATATCGACTTGTAATATCGGATATCGGGCTTTTTGATTACTACGATATCGGTATCGTATCGGTTATGAAAAACCAATGTCGGTCGATCCCTAGGCAGGCAGCCTGTTCTAATCTCTTCCCTTTCGCCCCCCCAGGCAGCCTGACTGGGCGAGTAAGGCTGTCAGATATCTAATGTCGTGCAACTTTTGTTACTGGGAAATCACCCTGTTAGTCCATAGTGAAGGCTTATTTCACAGAGATATTCAAAGTGTTACATTTCCCTCATATCTCGAATATCCCAACTAAGCCAGCATTTAATCAATGCAGGCAATTTTTGCAAGCCACATTCATACTAAATCCGTTATCCTTGCTGGACAGATACAGCAGCAGCCCCTCCTTTACCATCTTCCAATGAACCAGCCCTCCTAACTGATGAAGGAACTGCCAACAGGTCAGGGAGAGGTGACATGGTGTGTGAGAAAAGGAGAAACTTGATATCAAGAGTGAATAATGACATCACAGTCTCATCCTAATAACAGACTCCTGTTGCATTCCATATGTGTATCAATATTATTTCTAGTCATTAGTTTATAGTGATTGTTCACTCTGGTGTATGGGTGGTGAGATGGAGGTGAGTGAGAAAATGAGCAAAATTGATGGTTAAGACTGAATAATGACAACACAACAGTGTAATCCTAACGTTAATTTATAATGAGATATTGCTCTAAATCGGGCTTCAAACAGGCCAAATTTTCCGCCGGCGCCCTATGGGCGCCGGCATCGGTGGGGCCCCTTGTGATATCCTTTCATGGGGCCCAAAATCCCTGGAGGCGCCCCTGCTAAGGAATATAACGTTATTACTTTCCTAAGGAGGCATAACTGAGGTGCTCTGCCTGTCCCTATTGGCCGTCTGAGTCCACATACCAAGTTTTTAGGAGGGTCGGATTGTGCGTATTGGAGTTATGACTGATTGAAGCCCAGCCAATAGGAAGTGAGAGGGGGCGGGGCTAAAGTATTTTTCAGTCTGTCCCTATTGGCCGTTTGAGTCCACATACCAAGTTTTAGGACGGTCGGATTGTGCGTATTGGAGTTATGACTGATTGAAGCCCAGCCAATAGGAAGTGAGAGGGGGCGGGGCTAAATCAATTTCAGTCTGTCCCTATTGGCCGTCTGAGTCCACATACCAAGTTTTAGGACGGTCGGATTGTGCGTATTGGAGTTATGACTGATTGAAGCACAGCCAATAGGAAGTGAGAGGGGGCGGGGCTAAATCAATTTCAGTCTGTCCCTATTGGCCGTCTGAGTCCACATACCAAGTTTTAGGACGGTCGGATTGTGCGTATTGGAGTTATGACTGATTGAAGCCCAGCCAATAGGAAGTGAGAGGGGGCGGGGCTAAATCAATTTCAGTCTGTCCCTATTGGCCGTCTGAGTCCACATACCAAGTTTTAGGACGGTCGGATTGTGCGTATTGGAGTTATGACTGATTGAAGCCCAGCCAATAGGAAGTGAGAGGGGGCGGGGCTAAATCAATTTCAGTCTGTCCCTATTGGCCGTCTGAGTCCACGTACCAAGTTTTAGGACGGTCGGATTGTGCGTATTGGAGTTATGGCTGATTGAATCCCAGCCAATAGGAATAGAGGGGGGAAGAGAGGGGTGGGGCTAAAGCAATTTCATTCTGTCCCTATTGGCCGTCTGAGTCCACATACCAGGTTTCATGACGGTCGGATTCTGCGTATTGGAGTTATGGCTGAACAGGAGTGTCGGTCGCTGGTCGGACCAACAAAAAGACCAACAGGAGTGTTGGTCGCTGGTCGGACCAACAAAAAGACCAACAGGAGTGTTGGTCTGGACCAACAGGAGTGTTGGTCGCTGGTCGGACCAACAAAAAGACCAACAGGAGTGTTGGTCGCTGGTCGGACCAACAAAAAGACCAACAGGAGTGTTGGTCGCTGGTCGGACCAACAAAAAGACCAACAGGAGTGTTGGTCGCTGGTCGGACCAACAAAAAGACCAACAGGAGTGTTGGTCGCTGGTCGGACCAACAAAAAGACCAACAGGAGTGTTGGTCGCTGGTCGGACCAACAAAAGGACCAACAGGAGTGTTGGTCTGGACCAACAGGAGTGTTGGTCGCTGGTCGGACCAACAAAAAGACCAACAGGAGTGTTGGTCGCTGGTCGGACCAACAAAAAGACCAACAGGAGTGTTGGTCGCTGGTCGGACCAACAAAAAGACCAACAGGAGTGTTGGTCGCTGGTCGGACCAACAAAAAGACCAACAGGAGTGTTGGTCGCTGGTCGGACCAACAAAAAGACCAACAGGAGTGTTGGTCGCTGGTCGGACCAACAAAAGGACCATCAGGAGTGTTGGTCTGGACCAACAGGAGTGTTGGTCGCTGGTCGGACCAACAAAAAGACCAACAGGAGTGTTGGTCGCTGGTCGGACCAACAAAAAGACCAACAGGAGTGTTGGTCGCTGGTCGGACCAACAAAAAGACCAACAGGAGTGTTGGTCGCTGGTCGGACCAACAAAAGGACCAACAGGAGTGTTGGTCTGGACCAACAGGAGTGTTGGTCGCTGGTCGGACCAACAAAAAGACCAACAGGAGTGTTGGTCGCTGGTCGGACCAACAAAAAGACCAACAGGAGTGTTGGTCGCTGGTCGGACCAACAAAAAGACCAACAGGAGTGTTGGTCGCTGGTCGGACCAACAAAAAGACCAACAGGAGTGTTGGTCGCTGGTCGGACCAACAAAAGGACCAACAGGAGTGTTGGTCTGGACCAACAGGAGTGTTGGTCGCTGGTCGGACCAACAAAAAGACCAACAGGAGCATTGGTCGCTGGTCGGACCAACAAAAAGACCAACAGGAGTGTTGGTCGCTGGTCGGAGCAACAAAAAGACCAACAGGAGTGTTGGTCGCTGATCGGACCAACAAAAGGACCAACAGGAGTGTTGGTCTGGACCAACAGGAGTGTTGGTCGCTGGTCGGACCAACAAAAAGACCAACAGGAGTGTTGGTCGCTGGTCGGACCAACAAAAAGACCAACAGGAGTGTTGGTCGCTGGTCGGACCAACAAAAAGACCAACAGGAGTGTTGGTCGCTGGTCGGACCAACAAAAAGACCAACAGGAGTGTTGGTCGCTGGTCGGACCAACAAAAAGACCAACAGGAGTGTTGGTCTGGACCAACAGGAGTGTTGGTCGCTGGTCGGACCAACAAAAAGACCAACAGGAGTGTTGGTCGCTGGTCGGACCAACAAAAGGACCAATAGGAGTGTTGGTCGCTGGTCGGACCAACAAAAAGACCAACAGGAGTGTTGGTCGCTGGTCGGACCAACAAAAAGACCAACAGGAGTGTTGGTCGCTGGTCGGACCAACAAAAAGACCAACAGGAGTGTTGGTCGCTGGTCGGACCAACAAAAAGACCAACAGGAGTGTTGGTCTGGACCAACAGGAGTGTTGGTCGCTGGTCGGACCAACAAAAAGACCAACAGGAGTGTTGGTCGCTGGTCGGACCAACAAAAGGACCAATAGGAGTGTTGGTCGCTGGTCGGACCAACAAAAAGACCAACAGGAGTGTTGGTCGCTGGTCGGACCAACAAAAAGACCAACAGGAGTGTTGGTCGCTGGTCGGACCAACAAAAGGACCAACAGGAGTGTTGGTCTGGACCAACAGGAGTGTTGGTCGCTGGTCGGACCAACAAAAGGACCAACAGGAGTGTTGGTCGCTGGTCGGACCAACAAAAAGACCAACAGGAGTGTTGGTCGCTGGTCGGACCAACAAAAAGACCAACAGGAGTGTTGGTCGCTGGTCGGACCAACAAAAGGACCAACAGGAGTGTTGGTCTGGACCAACAGGAGTGTTGGTCGCTGGTCGGACCAACAAAAAGACCAACAGGAGTGTTGGTCGCTGGTCGGACCAACAAAAAGACCAACAGGAGTGTTGGTCGCTGGTCGGACCAACAAAAAGACCAACAGGAGTGTTGGTCGCTGGTCGGACCAACAAAAGGACCAACAGGAGTGTTGGTCTGGACCAACAGGAGTGTTGGTCGCTGGTCGGACCAACAAAAAGACCAACAGGAGTGTTGGTCGCTGGTCGGACCAACAAAAAGACCAACAGGAGTGTTGGTCGCTGGTCGGACCAACAAAAAGACCAACAGGAGTGTTGGTCGCTGGTCGGACCAACAAAAGGACCAACAGGAGTGTTGGTTGTTGACCAGGTCAACATGGATCTCACCCCTACTGGCCAGAGGTGTGGAGTACAGAGTAGGAATTTGATCAGACCAACGGTTTCCTAGAACAAAAAACGAGAACACAACATCGTCTGTCGGCGGGTCTGTGAATTGGCTGAGCTTTGCGTCACATTTGTGCCACTGTGCCAGTATAAGATGCAGCATGTACAATGGAGTGTGCGTGCAAAGTTTCACACTGATCGGTCCAGCAGTGCCCGAGATTAGCTGTATACAGAAACACACACACACACACACACACACACACACACACACACACACACACACACACACACACACACACACACGTGAAAAAGGGACAAATACATAATCTTTAGCCCCCGGCTGTTCTGGCCTGGCATACACATTCATAAAATGTACGGGAATGAGATGGTAATCACAGTCCTAAAGTGATAGTATCAATGTAATGTAAGCCTGACAAAGGTGTCATATGTTATAGTGGTCACCCCTGCTTTACAGTATGGGATAAACCACATATAATCCTATGTACGGGACAGACTTGTATACATACAGTTCATGCTACTGCTGAACAGAGTGATTCGAGGGTTCAGCAAAGCGAAGTTGATTGCTGGAATCGAAAGATCGAGGCTGCGCCTTAAGTCATATTATTACTATATTATTATTATTATTATTATTATTATTACTGCTACACTCATCCAGGAAACGCTGTCATTTTCTGTCAGCTATAAAGCCTGAAGGTTCCTATAGCAACATATGAAGCACTCAGGGCTATAATTACTTGAGGATCTTCAGCTGTACACAGGAATACTGCATGGTCTAACCTAGAGTGTAATGATGAAACAGAAAGGATGCTAAGGGACAGGTCGATTTTTAAAGAAGGGTACCCCTGGAGAAAATGTATGTACCTTGATCTAAAATGCCATGACCCTCCCTTTGACTAAAAAAAACAAATCAATGATCCTCCCCAAGTGATTAAAATAAAAAGATTAACCCTCCCCGCCTAGGAGTGTCACGACATATTGTTCCACGATACAGCCTATCGTGGTATTAAAATGTGACGATAGGTATTGTCATGATGTCATACTGTATCGTAATATTATTATTATTATTTATTGAATAAAAAAAAAAACGTTTTTTTTGTCGGTGAAAGTTATAGGAGTTCTTACTGTATGGCGTATGATATGAAATGTAACGCTTATCATAATCACAGTAAAATTTTAATAATTTTATTAATCATGTCTTCCATCATATTCAAGGTATTTGGTAGAGAAATGAAACAGACTCCAGTCACTTTCAGTTTAAAGCACTGCAGAGGAGAGGTGTTGTGTGTCAGCTGAGGCCTGTTGACGCTCGTTAATGTGACATGCATCAAAGCAATTATGCCTCTGCACTCTCAAATAGGCCTACATCTAATCTGAGATTGTTTACACATACTGTATCTGGTATTATAGATTTGTTTTGAGCTGTTGGAAATAACTAGGCTGCACTTGGTTGGTAAAGTCCAGATGACAAAAATATGAGGTTTGTGGAACTTGTAGTTTGGGTGCAGTGTTATATTATATTATATTTGTTATATTAGTGTCTATCTGTCCTCTGAAACAATGGGTTTATAGTTAGTGAGAACTTCACTTCTCCCTTAAGCTTGCACAAATGTATTTATTTGTGTGTACAAAGCACTTTGTAATTGTTTTTTAAAGTGCTTTATGAAAGATGATGGCCAATGTTGATGATACATGATAAAAGAACATTAATAATGTATAATATCAATATCATGCCCAACATCATGTATCGTATCATGAAATCTTGACACCCCTAACCCTTCCCATCAAATACAACATGACATTTAAAACTGATAATATGTCAGATGCTTTGCTTTCCACATTTTGCAAACAACACTAAGTTGTTTTATTGTAACAGCAAACTCTCTCTTACACTTTACTTAAGCAGAAAAGTTGTTACAGACCTCTCCTACAAACCATGAAAAGTGAGATTGTTATTGATTAATGAACCAAATTATTTGTAGCTGACAATTGGTTCTACCTCTTGACCCCCAGTGATGGTGTTCTGAATGAAAGGACCATTATGTCTTTTGTCTTTGATACATTGAGTTGAGCTTGTTTTTGCACCAGTTTAAAAATAATCAACCACAGGGCCATGAATGATTAATCGTCATTGGAAATTGTCAATCTTCATTATAAATCGGTTATGAAACTGGCCCTCTGACAGTCATACTGTATATTGTTGCTGTCCGGCAGGAACCAGATAACTCCATTGTCTGTGTGTTGGTAAAAAAAAACTCCTAACTCCATTTTTGTTTTCTTCAGTTTTGTTTTTTTCATTTCTTGAAAAATGCAAATTTTGGAGTTAGCTGGTTCCTGCCGGACAGCAGAGATATAACATATATGAGTAATTACAGAACACAGCCCTAGGGTGCAGCAGTAGATCAACAGAGCTCACATGACATGCTCTCATTCAGCCTCACCTACTATAGTCATCTATTGGAAAGGATCCAATCAACACAACTAGGGTCAACACCAAAGTAGTTTACAGAGTTCATCCACAAACAGGCGAGGTTGAATAGTGTTGAAAGATGAGGGAAAATCAACAAACATCTTCGCATGACTTTGAATAAAAGATCACGCAAGGTGACAGCATGCGTCCTGTACACCCTGCCACTCCTATATGCAAACAGAACATGAACAAATAAGGATCTTTTGAAACAATACATTCAGGGAGCTTATTTATCAACTGTCAGAGAAGGACTGCTGATCTACAACATTATCATAACTTTTAATGACATGTAAAACAGGTCACAGGTCAGCGCAACACTAGGCGGACATTGGTCCAGATCTGGGCTTTTATCCCAAGACTGGGATAAAAGCCCTGACAGACCTTTTATCCCAGTCATTCATTTTTGATCATCTGTTCTGCTGGTTACAGACAGTGTAGTGTAAATCTGGCATGCCATATACTTAGGAAGTCCATATATTAGAAAGGTCATGGAATTGCATATACAGTATAGTGTGTGTGTGTGTGTGTGTGTGTGTGTGTGTGTGTGTGTGTGTGTGTGTGTGTGTGTGTGTGTGTGTGTGTGTGTGTGTGTGTGTGTGTGTGTGTGTGTGTGTGTGTGTGTGTGTGTGTGTGTATATACATAGCTTTTTGTATTCATTAAAAACTTACATTAATGAACTGAAATTGATTAATTAATCCCCTCCTGGGGGGCCCCCTTGCAGTGGAAGTCCCATGTATGGGTTCACATAACCCAGCAAACATATGCAAATTGCGCCACTGACAGGTGGAGGATGAGAGCCAACATTTGCCTCATTCGGATCAGAAAATGCTTGTTCCATTTTGTCTTTGATCCTCTGTTAAATGATCTCCATCATTTTATATCCAGCCACATTGTTGACAATGCTGCACAGTCACACTATGTTGACAATGAAAAATGATTGATGATGATCAAACAGTATTGCATAAGTGAATGTAAACAGTAGTTACCATAACCAGGGCTATATAAGAGCATGGGTTGAAGCAGGACGTACTTCGGTTGATCATCTTCGATCTGACAACATGACCAACCTCCGACTCCTGTGTGTCCTCATCGGTAAGTATAGACTCTTCAAAGATTATTTACAATAACATAGCCTCACAGCCTCATAGCATAATTGCCTAAGGATTTCAGGAAAGAAGAAATTAAAAATGTACTTAGGCAAAACATTTTTTTTTTACTTAACCATAAGGCAAAAAAAAACTCATTTTGCTTAACCCGTTAAGACCTGGAACTGTGTCATTTTTAGATTTGAGCTAAAAAGCATTATTTTACACTTTGGGCTATTCAAAAATAGCAGATATACAAGCTCATAGCGTGGCACCGAGTGCCGCGCTACGAGCTTGTAGATCTGCTATTTTTGAAAAATCGTGAAAATGTGTGCAAATCTTTGAATATATATATATATTTTTTTAAAGCGAACATTTTTAACTCAAATCTTTGCTTCTGGGGGGTCCCTGTAACAAAATATTTTTGATGGATCAGCTTCAGGTCTCAATGGGTTAAGTCATGTTTATCTGCCATTTATTTATATTCCCCTGTATTCCTTGGATCCTCACTCTTCTTATATATTCCCTGGCCATTAGTGCCAGATTACATTTTCCGCCATTTTGTGTTTTCTTCAAAACACACACGTTTTGATACTGCTCCTAAAGATTTTTTTCAAATCGCACACAAATCGGTAAACATTATATCTGGGGTCATGTGATCAAGATGTACACGTTAGATATTTCAGACGTTCCAAGATTTGTGGGCCCTGGACAGGCAACCCGGCCTGGCAGACTTTTCTGTCTACTTACAGGAGGGAACAAGTGACATCATCTTGGTCTGCCTATTGATTGATTTAAAACTAATCTTCATTTTGTGTTTGTGACTGTTGTTATTTATTTTTTATTTACATCTTTTTAATATTTGACACATCACTGTGTTGTGTATGTTTCAGTGTTGGCTGCTGTGTGCTGGGAGGCTAACTGTAAGTACACATGTGTTTCAACCAGTGTTAATTTTTACAGCAAATTTTGATTTAGTTTAGTCATAGTCTTTTGAATAAAAACACGTTTTAGTCATATTTTAGTCATCTGACATGTTTTAGTCTTAGTCTGGTTTTAGTCGACTAAATCTACCGTTTCACTTTTTTTTCTTGATGGCGTCAAGGCCTGATTTTACACTTGGTTGCATGCTGAAAATAGCTGATCTGCAAGCTCACAACGTGTTGCGCTGCGACGTGTTGTGAGCTTGTAGATCTGCTATTTGAGTTGAGTGCAACACCCGAGCAAAACCAAACATGAAATGGCTTGTCTTTTACTTCTACTAGAACAATTTTCCGCTATAGTGCCTCCCAAACATTTGAGTCTAGTTTTTATTTGTTGACGAAATTGTTAATATATCTAGTTGTCAATATATCTAGTCAATATATCTAGTCTTTTAGTCATCATAGCTTAGTTTTTATTTCGTTTTCGTCAGTGAAAAAACATTGTCGACAAAATTAACGCTGGTTTCAACTGGACATGATGCTCTTCAATTTAATTCAACCTTAAGTAGAAACCATAAAATTCCATAAAATCACTTTGAAAGAGTCATTTTAATGAAAAGATGTGCATGGATTTCGGACATTTTCCATCATGTAAAGGAAGACGTTATAGAATTAATATAAACGTGTGTGTGTGTGTGTGTGTGTGTGTGTGTGTGTGTGTGTGTGTGTGTGTGTGTGGGTGTGGGTGTGTGTGCTGTCAAAACTATTGCCAGCTAGCAGCACCTTTTCAAAGTGTGGTGAATACAGGGATAGACTCGACTGCGGTAAGATGAAACTCTACAATGCGCTAGCTTGAAGATAATTGACTATAAGGCCCATGTTTACTGATATTTTTCCAACCTCCATAAGACAATACAATAAATAAATAAAACGAATAAATCCTGTCCACATGAGAGATGGGGAGTGACACGCAGCAAGGCCCTCGGGGTGGGGACTCAAACCCGCAACACGCTGTAAGGCTACTTTAGAGCCTAAGTGACAGGCCAAAATGTTTTATACCACGATCAGAACAGTATTAACCAAACATAAACGACCCGTTATATATCTGCCATTATCACACGGCTTGGTTGAATGCTTGATTCTGATTAGTCAATTGCTGATTTCAGCTGTGTGTTATTTCTGGATAATGACCGATGAGCTCAATAACAGACCGCTGTCTAATCAAAGGCTCGGAGCACCTGCTGCGCTGCTTGATTTTATGCTGTATCCAACATGACAGCCATGTAAACAAACACACCATGTCATTTACAGCTAAACATTGCTCCCAAGAATGTTTTTGAAAACACTTGTAGCGAGAAATAGACAATGCATTAACCAAAAATGTATTCTATTTTATCAACACTTCCTTGTTTTCTGAGGCGTGTCCGCCCAGCGCAACACTTATGGAATACTTTCATTGCCGTAAGCAAGGAAATACTTTGTTTTGTTGTTACTTTTGGGTCAATTTATTAATCTATTTATTAAGTAGGTGTGTAATAAGTGGGATAATTGATGGGTAGCCGGTCATTATTAATAAATAAGTCCCGACGGGGTGATTATGTGTATATGACAGTATGTAATGTGAAATGTTTGATGGAAGAATGTATTAGCTGGTTCTTATTCTTTGCAGGACCTGGAAAAGGCTTCGTGTTACAGGGTAAGGTGAAGAGGGGATACAGGACAAAGTCTCGCTGGTTCTGGTGGTTTGCCAAATGGAATGTTCCCACATGGGGGGTAGGGGCGTGTGCCCGTAAACTGCAAGAAGCAATTAAACGCAAGTAAGAATGCACACACATACACACACGCTGTCACGCATGCAAGTGGCGCACGCACGCACGCACGCACGCACGCACGCATGCATGCACGCACACAATCACACACACACACACACACACACACACACACACACACACACACACACACACACACACACACACACACACACACACACACACACACACACATTTCGGCCATTTGAAAATAGCAGATCAACAAGCTCACAATGGCTCGTGATGTGATGCATTGTGAGCTTGTTGATCTGCTATTTTCTAAATAGTTTTTATACATTTTTTACATTTGAAAACTTGTGACATTCTGCATAATGAGTACTTTCTACTTTTGGTACTTTAAGTACATTTTGTTACCAATACTTTTGTAATTTTGCTCAAGTAGATGTTTAATTCCTGACTTGTACTTATAACAGAGTATTTCTACATTGCAGTATTGATACTTTTACTTAAGTAAAAAATGTGAATACTTTTTCCACCACGGGTGTACAAGCTTCCCTCTTCTTTCTCTCAGGTGTCTAAAACGTCAGTTATGTGACCTCGATGCGACCACGCTGCTGGACTCTAATTCGGGATGCAAACACAATGGACACTACTGCATAAAGTTCTATTGGAGATGCAGTAAGCCATGTACGTGCACGCCATGCATTCATGCATCTTTCAATTGTGTGTTTGCATGAGAAAGAGAAAGAGAGAGAGAGAGAGATAGAGAGAGAGAGAGTATCATTTTGTCATTATAGATCATTATAGTTTTTCATCATTCGTTTTTGTTTAGTTTTTCATCACGACTTTTTGTGTAGATTTTCAGTTTAGTGCTAGTTCATTTATTTTCTTATTCTGTGAAAAGGAGTATTTTCATGGCATGGCGAGAGTATGTTTTGCCGTCCGTCCATCCGTCTGTGTGTGTGTGTGTGTGTGTGTCTCCGTGTGTCCGTCCGTATGTGACCAGCTAATCTCCGGCACCGTTGGCTTGATTGCAGCGAAACTGCGCACACACACACTCCCTGGATGCCAATTTTCACATGGGCCTTTTATAGTGCCACCAGGAGGCCAATTTGTGCAAAAAAAAATTTGACGGTAGTCCTACAGATTTTGTCCAAAAATCATGCACATCGGTACACAGTATCCCTAGTCATTAAACGAAAAGAGTCTTTAAGATTTTTCATATTCCATCCTGATTGGCTACAAATGGCTTCCAAAGTTTGCAGGAGTGCTCCGTTTGAACAAAATGCCTCAAATCATGAACATAGAGCATGCAATTTCCGTGAAATTTTGCACACATATTTCCACTATGCCGAGGAAGAAATGCCACTTCCAAATCAGCCTCATGGTGGCGCTATAACAGGCCGATTCGTGTTTTCACCATACAGTAACTGCACCCATCTGTGTAAAACTTTGTACGCTCACTCTCTAGAGGTCAAGGAAAGACCTTTGCCCCGCATTTTTCACATCTGCCTTTTAGTGCCACCAGGAGGCTGACTTATGTAAAACATTTCTTTTTATATTACTCCTTCCGATTTTATCCAAATTTCACGCAAATCGGTAGACATGATCTCAATAGTCATGTGATCAAGACGATCAAGTGTTTGATTTTTCATATTCCATCCTGATTGGCTAAGATTGACATCTAAAGTTTGCAGTAGTGGCTTGTTTTGAACAAAATTCCGCAAATCATGAACGCACAGTCCGATTGCGGTCAAACTTGTGCATGGACATTCACACTATGTTGAGGAACAAATGCCACCCTTTTAAAGGGATTCTAGGCAACATTAAGCTTACATTTAAAACATATTTATATATATTTTGCATTTTTTCCCCTCTATCAGCCACTATATAATGATGCTGGGGTGTTTTCCTGCATTGAAACAGTCCTCTTTCTGAAATCCGTATTTTCCCTATTGTTTATGTTTGTCCGGGACGTAAATTAACGCACGCATGTGCGCGTCCGTGCGTGTCCGTGTCCTTATGAACGTTTTACTTTCGGTTTTAAAACGCTCTCAAACTTCGTTTTTGAGGCACAGAATTTACTTTTAAGATAGCGTGTGGATAGAATTTAGTTGTTTAACTTCATATATGTGGTCAATTTATCATGAAAGAGCCTATTTGAAAATAAAAATTCAGAGAACCAGCAGGGCGGCAGTTCCGCATATTGTATCCCAATAAAGCAACCTATTTTGGGCATGGTCCATTTAGAACTCCCCCCTGCGTCACCCCCTGGTGGTCGGGGAAACGAACTGCTGGAGGGGCGGTGTTTTTTTTCTTTATTTATTTCAGAACCTGCCTACAATGCCTTTAAGATTGGTCTGTTATAGCACCACCAGCAGGTCTAATTTAGCAAAACATTTTTTTTTAACTAAATGCCTAAAATCATGAATGCAGTGTCCGATTGTCGTGCAAGGTCTAAGAAGAACTGCCACCCTTTTCACATTGGCCTATTACAGCGCCACCAGGAGGCCACAATAACCTACCTGACCTGGCGGAGACCTGTGCTCCGAGGAGCACTTTTTCTAGTTTTTGTATGTTTAATGTTCAGAATCAGAATCAGGTTTATTGTCACATCACAGGTTTACAAGGTAAAAAAGTGGGTGAAATTCGCTTTCGTACATCGCTCCCATCGCAACGGGCAAGTGGGAAGGGAGATCAAACAAGAGAACAACAAAAAGGCCAAGCAAGTTATCTACATATTTACACTAGTACCTGAGATTAAAAAAGAAATATGACGAAGGTGCCTGAATATTGCAACAATGTATACTGTGCATGATATACTCATGTACGTTAAGGTGCTTAGAGAGGGGGGGAAAAGCACATGTTGGTTTTAGTTTAGTTTTTATTAGATTTAGTGTTAATTATTTATTTATTTTTTGTAATCTGGGGTAGTTAGGGAAGAGATTGTACAGGCTGAAAAAGTAACACTAATGAGCGATCTACAAGGTCACAACGTGCCGCAATGCAATGTGATGTAAGATTGTACATCTGCCATTTTTTGCTATCTTTGAAGATTTTTGATTTTTTTTTTGACAACAGGGCTTAAAATGGTAAAATGCTAATAATCCTGTCAAATGTATGTCTTACATTTTAGGGGGAGTTAGGCCTAGCGGGTGATCTGCCTATTGACGGTAAGTGAACATTTATTTTACTTTTAAAAACATAATATATATCAACATTTGATGCTTTATTTAGATGCTTTGTTTCTAATAGACATTACAATATGCTCTCTTGAATAATATCAACTGTTGAATCCTTGACATAAAGTGGTGAAGTGAGTAAATGATTTGCTATTTGTGTGTGTGTGTGTGTGTGTGTGTGTGTGTGTGTGTGTGTGTGTGTGTGTGTGTGTGTGTGTGTGTGTGTGTGTGTGTGTGTGTGTGTGCGTGCGTGCGTGCGTGCGTGCGTGCGTGCGTGCGTGCGTGCGTGCGTGCGTGCGTGCGTGCGTGCGTGCTTCTTCCACAGCTCCTTGATGAAGACACTGGGAGGATCAGCCTCCAATCCTCCTGTCATCATAGTGATTAATAATGCAACACCATTTTGTCTGTAATATTAATCTGTGAGCCTCAAATAAAAGTCATCTCATGCAACCTAGGTGCCTCGGGAACCCATGTGTGTTTTTTATTTTATGCAACCTGTAGCCAGTGGTGTAAATTTACTCAAGTACTGCACTTGAGTCAAATTTTGAGGTTTACTTTACTGGAGTATTTCCAATTTTCAGTGCTTTTACAAATATTGTACTTTTTACTCGACTATAATTATTTGAAAACTTTAGATACAAGTTACTTTGTACATTTGTATTATTATTACAAAACATACAGTAAGGGACAGGTCGATTTTTAAAGAAGGGTACCCCTGGAGAAAATATATGTACCTTGATCTAAAATGCCATGACCCTCCCTTTGACTAAAAAAACAAATCATGGCCCTCCCCAAGTGATAAAAAAAAAAAGATTAACCCTCCCCGCCTAGGAGTGTCACGACATGACCCACGATACAGCCTATCGTGGTATTAAAATGTGACGATAGGTATTGTCATGATGTCATACTGTATCGTAATATTATTTTAATTATTTATTTAATACAAAAAAACACTTATGTTTTTTTGCCGGTGAAAGTTATAGGATTTATTACTGTATGGTGTATGATATGAAATGTAAAGCTTATCATAATCACAGTAATTATTAATCATGTCTTCCATCATATTCAAGATATTTGGGAGAGAAATGAAACAGACTCCAGTCACTTTCAGTTTAAAGCACTGCAGAGGAGAGGTAATAAGGATAAGGATAATTCAACATCATGTATCGTATCGTGAAATCTTGACACCCCTAACCCTCCCCGTAAAATACAACATGACATTTAAAACTGATAATATGTCAGATGTTTTGCTTTCCACATTTTGCAAACAACACTAAGTTGTTTTATTTTAACAGCAAACTCTCTCTTACACTTTACTTAGGCAGAAAAGTTGTTACAGACCTCTCCTACAAACCATGAAAAGTGAGATTGTTATTGATTAATGAACCAAATTATTTGTAGCTGACAATTGGTTCTACCTCTTGACCCTCAGTGATGGTGTTCTGAATGAAAGGACCATTATGTCTTTTGTCTTTGATACATTGAGTTGAGCTTGTTTTTGCACCAGTTTAAAAATAATCAACCACAGGGCCATGAATGATTCATCGTCATTGGAAATTGTCAATCTTCATTATAAATCGGTTATGAAACTGGCCCTGTGACAGTCATACTGTATATTGTTGCTGTCCGGCAGGAACCAGCTAACTCCATTGTCTGTGTGTTGGTAAAAAAAAACCTTCTTACTCCATTTTTTATTTATTTTTTCAGTTTTTGTTTTTTTTTTCATTTCCTGAAAAATGAACATTTTGGAGTTAGCTGGTTCCTGCCGGACAGCAGAGATATAGAATTAATGAGTAATTACAGAACACAGCCCTAGGGTGCAGCAGTAGATCAACAGAGCTCACATGACATGCTCTCATTCAGCCTCACCTATTAGTCATCTATTGGAAAGGATCCAATCAACACAACTAGGGTCAACACCAAAGTAGTTTACAGAGTTCATCCACAAACAGGCGAGGTTGAATAGTGTTGAAAGATGAGGGAAAATCAACAAACATCTTGGCATGACTTTGAATAAAAGATCACGCAAGGTGACAGCATGCGTCCTGTACACCCTGCCACTCCTATATGCAAACAGAACATGAACAAATAAGGATCTTTTGAAACAATACATTCAGGGAGCTTGTTTATCAACTGTCAGAGAAGGACTGCTGATCTACAACATTATCATAACTTTTAATGACATGTAAAACAGGTCACAGGTCAGCGCAACACTATGCGGACATTGGTCCAGATCTGGGCTTTTATCCCAAGACTGGGATAAAAGCCCTGACAGACCTTTTATCCCAGTCATTCATTTTTGATCATCTGTTCTGCTGGTTACAGACAGTGTAGTGTAAATCTGGCATGCCATATACTTAGGAAGTCCATATATTAGAAAGGTCATGGAATTGCATACAGTATAGTGTGTGTGTGTGTGTGTGTGTGTGTGTGTGTGTGTGTGTGTGTGTGTGTGTGTGTGTGTGTGTGTGTGTGTGTGTGTGTGTGTGTGTGTGTGTGTGTGTGTGTGTGTGTGTGTGTGTGTGTGTGTCACTGTGTGTGTGTGAAGACACTGGGAGGATCAGCCTCCAATCCTCCTGTCATCATAGTCATTAATAATGCAGCACCATGTTGTCTGTACTATTAATCTGTGAGCCTCAATTAAAAGTCATCTCATGCAACCTGCAGCTTCGGGAACCCATGTGTGTTTTTTGTTTTATGCAACCTGTAGCCAGTGGTGTAGAGTAACTACCGGTAAGCACATTTACTCTCAAGTACTGCACGTCAAATCGCATTGTGAGCTTGTAGATCTGCTATTTTCAAAACCTAAATTAAAAGTACTAAATGTCCCAATTCAAGTTTTCAAAATGTATCGAAATACATTTTGAAAACTTGAATTGGGACATTTAGTACTTTTAATTTAGGTACTTTAAGTATATTTTGATGCCAATACTTTTGTACTTTTACTCAAGATTGTTTTAAATTCCGGACTTGTAACAGAGTATTTCTACATTGCAGTATTGATACTTTTACTTGAGTAAAACATTTTAGTACTTAGAGAGAGAGAGAGAGAGAGAGAGAGAGAGAGAGAGAGAGAGAGAGAGAGAGAGAGAGAGAGAGAGAGAGAGAGAGAGAGAGAGCGAGTTGCTTTTCTATTATTCATTCACAACACACATGGATGTTAATATTTCAACACCTGCATAATAAGAATATAGACTCATATAGGCTCAAAGACAACCCCAAGATGTTCAAACAGATCAAGTCTTTCTTTGAATGCATCTCACTTCACTCCAAGCTCGTTTCAATTATTCTTTTGGATGTTACCATTCAAAAGCTGCAAGTTAACCCATTAAGACCTGGAACACATCAGTGTCATTTTTTGATTTGAGCTAAAAAGCATTATTTTACACTTTGGCTATTTTTGAATATATATTGTTTTAAAGCAAACATTTTTTAACTCAAATCTTTGCTTCTGGGGGCTCCCTGGAACAAAATATTTTGAGATGGGGGTCGGCGGCCAAATACAATTTTGGGGGTCCTTGATATGAAAAGGTTTTAAAGGTGACCTCAACATCTTGTTAGGATTGGGCATGTCAGTGGTTCTCAAATTTTAATTGCAACGACCCCCGTAACTCTCAGAGTTACAGACCAGACGTGTCTGATCAGATTCATTTCAAATATCTGAATATTGAATCGAGCAACTTAAAAACTGTCTGGGGTGCTCACAAAGGCCTGAGTAGACGATAAAATGACCCAAATTTGTTTACAAAGTGAAATATCCCTTTAAAGGGACATTTCGCCGATTTTGCAACCAGATCTTATTTTAATGAAGTTTAGGACTCAAGAAACAAGATCCTGTTTTTTTTTTGTGTATAATCTGCGTTTTTAGATATCTAGTAATCTTCGAATATCTTGTGACGTTATTTACGTCACGACGGCATGGTCTCATTCCTTTCCGCACTACATGTTGTCTCGACGTGTCTCAGTCAGACCAGCTCCAAAGACAGCCCCAAGGGGTGTCCCCAAGATTTGGTCCAACCTTGAACCGTCTTGGACTCCACCCCATAGAGTTGAGGCAGCGGCGGCTGCTGCTCATGCAGCCAGCGGGCAGCCTTGAATGTTGACATGAAATAATAATCCTGTTTAGTGTTTCATAAGCGCAAGCGTGAAAGAATCCAAATACAGCGTGGAGCGACGGTAAATAAACACTGTTGAAAGGCTAGGATCAAAATACCAATGATTCGACAGTTATGTCGCTACTCGCTACTATGCTACACGGAAGTAGAACGGCATAAAGATACCAAGGATTTGAACGAATCCTTGGACATGAAGGATGAGATGGACGCTTCTGACTTCCAGTGTTGCCAGATATTGTGAAAGAAATAAGAAACCAGGTGTATGAAAACAAGCCCAAAAGAAGATAACTAGGCCAAGAGCACTTTAAACCTAGACATGGGATATTATATATTTGAAAATTGCCGATCTACAAGCTCACAACGTGTCGCGATGTTACCCATCGTGAGCTTGTAGATCTGCTATTTTTTTTAAAAATCTTGACGGGAAAAGGTGCAAAATGTGGAATATGTTTTAATTGTTTTAACAACACATATTTGGTAGGGGCTCCCTGGCACAAATTATAATTTCAGATGGGGGTCCGTGGAAAAATACATGAACATGTTTGAGAACCACTGGTTTAAACAACAATCAAAACATTTGGATACAAGCCCAAATATCAACTACATTTTTAGAAAGAAGCCGCTTATAATAAGTAGACATGGCAACACTGTCGAACACTGGTACACATGTTGTGTGTTGTTGTTGAAGATCACACCCACATGCAGCCTCCACTCCCCATAAGGAGGGGCAGTGCACCAAAGCATTATGGTCATCGTAGTATTGCAGCAGTCCAGTCAAACCCTAGTCACACAGATTTCATTCTTTTTCTGGCCATATGGTGCACATTTTAAATTGTTCTACTGTAATCTACTACACATACTAGTAACATTGAGTGATTGCAGTTTCTTCCAGGGGTGAAATGCTCCTTTAATTCCTTTTTGTAAATATACATATTTTGTTCCTGAAATGTGCCCTTCCACATAACAAGACTGTGTGCAGGCATTAACACACTGAAAAGGTAGTGAGGCATGTGATTATTACCAGTTGTAAATGGTGTGTACCAGTGTTGGGCAAGTGCAGTGAGCTATAACCTACCAGTTATTGAACATTAAACTAAGCTTCACTCACACCCTCAACCCTCAACATTGAAACCAACTGCATTCAACAACCACTCTCAGTCAAATTGTTTATCAAGTAATAACCTGTGCGCTCTGGTCTCACAGTTCCAATTAATGTTTAACAAAAAAAAAACTGCTTCATATAATAAAAAAAAAAGCGAGAGACAGACAAGAGAGAGAGTGAGCGAGTCCAAAACCTCTAATGACCAAATGTGCATCCTGTCAAAAAAAGCCACTTTGGGATACTTTGCCTCCCGTTGGAAAAATGAGGGAACTGTAATAAAAGTATGTCACTATGCCGCCCTCACAAGAGGGAGGCATCCTACAGTACAAACCCATAAACAATACTGGACAATGCAACAGTAGTTTTAGCTCTTCTTACATCGCATTTCTTGTATGTGTTTTTTATCCTTTCTCATGTTTTTTTTATTATTTTTATTTTGCCCTTTATTATCGCATTTACTCAGTTCTTTTTTATTTTAGTATTTGTACTGACTACTGAGCATACAGTGTTTTGGTTCACCACTATAAATAGTGGTTTGGATTGGATTTCTTTCTCTCCAAACATGATACCTTATCCACCCTCTCTTTTTCTCTTGTGAATAAAAGGTCAGGAAGTGGAAATAAAGTGATGAGAAAGGTGCAGCATTTGAATTGGAGATTAGTCTGACCAAATAATGTAAACAGAGCAGAACTTGTGCGTGCCCGCACGCACGCACGCACGCACGCACGCACGCACGCACGCACGCACGCACGCACGCACGCACGCACGCACGCACGCACACACACACACACACACACACACACACACACACACACACACACACACACACACACACACACACACACACACACACACACACACAACAATGCATTCTCTCTCTTGTAGTTTTGATCTCTCTCCTAAAGCAGACCCCCATCTCAACATCCCCCCCTGCATCCCAGATGAAAAGCTCTTTCTATTCCATAAGACATCAGGAACCATCCAATTCAAAAGGCATTGTTATGCACAATTGCACAAGCAAATAGTTGCTGGTGCAAGACGGAGTGTAAAAGGAAAGACAACATGTGCTTCGAATAATATTCATTGCTTGTGCAAAACAAACTATTGAGGAAGACCATTTGCACGGGTAATACCGTAAATATAGAGCATACAGATGCCTGTGCAGACGTTTTCCTTTTCTTTTGATCAGAAACCATCCAGGCATGATGAAATGAAGGACTTCCTAGAAGTGCTGATGAAACAAAGATGAGTCAACTTTGAAACAAACAAACAAACAACAATAACTCATGCTGGTTTCTAAACTTTGTCACACTACCCTTTTGCTTGCAAGGATTTTCAACAAAAAAAGGGACTATGTCATTTTTGTCAAACGATACTTGTCAAAAGGGACGTGCCACAAAGATGATGAAATCAATTAGTGTGAAATACTCGCACAAACTGTTATCTGATAGACCAGTGGTTCTCAGCCCCAAATGGATAAAAACTTTGGAGGCCCTTGACATCATAGATATAGAAACCTAGATACCTCATTGGCCTCTGCAGTTCATTGGACCGACCTGTATCGCGGCCCGCCATTTTGAGGCAAGCTTCCTGACTACTGGCCAATCACAGCGGGTCTTTTCCGGGACTTGTCAGAATCTAGTTGCATACAAATATACAATTATCTTTGTATACAACCAAATTCTGCCAAGTCCCGGAAAAGACGCGCTGTGATTGGGCAGTAGGCCAGTCTATACTTGACATGACAACAACATATGAGAACCACTGCTATAGACAGCATTCCTTCACATGGGTAGTGCCATCGTCTGACCTCAGACCAGTTAGAAGTTCACAGAGGTCGTATGTGACATCCCTCCAGATAAGATTCTCTCTGGCCTTAGATCAGTCAGAACATCCCAAAGGTCATATGTGACATATTTCCTGACAGATCTCTGTGGTTCTTTCTTCGGCTGACCTTTTTCTCTCCAACTAATTGACAGGAGAGCCCGGCTGACGTGACAGGAGACAGACCACTGTCATTAAAAAACACACAGTGTCCTTTCCAGGGGGGTCTTGAGAGGAATGTTAATGCTAAACAGCCAGCGCACTGACCTACTTGACAAGGACATTTCAATACCTGACACAGTGAGAAGGTGACTACATTTAGACACAGCAATAGAGGTCATATGCTACAAGCTTTGTCTCTTAGTTTTCAACATTTATTTTTATCAGCCCTTATGTGAAAGGACAAATATGTTGACACATGTAAACGTATAGCTTTGCCAACATGCACAAAAGCAGTGGTGGAAAAAGTACTCACATTTCTTACTTAAGTAAAAGTATCAATACTGCATTGTAGAAATACTCTGTTACAAGAAAAAGTCTGGAATTTTAAATTTACTTGAGTAAAAGTACAAAAGTGTTGGTATCAAAATGTACTTACAGTACCAAAAGTAAAAGTACTAAAATGTTCGAAAATAGCTACAAGCTCACAATGCGTCGCAACGCGACGCATTGTGAGCTTGTACTGAAGTGGTTAATGCATGTTTTATAACGTAATAATTTATATCTGAAAAGTAACTAGTAACTCAAGTTTTCAAATAATTGTAGTGGAGTAAAAGTACAATATTTGCCTCTGAGATGTAGTGGAGTAGAAGTATTGAAAATAGGAAATACTCCAGTAAAGTAAAAGTACTTGATTACTTTAATTACTTACACCACTGCACAAAAGACACTACTGCTGCAAAGTCATGGCCTAATCAATTATCTAATAGAGGAGGCTACCAATTACTCTTAATGTAATAATCAATATGATCGCCCAGTGATACTGTATGTACGTGATATAATTCAGTCACAATGTGCAGCATATTTACATGAATAAATAAATGCAATTTACCTGGTATCATTGTTGGCCAAATGCAATAAAACATTGGGAGGAATTATGAATAGGAATATTCACTGTGAACTATCCTTTACAATACCTGATAGCCCCGAACAACACAAGCGATACTGTTGTGACATCTCATCTTACTGTATGCACTGTTAAAAGTCTTGTGCTAATATAGAAACTTTTTTCTTCTGGAGTTGCTCAAAATAATCCCATAAACTCAGGCCAGGAAGACAATCTCAAAAGCTGTACTTGACAGCACATTGCCGGGAATAGTCTCACATCTTCAGACCATCAGAGATCTCTGTCTACTGATACATCTGGGGAAATCTAAAATGTATTGAATAGATGGCAGAGAAAACCAGCACTCCCAAACCCACGTCCACTGCTTCGAAAAACCAATCCTGATACCGTCCCATAAGAATGAAAGCCCTGAAAGTATTTACATTGAATCTGTGATGCTGTTATTTATTCATCTTATTTTCCCAGATCTTTTCCACACCCTTTCATTGAATTTGGATGTCCCCAGACATATCAGTAAGCTAAGCAGAGATCTCTGATTGTCTGGATACATGCGACTAGACTTGGAATTACTTGATAGTAAAGATAAGCAGTGAGTACAGCAGTGTTAGAGGCAACGGGCCAGCCTGACATATTTACAACTAGAAAAAGTGCTCCTCGGAGCACAGGTCTCCGCCAGGTCAGGTAGGTTATTGTGGCCTCCTGGTGGCGCTATAATAGGCCAATGTGAAAAGGGTGGCATTTCTTCTTAGGCCTTTCAATGGATGCACTGCACTCATGATTTGAGGCATTTTGTTCCAAAAATGTGTTTTGCTAAATTAGACCTGCTGGTGGCGCTATAAAGGCCAATGTGAATGTGAAAAGGGGGGCATTTCTTCCTCGGCCTAGTGGGAATCTGCATGCAAACTTTCACGGAAATTGCACACTGCATTCATGTTTTGAGGCATTTTGTTTAAAACTGACCAATCCTGCAAACTTTGGAAGCCACTGTAAGCCAAATAGGATGGAATATGAAATATCGGACAGATCCATCAGAATCACATGACTATGGAGATGCAGTGTACCAATTTGCGTGTTTTTTGGACATAATCTGAAGGAATAATCTCCAAAAATGTATTTTACATAAATCGGCCTCCTGGTGGCGCTGTGAAAAGCAGATGTGAAAAATGCAGTCCAATGTTTTTCCTTGGCCTCTAGGGAGTGTGCGTGCAAAGTTTCACGCAGATCGGTGCAGTTATAGTTAAAAATGCAAATCGGCCAGTTATAGCGCCACCATGAGGCTGATTTGAAAATGTTCAAGTGGCATTTCTTCCTCGGCCTAGTGGGAATGTGCGTGTGCAATTTTATGGAAATGGCAAGCTGCGTTCATGATTGGAGGCAGTTTGTTCAAAACGGACCAATCCTGCAAACTTTGGAAGCCAACCTTAGCCAATGAGGATGCAATATGGGAAATCAGACAGATCCGGGTTGATCACATGACTATAGAGATACTGTGTACCGATTTGCATGACGTTTGGTTAAAAGCTGTAGGTGTAATGAGAAAAAATGGGTTTTGCACAAATCGGCCTCCTGGTGGCGCTATAACAGGCCCATGTGAAAAATGTGGGGCAGAGGTTCTGAATTGGCATCCAGGGAGTGGGTGTGCACAGTTTCGCAGCGACCGGGCCAACGGTGCCGGAGATTAGCTGTGAACACACAGACAGGACACACACACACACGGACGGACGGACGGAGGGTAAAACATACTCTCTCGCCATGCCTTTCGGCCTGGCGGAGACAATGAGGCCGATACGGAAGAGAGACAGTTCATATGAATGGCCTGTAGGTGGCCTGCAGGTGTCAGAAAGAATATTCTCTCATTGTAAGCGGATGGGTTTTTGACGAACTTTAGACTAGATTTTCTAACCTTAATAAAAATTGGCATAAATAGGCTACTATAAGCTTCTAGTCGCTAGTTTAAAGTCTGCTTTCAATCATCATGATATGCATTTTGCTAAATGATGGTCCCATTTATTCTAAAATTGACGATAAAGTAGGCTATGCTCCAGGAGAGGCGGGATGATTTGATTGATAACCTACACAACCAATAGCATTCATTCCCTGCCCCCCGCTCTTGATTGACAAGCTACCCAACCAATAGCATTCGTTGGGGATTGTTTTCCGGTTCCCTGGTCACATGTCTGGTCTCAAGCAATAGCGTTTGAGTTCCGCCGTGCCCAATGGTATATATTAAAGATGGCGGATTGTACGTTCCTGAACAATCGGCTTCATTTACAGTGGTCACCTGTTCATTCATGCACGATCTTCAAACGGCCACCTATTGGACATCAGAGGTTTTCAAAGGTTTCTTTAGGTGCCTTTCAAAGTTGACGCCCACAGATTCTTGGCACCTCCCATTGAAATGATTAGAAAGTGTAGTGTGGCCGTCCAGCCACGAGATGGCGCTTGGTATCAAAATTTATTTTAAAAAAGTAAGTAAGGCATGTGTTCAAAATGTTACTTGAGTAAAAGTACAAAGTATTGGCATCAAAATATACTTAAAGTACCAAAAGTAAAAGTACTGAAATGTTTGAAAGTAGCCGATCTACGAGCTTGTAGATCGTCTATTTTCTAATGGCCGTGGTATAATATAGGGCTAAAGTGGTTAATGTATATGTTTTATAATCAGTGTTGGGCTATATTACTTAGGAGAGTAATATGTTACCTACTTGTATTACTTATTACTCCTTTGAAAAGTAATAATATTATATAACGTATTACTTGGAATCAAGAGTAATATATTACATATTACTTTATATTACTTTCCCCGTGCCCCCCCCCCTCAAAAAAAAAGACGTGTACAGTTTTTAGCCTTTTAGAACTGAATCCAATTTAATGGAACAATAGAAAACAGTTTTTATCTTTTTAAGTATTTTGCTGCTACAGATTCCATATTTGGAATTGGAACAATAATTATCCTTACAGGAACAACATAAATCTGAACTGCACACACTGGCTGCAGCCTCTCAGAAACTGAAACAATAAAGTAAACTTTTTGAACATTTCTTAACCTTTTCACTTACAACAGTCAATATTAATTAGCCAAAGTGCAAGGGGGGGAGATATAGAGCAGTGGTTCTCAAACTTTTTCATGTGAAGGACCTCCAAATTGACACTTATTAGCCCGCGGACCCCCATTTTGAGAGAGAGAGAGAGAGAGAGAGAGAGAGAGAGAGAGAGAGAGAGAGAGAGAGAGAGAGAGAGAGAGAGAGAGAGAGTGTTAAATCAGGGGTCTTCGACAGGAGGTCCGAGACCCCTAGAGGGTCCTCAGAGTTACTGCCGGGGGTCCGGCAGTAATGTGTGGTTCCACGGTGTGGTGGGGACAGAGGTACTGTAGGGGGGAGGGGAACCTGATAGCAGAGTTCCTCAGCTTATTTGGAATACTGTAGTGTAGGCTACACAGTATATCATTAACATAACCGGTTTTGCTATCTGCTACCTACCTCCCCCTACTGTCTGTCTGTCTGTCTGTGCCCACACACTGCACAGTCAGACACACACACACACACACACACACACACACACACACACACACACACACACACACACACACACACACACACACACACACACACACACACACACACACACACACACACACACACACACACGATGTGCAAGTGTTTGAAAACTTTAGTTACTTTGTAGATTTTGATTATTATTACAAAACATACATTAACCATTAACCTTATATAAAGTTGTCTATTTAAAAATAGCAGAACTAAGCTACACGTTGTGAGCTTGTAGATCTGCTATTTTACATTTCGTCACCTTATTAAACTAATGGCCTAAGTCATTTTTTCAAGGTTTTCAGGAAAAATAAAAAACTGATCCAGAACAAAACTATATGATATTTCTTAATCATTTCACCCAAAATGTTTATAACAAATTATGACTATTTAAATAGAAATAACACTGTCTGTCAGTTATGTAACATAAGAGATTTAAATAGGTTTAAATAGGATTAAATCTGACTTAGGCCAAAATAAAAAGCAAAACAAATTACAAAATGGCCTAAATCAGTAAATAATTTGGCTTAAGTCACAAAAACATGTGACTTAGGCCAAACGAAAGGCCTATTTTGTCCTAAGTCACACTAGGGAGTTAGGCCATTATACTAAAAGGGGCGTGAACAGCATGATCCTTTTCAATTAGGAGATAGGCGATTTTACCAGAGGTGGCCAGTGTCATGAGGACCTGACTTAGGCAAAAATATAATTTCCTCAAAAAATGACTTAGGCCATTAGTTTAATAAGGTGACGATTTTGACATAACGTGTGAAAGAGGACTTTCTGCATAACAAGTAGAGAGAAAGAGAGAGAGAGGGAAATAGTCCAGTAAAGAAAAAAAAAAACCTAAAATCTTTACTTATGTACAGTACTTGTGTAATGTAATGTGTTACTTTACACCACAGTAAAATGTTTGAAAATACATTGTTGTGTAAAATGTTTGAAAATATTTTGATGCCAGTACTTTGTAGTTTTACTCAGTAACATTTTTAACACAGGCCTTTTACTTGTAACAGAGTATTTTTATATTGTGGTAACAAAAACTGGACATTCCGCATGGAATTTGCAAGCTCATAGCGTGGGATTTAAACCCGGGCCGCAAAATCACTGGACATCAGCTTTAACCACAAGAGGGACTCTTACTTAAGCATCAGAAAGATACATACAACTTAAAACATCACATCAGAGAAAATTTGATGCATTTAGGGTTGACCTTAAAAGGCAGTTGATACCCAGTTAATACTGAAGACAGAGAGAGAGGGGTGCTTGAGCTAATGTGAGCATTTTTTCCACCACTGAGAACATGATTTCAAAAAAAGCTAAATTCTCCCCCAACCCCCTCTCCCTGCTGACTGTAGCCTACCTAACTGTGTGTGAAGGTGGCCAAACTTGTTTTGTGACAACAATGGCCAAGCTTGAAGCCACTGTCTGTCTATTAGCATATGTTAACCATGATCCTCTCTCACTGAATGAAAGGAAGGGGTCGCGACCAGCGTTGCCATGTTTGCTTATTATAAGCAACCTGTTTTTCTGTAAAGTTGCTTGTAAATATTGGTAGAAGCTTGCTGCTTTTTATTTGAGAACTTGAGGTGCATATAGGTTTAATGTGCTCATGTGGCCTATAATAATCAATCTCTTTTGGGCTTGTTTTCATAGACCTGTTTGCTTATTTCTCTCGTAAACTCTGGCAACACTGGTCGCAACAGCTGTCTCCTATGACTGAGAGAGAGAGAAAAAAAAAGAATGAGAAAAACACTGGCTTATCCTCTGTTCTTTAATTGTTGTTCTTCAGTGGTGGAAGAAGTACTCAGATATTTTACTTAAAGTAAAAGCCACCACATATACCACATAAAAATACATGTAGAATGTCCCGTTTCACAGGTTATCAAAATATATAAAAATCCTTTGAAAATAGCAGATCTATAAGCTCACAACGCATCACATGGCTATTTTTAAATAGCCAACGTTTATATAAGGCTAGTGTCATGAGGACCTGACTTAGGCAAAAATATAATTTCCTCAAAAAATGACTTAGGCCATTAGTTTAATAAGGTGACGATTTTGACATAACGTGTGAAAGAGGACTTTCTGCATAACAAGAGAAAGAGAGAGAGAGAGGGAAATAGTCCAGTAAAGAAAACAAAAAACCTAAAATCTTTACTTATGTACAGTACTTGTGTAATGTAATTTGTTACTTTACACCACTGTAAAATGTTTGAAAATACACTGTTGTGTAAAATGTTTCAAAATAGCATTGTGAAAATTGTGAGCTTGTAGATCAGCTATTTTCAAATAGCCTATGTATAAAATAAAGTAAAAGTACTGGAAATTGGAAATACTCTAGTACATAAGTTTGTTTTATTAATTCAATGATAAATTGTCTGCATTCATAAGTTCTCTAATGACTTCTGCTTTTAAGAAATAAACTGCAAGTAGAGTAATTGCTTTCCTCTGCTCTCTTCTGCCACCTACTGTCCACCTAAAATGAAAAACTTAAAACACACCCCCAAGGCATAGCCACACCCCCAACCTTTCACAACCTAAGGTTATGGTGGGTTATGGTGGGTACCTTTCAGAGACTCTGGTGCGTATGTGAATAGGTGACCACTGTACGCTCTGTAGAAACCAATGGGTGACGTCACCGTTCCCTTCGTCCATATTTTTTACGGTCTATGGTTAGAGGTCAGGAAGAAAACCATGTGTCTTGCAGGCTGGCTTGGGAGTCCCAGAAGATCAGGGGGGCCTTGGCCTGCAAGTTGCCCCAACAATGATGTGACTTCATCAGGGAATGTGTTTATATGGGAGGTCATGGTAAAGATCAGCGGTGGAAAAAGTACTAAATTGTTTTACATAAGTAAAAGTATCAATACTGTAATGTATAAAACCCATTTGACAATAGCAGATCTACAAGCCCACAATGCGTCACATCGCGACGCATTGTGAGCTTTTAGATCGGCCATTTACAAATGGCCGAAATGTATATAGGGCTGGAAAATTCCTCCTCCTTTAAAGGCTAAGTCAAGGAGCTTTTTAATACAATCTCCCCTGTCTCTCCTACCACCCAGTGAATTGTATGGCTTCATTGTGTGTTTCTCCAGTGACTTTCTCGCCCATGAACGTCTCCTATTAAACTAAAGTGTTCATTTTGACACAGGGTGGTCAGGGTGGTTCTCCCACTGCAAACATGTCTCTCTGTCCTCTTTGTTCCTTCTGGACAGACCTGAACTGGCCATCAGGAGGTTTGTAATGAATCCCAGTGGACCGGTCCGTTCCAGTCTGAAGTGGATCAGTGGTGAGTTTAGCCATTTAGAGTTTAAGTTTGAAAGAAGTCTCTAAAACAGTACTCAGTGGTGCTCAAAGTGGGGTCCAGGGACCTTTATGGTTCCTGGAGGGCTTCCAAATGCACCATTACAGGACTCTAACTCTGAGAGTACACAAATGGAACTCGCATAGGGGTCCTTGAAATTCATCCGACTCTGCTCTAACACACACTGACAACATGGCCAGTAAAATAAATTTACCTCAACTTGTATGAAACTTTCTGCGACTTCCTTGACTTGACTTTTGTCTGCATAAAACAGCAAGTCTATCTATGTACGATCACTGTATGAACATGCAGCTAAATCACTGAATCATTGTGTTGTGTTTATACCATCAAGCTGGACTGCTTCTAGACCAATAAAACAATAGAGAACAAAAGTCAGCAGCTAATTGAAGTGGATGAAGTGGTCGTTCGTCTGTTGATGCATCGTCACGTCCAACACTGACAGCACCAGTCACTGTGTATTTAATCTGTTCCCTGATTCATTACAGTGGATCATTTCTCTCTCTCTCTCTCTCTCTCTCTCTCTCTCTCTCTCTCTCTCTCTCTCTCTCTCTCTCTCTCTCTCTCTCTCTCTCTCTCTCTCTCTCTCTCTCCCCCCCCCCTCCCTCTCCCTCTCCCTCTCTGCTAGTTAACTAAACCTCCTCTTCTAGCAGCAATTTTTTTATGTGAATGATTAAATCCTATCAGAGCTCTTCTCATGCACACTGCCTCATGGGCGTCAACACCAACAGTCGTACAATGACACAGGTTAAGTTTTGTAAGACCGTCTGACCACTTAACACGACTGCTCTAAGACTTTCTTCCATTTCCTAAAGGAGGACAGGACATAAAGGTATGACAGCAGGGTGACAGCAGAGATAACGGGTCATATCTTAGCCGATATACTGCACACACATGAATACATAGCTGATCTACAAGCTCACAATATGTCGATGTACAGTAGATCGGCCGGTTGAACTATTTAAACATTTATTTATCAAAATAGTAAAATATGGCTAATACGTTTAAGGGGATAAGGGGATAAGGGGTAAGGCGGTGTGCAAGATAGGGCCTAACGTCTCCTTCTCTTGTGTGAGAAATGTTTCTATCACAGTTACCTCCCCTGCATTCAGAACTTAGTGGATTTATTTGTTCTTTCTTCAGGGACTAGATATTCATAATATTTGCGTAATTATTAATAATCCTTAAAATCTTGGCAGCCTGGGGAGCTATATGAATGTTTAAGTGAGAAAAACCCTCCTCAGCGCTGCATCACAGATTTAAAGTTTTTATTATCAAAGCTGCTGCATTCCAGATCCTTTAATTAATGTAATAGATTTCAACTGTGTTTGAAGAACGTGCAGCTATGGGAATCAAACAGGTGGATTTACTCAAGATTCATTTATATTCATGAACATTAATCTGCAGTATGTCATCATGCAGCACGTTTTCGTTTACAGGAAGTAATTAAGATTGGCTTTTTAGGGACAAAAAATACACAAAATGTAAAGAACGGATATGCTCTAAAAGTGCTCTAAAATATATTTTTCATTTCACTAGATCGTATCTGAGTACTTCTTCCACCGCTGGACCTCAGGCCCCTAAGGCTATTAAAACACCATGGATAGGTTTGCCATCATATTGCAATATAGTCCTGATCTTATCTCTGGTTCCAGACAATTATATATATTTTTTAATATATTTGTTGCTTCAGACTGTGATGCATTTCCACCAGCAAACTATATGGCAAAGAACAAAAACACAGCATCCAGAATGCTGTGACACATGCGGGAGTTTCCTACTGACACCAAAGGATGTGAATTAAGCGTCTGACGTCCGTGGGTGGAAACACCATCAGACCCTGCAGCTTTGTTGGCTTTAAGACGCCTTAACAGAAGGCAGACTGACACCATTTACAATAGATGTGTTAGTGTCATCCAGGATTCTCCCTAACAGGGTATAATAGACATGTTCATGGACTATTGAAAAGTCATGCTCATCTGAGCAAAACACTCCACACAATAGCAGTGGTGTAAAGTAACTGAGTACATTTACTCAAGTACTGTACTTAAGTACAATTTTGAGGTACTTTTACTTTACTGGAGTATTTCCGATTGTCTATACTTTTACTACTCCACTACATCTCAGAGGCAAATATTATACTTTTACTCCACTACAATTATTTGAAAACTTTAGAGACTAGTTACTTTGCAGATATAAATTATTACAATATAAAACATACATTAACCAGTAATAGCCCTATTTTATACATAGGCTATTTGAAAATAGCCGATCAACAAGCTCACAATGTGTCGCATCGCGACGTGTTGTGAGCTTGTAGATCAGCTATTTTCAAACATTTTAGTACTTTTACTTTTGTTACTTTAAGTACATTTTGATACCAATACTGTTGTACTTTTACTCAAGTAATTTTTTGAATTCCATACTTTTACTTGTAACAGAGTACTTCTACATTGCAGTATTGATACCTTTACTTAAGTAAAACATTTGAGTACTTTTTCCACCACTGCTCAATAGACAAGTAGTCATCTCTTCACATGCGTCATGGGACCACATAGGTACTGATTTGATCTAAACAGGCTGTTTCTGGACCAGTGGGGTGTGTTTGGCAGTCAACAAACTCACAGTGTGGTCTGATGGACCGTGAGTCAATAGTGTTGTTGTTCCTGGTTGGACGGCTTATGGATCGTTTGATTCATGGCAGGGAAGAGGAAAGAGTTCAGTGATTAAAATCCCCATAGATGATGACCGGTGCATCTGGTGAGTTGTGTTGCAAATCATGTGTAAGTCTGGATACTGTCTTGGTGGTCAATTGGAAAGGAGAGAGAAACTATAAAAAGTGCTCCTCGGAGCACAGGTCTCCGCCAGGTCAGGTAGGTTATTGTGGCGTCCTGGTGGCGCTATAATAGGCCAATGTGAAAAGGGTGCCATTTCTTCTTAGGCCTTGCACGGCAATCGGACACTGCATTCATGATTTGAGGCATTTTGTTAAAAAACATTTGTTTTGCTAAATTAGACCTGCTGGTGGCGAACAGGCAAATGTTAAAAGGGTGGCATTTGTTCCTCAACATAGTGTGAATGTGTGTGGACAGTTTGACCGCAATCGGACGGTGCGTTCATGATTTGCGTAATTTTGTTCAAAACATGCCACTAATGCAAACTTTAGATGTCAATCTTAGCCAATCAGGATGGAATATGAAAAATCAAACACATCCGTCTTCATCACATGACTATAGAGATCATGTGTACCAATTTGCGTGAAATTTGGATAAAATGGGAAGGAGCAGTATAAAAAAATATGTTTTACATAAATCGGCCTCCTGGTGGCACTATAAAAGGCAGATGTGAAAAATGCAGGGCAAATATTTTTCCTTGACCTCTAAGGAGTGCGCATACAAAGTTTTACACAGATCGGTGCAGTTATAGTTAAAAACACAAATCGGCCTGTAATAGCGCCACCATGAGGCTGATTTGAACATTTTCCAATGCCATTTCTTCCTCGGCCTAATGGGAATGTGCATGCTACGTTCATGATTTGAGGCATTTTGTTAAAAACGGACCAATCCTGCAAACTTTGGAAGCCAATCTTAGGCAATCAGGATGGAATATGGGAAATCGGATAAATCCGTGTTGATCACATGACTATAGAGATACTGTGTACCGATTTGTGTGATGTTTGGACAAAATCTGTAGGAAGTGGCGCCTCAGTGGGGCAGCCGCGGTGTGACAACGCTCCGTTTGTTTGTTTGTTTTATGTCGGTTTACTGCAGTTATGTGTTTTAGCTATAGTCGGGATATGCTTATGAGCATTAGGGGAACCATGCCAGTCAGCCTGGTACCCGATCATATGGATTATGCTGAGGATATCTTAAGAAAAAACCCGACTGTCAACCGGCGTAGCCGATACAGAGGGAAGTGGGCAGGCGCTCTACACAAGTGGAGGAAGAGACGACACCGCGCAGCTCTACCTGCCGTATGCATGTCTAACGTGCGATCCCTCTTCAACAAGATGGATGAAATGAGACTACTACTGCAATCTAACAACGATTTCAAGCGGAATGCGGTCCTTGCCTTCTCAGAGACTTTTCTGTTGGCGGACATGCCCGACTCAGCGCTGGAACTATGCGGCTTTCAGCTCTTCAGAGCGGACCGTGATCTCCAGCTCAGTGGGAAGTCAACGGGAGGAGGTTTATGTTTCTACGTTAATAATGACTGGTGCACAAATGTTTCAGTAATTCACAAGCACTGCTGTCCCATTCTGGAGTGTGTTGCCATTGACTGCAAGCCATTCTACTCACCTAGAGAGTTTGCCTCTGTTATCTTGGCCGGAGTGTATATTCCACCCGAAGTAAACACACGCGAAGCACAACGTCTTTTGACTGAACAGATCACGGCTATTGAGAGCCAACATCCTAATTCTGTGCTGTTGATAATGGGAGATTTTAATTCATGCCACCTTAAGCATGACTTGCCCAAGTATAAGCAGCTAGTAAGCTGCCCCACTCGGGAGAAAAAGACGCTAGATCACTTTTATTCCATTTACAAAGGCGCTTATCGCTCCCTCCCCCGTGCCCCATTTGGGAAGTCTGATCACTGCGTTGTGCAGATGGTCCCCACCTATAAGCAAAAATTAAAACTAAGCAAGCCTGTTATTCACACGTCCAAAAGCTGGACGGCTGAGGGAATTAGTATGCTACAGGACTGTCTAGAGACCACTGACTGGGAATCCCTGCATACCCCCCATGATTCCATTGACTCAGAGACGTGCAGAGAGATTTGGAGAGGCAGGGGCTGGAATTTCAAAAGGGCACATGCACGGACAAATGCACGCGCGCGCAGCACCGTGCATTTTTTTGTGGCCTATCCAGCGCCATCGGCGTTTCTTGATCTCTTCTCCTGCGGGTAGCTGGTTTGTTCTCTGCCAGAGTTCGTTGTTGCTGATGGTGAAAATTTTGTGAAATTTTGCGGATATTCGTCGGATTCGGGTACTTTTTTACCCGTTTTTTGTTACTTTATTTCGGTTTTAGGGTTAGGGGTAGGGTTAGGTTAGGGTTATAGATATATGATAAAAAAAATTATTGGTGGCTTTGGATAAAACATTGGTGGCTATAGCCACCGAAGCCCCCGCCTAACGACGCCACTTATTCTTCTGTATAATGAGTACTTTTACTTAAGTAAAGAAATTGAGTACTTTTCCCACCACTGCTGCTGACACAGAGAGAGAGAGAGAGCGAGAGAGAGAGAGAGGGAGAGAGAGATATATATATATAGGCTCCTGCTTGACAAGTAGTTTCAAATTAACAGCTATATATATATTTTTTTTGTCCATACATACCTAATCTGTCTCAAACAATTGGTCCGTGTTCTGCGTGCATTCACTGCGTTCAGTTGTGCCCTCAGTTAGGTTTCGATTGTGTATAATAGACTTCGTTTGCCGGGCGGTATCGCGCACCCAAAAAATAGCCGATCTACAAGCTCACAATGCCTGGCGTTGCGACGCGTTGTGAGCTTGTAAATCAACTATAATTCTGCGCGAGCACTGCATGGCACGGGGCTCAATTAAGTAAGCTTTACTGCAGGTGCGAGGCCAACGGGCGCAGGGGTTTCTACAATTTACAGTCAGAGGAGACAAGGGCACTTTTTACCGACAGACAAAAGGGCAGGGGCTCAAGCCCCCTTTGATGTCTATGTGTGCACGTGCATGCATTGACTCATATACTGATACTGTCTGCTCCTATATCTCTTTCTGTGAACAAACTTGCATCCCTACCAAAACACGAGTGAAGTATAACAACAGTAAGCCCTGGTTTACTAAATCACTCAGGATGCTCAGGAATGAAAAGCAGCAGGGTTTCAGAAATGAGAACAAGGATCAGTACAGGCTTGCAAGACAAAAACTAAATAAGGCCATCAGAGCATCAAAGATTGACTACAAAGTCAAAATGGAGGCTCAATTTAATGGCTGTGACTCATCTGCTGCCTGGAAGTCACTTAAGAATTTAACCAACTATAAGAAGAAACCACCACAGGTCGCTCCTTCTGTGAATTTGGCCAATGAGCTTAATGTGTTTTACACACAATTTGAATTGCCCTCTATTGACGGCCCCCAGCCCCTCCACCCCCCTCACTGGAGCCATATGTAGGGCAGACCCCACTGGAGCCAGCTGCAGGACAGACCCAACATCAAGCAGCCCCCCTCAGCATCGAGGAGAAGGATGTGCTCCGGCTCTTTACCCGGCAAAATGTCAGGAAAGCAGGAGGCCCAGATGGAATTTCTCCGGCCACCCTGAAACACTGTGCCAGAGAGCTAGCCCCAGTATTTACTGGCATTTTTAACGGATCCCTTGCCCAATGCAAAGTGCCAGCCTGTTTTAAATCATCCATTATTATCCCTATTCCCAAAAAAGACAGAATTACAGGCCTCAACGATTACAGGCCAGTGGCCCTAACGTCTGTAGCCATGAAATGTTTTGAAAAACTAGTTGTTGCCTACTTAAAACCCACCACTAACCCTCACCTTGACCCATCACAGTTCGCATACAGAGAAAACCGTTCAGTGGATGATGCAGTCAACATGAGCCTCCATCATATTTTGGACCACCTGGACACCTCCGGTACCTACGCCAGGCTGTTGTTCATTGACTTCAGCTCTGCTTTTAACTCTGTTTTACCAGAGCGGCTCTGCGAGAAGCTTCTAGCCCTGGGTGTGGACCCCTCCATCAGCCGGTGGATCAAAGACTTCCTTACCAATAGGACCCAACAGGTGCGGCTAGGTTCCCACCTGTCTGACCCCCGGGTCACCAACATAGGGGCACCCCAAGGATGTGTACTATCCTCGTTTTTATATCTTTTGTACACCAATGACTGCATCTCCACCAACCCGACCATCAGGGTGATCAAGTATGCGGATGACACGACTGTGCTAGGTCTTATAAAAGGCAACGATGAGTCTGCGTATAGACAGACAGTGACCGACCTGGCTGTGTGGTGCTCCGAACACAACCTGGAGCTCAACCCACTCAAAACGGTTGAGATGGTCGTGGACTTCCGAAGAAGCCCTCCCCCACTTGCACCCCTGATAATAAACAACACGACTGTCAAGGAAGTGGAAGCCTTTAAGTTCCTCTGCACAACCATCACTAATGACCTTAAATGGGAGACGAACACCTGCTCCATCATTAAAAGGGCCCATAGCGGGATGTTCTTCCTCAGGCAGCTGAGGAAACTCAACGTGTCTCGTCTGGTTCTGACGCAGTTTTATAGAGCCACCACAGAGAGCATCCTCTCCTCGTCCATCTCTGTGTGGTTTGGTTCAGTCTCTGCCCTTGCAAAAAACAGGCTGCTGAGAATTGTGCGTACAGCAGAGAAGCTGACTGGGCAGAGGCAGCTCTCTGTTAGTGAACTGTACAATGCCAGGGTCAGAAAGCGAGCAGGGAAGATCTTCTCGGACCCCTCTCACCCTGGAAACAGTTTAATAAAAAAACTCCCCTCTGGAAGGCGTTTTCGTTCTATTAAGGCCACGACTACTCGTCACCAGAACAGTTTTTTCCCTAGGGCTATTTCTCTTCTTAATAAGAAGTCATGAGCTCTATATTGTGCTGTTTTTAAGTTTTTTTTTTATGCTGTTTTAAGCTTTTTATCTGGCCTTTTAGAAATGTTCACTGTAGTTTTTAGAATTGTATCATATCCTGAGTATGTTGTCTTGTGCTGTCTGTTTTTCTATCCGTTGAGCTGTGCTACACCACAACAAATTCCTGTGTGTCCTTGTGATACATTTGGCAATAAAGTGATTCTGATTCTGATTCTGATTCTGAGGAGTAGTATCAATAAATGTGTTTTGCACATATCGGCCTCCTGGTGGCGCCAATCTGAAAAATTTGGGCTAGAGGTTCTGAATTGGCATCCAGGGAGTGTGTGTGCACAGTTTCCAACTGTGCCGGAGATTAGCTGCTAACGGACGGACAGGACGGACGGACGGACGGACGGACGGACGGACGGAGGGTAAAACATACTCTCTCGCCATGCCTTTCGGCCTGGCGGAGACAAAAAAGACAATCATAGTTATTTCAATTCAAATTCAATATCTAAAATAATTGTTCTGTTACAGATGTACTGTAACTTTAATTTGTAGTAATGGTTTGTTTTGTTAAGTCTATTTGCATTTGAAGACCCCTAGTGGCTGATGTTTAAAAAGGAGAGCTTTTATTTTGATGTTGTATTTCCAGTGTCCTTCTAAGCAAAGCAATCAACTCAACCAAAATCAGGTGGTACTCATCAACAGACAGAGCTCAGTCAGTCAGATGCCAGTCAGTCTGCTGAATGCACAGCTACTTGTCAGAAGTCCTCCAAGTGTACTACTTATATTTTGTTCTTTTCAAGAGCATCGTTGGTATGTACTGTATATATGATACTTTGTGTGTAGAGATATCTTCATTGGTATTTTGATAATTGTGAATTAGCACATTTGGGTGTAGTTTGTTTAATTCAACTGCATAACATGTGATTGCCTCTAACACTGTGTGTGTATTGTATTCTGTGTAGCTGTTGATATAATGCCTGTGTAGTCATTCTGGCTGTTGATATAATGTCTAATTATTATAGTTGCTATAATATACTGTATTCTTTTATTGCATTGCTATTTATGAAGGAAAGGAGTTTAAGCACTGTTTTGTATGTGTTTGTTGTGTTGTAGTTTCACCCTTCTGAAGCCATACAACCTGTTGACAACAAACAACGTCTCCTGAGTCATGGTTGAAGAAAGGCGTTTATCTGACTGTTGAATCATACTATTTAGTGTGCAGTGAGAACAGTACAATAATATTGTGCCAGTTTCACCACTTTCAACCTGGCAGACCTATTTTAGGCATGTCGTTATGGTTTAAATCTTCAAAAGGGTTCTTTTTTTGTAAAGATAAATAAAAAGAAAATAAAAACATGGTGTTTGTCTGTTTTAAAGCCATTTCACAATTGAAAGGCTTTACCCAGAGGCTATGGCTGTGTGGGTGTCCTTGGCATGGAAGTATTTGGGAACCCCTGATGTAAACAACCAGATCAATAACCTGTAATCTCATGAGGCAGGTGTTAAGGTCAGCAACTCACCACTAAGCAGTTCAATTTCAGGGTTACAAACTCTCTCCCTAACCGTTGATGTCTGGGGTGACATGCACTCTCATTCACGCTGACACCTGCACAACATTTCTTGCCTGACTTAACATGGTCTCTGAGAAACACAGAAGCCTGCCCTCCAGGAATGAACGGTCATGCTTCATGTACTGTATAGGCCGGTAGGTCATCGACCTTGTTTACCACAAGAACGCACATATAGACCCCTTAACAGACGACGTCACACTGGTTGCAAGCGTCATACTGGTTGCAAATGAAACCCATTCTGTCAGGTCTCGCTAGGGCGCGCAGCACTAGCCAACACACAAGAGGCGGTTGGGGTGCACCCCGAAACAACAGGTTGAGAATTGATTGCATGAAACAATCACCTGTGCATCCAGTCTCAATGTCGGTAAACAAATAATTGGTCTATAGCAACAGTAGGGGTGCATTTCTCCTTTCCGACATGTCGCCTTTCCGACGTTGACGAACCCTATACCTAACCCTAACCCTAACCTTAACCGCACGCGGAAGCCACTAGTCGGAGTGGCGAGATGTCGGAATGGAAGGAGCACCCCCAACAGTAGCTAACTCAGGCTTGTAGCGCTTTTGGCTGCTGGTTCTAAATCCGGCTCAATGATTGAACCAAATGGACCGTCCCTTTACGAGTCCATTTATACACTGTCAGAGTTAAATTGGCCAAATGCATCTCACGCCGGGGGTCCTTGAAATAAAAAACTCCAGTCTGCCTGTCACATCAGGCCCAAGTTGGAGCGGTTCCTGTCAGTTGTAGGTAATTAGTATGGATCACTCCTCCCTGCACTTGTAGCACTGTGCACACAATCATTACAAACAACCACAATAAACGTCCTGTTTAATCCAAACATGATTGCACCACTTACTTTTTTTTTTGTAATAAATGTGTGCTATAGAACACCCTTTACATCTGTGTGTGTGTTTTACAAATATTGAACCAATGAAATGTATTAAAAAGCGCTTCTGACTAAACCTCCTAGCTCCATTGGATCCTCAAACTGTCGGAAAAAACACCTAACCCTGAGTTAGTGTTTTTCTCCATCATTGATTAGAATGACGAAGTCAGACGAAAAATAAACCAATTTCCAATGTAATGGTCAAAAACCTCTCCACTTGAGCTGTGTTTGTGTAAAGTGATGATACTATAAGGACACATTCAATTATCTGACAATGTATAAAGTCACCATACCAACTTTGATGAGGCAGTATTGTGCTGTTCTAAAAACATGTTTGTTTTTGTCATTTCCTGAAAAGTTAATATTTTTATAGCTGGTTTCTGCCGACAGCAGAGATATAATAGTTTTGTTTTCAATTTGGCTTTTGTATCTTACACAATGTCTTAGTTATTTGTATTTTATTTAGGCTATATCATATAGGCTATATCAAATGTTCAGGATTTAGAAGGAGTTTTTAGAATCGGTCTCAGGTCTAAATGGGTTAAGAAATCATTGACAGCTTCTGAGAAACTTTCTTTATGATTGTATGGATTACATCTCATCTTTCTCTCTCATATAAAGTATGTTAATCATCTCTGAGTCTCCAACACACGGCAGATAACAGGGTTGTACCTATGGCACACGTCAATGTGTGGAGCAAGGTTTAAGGTTCAGGGTTTTTATTGTCATATGAACTTAAAATGCAGCTGACTCAACAGTGCAGGCAGTGAAATGCTTGTTCTTAGATTCTCCTCAAGAATGTGACAACCATTAAAATAACATAAAAAAATGTCATAATAAAGAAAAACAAATGTTTGAAGGATAGAAGAATCCGGAATTCGGAAGTTCACTGATTAAATCATTTTGGTGTTAATATCGGGCCGATTCACTAAGCTGTTTACACCCATATTTTGAGTGTAAACAGCGTTACACACACACACACACACACACACACACACACACACACACACACACACACACACACACACACACACACACACACACACACACACACACACACACACACACACACACACACACCAGTTACAGCCTCCCATGTCACGTGATTTCTGGGAAAGGAAAACCAAACTAAACTCAGTCTGTTCATCAGTCGGCTGTAAAATCGCACACCAAGCAGTTCAACTGGATCAGGATCAGTTTTTCTGTTCTATCTGTCTGGATCTACTGAAGGATCCAGTGACTGTTCCCTGTGGACACAACTATAGCAGTAGGTGTATGGAGGGATACTGGAGTCAGGTTGATCAAAGAGGGACATTCAGCTGTCCACAGTGCAGCCACACGTTCAACCCAAGACCTGTTCTGAAGAAAAGCACCATGTTGGCTGACACGATGGATATACTGAAGAAGACAGGACTCCAAGATGTTCCTCTTGATCACTGCTATGCTGGACCTGGAGATGTGGCCTGTGATTTCTGTACTGGGAGAAAACTGGAAGCTGTGAAGACTTGTCTTCAGTGTCTGGTCTCTTACTGTGACACTCACCTCCAGCCTCACTATCAATCTCCTGCCTTTAAGAAACACAAGCCGGTCAAAGCCTCCAGCGAGCTTCAGGAGAACATCTGCTCTCGTCACGACGAGGTGAGAAAGCTTTTCTGTCGTACTGATCAGCAGTGTATCTGTTCTCTGTGCTCCGTGGAAGAACACAAAGGTCACAATATTGTCTCAGCTGCAGCAGTCCATCAATCACTGTGCTGATAGAACAGTGGGGTACAGTGACACCATCTTTAAGGAAATGATCTCTTCCATTGAGAGAAGACGATCTGAGTTGAGGGAGCTGATCAGAGACCAGCAGAAACGTTATGTGAGTCGTGCTGAAGCACAGAGGAAGCGTGTGGAGCAGGAGGTCACTGAACTGAGGAGGAGACATGCTGAGCTGGAGCAGATCTCACACACAGAGGATCACTTCCATTTTCTACACAGTTACACCTCCCTCTCAAGGATCAGTGAATCTATGCCAGTCAGCAGCAATGTCCGTACTCTGAGATACTTTGAAGACGTGACCGTGGCTGTGTCAAAGATGAGGGACAAACTAGAGGAGACAATGAATAGAGTGGATGTTTCACTGTCAGCACCAGCAGAACCCAAGACCAGAGCTGAGTTCTTACAATATTCATGTCCAATCACACTGGATCCAAACACAGCATATCACCTACTGTCTCTGTCTAATGGGAACAGAATAGTAACATGCATGGAAAAACAACAATCATATCCTCATCACCCAGAGAGATTCACTGTATGCTGTCAGGTTCTGAGTAGAGAGGGTCTGACTGGACTCTGTTACTGGGAGGTAGAGTGTAGTGGAGTCTATGATATAGCAGTCTCATATGAATATATCAGCAGGACAGGAGGTTATAATGAAATTGGATTTGGATCCAATGATAAATCTTGGTCTTTACAGTGTCAGACAGGATGTTATACTTTCAGACACAGAGGCATTAGTACTAAAATCCCAGGTCCTGTGTCCTCCAGAGTAGGAGTGTATCTGGATCACAGTGCAGGTACTCTGTCCTTCTACAGAGTCTCTGACACCATGACTCTCCTCCATAGAGTCCACAACACATTCACCCAGACCCTCTATGCTGGATTTAGGTTTTGGGGTGGTGGACATACTGCTGAGTTGTGTGTCCTCAAATAGATCAGCCTTTGAGTTTGTCTCTCATGACTTGACAATAATTTATAATTCAATGATCAGCATTTTCAGCGTCTAAAACTCTAACTGTTTTGTTATAGGGTAAATTAAATTGTATTTGTTAATTTTGTTGTTTGTTATTAATCTATTGTATAATGTGTTAATCATCTCTCATATTCATGACAATTTATTTTTTTAGGTACCAGTTTCCTTCATGCGGTTGATATGAAGTCATTTTATTTTGTGGGTTTGATATTCCAAAAATGACATGTAATTATATTGATTCATGTTTAAACACATATAATAATAATAATAATAATAATAATAATAAACTTTATTTGTATAGCACCTTTCATGACATGAAATGCAGCGCAAAGTGCTTTACAGAGCAAGAATACAGTTACAGTTACAACCAATTTAACAATAAAGCAAACAAAAAATAAAATAAAATAAAAGCAAAAGCATAAAACATTAAAATAGGCAATACAGTGAGGACTTAAAAATCAACCAAAGAGTCAGCTAAAAGCAAGAGTGAAGAAATAGGTCTTGAGCTGTGCTTTAAAGCTATCGACAGAGGCTGCCTGTTTTAGGTGTAATGGGAGTTTATTCCACACTGTTGGTCCGTAAAAGCAGAATGCTGCTTCACCGTATTTTTTATATGTCATTTTAGGCACCTCGAGTAGGTCAGCACTTGAAGACCTGAGGGTCCGGTTTGGATCATGTCTCTCTAGGCAGTCATATAGGTAGGAAGGTGCCAGACCATTTAGAGCTTTATAAACTATTAAAAGAATTTTAAAATCAATCCTAAAAACAACCGGGAGCCAGTGTAGTGAAGCTAGAACTGGAGTGATATGTTCTCTCATTCTAGTTTTAGTTAAAATTCTGGCTGCCGCATTTTGAACAAGTTGTAATCTGTCAGTTGTTTTCTTAGGCAGGCCAGAGTAGAGTGCATTGCAGTAATCAAGCCGAGAGAAAACAAAAGCGTGGATCAGCGTTTTTGCGTCGTCTAACGACAGATAGTCTCTAATTCGCGCAATATTTCTAAGATGAAAGAAAGCAATCTTGGTGACATGATTAATGTGTGCATTAAAATTCAATTCAGAGTCGATAATAACCCCCAGGTTCTTTACTGTGGTGTTACTTTCTACAGCCAGGTTACCAAGTCTACTTATTATTAATTCTCTCTGCTCACTGGAGCCAATTATGAGAATTTCTGTTTTATCCTCATTTAGCTTAAGAAAGTTCTCACTCATCCAGCATTTTATACTGGACAGACAGGTCAACAATGGGTCTAGAGCGCAGGGGTCGTCTGGAGCTACCGAAAGATACAGCTGGGTATCATCAGCATAGAAATGGAAGTTCACTCCGTGATCGGCGATGAGTTCTCCCAGTGGTAGTATATACAGGGAGAACAATAAGGGACCCAGAATTGAGCCCTGTGGAATACCAGAACAGATGTCATGTTTGTCTGAGTCAAAATTAGCTAGGCTGACAAAATAGCTTCTGCCTGTTAGGTAAGAGTAAAACCAAGACAAGGCTGTGCCTGACAAACCAATCCAGTACTCCATGCGTTGTAGTAGAATTTTGTGATCAATCGTGTCAAAAGCAGCGGTTAAGTCAAGGAGTAGGAGAACAGATATATTTTTGTTGTCAGCGGACACCCTAAGATCATTAATTACTTTTACAAGTGCTGTTTCTGTGCTATGACCTTTCCTGAAGCCAGATTGGAATTTGTTATGAACCTTATTGTTCTGTAGGAACACATCCAGTTGATGAAAGATAGTTTTTTCTAAGACCTTTCCCAGAAATGGCAGATTAGAGATTGGTCTATAATTACCCAGCACCAATGGATCAAGGTTGTGTTTCTTGAGTAACGGCCTGACTACAGCCGTTTTCAGTGAGTCTGGAAAGACGCCTGAAAGTAGAGAGCTGTTTACAATTCTTAGGATATCTCCAATCACGCTGTCTAAAACCTCTTTGAGAAACGGGGTGGGTATTGCATCCAGTGAACAAGATGATGATGTCATCTGTGATATAGTTTTACGGAGTTCCTCTTCATTAATTGTGCATAAAGATATTAGACTTCCTCTGGAGTGATCTACGTTTTTGCACCATGCACCATTTGCAGCATTTGCAGTGCTAGCAGCAGCATTCATAATACCAGCTCGAATGCTAAAAATTGTGTTTGCAAAAAAAGACGCAAACTCATCACACTTAGCTTTAGAAGCAGGGAGCGACTCCTTGTAAGCCTGGGGGGGGTTTAAGAGATGTTCAATGGTAGAGAATAAGACTCTGGCATTTTGCTTGTTGTCATTGATAATGCCTGAAAAATATGCTTGCCTTGCCAAGCGCAGTGCTTTGTTATAGGCCACTGTTGACTTCTTAAAAATCTCTAGGTGGACAGTGAGTTTGTTTTTTCTCCAAATTCGCTCAGCTCTACGACATTCTTTCTTGAGTGAGCGCATATGCTCGTTGATCCAGGGTGTTACTCTAGAATTAAGTTTCTTTTTAGTTTTCATAGGAGCCACTATGTCGAGAGCTGACTCTAATTTGAGATTAAAATGTTGAACCATATCATTCACTGAGGGGGCATCAAGTAGGGGGGGCACCTGCACACACGCCAGATGACGAGGAAACTCGTTTGCTGCAGATGAGCTAAAAAAACGTTTTTTTATAGTATATTCTGTATTGTTTTTCCTTAGATCAAAGACAGTTATATTAAAACACAATAAATAGTGGTCTGTTAGTTCGGGCTTATCAATAATACTGTCAACAGTGATATTCAAACCTTTAGTGATCACCAAGTCCAGGGTGTGGCCATGTTTATGTGTTGGCCCAACAACATGTTGAATAAAGTCAAAATTGTGCAGTAACTGTAGGAAACCCATAGCCACAACATCTGAAACAATGTCAACATACAAATTAGCATCTCCAGTAATCAGAGTTCTGTCATAATTAGTGGAACAGATAGATAAAAGTTCTGATATTTCTGTTAGAAATAAGGCTTTGCTGCACTTTGGAGGTCGATACATACTAATCATAAGCACAGACGATTGACTCTCCAATATGGTGGCCTGGTATTCAAATGATTTAAAACTGCCAAGGTTTGTCAGAGGTTTGAATTTTAAAGTGTCAGAAAAGATATTCGCCAGACCACCTCCTTTTTTTCCCTCACGTCCTGAGTGAATGAAACTGTACTTTGGTGGGCATGCTGCAGATAAGAGCACCGCTCCATCAGAACCAAGCCAGGTTTCTGTTAGAAAGATAATATCTAGTTTCTCTTTACAGATGATATCATTTACAGAGGAAGACTTGTGATTAAGTGACCTGATGTTAAGTAGGGCCAAGTTTAGCTTAAGGCATTCAACTACTTGGTTGTTTCCTCTACATGGAATGCCTGTTAAATTTGCTGTATTTGCAGAGCGTTTAAAGTCACTCCTTGTCCTGGGAACTCTATTTGAGATAACAGTGGAAATATTGTAAACCTTGTTTTCTACAAGGCTAACTAAAATAGCCTTGGGCCCAGACATGATTTTGGCTATGCATAATGGACCCTGCCTATCTCAGCAATCAAATGTATTCTCTAGACGTAGGGAAGCCGACAGGACGTTCTTGTTCTTGCAATGGCTCCGTCGAGGGGCGATGGGTGGGGGGCAGGGCACGGTTGGTGCTTGGCGTTTGATTTGGGGGGTGAGTCTAGTCCCCGCTCTAATCAAGTCGTTCATGCTACTGGTGAAATCCAGAAGAGGTATTGGGGACAGGGAAAAAGATGATGATGAGGAGGAGGAAGGTGATGACGTTGGATAATCTTCCTCATTGAGAGACTCCTCTTTGTCTCCTTCCTCTTCCAGCATGACCGTGGCTGCAGAGTCGACGTCAGGGGCCGTGGCAATCTCCTCCTGTGGATTTAGGCTGTTATCAGCGGTTGTTTTCAGCACGCTGTCCTTTGTTTTTGTTTCCGAGTCTTCACTATCAGAGAGTTCATTTGTTATGGATGTTCCTCCACCATCAGCAGCGGTGGGGGGTGGTGTGACAGCGTATTCGTCCACACACAGCCATTCACCTTGGCATTCTTCAACGGCAGCAGCATTATCTGTTGTTATGGAAGCTTGTGCTCTGGCAGAGGTTGACGAAGACAGGGGAACATTGTAGAAAATGTTTGACATAAACAATTTTGTTCCCAGCTTGTTCAATTTAAGGCCATCCGAAGAAAAAAGATGTCTTCTATCCCAAAAAAAATTGAAATTGTCAATAAAATGTACAGATTTGTTGGTGCACATAATTGAAAGCCATTTGCTCAGTGCAGACAGTCTACTGAAACGTTCATCGCCGCCTCTTGTAGGTGGTAGTGGGCCGCTGATGCACACCTTTACATCAAGTGAGCTGATTTTGCTGAATAAGGCTGTGAAATGCTGTTTTAGGATTTCGGACTGTTTGTTCTCTGTATCACATGTGCCAACGTGCAAGATATGAATAAACATAAAAGAAATAATGTACAGGCTTTTGAAATGAAATGATTCTATTCAATTGAATGGACTCCATGGATAGATATTAACCAACATGATAATAAATGTGTGTATACGACTGTATGTGTATTGTGTTTAATTATTTCATGACTGTACTTTAACCTGCTGTCTTATTATCTTTATTGTCTTCGCCAGGCCGAAAGGCATGCCGAGAGAGTGTGTTTTGCCCGCTGTCCGTCCGTCCGTGTGTCCTTCCGTCCTTCTGTCTACGACTAGCTAATCTCCCCCACCGTTGGCCCGGTCGCTGTGAAACTGCGCAAACACACTCCCTGGATGCCACAGCAGAACCTCTGCCCCACATTTTTCAGATCAGCCTGTCATAGCGCCACCATGAGGCCGACTTTTGAAAAACACCTTTTTTGATATTACTCCGTTTTCCGATTTTCCATATTCCCTTTTCACATTGGCCTGTTATAGTGCCACCAGCAGGTCTAATTCAGCAAAACACATTGTTGGAACAAAATGCCTCAAATCATGAATGCAGTGTCCGATTGCCGTGAAAGGCCTAAGAAGAAATGGCACCCTTTTCACATTTGGCCTATTATAGCGCCACCAGGAGGCCACAATAACCTACCTGACCTGGCGGAGACTTGTGCTCCGAGGAGCACTTTTTCTATTTTTTTTCACCGCACCAAACGGCGTGGAGAAAGTGAAAGAAGACTGAACTATCGACGAAAAGCGCCGAAATGCAGAAGCAGCGGCTGCTGAAGGAGTGCTAAAACAGTGAAACGCGCCGGTGAAGCGTATATTTTTTCAACGCTGCTTTTCTCCCCAATTTAGTCTTTATGCCAAATGATTCCTCCCCCCACACACATTTCTGTGTTGTCACTGCTGTTGTACTGACTCACCAGTCAGGAGCCCCCACTGGGAGGACGTAGAGCCTTCGTCCTACTCCTCCCAGGCAACACTCCCTTGTGAGCTCGTAGATCGGCTATAATTGTGTGCACGACACAGCACTCAATTGGGTATAAGCTTTACTGGAGATGCAGCGTACAGCATAGATTTCTACAGAGGGCAATTCTTTCAACATAAATTTGTGTTTTTTTCACCATAATAAATGCTGCATCCATGGTCTGGAGAGGACACATTTTTACCGACGGGTAAAAGGGCGAGGGCACGAGCCCCCTTTCATGTCTGTGTGCACATGGCTGTCGTGCAGTGACAATTATATTACCCTCCCCGCCCGGCTTCCCTTTCCAAAACACGGGCCAATTGTGTTTGTGTAGACACTCGACAAAGCCGGATACACCGGGTGCAATACGTTAGTCCGACAGCGCATTCCTCCGACAGTGCATGCCTCCGACGTTTCCAATACTAACCCTATACCAAACCCGCACCCTACGGTGGATTTGAAAGCAAGTCTCCATTCAGAATAAAAATGTTCTTGTATCGACACCCTGAGCCTGCTTAGCTGGGCTGGTGGTCTTAATTACACGTAAAGGTGCAGATTAGCAGAGTGTGCTTTGTGATTACAGCCTCTTATCAACTCCTACAGGACCTCTACTGCACCCATGCATGAATCCCACACAAGGTTAGATGAGTTTTTTCACTCAATACTTTCTTTTTTTCCCTCCTTTTTCTCTCAATACAATTTACATACTTTCCATACAATTTAGCCCAGCTCACTGCAAGCTCTAGCATGCAGTGCAGAATCACAGTGCAAGGCTCCTAAATCCCTCTTTGAAACATGAAGTCAGCAACTAATGCTGTTATTGCAGTTCCAGTATGTGGTGCTGCTGGCCTCTCTGGATCATTAAAGCCAGTGAACGTGACTTCCAGTCGCTACAAGGCTCTCATGCCTGCTAAGCCTCTTTCTCTCGCTCAAATCTTTGACTCCCGGGGGTTGTAAGAGCTGTTACCACTGTTCACCAGACATGCAGGAACATTGGATCATGTTGGCCACCCTCTCAGGCATCCCAGTTGGTTGGACAACAACTGCCTTTCTAGAACAATCACTTTGGCTGACATTCTGTGCAAACCATGAAAAAATGCCATGTGTCATGTGGAGAAATACCATAATTAACTTAGGAAAGCTGATTACATGTTATAACCCTTTTTCAAATGTACTGGCAGCACTGAGAGAGGCTGCCTGCTTTAGCTTCTGTTTTTGTGGTAACTTTTTTTGTGATTTATAACTTTTTACTATGCTTAGTTCTTTGTCTAAGTCACAGTATAATACTTCACTCAATGTAAATCATTTTCTATTGTCGGTTTTAAAGGAAGCTCTGTCTCGCCTTGAACTCCGGGTAGTCAAATGCAATGAATTTCTAGCACAAAACATATTTTGTTACATTTAATTACTAAGCTGGTTGTAAAACAATATGAAGAGCAGCAGTTCATGTTTTAACATTTCAGACTGATGAGGGAAGATTGCTAGGGACCATTATTCACTTGTTGGGTACATTATTTAATTAATATACCAATTCTATGTCATATCATAATGAAATACATATTTTTGAGCTGAGAAACGTGGAAACCAGATTTATTTGTAAAACTATTTGGTCAATCTAACAAGCAACACATATTGTGTTTGTTCTGATTGTCTAATGACATGGGAAATAATTACAAACCAAAAAAAATAGAGCACAGACTGCTATGCGACCCTCACAACTACGATGTTGCACCGTTGATCTAATTTGAGCCTTGTCTAGACTCTAGAGCTCAGCTTTGTCCCCTTTGATTGCCTGTCTTACTGCCATCCTGGATGTCAAATAACTTCCTGATGCTGAACAATGAAAAAAAGAGATTGTGTCTGCAGGAGAGACCAGACATGGTGGGCTGTGTCAATGGAGGATTGGAATGAAAAACATGAACCTCTTAAACCCTATAGTCCTGGAATGGATTTGAGTTACAACAGTACTCTGACTTCTGACTTTTTTCCGTCTACGCCAAATCTCTTTGGCAGACATAGATAATCTAAATAGCTAATGATACAGACAGTATCAAGGCTGAGAGGGAGACAGTGTAGGAGAGACATGCAGTAGAAAACCTGAAAGGCGAGAAATACAGTAGGACAGCTGAGAGACAGTGTAGGAGAGACCAATAGTAGACAGTAGAATAGTGCAATGCCCTTTCCCCTTGTAATTTACCTATTATAAATATAATGGTCCTCTAATGTTCTACTCTTTCTACTGTATAGTGAAATTAGCTGAGGGTCTTTGGAATATTTAATTTAATTTGTTACCATGCCCATTTGGATAATAACTACAATTCTACAGAACTTCTCTTTACCAAGCAAAAACAAAGTGCTGTGGCATTAAAAAAAAACATTAACAATTCAACAGCTATTTGAGAGGAATGACTTGTACTTATGGCTTTATTAAAGCCCACTCAACAGAGAAAAACATTTCCATAATACTATCACTGCGAGACCAATGTACATACAAATAAAACTGCAGGCTTGCAGGTTGGACAGATTAAGTTATCTGTGCACAGCCAGTCAGAACCAGTTTCCACTTGTATCTCTTTTGCCCTCATACATTTTGGAGTGTCATAAGTATTACTTTCACTTCTGCCCTGACAGGCTCATAGGTGTGAAACATTTGCGTGACGGTTCCGTCCTGAAGTTCGGATGTGAATGTTCCTGACAGTAGAGAGTAGGTACATGTACTGTACATCGCCAGTGGGTGCCAAGTGAATACAAAGTGAAGTGCATGAAAGTAGAGCCTGCAAACCTGAACGCAAGTTTCATCTTTTATTAAAGTGTCAAACTAAGTTTCAATTCATAGTGGATCTTCATCAGGTCAACCTGAGGAAGATTCACATGAGAACTGGAGCATTGTTTGAAATAAAAAAAATAAAAAAAACTTCCTGATTGACAACAGTCTTGTGAGAGGCAGCAGATCTGACCTGTATCACATTTCCTCTCAATCATCTTTAACTCTTTCACTGCCAAGGACAACTTTTACGACTTGCTTCTTTTCCAAATGCTCAGCCTGCCAAGGACGACTTTTAGTGTTTTTTTCCACCAGATGGCGCTTTTCTCTAACACATGAGTGACCATTTCATCCCCAGATGCACACAGATCCAGGAGATAGGACACATGATCCCAAGATTTACTGCTCCATTGACTTCCTGTTTAACGTCTTTGGGAAATCGTCTGTATCTCGCCTCTTATGTTTTGCTATGTATTTTGGACGAGTCTATAACAAGCGGACCGGGGGGGTCGCGATGAGATTATCTTTTTTTTTCACGGAAGCACAGTGAAACCCCCCCTGATTACCAACTATCAGGGGATTGATCATACTGGAGATAAATATTCTGTGACTACTTCAACAAAAGTAAACTTCTACAAAAGGTAAGACAATCGATCCAAGTCCAAGGGGTCCCCTGATAAACTATTGATAGTTAGGAACCAAATGGACCATTGCGGGTCTGTAACTCCGACAAATGGAACCAAATGGACCAAATGCTGCAATGCAAGGCGAGTACAGTCAGTGAAGACATATTTCAGCTGCTTGTCAGCTACTGTACACTATGTTCCCCCCAAGCCCTGATATTCTGAAATGAACTATGATGAAACTGTCTCCAACTCTTTTTGTGGAAGTCACTGAAATACCGCCACATTGGTCTGGGCCGCTTCCATAGCATACATTAAATTCAAGACACACTTGTCCCTGTTAAGCCTTAAGTTATGATGCAACATGAGGCAATAGTCTACCCAAGCAATATAGTTTTATGCAGATCCCAAACCAAATGTAAGTAGGTCAGGTGCTGGACAAAACAATGAGTGTATGGAGCTATATAACATATACTGTATATCTGCACACTGTAATTCAAGCACGCGTGTTTGTTATTTATATCTTACTCAGGCTATAGTGCTGTAAGGGTCAATGTGAAACCATCGGACCCTCAGGCAGGTGAGGGTCAGCTGAAGAGAGTACTGAGATGGAGGTCAACATATTGTAGTTATAGAATTCATTTAACTTAAATTAATTGTATAAAGTTCTGCAGGCTGTAAACTATTAACACATTCGGTGTCAGAGGTTTATTAAAACAGGGTACATCTAGTGCCAGCGTTCTTACCATTTATGCTGGGCTGTTTAGAGCTGTAGAATCGACGACAAGCACCCGGATGTAAACAATGGATGCGTGTACGATGGTGGATGGTCCAGGCTAACGGATGGAACAACAACATCTCTCACTCGAGCCGCCATTGTGGAGTGATCGCGCGCCGAAAATGGCTCGTTTCACCACGTTAAAAAAAAAGGGAGATCCGGAGGTTTTTCTTAAGGAGATATAATGGGAGTGGACGGAAGGGAGTTTTTTTGGGACGGTGATCCATCTGTCCCTTCCATTTAAGAGGCACCGTGGGTGATTCCAAAGTTGCGCCAGCCCGCCCCTTGTGGGAAAAAAAAAGGAAAGAAAAGCCTCACGGAGATCTCTGGTTATGGCACTCAACGTGTCTTTACAAAACCGGGAATTCCCGGTTTTGTCTCTCAATGTGTTAATACCAGATTAATTTATATTATGCGTGTTCATTTTTTTTACAGCTTATGCATTAAGATCATTATATAGGCTACTGATTATGTATTAATGCCTCTCTCCATGGTGCAGAATAAGCACATTGCCAGAGGCCAGATCAACATACTATAGCCCAGGGGTGGGCAACTATTTCAGCCATGAGATCTACTTATCCCTTTGAGTTGGCACTGCATGGGAACCAGCTGCAGGCAACATCCATTATATTCACAGTTTTCCTGTACAGTGCTTTCTTGCTACCACGTGTGTCCCCCAGGAGCCACATTAGGGTCCCCCAGGGGCCACATTAGGGTCCCCCAGGGGCCACAGACGCACTGTTGTACCAATCCGAATCAAACCACGTGTGTCCCCTAGGGGCCATGTCAGGGCCCCCGTGGTCCACAGGCACACCGTTGCTCCAATCCGCACCAAACTTGGCACGAATACTGTTCAGGGGTTGAGACATGTCATTTAGCATACTATACAGGGAGCTGAATCGAATGAGACCAAGAGTGGGCCACCTTGGGCGACCCCCAGAACATGTCCTACATAATTGTACCTTTGAAATGTTCTGCCTCTGCTCAGAGAGTATGTTGTTTGATGTGCCATTCTCTACATAACTACACCGGGAAAGCAAAGTGTCATTAAAATGTGTCATATGGTGGCACAGTCGGTGGCACTGTCGACTCACTGCTAGGCGGTCCTGGGTTCGATTCCCGCCAGGGACACTGTGGGCGCTGGGGGCGTGTTCTCTCCCCCGTGTCATCAGTGTCCATACCCAAGGTGGGGTTGGTGAAAGGGCCTTTCTGTGTGGAGTGTGCATGTTCTCCCTGTGTCCCCTAGTGTAGGTACCCTCACAAAAAAACATGCAGTAATCCTGGTCTCTATACTGCCTCCCCCTGATCAAGCCCAATGGAGGGGAAAGGAACTGGTTGGAATAACGTGTTCATTCCACACGCTACGGCCTACCGGGAAAACTCCCCCCTGTCAGGAAGAGGTGGCTAGCTAGCTCCTCATGCATTGAAGGAAGCATGACCTCAGTTCGGGGCTCTCCCCAGGCTGGCAGAGGGAGAGTACCGAGAGTAGTAAAAAAAAAAAAAAGGTTTTATACAGGAAAACTCACTACATTTTACTAAACCTTTGAGTAAAATTTGCAGAATGCCGAGCATATCGATTGGCTCGGCGGTTCTGGACTAGATCTCCATATACGCCTATGTATGGCCACATCGGTTAGAACCGCCTACAATAGTTCCTATTGTAAACACATTAAAGCATTTTTTTTGTTTGGGGCTAAACTATCGATTATCTAACCAATCACTCTACTGATTCCGTTTTGGATTGATGGAATTATCGAGAAGCATTTGATCAACCACGTATGCGTTGTTTTATACTTCGTCACACAATGGTGTTGTGTAAAAATAGTGAAACTATTTTGATCTAAAAGCTCACAACGCGTCCCATTGTGACACGCTGTGAGCTTAGATAAGTAATTATTTTGCACTTACGGAATCAATAGAATGATTGCTTAGATAATCGATAGTTTAGCCCCCAAAAAAGTGCCTAGTGTTGCCATTCTGACGCCTCCTCTGCCTTCTTCCTCTTGGCCTCCTCCAGGATGCCAATCTTAGCCATGAATCCACCCAACTTGGCAGCCCGTTGCTCCTGGTTCTTCGTCTGGTCAGCAGCCTGTTTGGTCAGCACTGCCATTGCCTCCTCCTCACAACGTGTCCCATTGTGACACGTTGTGAGCTTAGATAAGTGATTATTGGCTCCGCCAGGCCGAAAGGCATGGCGAGAGAGTATGTTTTGCCCCCTGTCCGTCCGTCCGTGTGTGTCCGTGTGTGTGTGTGTGTCCGTCCTGTCTGTGTGTTAGCAGCTAATCTCCGGCACCGTTGGCCCGGTCGCTCCGAAACTGTGCACACACACTCCCTGGATGCCAATTCAGAACCTCTGAATTGCAATTTCCGTGAAATTTCACAAACACATTCCCACTAGGCCAAGGAAGAAATGCCACCCTTTTTCACATTGGCCTGTTATAGCGCCACCAGCAGGTCTAATTTAGCGACATTGGCCTGTTATAGCGCCACCAGCAGGTCTAATTTAGCAAAACACATTTTTGGAACAAAATGCCTCAAATCATGAATGCAGTGTCCGATTGCCGTGAACGACCTAAGAATAAATGGCACCCTTTTCACATTGGCCTATTATAGCGCCACCAGGAGGCCACAATAACGTATCTGACCTGGCGGAGACCTGTGCTCCGAGGAGCACTTTATCTAGTTTTACATTACTCCTACAGATTTTATCCAAACGTCCTGCAAATCGGTACACAAAGTATCTCATAAATTTTCACATGTACATTCCCACTAGGCCGAGGAAGAAATGCCACCCTTTTCATATTGGCCTATTATAGCGCCACCAGCAGATGGCGCTATAACAGGCCAATGTGAAAACCTAGGAGGAGGTAGTACCAGTGTCCCGTTAGACAGATGACCCCCCCCCCCCCCCCCCCTTTTTTGAATATATTTTTTGTTTTTAAAGGGCCGTGGACCCTTATTGTCTCCATGCCTAACCCTAACCCATGGCGAGAGAGTATGTTTTACCCTCCGTCCGTCCGTGTGTGTCCGTGTGTGTGTCCTGTCTGTGTGTTAGCAGCTAATCTCTGGCACCGTTGGCCCGGTCGCTGCGAAACTGTGCACACACACTCCCTGGATGCCAATTCAGAACCTGGAGGCCGATTTGTGCAAAACCCATTTTTTTACATTACTCCTACAGATTTTATCCAAACGTCATGCAAATCGGTACACAGTATCTCTACAGTCATGTGATCAACACGGATCTGTCCGATTTCCCATATTCCATCCTCATTGGCTAAGGTTCGCTTCCAAAATTTGCAGGATTGGTCCGTTTTGAACAAAATACCTCAAATCCTGAACGCAGCTTGCAATTTCCGTGAAATTTCACAAACACATTCCCACTAGGCCAAGGAAGAAATGCCACCCTTTTTCACATTGGCCTGTTATAGCGCCACCAGCAGGTCTAATTTAGCAAAACACATTTTTGGAACAAAATGCCTCAAATCATGAATGCAGTGTCCGATTGAAGAATAAATGGCACCCTTTTCACATTGGCCTATTATAGCGCCACCAGGAGGCCACAATATCGTACCCGACCTGGCGGAGACCTGTGCTCCGAGGAGCACTTTCTCTAGTTTTGTTTTTGTTTTTTGTGATTTTTTGTTTTTTTGTACATATAGTCTTATTGTCTCCGCCAGGCCGACCACCAGGTGGGGACCCCAGGAGGGGACCACCCACCTGGTGGTCTCCGGACCAACGTTGAGAACCACTGAGAGTGAAAAAAGCTACATGGGCTGAGGTGACCACCTCACAGCTTATCACCGCTGCTCAGTGGCGTCATTTTGTGGTAATTCATTTCGAGCATGTAGCTTGCCTTAAGTCTCACATGGACTCAAACTCGTCGATGCGATGCTTAGTGTTGCCCTTGCGGATCTGCCGCAGCATCCTGTACTTGACTCGGCCGGCCTTGACGTTCATGACGTGCAGCATGTCGTTCTCGGTTAATTTGGCGTCGTCCTGGGTCTGGCCCAGCTCCAAGCGCAATGCCTGCAACTGCATTTCCGTGCTCTGATTCTTCTGGGCCTCAATGGCACGCTCCTCCTCCTCGTTACACAGGCCGTGGTCATTGGACAGCTCAACACTGGCCTTGGTGTAGCTCCCGTCGTCCTGCCCGTCATTCTCCTCGTTCGCCGGCGAGGGGGGCGCCATAGTCATCATGGCTGTCTTCAGTTCATCCTTGGTCTTCTCTAGGTCCTCCTGGGCCGACATCGCCTTGTGTTGCCATTCTGACGCCTCCTCTTCCTTCTTCCTCTTGGCCTCCTCCAGGATGCCGATCTTAGCCATGACTTCACCCAACTCTGCAGCCCGTTGCTCCTGGTTCTTTGTCTGGTCGGCAGCCTGTTTGGTCAGCTCTGCCATAGTCATCATGGCTTTCCTCAGTTCATCCTTGGTCTTCTCTAGGTCCTCCTGGGCCGACATCGCCTTGTGTTGCCATTCTGACGCCTCCTCTTCCTTCTTCCTCTTGGCCTCCTCCAGGATGCCGATCTTAGCCATGAATTCACCCAACTCTGCAGCCCGTTGCTCCTGGTTCTTTGTCTGGTCGGCAGCCTGTTTGGTCAGCTCTGCCATTGCCTCCTCTGTTGAGAGTCTCTCCTTCTCCAACCTCTCCACCTCCTCCCTCGCTTTCCTCCTCTCCTGCTCCAACTCCACCGGCGCGGGGGCCGCCAACGCGGGCATAGTCATCATGGCTGTCTTCAGTTCATCCTTGGTCTTCTCTAGGTCCTCCTGGGCCAACAGTGCCTTGTGTTGCCATTCTGACGCCTCCTCTTCCTTCTTCCTCTTGGCCTCCTCCAGGATGCCAATCTTAGCCATGAATTCACCCAACTCGGCAGCCCGTTGATCTTTGTTCTTCGCCTGGTCAGCAGCCTGTTTGGTCAGCTCTGCCATTGCCTCCTCTGTAGCGAGTCTCTCCTTCTCCAACCTCTCCACCTCCTTGATCGCTCTCCTCCTCTCCTGCTCCAACTCCAAAGCACGTCGGGTGTGCTCCTCAAGCTCTTTCTGGGCCCTGAGTGTATGCTCCTCTCTCTGTCTCAGGCTTTCAAACAGCTCATCCATCTCTCGCTCTAGCCTCTCTTTCTCTTTCTGAGCCCTCGCCATCTGTTTGTGAAACTTCTGTTCTCTGGCCTCACCCTTCATCTGTTGCATTTCGATGTGTCTTGAAGTGTCTGTCTCATTCTTAGTCTTGCACAGCCCATAGTTGTCTATGCACAGCGCCAGGATACGCTTGTTGATACGCAATCGTGGCGCATAGAACACCAAGTCGGGAGCTTTATTCTTGGGTGTGATGGTAAACTTAGTGTCATTGTAGGAGAGTTTTCTAATCGCACTCCACAGGAAACCAGTCTTTGGTGTCAACTTGTCTTTGTGTTTGTAGATGTTAAGGCCCAGGGCGTGCACTCCCAGCCACATTTCTATGCCACGCTTGTCCCTGAACTCAAAGTAATTGACTCCGTACATCTCCAGGTCCTGTGCAATCTTCAGATACTCCATCATGGAGTCTTCTCTGAACATTCCTCTGCGTTCTTCGTGCAAGGTCTGCATCTTGTCATCCCACTGTTCCTTCGTCAACCTCTGCTGTTCCAGGACTCTCTGAGGCAGCAGTCTGTCTTGGGCGAGGTATCCTGGCTTATGAACTTCTTTGCTATAGTCAGCATACTGGGCCTGGACAGAGTAGGAGGAGAGCAGCACGGCCGTCTCTGGGGAACTGTACATCTCATCGTTCAGAATGGCCTCTTTCACCTCAAGGAAGAAGAGTCTCTGTGTGATGTCCTGGATCAGCTCCTCAGACACATCCTCGGGGAATAACCTTGCCCTGAACTTAAACTGAAGCGGGTTCTCTTTCGTCACGTCCTGCTGGGTGAATTTCTTATCGAGCTGGAGCCAAGTGAGATCGCCTTTACTGTCAATATACTCCAGGCCAAAGAACCACTCCTCCTGCAGACCCATAGTCTTCACCACCTGATCAAAGAGCTGTTTGCCTGTTGTATTTGGCTTCATTTGAAACTCCAGCTGCTTTTTGTCCATGGTGGTCACGCACATGTTGATCAGTTTATGCACCTCTGTTCCATCTCCCACCATACTCTTTATACCAGATAGCAAGGTCATCAGTTTAGCCATCGTTCCCTCTCTCTGACACTCCTTACACCAAATTATCTGAGAGGACAAATCCTGTCAAATCACAAAGATCGTATTTAAATGTGTTTTAACGGAAAGATTCAAATCAAAGGTACAAACACTGTTTTCTGGATTTATTATTTAGGCTTTTAACTTCTGACAAAAAAACATGTGTTAAACGCACTGCTGGGTAGCTGGTGGCATTGGGTCTTATACAGTATGTCTTGGAAGCCAATCTATGACATCACACTCACTCATGATCAAAGTCATACCCTGGATTTGGTCATTTCCTACAGTTTTAATCCAGTAAATCTCCAGACCATTGACATGCACGTCTTCGACCATGCTGCCATCCTTTTTAAGATTACCGCAGTGCCCGCGGTCTCCACCCCTAGAGTCTCCCGTTACTTCAGACCCATTACTCCACAGACCATGGAGAACTTCTGCAACACCTATCAGGCTTCTCAGCAGCTTGATCCGCTGGATTTGTCATGTTTTGTGGAGGAGCTGACTGCTAAATGCATGCATTGATGCACTGCATCACTGGACATTGTAGCCCCCTTAAACTTTCTAAAACTCACCCTTGTCAACAAAACAACCTACATTGGTAAATGACAGAATCCGGTCCATAAGAAGGGCATGTAGACAGGCAGAACGTAAATGGAAAGCTTCAAAAGATCTTTCTAATCACAATGCCATGAAGACACTTTTAAAATAATTAAACAACATAGTGAAAGAATAACGATCAAAATATTTCTCCCATCTAATTGCTTCTAAGGGTTAGGGTTAGGGGACATCTGGGAGTTCTATTTGATTCGGACCTCTGTACTTTTCTAATATCACAAAAACAGCCATCTTCCAAATTAGGAATATTGCAATAATAAGATAATTCATTTCATACAGCGATGCACAAACCCTTATTCATGCCTTTGTCACAAACCACCTGGACTACTGTAATTCTATTTTCTTCTGGACTAAATCAATCGGCTTCAACTTGTTCAAAACACAGCAGCTAGAGTTCTTACAAGAACCAGGAGATATGACCACATTACCCCTGTTCTTGCCTCAGTGCACTGGCTACCAGTGGCGTTCAGAATTGATTTGTTGACATTGTTTGTTTTTAAATCACTGATGTTCCTATTTATATGTTTTACCTCCTGTCTCCTCACATACCCACCTGTAATCTTAGATCAGCGGACAAACCTTTACTTGACCCCCCAAGACAAGGCTTGTGACGGAAGGTGACAGGCTATTCACTACTAGGGCTCAATATCTGTGGAACCAACTTCCACTGGAAATTAGACAGGCCACTTTTGTGTCCACTTTTAAAAGTCTTCTAGAAACGCATTATTATATAATGGCATGCAGCTAGAAGGAATGGACAGCAAGTTTCTGCTTTCACTCTTATTTTTCCTTTATTCTTTATTTCTTTATTATTATCCATTTTTGTAATGCCTTTATATTTCCTTTTTATGTACCGTATGTGAAGCATTTAGTAAACCTGTTTTCGAAAAGTGCTATATAATGAAGTGTATTATATCACTACTGTTATGACACTTGTCTGACATCACTGTACTAACACTGTGACATCAGACATCTGTGATAGGCTGTGATGCGTAATCTATGACACGCCTCAGAGGCCAGACAGGGTACTTAAAGTGAGTCCCCATAGTGATTGTATCCGTGGAGACAGTTATTTACCAACGGCTGTAACACTCAGTAGCAACAAGAGGGAACGCAGCTGGAAGTAAGCGAGCAAGTCAGAGAGGGATATAAGAAACAATTAGTTTTCTCAAGACAAGGTCCCAGCAATGCAGAACTCAGAGGGAGGTTCCAACTACATGTCCAACTCGGGCATATATGTGCCCACGTCCGCTCAGGCCCCTGTGATACCAGTACAGCATCAGTATCCAGTACCCATGGTGTACCCATATGTAGAAGCCGGGGAAGCGAGTTTCCCTAACACAGCATTCTCTACCTTCTACAATCCGGACAGCCAGCTGTTTGGACAGGGTGTTGGTGGCTACTATCAATCGCACGCTGGGTCTCAAGTCACTACCAATGTGGTCTCCTCTGAAGTGGCAGTTGAAAACTGCCAAAGGTCCTCCAGGATTGCATCTCACAAAAGTACCCAGCACAACAGTCATCTGATTTGGTTAAAGGATAACTTAGAGATCGCAAGGGAGGGGAGCCTGTCCAGATGCTCCTTGTATGACGACTACCAGCGCCACTGTCAGGAGCAGAACCTGGAGCCGGTCAATCCACCCTCCTTTGGCAAGCTCATTCGCTCTGTCTTCGTGGACATCAAGTCACGACGTCTCGGCACCAGAGGAAACTCTAAGTACCACTACTATGGCATTCGGGTGAAGCCCAACTCACCGCTTAGCAAGCTGCAGGAGGACCCTCAGTACATGGTCGCAGGGCAGCAGCCCATCCACCAGGAGCAGAGAGTGACGGACTGCATGTCGGACCATCCGTCAGGATGCTCTCAACACACCACCAACGCCAATACCCCAGAGCAGTTAGAAACAGCTCAGAGTCAGCACCACCTCCTGCCACTGTTTCCCACCCTTGACCACCTCTGCAGCCAGCCGCTTCTCAAGAGCGACATCAAGAAGCTGCAGACACTCTACAGGAAGAACTGCATGGCTATTCTGGATGTGGTGAAGAATCGCCAGTTCAAATGCATCGAGGAGCTGTGGCAGAGCTTCTGGTACTCATCCAGTGACAGAGCCACTGCCATCCCCAACAGCAATGATGCCCTGGAGATTCCCAGAGACAGCCTGGTGGCTCTATGTGAATATGAATATGTCAGAATGTGGATGAGGAGCTGTGACAGCATCCTTTATGAAGCTATGGTGGAGCTCCTCATCCCTAACGTGCTGTGCCCTAAACTAAACAGTGATCTAATTCGGGACATCCGTCACTTTGCCAAGAGCGTGGAAGGCTGGATGACCACAGCCATGAAAGACTTTCCTCAAGAGGTGGTCTGCAGTAAGGTAGAGGTGGTCGTTGCCTTTTCCCGGATGCTGTGTCACTACACCAGAGTGAACCACCTGTTCCGGGAAGCCCGCGTCCACCTCCAGAAGACCTCCACAATCGACACTATGCTCGTTGACCTCAACAAGGTCGACTTCACTGACATCCAGGAGCAAGCGCGGTGGGTGTGTCAGTGTGACGAGAGCGTTGTCCGGGGCTTGGAGCAGAACTTCAAAGCGACCCTGCAGCAGCTGCAGCACAGCTTCGGGGACGGGTGGGCTACCTGGCTAGATGGCGTGGTCTCCCAGGTCCTTAGGCCCCAGCAGGAGAACAAAAAATGTGTGGAGGACGCACGCCAGTTCCTGCTCAAGTGGTCCTTCTACAGCTCCATGGTGATCAGGGACCTCACCCTGCGCAGCGCGGCCACTTTGGGCACCTGCCACCTCGTCAGACTGTTCTACGACGAATACATGCTCTACCTGGTGGAGCGCCGCGTGGCCAAGGCCACCCGGCAAACGGCTATCGCTGTCGTCGGAGAGTTCCATGACCATAGGTGCACCGGGACAAATAAAGGCCCGTCCTTCTCCGACGCCACGAGGGACCTTGGCAAACGGCTGTCGCTGTCATTGGGGAGTTCAATGATCTTAGATGCAGGGGACTATTAAAGACCCGTCCTTCTCCGATGACATGAGTGACCTTGGCAGCAATGCTGATGTGTCCCGAGGATCCGTCAAGAGACCGCTGTTGAATCTAGTAGCCTAACTAGCCCAGCCCAGCAACTATTCCTGCAGTGATAGGGTCTCTATAGTGCAGGGGTTCCCAAAACCTTTGGTTAGAGTTCCAAAAGAGAAATTTTGTGTCTCCCCGGGACCCAAACATACAAAAACATAATTAATCACATATTTCCTATCACTTAGGTCTTTTGACCATGACCTATGACTTTTTTTTTTTACACATCCTATACTAAAGTCCCTTAAGGGAGGACCGGCCGGCCGGCCGGTGGTCGGACTATGTCGTCACGCTCCTTTCACCATGACTCGGCCATTACCATCTAAGGTGTTCCCAATGCAGCTACGCCCAAATATGGAGTGTGTTGTGTAACCTCAATGTGTCGTCATTGCATCAGGCGCAAACAAATCAGTCAGCTCCATATATGGGCACAAACGGGAGCATGCCCATATATGGGCACATACTGATGATATCAGGGATCTCCACATAAGGGCGTAGAAGGGACAAGGACTGACAGATACGGAGATCTTAGAGAACCTCTTGTTTCTGTGATTCTTTTGATTTTTCGGTGGTGCCAACCACCCCTATATCTGGCTTTGTCCGTGTGTCCGTATGTATGTATGTATGTATGTATGTATGTATGTATGTATGTCCAATAAACAAACATTGATGACAACATCAATACGGGGGTCAATACGGGGCTCATCAAAGGCGCCACCCTCTTCACACAGGGTGTGATTTTTTTTTCCCTGAAACAAATGTGATCTTTTGTTTCATATATATATATATAAAATAAAAAGTTGAAATAACCATTATTAACAATGTTTATATATATATATATGCTCAGTGTACATGGATAAGTGAGCAATGAGCATGCCCCACCTGCTCTCCCCTAAAGTATTTAATTTCAAGGACCCCCGTTTGACATGCATTTAGGCCACGGACCACCGTTTGATACAAAGTCTTATCTCTGGGACCCCAATCTCCACTGTAGAATCCTCAGTGTTAATTTAACTCTGACAGTGTACAAAGGGAACCAAAACGTGGTTCCATTTGTGCCGTACGGGTCCATTTGGTTAGCTGGGAACCCCCTGGAACCACTTCAAAGACCCCTGGGGTGTCCCCGGACCCCACTTTGAGAACCACTGATTTAGGGGTTCAGTGTCTTACAGGAACAATCACTTGCCGTCACTAATACTATAAGATGTCACCATTTATGTCTACTCACCAGTGGTGGAAAGTAACTAAGTACATCCTACTATAATTCTAGTAACCTCTGTAGTGGTGTCACAACCCGGTTCTCCTCACTGGCTGGACCAATTGCTCTGATTTTGCACACAGCCATTGACCATTACCATCTGAACGCAACTGTGAAGCCCGTTTTTCAATTTCATCAAATCTCAGCTTATTATTAGCGTTTATGTGTCAAACAATGTCGCCTCCCGGGTTGCCAGATCATGTGCGCATATCCCCCCACGGATGCGTCGACCGGGTATGGTCTAGTTTACTTAAGTACTGTACTTAAGTACAATTTTGAGGGTATTTGTATTTGTTTATTTGAGTATTTCCAATTTCCTATACTTTTACTTCTACTCACTACATCTCAGAGGCAAATATTGTACTTTTACTCCACTACAATTATTTGAAAACTTTAGTTACTTCTCAGCAGTGGTGGCTTATCCAACGGGCTTGAGGTGCTGAAGCACAGGGCACCAACCTTGGGGGGGGGCACCAAACGGCGTGAAAAAAAAATAAACGCCGAAAAACGCCGAAATGTAGAAGCAGGGCTCCGTGCATCAACATCATCATCATACTTTTTCCACCACTGCTACTCACTGTCTCAGAGGATGGCTCAGTGTGATCGCTATAGCGATCCCACAACTATAGCGATCTCACATTAGTAATAATACTAAAATAGTAATAATAACAAGTAAAAAAGGTAACGCAGTTTGAGCGATACCACATGTGATTCGCTAAGAGGCACAACGTCATGACTCGATGGACAGACTGAGTACTTAAACTGCACACCACTTCAATTAGACCATGGTTTCAGAGTGTGGTAGCCTTCAGTGACTTCTTTTCAGTGGAAATCCATGGCAGCAGATTCCTCCCTCCTCGATTCAGGGTTGGAGTATCAGCCACAAGAGGAGCTCTACCAGCAGTTACTGTTACAGACGAGGGGAAAAACAAAAAGTGAAAACCCAGACTCCACAGTGATCCGACCACATCCTGGTATGTGTGTCAAAACCCGATCCCAGCCAGACAAGCAGAAGATCTTCATCAACATATGTCAGTCAACCTCAATCCCTCCCCCTCTGGAACTCTCAGGGGAGGAGCTTGTGGAGCTCCTCAAATCAGAGGACCCCACCAACTACCGACTTCCCATGAGCCTTGGCGAGCCGCACACAGAGATCGACAACAGTTCCTTGGGTTGTACAACCTATGACGTTGTCGTCAACCAAGATTTCTTTGAGAAGTGCCAGAAGGATTCTCTGTTTCTGCATTTCCTCATCCTGGTATCCTTAGCGGGGTTAGAGAAGAAATACAACTTGGAGCTCAGCAGAGACTGGAAGGTTCTGAGGAAAAGGAAGTTCTTTGGCTCTGTGAGCGAACAGAACATCCGCACCAAGAGCCGACCTGACATCGAAGAACTACCTTCCCAGGATGCTCCTCCCGTCCCGGCCAAAAGACCCAAGTTCAGTTTGCTAGTGGAGCCCCCTGTTGGCGAACCAGAGTACCTCATCGCTGAGATACAACTACCTGGGGTGTCGTCATGCACTTGTCTGATCCTGGATGTCGGTGAGGATCATCTTGTTCTATCGGCTCGTCCTTCTCTCTTTCACCTGGACTTCTTCCATCCTCACCTCGTTGACCAGGAGAACAGCCTGGCCCAGTACAACACACACACACAGATTCTGACAGTTACCATGCCTGTTGTGTCTTCATGAAGTCTGATTATTTACTATTTTATGTATATATCTTTTTGTTTTACCACTTTTTCTCTCCAATTTAGTCATTTGTGTGCACTGAGGAGCCCTCACCGGGAGGACGTAGAGCCTCTGTCCTACTCCTGCCCCACGTACGTGCAGTGACAAATATCAACTAACCCTTCCGCCTGGCTCATCTCCCCCGAACACGGTTCTATGCTAACACAATTGTGTTAGCATAGAACCTCGACAAAGCCGGATGCACCGCAATGGATTCGAATCCCAACCTCCGTGGTGGTGGGCAGGCACTTTACCACTGTGCCACGCGAGCGCCCTTACTATTATCATATTAATTTGTTAACTTTTCAGGGTAAATAAAGGCGACTTTTTTGTCAGACTATTGTCATTTATTTTCAAACTACTGAATCGACGGCAACATATTTTATTTTTGTTTGAACATGGCTGATCACTTCTTTGAAGCTACTGCAAGTCGGGAACGATGCATGTTGGAAATGCATGGCCCACCCACCCAGTTATGCAATACCTGTTGTACCTGTATGTCTGTGTCCCTTTTATGCACATATATGGAGATTTCTGTATATGTCTGTGCCTTTTAAGTCCATTTATGGAGTTCTGCGTTAGCCATGCCCAAATATGGAGTTCCCTGATGTCATATTGAAGACATCAGGGAACCCCATATATGGGGATTTTTTTTTTTGGAGATCCGCTTAGCCGACGACTTCCCACTATACGCATGCCGAGTTTGTCGGACGGGCTGTCTGTCTGTGTACCTTTTGTGCTCATATGGTGATCTCTGTATCTGTTTGTTTGTCTGTCTGTCTGTCTGTCTGTCTGTCTGTGACCCTTCTATTGCCCATATATAGAGATCTCTGTATCTGTCTGTCCTTGTCCCTGCTACGCCCATATACGGAGATCCCTGATATCCCAAGTTGGTCGGTCCAACGGTTCTTGACTACAGACGGACAGATGCACAGAGATATTGTGCCTTTATAGTTGGATTAGATGAGCAATAGGCCATGGTTATGTGACGCATGCTACGGGGTTGAACTCCTAACTGAAATTTATTTAAAGAAATGTGAAAATATTCACATTTTGTGAATTCATAATGAACTAGAAAAAGTGCTCCTCGGAGCACAAGTCTCCGCCAGCAGACTTGTGTTGGGAATGTTAGAACATGTTACTGTGTCATAGTAACATGACACAAGTGTCCTATCCGTCTGTATAACTGTCCTATCCGTCCTGTCTGTATAAGTGCCCTATCCGTCCTGTCTGTATAAGTGTCCTATCCATCCTGTCTATGTAAGTGTCCTATCCGTCCTGTCTGTGTAAGTGTCCTATCCAATTGTTACAGTATCCGCCATTTCTCAGCCATTTCGTGATTATTCCTGTCTTACCTCACTTTGAAAGAGGCGCAGACTCTTTCAAAGTGACACATGTATTTATAGGCCGCTATACGTCACTAGCCAATCAGATCACACTATTTCACCGCATTGTCACGTGTCACGTGAGGCTTGACCAATCTGTGTGTCATATTTAGAAAGTGAAAACAAAGTCTCCTGGCGGAGACAATTAAGTCCTTCCAATCCATCAAATTTGGCAAGACTGACATCAGCAATATGATCTCATCAACATGATGGCAGAGATTCAGAAGGAAGCCACACCATTATTAGACCCTGTCTTGTTTGCCCATGCATTTGACAAACCTTTATATGGTTATTACATTCTGACCTCACATGCTGACAAACCGGGTGCTTAAATAGTACACTTTTAACATCGTTCTCATTTCCATTCAGAACACTGAACTGAAGTACAACCTTCTAATCACTACAAAACTTCTTGGAAACATGGGTCGCCACTTCGGAAACTTGGCCAAGGTCAGGCACATAATTACATACAGTCTGTCCCCCTTCGAACAGAGGGCTTTCCCCAACTACTTCTCTAAAGGAATCCCCAATGTGTGGAGACGGTTTACCTCTTCTTTCTTCAGAGTTGCTCCCCAGATGAGCCTTGTGTACATCATATACACCTGGGGGAACCATGTCCACCAACAAAGCAAGAGGAAGAATCCAGCTGACTTTGAGAATGATCAATGAACTGCCATCCTGCTACTCTGATTGTTGGCCAAACTTCGGCCTTCGGCCTGGCGGAGACAATAATATAGAAAGAGTGGGAGGGGTATCTCCATAAAGTGTCATCCAATAAGCAAAGCTGATTGAGAGACACTTTATGGAGATTCCCGAAATCTCCCAAATTGATGCGTCATAGATGGCTGACATGGCCTCCAAGAACACTGATAATACTGCCCTGCTGCACAATCATCTGTATATAAAGTCAATTATATATTGACAGTTAATTTCCTCAGTTCATTCATCAATATTGCCATAAATGTACATGTCAACGGATGCAAACTATAGAGTCTTGGAATCGAAAGGTTCATAATTTGATACCTGGTGAGATAAATATGAAGAGAGAGGAGAGAATGGGAGAGAGAAAGAGAAACAAGTAGAACATATAGCTGCAAGCAGCGATAATACGGGGCCAGGTAATGAAGAGAGAAAAAAGAAAGAAGCAATGATAAGTAATATGCACAATAAGCCATTGAAACATAGAATACTGAACTTGAGAGAAAGAATACCATGCAATTAACATGAGGATTTTAAACCCTCACTAACCCTAACCTCAGTAAAACAACGCCTAAGCCTATCCTCAAGACACACTATGTGTTATCCGAATAATGCCAAATCATGATCACCTCAATACATTGTCGTGGACAGGGATCGAACCAGCAACCTACGGACTCCAAGACTGCCTTTCTTCTCATTGAGCTAGATATATGGCCAGGGCCGCATTAAGACCCCTCAGGGCCGTGGAACACCACAAAATCAAAGCCCCCCCCAGCCGCGTAATTTCACGCACATGCACGCGCGCGCACAACCTGCGCGCGTGCGTGCGAAATTTTTCGGGTCTAATTCGGTCTAATTCGGTTCTATTTAACCAATATAAATCAACATTTTTTCTTTAAATACACAAAAATTAAATACACAATTCTCACAGGGCCCTGCAGGCTGCGGGCCGTGGAACGCCAGTTCCACTAAGTTCCGCGGTTAATGCGGCTCTGTATATGGCCTCCCTGATAGTGTCTGTTGATATTTATAAGTATTTCCGTTCATTTTGAACCAGGCCTCTGTGTCCCGAACTTCTCTAGATCACTGGTTCACAAACCATTTACCAATAAAGGGATTTTTGTGTCTCAGAACGAAAACTAGTGAAAGTAGCCGATCTACAAGTTCACAAAACATTGCTATCTGAAAAGTTGTGAGGTTGTAGATCGGCTATTTTCAAAATTAAGTATATCATACATTAAAAGAGAGACAAAACTATAAGTAATATCTCAACTATAAGTAACATCTCAACCTATTTCCATTAACAGGAATCGAACCCTCAACCTTCGGATTGACAGGCTGCAACACTACCTATAGACCAATTATTTGTTTATTACTAACATTGAGACTGGACGCACAGCTGATAGTTTTACGCAATCAATTCCCAACCTGTTGTTTTGGGCTGCGCTGGTTTCAGCACAGCCCAACCCCCTCTTGTGTGTTGGCTAGTGAGGAGCGTCCTAGCGAGACCTGATAGAATGGGTTTCATTGCACGCATACTGGTTGCACGCATACTGGTTCTTATCAGTGTGACGTCGTCTGTTAAGGGGTCTATAGTGCTATAGCTTTGTCCAGGCTGAGGTTGTTGAAGAAAAACGTGAACCAGTGAAAGCAGCCGATCTACAAGCTCAGAAACACGTTGCTATCTGAAAAGTTTTGAGATTGTAGATCGGCTATTTTCAGAACGAAGTACTGTATGTCATACATTGCAAAAACATACCCTCTCAAATAAGCATTTCATGTTATCTTTATCAATTGGACATGTGTTCATTGATACAGTCTTGTTGTTTGCAATGCACTTTAAATGAAGTCTGCACCAAGTGAGGCTTGAACCGGCTACCTTGATGTTGTGAGACATTCACTTAAAGGACAACTTTGTTTTTTTTACAACCAAGGTTTATGTTTTAGATTGTAATTAAAGTAAATAAAATATGAGTGTGAATTTTTTTTGAATGTACTGATTTGTATAGTTTTAGCAATTTTCACAACCTTTTTTACAGTGGGCGGGGGCATTCTGTCCGGTGGCTAAATATGTATTCTTTTACACAATAATGCGGCTTTTCTTTTTTATTATTTACAGTAGCTTTTCTAGCCCCCAATAACTCACATCTGGCCATCAAAGACCACAGGACCTTTTTTATTGTGTAAAAAAGGCATATTTAGCCACCGGACAGAATGCCCCCGCCCACTGTAAAAAATATCACGAAAATTGCTAAAACTATAGAAAGCAGTAAATGAAAAAAAAAAGAACACTCATTTTTATTTACTTTAATTACAAGCTAAAATATAAACCTTGGTTGTAAAAAAACAAAGTTGTCCTTTAAGCGGGAAGCCATTGGACCAACAGACCTGATCTAGTGAAAACGGAGGTCAGACAGATGATACCATTTCACGCAAATAGCTGAAAAACCCTGGGTTTAAGTGTTTTTCAAACTGCTCAAAATTGCGGACAATCTAAGGGCGGAGCTTACTGGTAAAAGTGATACATGTGTTCCTCATGAGTCAAGGCACATGTGTAAGCAGGTTTAATGGCTGTCGGCCAAACGAGGCATGACTTTTGCCTGTTTAAAGTTTGCATTTTCAAAAAATTGCTATAGCGCCCCCCTTTGACCAATTGGAGTACGATTGGTTTCAGTGATATTTGGAATGACCCTGTACATTACTGCAAATTTTCCAAGAAATGTGAGTCTGCATGTATGTGTTAGGGGCAGATGAATAATTGTCAGAAAACTGCAATATTCATTGGCTCATTAAAGCTTCATTTTTTCACTTACTGTAGAAAAAATCCGCTTGCACCGTTTGGTCGGCATAGGTCCACAGTTCATGTGTAAAACGTTTCGTGCAGATTGCTCAAAAATCCCAGGAGGACATAGATTTTAACAGCTTTTCATGTAATTCAAAATGGTGAGAGATCTAAAGGTCAGAGGTCAAAACTGAGAGTGTGAAAGTTGTTCATCATGAGGAGACGCATGTGTGTATTGAAGTTTTATGGCTGTAGGTCAAACAGGGCATGAGATGTAAATTTTAGTCAATCAGGATGGGCTATGAAACATCTAACAGATCCTTCTTGATCACATGACTATAGAGATCATGTGTAGCGATTTGCGTGAAATTTGGATAAAATCTGAAGGCTTACAATCAAAAAATGTGTTTTACATAAGTTGGCCTCGTGGTGGCGCTATAAAAGGCAGATGTGAAAAATGCAGGGCAAAGGTTTTTCCTTGGCCTCTAGAGAGTGTGCATACAAAGTTTTACACAGATCGGTACAGTTATAGGCAAAAACACAAAATGGCCTGTTATAGCGCCACCATGAGGCTGATTTTAAATTTTTCAAGTAGCATTTCTTCCTTGACGTAGTGGGAATGTGCGTGCAAAATTTCACGGAAATTGGATGCTGTGTTCATGATTTGAGGCATTTTGTTCAAAACGGAGCAGTCCTGTAAACTTTGGAAGACATTTTTAGCCAATCAGGATGGAATATGAAAAATCTGAAACACCTGTTTCGTTTAATGACTATAGAGATACTGTGTACTGATTTGCGTGCTGCTGTTTGGACAAAATTTGTAGGAGAACTGTCAAGAAATGTGTTTTGCACCAATCGGCCTCCTGGTGGCGCTATAACAGGCCCCTGTGAAAAATTTGGGGTAGAGGTTCTGCTCTGGTATCCAGGGAGTGTGTGTGCACAGTTTCGCTGCGAGCAAGCCAACGGTGCCGGAGATTAGCTGTACACAGACAGATCGAATGACGGACGGACGGACGGACAGGGGGTAAAACATACTCTCTCGCCATGCCTTTCGGCCAGGCGGAGACAATGAGAGAACATGGGAGAAGGGAAGGGAGAAAATGATTCAATTATTAAGAAGCGTTTCTAACTTCCTTTGTACTCACTCACTAGAGCATGTTGTTTGTTTGACCACTTCCTCTGACAATTTCTTTTTTGGACAAAATATTTTCTTTGTCAAACAATGTGCTGACTCATCATCCTCACACACTTTTCCTTGTGAAGGTCTTTACACACCAACAAACTGCACCAACTGAACAGTGAATGGCGTGGTTACATTTTAACATTATGTATACTTTAAGAATGTTCGCAAGTTAACTATCTCAAGAATAATAAAAAAAGAATGGACCTGCAAGATTGCATTGTCTGGATGGGCGGATATGACCTGGGGTGCCTCCGCCAGTGCTCTAGCAATAGAATGATAGATGATGTGTTACAGCCAGTGGTGGAAAAAGTACTCAAATGTTTTACTTAAGTAAAAGTATCAATACTGCACTGTAGAAGGACTCTATTACAAGTAAAAGTTCAGAATAAACTAGAAAAAGTGCTCCTCGGAGCACAGGTCAGGTAGGCTATTGTGGCCTCCTGGTGGCGCTATAATAGGCCAATGTGAAAAGGGTGCCATTTCTTCTTAGGCCTTGCACGACAATCGGCCTCTGACTGCATTCATGATTTGAGGCATTTTGTTAAAAACATGTTTTTCGCTAAATTAGACCTGTTGGTGGCGCTATAACAGGCCAATGTTAAAAGGGTGGCATTTGTTCCTCAACATAGTGTGAATGTGCGTTCAAAGTTTGAGCACAATTGGACGGTGAGTTCATGATTTGCGGAATTTTGTTCAAAACAAGCCAATAATGCAAACTTTAGATGTCAATCTTAGCAAATCAGTATGCAATATGAAAAATCAAACACATCCGTCGTGATCACATGACTATAGAGATCATGTGTACCGATTTCAGTGAAATTTCGATGAAATTGGAAGGAGTAGTATAAAATAATGTGTTTTACATAAGTCGGCCTCCTGGTGGCGCTATAAAAGGCAGATGTGAAAAATGCAGGGCAAAGGTTTTTCCTTGACCTCTAGGGAGTGTGCATACAAAGTTTTACACAGATCGGTGCAATTATAGGTAAAAACACAAATCGGCCTGTTATAGCGCCACCATGAGGTTGATTTGAAAAATTTCAAATGGTAGTTCTTCCTCGGCCTAATGGGAATGAGCGTGCAAAATTTCACGGAAATTGCATGCTGTGTTCATGATTTGAGGAATTTTGTTCAAAACGGAGCACTCCTGCAAACTTTGGAAGACATGTTTAGCCAATCAGGATGGAATATGAGAAATCTGAAATACCCGTTTCGTTTAATGACTATAGAGATACTGTGTACCGATTTGCGTGACGTTTGGACAAATTCTGTAGGAGTACTGTCAAAAAAGGTGTTTTGCCAAAAGCGGCCTCCTGGTGGCGCTATAACAAGCCCATGTGAACATTTTGGGGCAGAGGGTATGAATTGGCATCCAGGGAGTGTGTGTGCACAGTTTCGCCACGATCAAGCCAACGGTGCCAGAGATTAGCTGACCACAGACGGACGGACGGACAGACAGACAGACGGACGGACGGACGGACGGAGGGTAAAACATACTCTCTCGCCATGCCTTTCGGCCTGGCGGAGACAAAAATTGACTTGAGTAAAAGTACAAAAGTATTGGTATCAAAATGTACTTAAAGTACCAAAAGTAAAAGTGCTGAAATGTTTGAAAATAGCAGATCTACAAGCTCACAACGCGTTGCGATGCAACGCGTTGTGAGTAGTGGAGTAGAAGTAAAAGTATTGGAAATTGGAAATACTCAAGTAAAGTACAAATGCCTCAAAATTGTACTTACGTACAGTACTTAAGTAAATGTACTTTTAATGTAATGTTTTTTAGACTTGCGTCGTGGCTTTAAGAGAGCAGACAAAAAGCATGCTTCATAGTTTGTGTTTTGATATATTAAGAATTCATAGAGTTATCCTACAATTCATAAAAACTGTCAGTTCTTTGATGGGTGAAAGGGAGGAGTGACGATCAAACAGTGTGGAGGGAATTAGAACTAGAAAATAGAAGTGAAAAACATGAGTGTAATGGAAGACACCTGCACACGTGATTGAAATGACCTGCTACAAGTCTTATGTCTTTTCTATATCTCAGACATTTCTATAAATGCACTACTCTCCACCAGCGGTGTAAAGTAACTAAGTACATTTCGCATCGCGACATGTTGTGAGCTTGTAGATCTGCTATTTTCAAACATTTTAGTACTTTTACTTTTGGTATTTTAAGTACATTTTGATACCAATACTTTTGTACTTGTACTCAAGTAAATTTTGAATTCTGGACTTTTACTTGTAACAGAGTACTTCTACATTGCAGTATTTATACTGTTACTTAAGTAAAACATTCGAGTACTTTTACCACCACTCACTGCTCTTCACACACATTTCTTTTCAACATTCAAACGCGCGCACACACACACACACACACACACACACACACACACACACACACACACACACACACACACACACACACACACACACACACACACACACACACACACACACACACACACACACACACACACACAGTACAGTTAAGTCCTTCCCTCATTCCCAGCGCTGGGGAAATGGATGAAGAGAAGCACTCATGTTCTTTTCATCAAAACAGCAGACTTTTTTTTTTCACACCACAGTAATGTAATCTGATTCCAATTCAAATGAAACCCTCACACTTTAATTGCTTTTTTCTGGCAGAGGTGGTCTGGGTTTTAAATAGAATGCTGCTGCAATAAAAATGGCAAAGGGCAAAAAAAGACCATCTGTTATATAATGTGATTGGACTGCAAAATGACTAAATGTTTCCATTTAACAGCTTTAGACCGTTGAGGAGATTCGGAAGCAGATGTCAAACAAACAAGGAAAATAAAATCATTAAGATGATGTGTGGTGGGGTGATCACACATCACTACAAAAGCAGACACTTCTTAAACGCCTTGTCAAAACAGTACGTTGGACAAAACAGCATGGTGCGCTTGTGGAGCGAGTCTGCATGTGAAACCATTGTGATCAAATAATTAATCACAGGGAAAATTAATTGAAGATGTATTGAGTCTAATATAAAACTTTTGTCTGCATTTACCATTGTCCCACAGTTCCAGTTCCAGCTACTGGCATCAGTGGTGGAAAAAGTGCTCACATGTTTTACTTAAGTAAAAGTATCAATACTGCAAAGTGAAAGTCCGGAATTCAAAATGTACTTGAGTAAAATTACAAAAGTATTGGTATCAAAATGTACTTAAAGTACCAAAAGTAGAAAGTACTCATTATGCAGAATGTCCCATTTCACAAGTTTTCAAATGTATACAATCTTTGAAAATAGCAGATCACAAGCTCACATCCAGACCTACGAGGCGCACTGTTGCTCCGATCCGCATCAAACTTGGCACAAACACTGTTCAGGGGTCTGCCATCGGAATAGTCATACTAGGGGCCACATATGTGGCACCCAGAGGCCACATTAAGGACACCGTTGATTCAATACGCACCAAATTTGGCATGGAATGCTATAGCATCCTTTCAGTGAATATAATCAGCAAGGTTGGATTCATCTTTCATTAACTAGAATCTATCAATAATTTGTTGTAAACAATATATTGCAAGTGCTGCATGAGCATCAGATGTAGATATGTAACTCACAAGTAAACTAGCATATTATCTTTGTATACTATATGAAATACTCATAATATTGTGTGAACTATGTATAGAAATATGTAAAATAAGTATACTAGTGAGCTGACACCAGCAGAGCTGATCCATTGAGCTACAGCCCTATGAAGGGGAGGCCGTATGGTGACACGAAATGATTTTTCTTTTGCCAGCCCTCTCCTCTCACCTCTTCCCTTTTGAAAGACCCCCTTGAAGCGATGTCATCCAGGCTTTATGAGTGGGAAACTGTTGCTTGTAATATGTTCTATGCAGAAAAAAAAATGGCCCACTGGGTCTAGTGTCATCAATAACACAACACAGAGTTTCCACCGGTTAAATAAGCAAACCAAGCAACAGAGAATGCAATCACACCGTTTCACTGAGCAATCGAGAACAACGTGACCCGTTAGCAGACGTTCACATTAGGTGAACCGGCCAAGGCATATACAATGATGATGAAGGTTTATCAGCTGAAATGCATCCGTTGCTCTCCCGGTGAGGCTGAATCCATTTTTTAAAGGACATTATACTGTGCCGGCCTCTTTCTCCTCGACATAAAATAGAGAAATAACTAGAAAAAGTGCTCCTCGGAGCACAAGTCTCCACCTGCAGACTTGTGTTGGGAATGTTGGGAATGTTCTACTTCTGGGAATGTTCTACTTCTTATGTTCTAATTCTTACAAAAAATAGAACATGTTACTGTGTCATAGTAACATGACACAAGTGTCCTATCCGTCTGTATAACTGTCCTATCCGTCCTGTCTGTATAAGTGTCCTATCCGTCCTGTCTGTATAAGTGTCCTATCTGTCCTGTCTATGTAAGTGTCCTATCCGTCCTGTCTGTGTAAGTGTCCTATCTGTCCTGTCTGTGTAAATGTCCTATCCAATTGTTACAGTATCCGCCATTTCTCAGCCATTTCGTGATTATTCCTGTCTTACCCTGTCTTACCCGATGCCTTCAAGACATCGGGTGAATGTCCTGTCTGTGTAAGTGTCATATCCCTCCTGTCTGTGTAAGTGTCTCTTATCTGTCATATCTGTCCAATTATGTATCCTATCCAATTGTTACAGTATCCGCCATTTCTCAGCCATTTCGTGATTGTTCCTGTCTTACCTCACTTTGAAAGAGGCACAGACTCTTTCAAAGTGACACATCTATTTATAGGCCGCTATACGTCACTAGCCAATCAGATCACACTATTTCACCGTATTGTCACGTGTCACGTGAGGCTTGACCAATCTGTGTGTCATATTTAGAAAGTGAAAACAAAGTCTCCTGGCGGAGACAATAAAATGAGAGATGGAGGAGTTGAAGTGATGGAGGGAGACAGTGAAATATTGTTGAGAAAAGAGGGTTGACAAGGAAAAGAGAAGAGAGGTGGTATGGGGGGTTGTATAGCATATCAGTGTCTGCAGCCTCACTGATAGCACACGACTGACAGGAACTGCAGGTCCCAGTGGAACAGAGATTCACACTGGAATCAAATGAATGTCTGACTGCATCTCCCTCAGCGCTGGACTTTTTTGTTTATTTTTTTTAATGGCTGTAGTGGTTCAGTATGTTGCTGTATGCAAGACCCAAAGGTGCTTCAACAATGCAAGCAGGTCTCACACACACAAATATAATCTCACAATGTGATATTCAATCACAATGTCATTGAACCACCTACTCTCTCTGCTAATACGTAGGCCTACCTTATATATCAATTCTCTGTAAATGATTCTGATTGAGGTCACAGTTTGGGTTGGAACTGTAATGGCTGTATGACACGGTTCCTCACTAATTAACCTAACCCAATCAGATGATAATTGAAATTAAACATTATTACACAAATGCTGTTGGTAGCATTTGTGCTGGTGGTTGAGAGAAAAAGTAATGTGCTCAAAATATTCTGAGCTGAAGATTATAATGATTATACATGGGCCTGTTTGGTACATGCTACAGATAGATAGATCCCTACTGTACACTTCAACTGTGCAGTAAAAGCAACTTTACCCTTGTTAAGCTGCCTTCCATTGGATTATTATTCATCCCTACTGCTTTGAATGCATCATTTATACATGACTAGAAATGTTGCATAGCGGTTGTATGCCTCCACCAACCAGCTGTTTACATCCATGTCTGATCAGCCTCACTTTATGTAGTGAAGATTTTGATGGAATTTAATGAATGTGTTGTTGAGGTCACAGTGATCTTGACCTTTGACCATCCACTACTAATCAGATCATCCTTGAGTCCAGTGGTGAAAAGTAACTAGGTACATTTACTCAAGTACTGTACTTAACTCTCTCAGTGCCAATGAAATAAAAAAATATGTTCATAAAAAAGTGCTTAACAAGCGAGATACAGCTTTTTTCAGTTATAAGTTAAACAAGGAGTGGATGGAGCTGCAAATCTTCAGATAATGATATCTTGGGTTCTGATTTTTTTTTATTTATTATTATTATTATTATTTTTAAACTCAGGATTTTTCGTTCTGGCACTGAGGGCATTCAGAAAAAACTTGGGATATCTCGTTGTGTGGCAATGAGAGAGTTAAGTACATTTTTTGGGTATTTTTTACTTTACTGGAGTATTTCTAGTTTTCCGTACTTTTACTTCTACTCCATTACATCTCAGAGGCAAATATTGTACTTTCACTCCACTACAATTATTTGAAAACTTTAGTTACAAGTTACTTTGCAGACATAACTCTTTAAATTAAATCATTATAAAACAAACATTAACCACTTCAGCCCTATTTTATACACATGCTTTTTGAAAATAGCCGATCTACAAGCTCACAACGTGTCGCATCGCGTTGTGAGCTTGTAGATCTGCTATTTTCAAACATTTTAGTACTTTTCCTTTTGGTACTTTAAGTACAGTTTGATACCAATACTATTGTACTTTTACTCAAGTACATTTTGAATTCTGGACTTTTACTTGTAACAGAGTGCTTCTACATTGCAGTATTGATACTTTTACTTAAGTAAAACATTTGAGTACTTTTTCCACCACTGCTTGAGTCCAAGTGGATGTTTGTACCAAATGTGATGAAATTCCCTCGAGCCGTTCCTGAGATATCACGTTCACAACATGAAAACATTTTGCCTCCGGGCACGGCTGTTCAGCTGTTTTTACCTGGCTAAATGCTGACTCATTTTAACTGTGAGCCACTATGGAATATGCAACATTTTCTCTGTGCACATTAGTTATATTCTGTTCTGCTGTGTCAGAGTTAAATAAAAAAAGAAAATAAAAATATGTCTAGCTCAGGCGTTCCCACACCTTTTCAGCACAAGACCCAAAAGATACATTTGGTGTCTCCCCGGTACCCAAACTTACAAAAATACATACATGAGTTAATCACTTAAGGCCTATTTCATGCATAGTGAAAATAGCCAATCAATAGAGCAATTATTTGTTTACTAACATTGAGACTGGACGCACAGGTGATTGTTTCACTCAATCAATTCCCAACCTGTTGTTTCGGGGTGCGCTGGTTTCTGTTTTAAGAAACAGTGGTATGTGAACCACTAGATGTTTTCTCTCCTGTGTGAGCGTCACATCAGGTTGTCTCTCTCCTTGCTGCTTCTCCTGCCCTGACAACAAACATGGCTCTTTTCTCATTTATCTCCAGCATTCTTCTTTCTGCCCTGTGATGCCGAACGGAGAAACGCAGCCCTGGAGCCCTGCTGACACCTGCTGACTGATCTGGAGGAATATCTACAGCTGGATATGTGTTTACATAGCGATTACAATGTTTGGTTAGTTTAGATTTGAAAGTAGAGAAGAGTAGAGAGGTTGAACGACATGCAAAACAGATCTCCAGCCGGAATTGATGGTAACCAGTGGTGGAAAAAAATACTCAGATTTTGGACTTAAATAAAAGTAGCGATAACATAGCGTAAAAATGCTTCATTACAAATGTAAGTGTTGCATTCAAATGTACTTACTTAACCCATTAAGACCTGAGACCGATTCTACTTAAATGTCTTTTAAATCCCAACAGTTTTCTAAAAAGCGTATGTTTCTATCTCAGTGGTTCTCAAACTTTTTTCATAATTGTCAAGGACCCCCAAAATGATATGTATTTGGCCGCGGAAAATATGTTGTTCCAGGGACCCCCAGAAGCCAAGATTGGAGTTAAAAATGTTCACTTTAAAATAATACATATATTCAAAGATTTGCACACATTTTCACTATTTTTCAAAATGAGCTTGTAGATCTGCTATTTTTGAATAGCCAAAGTGTAAAATTATGCTTTTTAGCTCAAATAAAACTAGAAAAAGTGCTCCTCGGAGCACAAGTCTCCGCCAGGTCAGGTAGGTTATTATGGCCTCCTGATGGCGCTATAATAGGCCAATGTGAAAAGGATGCCATTTATTCCTAGGCCTTGCACGGCAATCGGACACTGCATGCATGATTTGAGGCATTTTGTTCTAAAAATATGTTTTGCTAAATTTGACCTGCTGGTGGCGCTATAACAGGCCAATGTTAAAAGGGTGGCATTTGTTCCTCAACATAGTGTGAATGTGCGTTCAAAGTTTCACCGTAATCGGACGCTGCATTCATGACTTGCGGCATTTTGTTCAAAATGGGCCACTCCTGCAAACATTACATGTCAATGTTAGCCAATCAGGATGCCATATGAAAAATCAAACAGATCCGTCTTGATCACATGACTATAGAGATCATGTGTACCGATTTGCGTTAAATTTGGATCAAATATGAAGGCTTAATATCAAAAAATGTGTTTTACATAAGTCGGCCTCCTGGTGGCGCTATAAAAGGCAAATGTGAAAAATGCAGGGCAAAGGTTTGTCCTTGGCCTCTAGAGAGTGTGCATACAAAGTTTTACACTGATCGGTGCAGTTATAGGTAAAAACACGAATCGGCCTGTTACAGCGCCACCATGAGGCTGATTTGAACATTTTCAAATGGCATTTCTTCCTCGGCCTAATGGGAATGTGTGTGCAAAATTTCACTGAAATTGCATGCTGTGTTCATGATTTGAGGTATTTTGTTCGAAATAGAGTACTCCTGCAAACTTTGAAAGACATTTTTTGTCAATCAGGATGGAATATGAAAAATCTGAAATTAGCCGTTTCTTTTAATGACTATAGAGATACTGTGTACCGATTTGGGGGATTTTTGGCCAAAATTTGTAGGAGTACTGTTCAAAAATGTGTTTTGCACAAATCGGCCTCCTGGTGGCGCTATAAAAGGCCCATGTGAAAAATTTGGAGCAGAGGTTCGGCTTTGGCATCCAGGGACTGTGTGTGCACAGTTTCGCTGCGATCAAGACAACGGTGCCAGAGATTAGCTGTACACAGACAAGACAGAATGACACGCACACACACACACACACACACACACACACACACACACACGGACGGACGGACGGACAGGGGGTAAAACATACTCTCTCGCCAAGCCTTTCGGCCTGGCGGAGACAAAAATGACACAGATGCGTTCCAGGTCTTAATGGGTTGAAAGTGTGAGCATTTGTACATTAAGAATTACAGACCCATAAGGGCCCATTTGAAACACTGAACCCAACATTGAAAGATATTGCCTTAACTACAGTATGTCTCTGAGCTTACACTTTCTTTTTTTCATCACAAGACTTCACCGGGTCAAGCTGGGACATTCTACCAGGCTTTTGGAAATGTGTTTTCTGTACAGAAACAGAGCACTCTGTTTTGAAGGCAGCATTTAGGACCCTGCAGATATCTGACGCATCGACCTTCATCCTGTCAGGTACTCTGAGGATGAATGAGCAAAACGCTAATGACCTCCAATAGATACTTTTGTTCACACGCACGCACACACAGACACGCACGCACGCACGGACACACACACGCACGCGCGTGCGCACGCACACACACACACACACGCACACGCACACGCACACGCCCACGCCCACACCCACACCCACACCCACACCCACACCCACACACACACACACAAAGTGCAGGAGATGTAATGGCATTTTCGAGGGGTATAAATATGCACATGGATGAATACTGTTTATATGTTTATATGAAATGTATAAACACAATTTTAAGAAGAAAAAAAGAAAACGTGTCTGTTTTATACACAAGAGATAATAGTAGCACTAGCAGCAGAGCTAATGTCTCTGTTGAGGCTAACTGTGAACCCTATTAACGTTCATATTTCCTACTGAATATTAGGCCAAGAGGAGAGTGAGGAAATCTGAAATGGGCGTTAACCTCAATCGGCGACAGTGGGGTCAGTGCTGCTCAGTGGTGGAACTAATACTCAAATGTTTTACTTAAGTAAAAGTATCAATATTGCAATGTAGAAATACTCTGTTACAAGTAAAAGTCCGGAATTTTAAATTTACTTCAGTGAAAGTACAAATGTTTGGTATCAAAATGTACTTAAAGTTCCAAAAGTAGAAAGTATTCATTATGCAGACTGTCTAATTTCATACGTTTTTAAATCTTTTGAAAAGAGCAGCTCTACAAGCTCACAATGCGTCGCATTGCGACGCATTGTGAGCTTGATCTAGATCGGCTATTTCCAAATGGCCGAAATATATGTAGGGCTGAAGTGGGTATGTTTTGTAATAATAATCCAAAATCTACAAAGTAACTAGTTTTCAAATAATTGTAGTGGAGTACAAGTACAATATTGTCCTCTCAGATGTAGTGGAGCAGAAGTAAAAGTACTGAACATTGTAAAGATTCTTGGGTCACGATTCCAATTTTTTTTTTTTTTTTTCAAAACAAACGATTCCTGATTCAAATTTTTTTTTTCTGATTCAAAAAAGTTTTCTCCCTATTCAAAAGCAATTCTCAATTCAAAATGATTCTCGATTCAAAACATAGGATTTCAGGATATACTCCAGTCTGCTGGCATAAAAGCAGAGTACATTTACGTAGCTTTTATAATTCTAGAGGTTTTATCAACTGATAATAATGTAAACACACAAAGGTAAATCCCCAAAAAAATGTTGTGTAAAATAAAATAAATAAAACAAACAAACAAACAAATCGATTATTTGAAAATAAGAATCGATTCTGAATCGTCCAACAATAGAATCGCGATTCGAGTATGAATCGATTTTTTCCCCACACCCCTACGACAGCGGAGCTAACACCACTGCAGAGCTCAAGACCCTGATGCTAGACAGGAGGCTGTGGAGGGCAGCCATTCAGGAGTCCCGAGTTGTTGGCTAGTCTGCACTCTTGCGTCCCATAAAGCTATCATGTTCAAAGTCAATCTGAACAACTTGCAGGGATATATGAACTGTGACCTAGATGAACATCCTAGTCATGTCACTGCTTTGGCAACACAAATCCCAGCACTGCAATCCAAGTGGAGCACAAAACAAATATAGTTCTTAAGGAAAGAAACATTTAGGTAATAGGTTTCACATTTACAAATGAAGCATTTTAGCAACGTTATAGGTGGGATGCTGATTTGAAGAAAACTAGGCTAAAGAAACCACACAATCTCATTGACACTTGTCAGCCTCAGATTTATATGTGTGCTGGATGGTCAGTGATTTATGTCCACTATTCACACTGTAATTCACATCACATGAATCAAGGTCATTTAATCTATGAACAGCAGTGAATTGTTATTGATTCAAATCTAATTCAGTTCCTAATGCTTGTCCCTTGTGTGTGAGTAAGTGAAGACATATCGGCTCACAGGATAAAAGGAAATTCAAGACAGACTATTTGATTAGCTTAGATATTAGCGTATCATGCTCCAGGATCCAGGCTACAGTGCATTTTTATGCTTCACAAATTAATGTCTGTCTTATTTGTTGCCAAAATACAACCACAGGTTTTGACGTAGTATAATAAAACTGTTTGAGGACAAAGCAGAGGGCTGTTTTCAAAGCATCAGAAACATCCATTATTGTCTCTTACAATATGTTACAAATGCAAGGCAAACACATGTACTGGACAGTTGAACATATTTTCAGAGGGGGAAAATATTGGTAACACTTTACTTAAAGGTCGTGACTATAATGCATTTTAATCACATGTATACATTTAATTTATAATGCATTATAATGCGCTTATAAGGCATTATATAACACTCAAATGTTCATAATCATGTATGACAACTTATAATGTTTATAACATATTATAAGTGCTGGTCATAATGCATAATAAGCTCAGAGGAACAGCACATTATAACTACCTTAACTTAGTTAGTTATATAAAGTGTCTTTGGTATAAGTTGTTATGCATAATTATAAACATTTATAGCGAGTATTAGAAGCATTATAAGTGCATTATACATGTGATTAATAGACACATCCTTTAAGTGTTACCTGGTAGTTAGAATGTGCTGTTCCACTGAGTTTATGACCATAAATTATATTATTTATAATAGTTCATGAACCTTGGTTATAAGTTGTTATCCACACTTCTTAACATTTACAACACGTTTCATAATGCCTTATGACACTTGTTATAAGGCAATGTGTTATATACAGTCTTACCAGAAAAGGTTATGAGACAGTAGAATTGTAAAGGCCCGTATACTTATTCATCTCAATATCTAAAAATAGAAATAAAATAAACGCAAATTTCTCCAGGCAGCTATAAACTCCCCCTGTGGTGAAATTCAACACGGCCACAGGAATCTGTGTCCCATTTTACTATCACACATAAGAGGATAAAGACGATCAAGTGATGGATGACAGAATTGGAGATGAAGGCTGGGTGAGTCGTAAAGAGAGACACGTCAAGGTGTGGAGCATCAGTTTCACTCAGCGCTCATCTCCAATGATGGCCAATAATGAGGTTTTTCAACGCTCGCCGAATCATGCTGATGGGGAGCAAAATATTCTTGCAAGTGAATAAGCAGCTGACATGTACTGATAGCATTGTCAACACAACCAGTGGTGTTGCTGACTCACATGCTATATTTGCACTTCTAGATGCGTGTTCGGCTGACATGGACTGAAAGGTGTGGACCTAAGAAAAGAAAGAGAAAGTATTCTGGATAAAAAAGTAGCACTTACAATATCTACATGTATCTGGGTGGAGGATGGCACTTTATGAAAGAATGGGTTGATAAAAAACTAAAAATATAAAAATTAAGATGGTGGTGTGATGAAAAGTGCTGAAACACGTTATGTTGACGCTGACAGACTTTCACATCATTATGTCTGCCTTAGAGGATAATTGAAAAACTAAATTCTGACAATCTGTCACATATAACACCAATCTGTCATCAGTTGTGGGTTTTTAGTCCTAGAGGTAGTGTACACATCATAAGAGTATGTGAAGACTGTACTGGGAATCATACGCCACAAAGATTCTTCAGGAGAAGTTTTATCTTAGCCCTCTGCTTTCATGCAATAAACACCATGGGCCCTCATTTAACAAAGTGTTGTAGACCAAAAAGCGGGCGTACGACGCAATTGTTGGCATTTATCAATCTATCGTGACTTTGACTTCAGCGTTCGGTCAGGTCTGAGGACATGTAGACTTTGGCTACTTTGTTCCATCGTAGACATGCAGAGCATGCTAATTTGACAGGCATCTGAACACATCTAACACACTAATAAATAATCCCTGTGAAAATATAACATTTTATAAGGGCAAAATCATGGACATGCACGCCTATTTTATTTCCAAGTGACAATGACAAGCAATTACAATCTAACATAGCCTATTTGCAATGTTACAAGTTAGGTGATTAATCATTCACTCGTTTAAACAAACTGCCAACAGTCATTCAGATAAGATTGCAGATCTGGCTGCATTGGCTATTTGAAAATAGCTGATCGACAAGCTCAGAACGCATCGCGTCAGATCTACAAGCTCACAACACGTCGCATCGCGTCGCATTCCAGGTTCTTCATGTTGAAAAATCGGGGCGTTTCGAGAACATTTAAGGGTGTTTCGAGAACATTAAAGGGTGTGTTATTTAAATGACGGTCGGTTTCAGCCGCCATTTATCAAAGGACATACGATATGTACGCTAGGATTGGCTGTATAGGATTGCTTGATAAATCCGACGTGGACACCAAAATTGGCTCATACTGTATACCATTCTTTTAATAACATATTAGCAGCCACCTAAAAATTCAAGATGGTGGCCCTTTTTCAAGATGGCTGCCATTTAATATACAGTATTGCTACATTTTACAATAAAATCACATAGATTAGCGCTGAGAGACTAGCGGATCTTGCAAGTGTAGATTACAAGTAGTAATAGCGCCCTGGGATCACCCTTTGTCTAGTCTCTATCCTTCGACCTGTTTGGCTTGGGTAACCCTGCCAGGAGTACAAGACTCCTGCCGACATAGTTCTAGGGGTCATGGAGACATGCAAACTGCCCCACCACGATAAGGTGATGATCCCGTTGAGGCAGGTTTTTTTTTTTGTCTTTTCTTTCTTATTATTATTATCATTATTCTTTTTTATAGACAGTAGGCCTATACTTATTCGCTTGACCAAATTGTCTGTTTGTTCGCTTATTGTCTTGCTGCCTGGATGAGGAAGACACTTCTAAACCTTGCATCTGCAGCTGCACTGTGCCGTGCAGGTCAGACCAAATCTGTAGCATTTGCATCGACCGCAGCACTCCGACTTGCATCCACACTTGGTCAGCTGCTTGCAACTCTCTGCAATGGGTGGGAGCTCTGTCCAAAATATCTGCCACAAATCTCCATTCTTCTTCCAGCCCCAGTTGGCAGGATCCTCTGTTTCTGGTTGACTTATTGTTGACTGACTCCAGATACAGCCTGGTAGGCAGCACGCTTTACATGCTCCTTCAGCGCTGATCGGGTTGGAGGAATGGCTTCATATGGTCTCTGCTTCCGAGCAAACATGTCCAACCTTGCATCATCAACACCTTCAGCTGTGCTTGATCTGTCATACATCATGATCACAAACTTCTCTAAAGTCTTCATCATCCACTATGGGTGGGTACTGGCTGAGTTTGCTAAAGACACCGGAAGCCTGACCACAAACATCCCAAGTTTGCCAAGCAGATTTCTTCCCTTTGACACGGAATGCTGAGACGACATCGCAGCCAGTGAAGGCATGGAAGAAGAGTATCCCTGCGCTCTTTTCTGCAAGAGTACAACATAAGTCATGGACAGGAACCCACCTCATGTTCTGTCTTTGGCCAAAAGCAACCCACAACTGCTGCAGACCAAGCTCCTGAAGTGACCGCAGAACACTGACCGCAATGACAACAACATCTGTGTCGTTGGCTTTGACCATGATGACTTTGCTGCCTGCTTCTGTTGCATGCCTGGCATGCACAAAGATCCGCGTGTCAGCTTCTTCATGACTGCATGGTGCCACCCCAGCCAGATTGATAGTGTGGTTGCTGACAGCGTCTTCTTCTTTGGTCACAATGACCACATTTGGGGTCTGCACACATGCTATCTTATCAGCCAGAAAGTTGAACAGCTCGGCTTTGTTGTCATTTTCTCTCAAGAAGTTCTGCCACTTGGAGGGGATTTTGCCTGAACCTGTCACCTTGCGTCTCACCCCATGTCCTCGCTTTGATCTAGTTTCAGCTTTCAGACTAGATGGTCGGTAAACATCAAACACAATGTCTGTTCTAATGTACTTTTTAGAGTATGCTTGTATTGTCGGAAGGACACCGAGCATTGCATACTCTTCGAACGTCTTTGAACACCGTGGGGGAAGACTGTTCACCAACGCTGCACCATCAATGATGATGGTGTCGGCATCTGGCTCTGCTTCAGGGGTTGTAACGTGGCTCGTAAGAATGGTAGTGAGCAGGGCAGGAATTTCACGGCGGCCATGGCCGTCGTTGCCCCTCTCATTGGCCGTGTGCCCCTCGAATAATGACATGCCTTCACGGCCCCAGTGGCCGTGGTGCCCCAGTTGCGCCCGGGAGGCACGCGTTAATCCGACAGACCTTTTCTCCGACTATGTGGCATCCGCGTGCGGTTAAGGTTAGGGTGCGGGTTTGGTTCGGGTTTACTGTTTAATGTCGGAGCACTGCGCTGTCGGAGGAATGCGCAGTGCACCCGTTGCGCCCAGCAACTGATTTCACAGTTTTTCCTCTGCGCGATTTTCCTGTCAATACTTTTTTTTTTAGACACCAGTTCCTTTGGTTGAGCTGCGCAGCTACAACATGCACAGTGGTAGGTAGGTTTGATTTTGAGCCTCCTATGAACCTTCGGAATCCTGCAACACCGTGTAATAGACACAAAAGCATTACCGGGCCAAACCGGAGATAAATCTAACGCAGCCTGTCGAATGGTAGGTTTGATTTCTAGCCTGAGTGAGAGAGAGAGAGAGGATTCCGTAGTCCTAAAGACCGATGTGCCCCGATGTTTTCTTCAACAGCAAAATATAGATGAATACATCTAATAAAATACAGCGAAATCCCCAAATGAGGAGTCTTAATATAAAGCAAGTAACAGAATAACTGCAGACAAATTAAAAGGCTATCAATATCATACAAAAGAGTGACCTCACCACTCTGATGGACAAGAAATATATATTCCTTTTGCAAACCACATCCATAATATCTGTTTGTTTGTCAACAATGTTCTAATTGGGAAGTTTATTTCAACAGCTAGAATGTGACAGTTTTAGTCCGTTTGTTGGTGCAACACAGCCCTCGTTAAGTGAATTACTTTCACCTGCAGCGCAGTGTGTGGAGTGTGCGCAACAGGGCATATCTCCGCCAAGCCAGGGTGACCTACCCAGGCTCATGAAATTCATATGCAGGCATAGTAGCCAATTAGAATGAAATCTGCAAAGACGGACTCATACAGAACCATATATTGGCTATATATTATGGCTGTGGGGTGGAAATCTTGTATGTTCCTTTTTTATTATTATTTAAAAACAATTTAAAATCGTGAAAATAGCCAATCTACAAGCTGTAATTATTAATAATTAAGAAAATCTCTACCAGAGGTCTTCAACAGGGGGTCCGCTACCCCTAGGGGGTCCGCGAAGGTACTGCAGGGGCCAGGGGGTCCACGACCCCTAGGGGGTCCGCGAAGGTACTGCAGGGGGTCCGCGAAATTGTTGTTTGATTAAAAAATATTTTTGTTTTAAAAAACTTAAAAAACTTTTTTTCATTCTTTTTTTTTTCAAAAATGTAAATTTGTCTTTAAACGTAACATGACATATTTTAATAGCTTTGTAATGAATGCACAATAACATGGTATGTTTATACATATTTTGTAGAGAAAGATCAGTGGTGTCAGTTCAGCAAAAGCTAAGGTATGGCAAGGTTAGGGTTGCCAACTCCCAGAGATTAAAATAAGGGACATTTATCCTTTTTTTAGGGGGTCAAAACCCCTGAAATGCATAGAATCTATGCATTATACCTATAACACAATGCAAACACAATGGTCTTACACCTGCATTAGGCTACTATTCATGATTTTATTTCTCTTTTTTTTTCTGGAGCCAAGGTATGGCACCTGCCATGCCTTGCCATACCCAATTGACGCCCCTGAGAAAGGTCCTTTTGCACACCTACTGGGTCAACCTGTGCGTAGGAGCAGGCAATTTTTTCATGTGTATTTATATAAAACACAATTTTATACATAAATATATGATATATATACAGTAGCCTACCCCCTACCTACCCTACGAGGTAGGGGGTCCCTGCTCCATCACCCCATCAGTTTGGGGGTCCCTGGCCTGAAAAGGTTGAAGACCCCTAATCTGTGAATCTAATGTGATTAATGTGACTCCTACAGTACTTCAGTCAATGAAGTCCAGGGCTGAATGTGACATATTGAGACCTATATAACCAAATATTGGTCATTTGCCAACACATTATTTTGTGAAATAAATGGGTTATATTTCACAGATAGTTATACAATTCTTATAATATATTAAAATACAATCATCCTTAACCTTCAAGTTAAATGCATTATTTCCGTGGACTTTTTTGGACTTAAAAAACTTTTTTTTTTTTGGATGGCCTTCCTGCCCTGGCATTTGGCCTTTGTGCCCTCCAAAAAATTACAACACAAGGCCAAGTGGCCTTGCCCCTAAAATGACGAAATTCCAGGCCTGGTAGTGAGGTGAGATTTCTGACAGGTATGGAGCTTTCCACCATCACTGAGGGCAGCAGGATGTGACTGGTTCTCATGACGGAAAAAAACGTTCAAGTCACACTCTCTGCTCTGGCATGATATGAACAGCTTGGAGAACAGTTGACAGTCTTCCTTCAGCACTTTTTTCTTTGAAGAGTCAACAGAGGCTGGTGCCTGTCGGAAGAAGTCAACCTTATTCTTCTTGATTGGATCATAGCTCAGCTCGGCGGCAGTGGGGTGAGCAATATCCTTTGTATCAAGGGAAAGCAGGTCCCGACTCTCCTCCTGGAAAGGATTGCCCATATCCTTTATGGTTTGTGAGAGCTTTTCTACATTCTCAAAAAACTTTATTTGCGCTTGTTCGGTCTCCTCATGGTGTCTGGTGTGTATAGTCTTTGGTCCCGCATGCTACCTCATACTGTGCAACCAAGTGGCTGACTTCAGGCCCAGCTATCATCCATCTTCTAAGTGCTGCTGGGTCTTCAGTTATGCCGATTGCAGCCCCATCTGCCTTGATGACAGCGTTGGCCTGCTCGTGAGCTTGGTCAATAGCCATCGCTGAGAACTCTCAGCTCGATTTATGTACAACAAAGTTTCCACTTTGGAACTCCTGAGCTAGCTGAGGATGCTTCTGTCCCTGAGTCACCATGTCTCTGTAGTGGATCGGAAGCCACCGTGCATAGTTGACGTTGTTATTTGCAAAGAAATACGGTATCAGCTCAGCCAGTGTCAGTGACTGACAGTACATACTATACCTACATACTTGATTTTTTAGGTGGCTGCTAAAATGTTATTAAAATAATGGTATATGAGCCAATTTTGGTGCTTGCTTCTAAGCTATTTTACTTATAAATGTGATTTGACTGTATATAGCCTACTGTACAATGGTGGCCATCTTGAAAAATGGCTGCCATCTTGACTTTTTACATGGGTAACAGGTTTCATCAAAAGAGCAATACCCAAAGAGTGTGTGTGCCAATTTTGGTGCATATCTATGACATTTTATTGTGAAATTACTGCGAATTACTGTATATTCAATGGTGGCCATCTTGAAAAATGGCCACCATCTTAAAATCCTTGTTTTTTATCAAAAGAGCAATACCCAAGGAGTATGTTTGCCAATTTTGGCGCTTGTATCTATGTGATTTTGTTGGGAAATGTAATATTACTGTATATTCAATGGCGGCCATCTTGAAAAATGGCCGCCATCTTGAATTTTCAGGTGGCTAACCCAAGGAGTATGTGTACCAATTTTGGCGCTTTTATCCGGAAGTGAACGATTATTCCCGTTATCTGCCTAGCTAAAGGTTATTCCTGGGCTAAAATTTAAGCTGGTTTGTACACTCCATTGATAAATGAGGGCCCATGTCCATACATTTAGCCGTAGCATTGACCTTTTGGGGTGATTAGTGATGAACAGTGACCACATTCACTCACAGTGACAAGTTCAGCACGCACAGTTGAACACATGGTGGCACTTTTAATTCCACTGATTGGACTGTCGCTGTACCTGTATCGCTCTAAGGGCGCCCTAAAAGTTAATTTGCTTAATGTCCTCAATGTGGGAGCGTACTCAAGTTCCCCTCAAGGTCACGCATCCAACAAGCTTTGAACTGAGCAGATTGCACCTTCTGTTCCAGATATAATGGCCAAATCTTGAAAACGGACACTTTCGCCGCTACATCATTGCAACTAGTTTTCCAGCAGTTCTCACAATGGTTGTCAGTGAACTCTCATTTACCTGCTCTGGCATGGTTCCTGTACGCTTCGAATAAAGCACTGTAGCACACACACTACAGTACAAACCCACAAGGTAGCTTGTGCAGAATAATGAGTTGTCTAGTGGACTATGAGGGGTCAGCTCTAGTATTTACATCAGGATTCCATTATATTATGAGATATACTTTATCTTCACTCAAACCCAAGAGAGAGAGAGCAAGGTGCATCAGCATTAAATGGAGAGCAAATGTAGTTCATGACTCACTTTGTTAGCCTCCAACCCTGTAGCTAGATTTATACAATTCATGTATAAATCCGACAGTGCAAAAAGTAATACAATGAGAATATGTGAGATTCATTTCACTCAATCAGTCTGAAAATACTGAGTATATACATTTTGAAAGGTCATGTGCACGTGACCTTTAGTTTAACTACCACTTTATTTAATTATGCAGAGCCAAACCAACACATGATTACTACTCAGCATTCTGCTAATTGCTAATTATGAGAAAGAATAATAATAATATGTACACATCTGCTGCATGGACTGACTGACTGACTGACATATAGCCAATTGCAGAGCAAACGTCCCTCCAGGGTACGGGATGTAGTCTATTCTCGGTTGGCCTAACAACAAACAATAACAAACTAGCCATGAAAATAACAAAAATGACACACTAATTGTTATACCAGCTTGTGCCAAGCTGAAACCCTTGAAAAAAAGTGTCATGATTCTTGCATCTTAACATTACAATATATATATATATATATATATATATATATATATATATATATATATATATATATATATATATATATATATATATATATATATATATATATATATATATATGTGTATATATATATATATATATATATATATATATATATATATATATATATATATATATATATATATATATATATATATATATATATATATATATGTGTATATATATATATATATATATATATATATATATATATATATATATATATATATATATATATATATATATATATATATAAGTGTTACTTCCTTCACAGGTGTTAACAATGATACTAATGAAGGCTCTGTTCCATTCTGGTCAAACAGAGTCAGGGTGCTGATATTGTGTATGTTGGCACTACTAGTGGGTAGCAATACTAGTGGGTCTCAAAGTGTGGTCCAGGGACCCTCATGGTTCCTTGAGAGGGTGTAACTCTGAGAGTGTACAAATGTTGTACAAATGTTGGTCGCAGCACAATTTACGGTACACTAATTTGACATAATAAGCCGTTATTACAAATAATGTGTTTCTTATTAGCAATAATGTTTTTTTATTAGAAAGAAACAAACGTTGTTATACCCTTATTTTCCACTATTATCCCTTAATTATGTTCTAATTAGAAATTGAATGAAACGTAACAAAAGGCGTTATTAGAAATGGTGTTCTCTGCTATTATCCAGAAACAAACAAACAAACACAGTTACTTATACGCTAATTATGGAACATAATTCCTAGAGGCTAACAAAGCCTAATAAGACCTAACAAAGCCTAATAAGATGTTATTTCCACTTACTTGACCGTCACATTACAACCCCGCAACTACTAACTACACGATGTGATGTTAGGCTAGTCTACTGTAAGGGTTTTGTTAGAACAAATGTGTTCTTTATTAGGCCTTTATTTAATGTTATTTCCACTTACTTCAAGTTACTTTACATCTAATTTCAACAGAACTGTACTGTAAATTGTACATCAGCCATTCTGGGCTAACTTCATGACCCATTATACTTCTGCCTACTTTTGCTTAATACAAAATATTTTGTTGTTATTAGGAACAAATTACCTCTCATTACCACAGAACTGTACCGTAAATTGTACACCAGCTATTCCGTGCTAACGTCATGACACATTATACTTCTGCCTACTTTTGCTTAATACAAAATGTGTTGTTGTTATTAGGAACAAATTACCTCTCATTACCACAGAACTGTACCGTAAATTGTACACCAGCTATTCCGTGCTAACGTCATGACACATTATACTTCTGCCTACCTTTTTGCTTAATAGAAAATAATATGTTGTTATTAGGAACACATTACCTCTCATTACTACAGAACTGTACCGTAAATTTTACACCAGCTATTCCGTGCTAACGTCATGACACATTATACTTCTGCCTACCTTTTTGCTTAATAAAAATTAATATGTTGTTATTAGGAACACATTACCTCTCATTACTACAGAACTGTACCGTAAATTGTACACCAGCCAGTCCATGCTAACGTCATGAAAGGAGAATGCTGTTATATATCAGGTGAAGACAAAATAGCCAAAACACATCCTAGTGGCTGGTTGCTGTATAGATCATAACATCAACTCGGAAAGCTTAATAAATCTCACCACTCAAACAGAGAGCGTCTCCTTTCAAACCCCAATGGTTCTATTGAGCCCCCCGCCCACAGGAGTGGCCCAATTCTCTCACAACTTGCTACAAAAATCGCTCATGCAAAACTATTTAATCTCCTACCTTTCATTTTCCACCTTCACATGTGTCTCCTTCTCTAATAATCAAAAAGTGCTATATATTTCATCTCGCAATTTACTTCCGGATGGTTCGTTTTGCACCTTTTTTGCCACATCGGTCACGGGAAAGAAATAAGCGCTGCCGTGGTCTATGGAAACGAGCCCAAAAGTGCACCCAAATAAGCCCAAAATCGCTTATACAAACAGTCAAACCTGGCAACGCAGCCTACGCCAATCATGCGTCAGAGATCTACAAGCTATGGGGCAGAGACGCCACCGTATCTTAGCAACAACTACAGCGCTCACTCTCATTGGTCGTGTCACGCTAAGAGCAGTTCCAAGACAATGGCATCGCAGAGAGCTTGCTGTAGCCATCACAGTCAGTCGCAGCGACGACGGACAGGGAGCTGTGATAGCTGCCATGTCGCTAACGCTAACGTGCTTGTCATGCCTGCAGCGGCTGTGCAATCACTTTGTCAACAATGCATGTTCGTGTGGTGAATGTCAATATTGCTGCTCAGTTAGTCCATTGTAGATGGTGTATGTTTGTGTGTGTCTTCTGGAGAACTATGTAGCTCCACAGCAACTACAGTAACTAACGTAATGGCAGCACCGCCCCGTGCAACGCACGTTTAGGCAGCATTATGGTCATGTAGTAATTTCAGATAATTTCGCTCCAATTAGAGCAGTGCTTATCAACCCTTTCAGCCCCCCCCCCCCCCCCCCCCCAAATAAACGTAATTGATCTGGGCACCCCCCCATTTTGTTTGACTCCATTCCACAAGTACATATTGTGAAAATAGCAGATCTACAAGCTCGCAAAGCCTCACGTTGAGAGGCTCTGTAAGCTTGTAGATCGGCTATTTTCGACATGATTGCCTCTTTCTTACATTATTTGACAATGTGGCCAATGTTTTTATAGTATAGTTTGGTGACTACTTTTGTTGCAGAAATGGTCATTTCCTTTACTTTCGTTTTTTTATTGTCTCCGCCAGGCCGAAAGGCATGGCGCAAGACCTGTCCGTCCGTCTGTGATAGCTAATCTCTCACATCGTTGACTTGATCGCAGCGAAACTGTGCACACACACTCCCTGGATGCCAATTCAGAACCTCTGCCCTATTTCTTTCACATGGCCCTGTTACAGTGCCACCAGGAGGCCGCTTTTTGCTAAACACATTTTCTCACAGTACTCCTACATATTTTTCCCAAACATCACGCAAATCGGTACACAGTATCTCCACAGTCATTAAAAAAAAACACCCTTTCAGATTTTTCATATTCCATCCTGATTGGCTAAAATGGCTTCCAAAGTCTGCAGGACTGCTCCGTTTGGACCAAAATGCCTCACATTCAATTCAATTCAATCTTTATTTCAGACCCAGGAGGATCCATATCACAAGAAAACAACACCACACAATAAAAACAGAAAATAAAATAAAATAAATAAAAATAATGCAAACAGCTCACATTGTTCAGTTTCTGACATACAGACATGTGCGCCAATGGTTCCACAATCTAGAGGTGAACCTGACAGAGCTTCGTGTGGGGTCTGTTATGACAGCGATTATGTCATTTACTGACTCCGATGCTCACATTATGAACACAGCATGCACTTTCCGTGCAACTTTGCACCCACATTCCCACTATGCCGAGGAAGAAATTCCACTTGAGATTTCTCTAATCAGCCTCATGCTGGCGCTATAACAGCCCGATGTGGAGAGTCAGTGAGAGCTGGACAAACGAAGTAAAATGTGTCAAAAGGAGTCTGTACGGCTGTCGATAAATGAACACATGACGTCGGTGGGAGAGGAGATATTGTGTCTTTTGGACAAACAGCAGCGTGGTGCTGATGTTTGTTGTGTGAAGCAGCTTAATGTCAGAGTGTTTGTGTTGGAGCGCCTCATGTGCAACCTCTTCCAGAGAGAAACAGAGACACTAGAAACTCTGCTGGAGAAAAAAAAACACTGCTGGGCATTGACTTTCATATGGACATTGATCTACACACTGCAGGTATATCTGCTACACACACAACACACTACAGCTATGATGCAGCGTTTGCATTCCAGCCTGCATGCCGGCGTAGTTCCCATATGGTTTCAAGGTGGGCTAAACCATATGGACCCCATGTCAGCAATGTCAGCGGCATCCACTTCAGTCCCAACTGCGATGCCCATGCAGGCTATAAGTAGCTTCTACCTGGCCCTTAGGTGGGCCCCAACTAGCCATGTTTATGTGGGACCAAGGCGGGTCCTAACTGGCTTTGCCCATGCAGGCTTTAACTGGGTTCTACCTGGGCCCTAGGTCTACCCTAACCAACCAGAGTGCAGTGCCCATCGCTCCAATTGTTGTGACGTCAGGGCTCTCAATACTGCACATTGGTGGAGGAGGAGGGGCCGCAGGCCGACCGCACACATCGCTGAACCAATGGTAGCCCACGGATGTTTCCTTTGGGGATTTACAATCTGCCCCTCTATGCCACATATCATCCGCACTACAGGGTCTTCACTGACCGAGCCACGGCCCCACTGGCCCTCATGACGCTACGCCACTTATATGAGCTGCCAAGTGGCCGCGGGCGCTACGTGGGCGTGGCCACGGGCTAGACGCGAGCCCCCGCATAGCGGGGGCGAGCTTCTAGTTGAAACAATTGCTGCAGCTTATTATTTTATTTTCACTCACTGCAAAATAAGCCTTTTTGTCAATGAAATCCAGTATTATGGGCATATTTCTTTTAAGCTTTGCCACTCCAAGCACTTTAGGAAAAAAAAAATAAGGACACTAAAACAAACCTTGACAATTAACAATAAAACATTTCTCTCACAAACGTTGAATAAAATATATAAAACAAGTATCCGAAAGTCTTTATATTCCAAAACAATCCCGGTGTTGCTTCTCACACTGGACATTAGCTCAGCTAGCATGAGGCTAACACCAGTGTAACTCCAGACGCCTGCTTACTACAGTAACGTTAAAACCAGGACTCGTCTTGACTCTAAACAGGATAAATATTAAACACTATCAATACAGATGAGTAAACTCATTCATCACTTGTGGTACGATTGTCACGTAATGCTCCCGTTGATACACATATGAGTCCTTCAGACACACCAAAACCACTTCCTCTAAAATTGGCTAAGCGTAGTGAGTAAGCGCACACACACATCCCAGCTCGTCCCGCCCCCCAACCAATCAGTATGCTTGGAAAAGTGATGGACCGTCATAAAGACCAATCAGTCAACAAGTTAGATAGCCCCTACGGAAGCTCTCCCTCCGCTCTATAGCTCTGAGATGAGGTTCCTCGTTTCTCTGTGCCGTTTTAGCAGGACATTGTCGCACATTTTCCACTTTACATGTTTCTTACCCCTTTCTGCACATCGTATCCAAAAAGTAAAGGTTTTCTGCCATGCTCTCAGATGTTTTATGTTCTAGCGCACAATAAAAGCTATCCAAGGAATTGAAAAAAGCCTTTCATTCGCCTCTGTCCTCATCCGGTTACATGTTTTTAAGACATTGCGCCCATAGACATAACATTGCTGGTTCCCCTACTGGTCAAATGTTGAATTGCATCTTCTAATGCAAAATATTATGGAACCGGCTGAGGACAGAGGCGAATTAAATAATGGGTCATGAAGTTAGCCCAGAATGGCTGATGTACAATTTACGGTACAATTCTGTTGTAATTAGATGTAAAGTAACTTGAAGTAAGTGGAAATAACTATGTTCATAATTAGCGTATAAGTAACTGTGTTTGTTTGTTTCTGTCTAATAGCAGAGAACACCATTTCTAATAACGCCTTTTGTTACGTTTCATTCAATTTCTAATTAGAACATAATTAAGGGATAATAGTGGAAAATAAGGGTATAACAACGTTTGTTTCTTTCTAATAAAAAAAACATTATTGCTAATAAGAAACACATTATTTGTAATAACGGCTTATTATGTCAAATTAGTGTACCGTAAATTGTGCTGCGACCCAAATGTTTGTGTACAAACATTTGTACACTCTCAGAGTTATGGGGGTCCTTGAAATTAAAAAGTTTGAGAACCACTGTGCTACACTAAATGGAACAGAGCCTTCATTAGTGTCATTGGTAACACCTGTGAAGGAAGCGAGGAAGGGGCCCAATTTCTGTCCAATATGGCTGCTGTGCATAGAGCCTATTGGGATGGTTGTATTTTGCTATTCTATTGAGACATTTAGATGGTGTCAAAGGGCATGTATCACCTAGACACAGGATCTGACACAAATTTTGACCTGATGGTCAAGATCCAATTTATGTCCTGAGCAAACAGGTCGGAACTATGAGCTCAATGGTAAAGAAAAAACGGGTTCAAATCCGGGGTAGAAGAGGAAAGTTACATAGTGCTGCTTTAATTGATTGAACTAGATGCTCGGCCCCGCTACGCGGGGCCTCGCGTCTAGCCCGCGGCCATGCCCACGTAGCGCCCGCGGCCACTTGGCAGCGCATATAAGTGGCGTAGCGTCATGAGGGCCAGTGGGGCCGTGGCTTGGTCAGTGAAGACCCTGTAGCGCGGATGATATGTGGCATAGAGGGGCAGATTTTAAATCTCCAGAGGAAACATCCGTGGGCTACCATTGGTTCAGCGATGTGTGCGGTCGCCCTGCGGCCCCTCCTCCTCGACCAATGTGCAGTATTGAGAGCCCTGACGTCACAACATTTGGAGCGATGGGCACTGCACTCTGGTTGGTTAGGGTACACCTACTGCCCAGGTAGAACCCACTTAAAGGCTGGATGGGCAAACCCAGTTAGGACCCGCCTCGGTCCCACATAAACGTGGCTAGTAGGGGCCCAGCTAAGGGCCAGGTAGAAGCTACTTATACTTGCATGGGCATCGCAGTTAAGACCCACCTCGGCCCCACATAGAATTGCCTAGGTGGGGCCCACCTAAGGGCCAGGTAGAACACACGTATGTCCACAATGACATTGCCGACATGGGGTCCATATGGTTTAGGCCACCTTGAAACCATATGGGAACTACGCTGGCGTGCTGGCTGGAATGCAAATGCTGCATCATACCTGTAGTGTGTAGTTTGATGTTGTGTGTGTAACAGACCTGCAGTGTGTAGATCAATGTCCATATGAAAGTCAATGCCCAGCAGTGTTGTTTTTTCTCCAGCAGAGTTTCTAGTGTCTCTATCTCTCTCTGGAAGATGTTGCACATGAGCTCTGCAGCCGCACTGAGGCGCTCCAACACAAAGACTCTGACATTAAGCTGCTTCACACAACAAACATCAGCACCACGCTGCTGTTTGTCCAAAAGACACAATATCTCCTCTCCCACCGACGTCATGTGTTCATTTATCGACAGCCGTACGGACTCCTTTTGACACATTTTACCTTGTTTATCCAGCTCTCACTGACTCTCCCCTAATACAGTGGTTCTCAACCTGTCGGTGGGGACCCCCCACAGGCCAATTTTAAAATGGTAGCACTTGTTCCTCAACATAGTGTGAATGTGCGTGCAAAGTTGACCGCAATCGGACGCTGCATTGATGATTTGTGGCATTTTGTTCTAAACGGGCCACTCCTGCAAACTTTATCTTAGCCAATCGGGATGGAATATGAAAAGTTAAACAGATCTGTCTTGAGCACATGACTATAGAGATCATGTGTACCGATTTGCGTGAAATGTAGATAAAATCGGAAGGAGTAATGTAAAGAAATATGTTTTACATATTTGCGGCCTGAAAAGGTTGAGAGCCACTGCCCTAGTTGGACCGAAATTATCTGAAATTACTACATTACCATAATGCAGCCTAAACGTGCGTTGCACGGGGCGGTCCTGCCATTACGTTAGTTACTGGAGTTGCTGTGGAGCTACACAGTTCTCCACAAGACACACAAGGCCACAACATACACCATGTACAATGGACTAACTGAGCAGCAATAATAACATTCGCCGCACGAACGTGCATTGTTGACAAAGTGATTGCACAGCCGCTGCAGGCATGACAGCGACGTTAGTGTTAGCTACATGCCAGCTATCACAGCTCCCTGTCCGTCGTTGCTGCGACTGAATGTGATGGCTACAGCAAGCTCTCTGCGATGCCATTGTCTGGAAACTGCTCCTGGCATGAGACGACCAATGAGAGTGAGCGCTGTCGTTGTTGCTAAGATACGGTGGCGTCTCTGCCCCATAGCTTGTAGATCTCTCACGCATGATTGGCGTAGGCTGCGTTGCCAGGTCTGACTGTTTGTATAAGCGATTTTGGGCTTATTTGGGTGCACTTTTGGGCTCGTTTCCATAGAGCACGGCATCGCTTATTTCTTTCCCGTGACCGATGTGGCAAAAAAAGGTGCAAAACGAACCATCCGGAAGTAAATTGCGAGATGAAATATATAGCACTTTTTGATTATTAGAGAAGGAGACACATGTGAAGGTGGAAAATGAAATGTAGGAGATTATATAGTTTTTCATGAGCGATTTTTGTAGCAAGTTGTGAGAGAATTGGGCCACTCCTGTGGGCGGGGGGCTCAATAGAACCATTGGGGTTTGAAAGGAGACGCTCTCTGTTTGAGTGGTAGGGTGTCTGATTTACTGATTGAATACACATTTTATTTCATTGATCATTTACAACCTGACATGGTAACTGATACTGACATTTGGTTTTGCTAAAAATGTGTCCGCAGGTACTGTAACATGATGTGCCAGCTCCTACCTTATCTCTTGTCTTACAGAGTGAACTTTAGACAACATGTAGATCTAAATTTGCGGGCATATAACACATTTTACTCGCTAGTCACTATATTTACCTTGCTGGCTTGCTCATTTAAAATAACATTCAGTATAAGATTTCAAAGTAATGTTGTATTCAGTTAAGGGAAAGTGCAAACAGTGATTAAGTTGAAATAATCATTTTATTTTAAACTAGTCTTGCCGAGCTAAACGTAGGTGTAATGGTAAGAGGCTTGAGAACCCACAAGGCAATGCATGTGACAGAAGGTTATTTTTGTACAGTATAGCGTCCTGTCTGGTTGATTATTTAATCGTAGTCGCAATCTCTGTTGAACGCCAAACGACTGCTTGAACTGTTGCTACCTAAACTGTAGGGGTGTAACGATACGTTTTAACGTCGATTCGATACGTATCACGATACTTGGTTGTCGATACGATACATGAACGATACAGGTTAATATAGAACGATACGATACGTTTCGATTCAGGGATTTAGTCGATACGATACAGGACAGGTTAATTTAGAACGATACGATTCGATTCAATGATTTAAAATCGATATAGTAACTATTTATTTACCCAAAAATTCTGTGTGAAAAATAAATACCTGGATACTGGATATAAACCCCTCTTTCTCTTTTTTCTTCTTAAAAGTATACTTAGTATTGATAAAATTGATTATTTGCATTGCAAAACGATTCAATAAGATTATTTGCATTGCAAAACGATTCGATACAAAGTCAAACAATACGATATTTTACTGTTTGCATAACGATATAGTAGATCGTTGAAAATTCAAAACGATTTTTCGATGCAGTTACTATATTGTTACATCCCTACTAAACTGCTGTATACAGAAGATTGTAGACTGTGAAGTTTATGGCATAAAGTAATATGGCAGCTACTGAAAAAATGCTGTTGGTGTACGTATATAATATACCAAGATCATATGCAGGTGTAGATACGCTGATGTTCTCTTTTTTTGCTCTTTTTTGCACTCTCTTTCTTTCTTTCCGGTTTTATTGTCTCCGCCAGGCCGAAGGCATGGTGGAGAGTATGTTTTCGTTTGATTTTCGTTGGTTCCACCAAGCTAACATTGGTCAAGCTTCACGTGACACGTGACAATATGTTGAAAGGGAGTGCTTCGATTGGATAGCGAGACGCATGACGAAATACATACCTATAAATAGGTGAGTCACTTCGGAACATTGCGGTGCATGTTCCGAAGTGACATCAGTGCCATCAGCCAAGCTAACATTTAGTCAGGAGATATTAGCAGAAAAAGTTCCAATCTTGGAATAAATTCCTTACCAAAAATCCTGCTGCTGGCGGAGACTTGTGCTCAGGAACAGTCAGGAACAGCACTTTCCAGTACAAACTGAGATTACAGCTGAGATCACAGCTGAGATCACACAATGCAACTAACTCTCATTACGCAAACTGAAGAAGCAGGAAATTATCGTCTGAAACCTAATGAAGAAGCAAAGGCGCAATGCCGACAGCAGAAAGCCAAAGCTAAGAAACAGAGACAAAGACCACTTGAATCCCTAAATGACAAAAAACAAAGACGAGCCACAAATGCTGACAACATGACACAGCAAAGATTGCTACATTCTCTGGAAGAAAGAGTACAAGAGTCTGTAAAGAACATCGAAAGGAAAAGAAGGCACTGGTCACAGTATTCAATAGATGAAAGACAACATCAACGAGCAGATTACACCAATAAGAAGAGATGCTACAGATCACCTAAAGAACAAGAAGACGTTCAAGCTGATGAAGCTGGTGCCGCATTCTTAAAGAAGATGTCAGAAAGTGGACCCAACTATGTCTGTTTCTCCTGTGAACGAATGCTCTACAGAGAAACAGTGGTAAAGTACACAGCAACAATAGATACTGTAAGTCTCCTGGACAAAGACCCAACTGCAATCAAGCAAAACAACACTTGGATCTGTCACACATGTCATCGCTCCTTTAAAATGGGGAAACTCCCTCCACAGGATTGGGCTAACAACTTATTACTGGATGCCATACCCCGAGAACTGCAGGATTTGCACCCGTTAGAGGAAAGGTTGGTAGGTCAACGTATTGCCTTCATGAAACTTGTTGGCTTGCCAGCAAGTTGCCAACAAGTTCAAGGCAATCCATGGTAATGCAGTCAATGTGCCATCTGACGTACACACTATCATCAAAGTTCCAATCTTGGAATAAATTCCAATATTTGCTGGCGGAGACTTGTGCTCCGAGGAGCAAATTTTCTAGTTATTATTGTTGTTATTATTATTACCTATGATGCTGCATTGTCTGAAGGAAGCCGACCTAAAATAACTTGTATGCACCTGTACACAAGATGTAACAATAAAGCACAACCTTGAACACAGCTCTAGGAACACTGTCTGTCTGTCTGTCTGTCTGTCTTTCACACTCTGCACTCACAGCTCACAAGGGGATAATGGATGAGTCTGCATCTGTGCTCTCAACCATTAGCACATCCAGAACCGTGTTACCAATGCCAGGAGGTGACTGAACCTTGTGGGAAAAAATAAATTATAACGGCTGTTGTTAAGTATATTTGCGTTGCTATGGTGATAATCACGCTGACTACATATTTGTCTTGTCTAGACTTGTTTTTCTGTCTCGCTTCATTTTGCAAAAATCTAGTTAAGCACAAATGACATAACACTAACTTAATCAGTGGTTTCAAGGACGCCCACAATTCTGAGAGTGTAAACATGGAACCAAATGGCATTTGGTTCCATTTGAACCCCACATTGATAAAAGTGAGTCTTTCATGCAGCAGTAGATTGGTGAGGTGAGTCTTTCATACAGCAATAGAGTGGTGAGGTGAGTCTTTCATACAGCAGTAGGTGGAGTGGTGAGGCTGGTTTTAAGGCTGAAGAATGACTTCTCTAGCAGCATGGATGAGCACTGGAGCGACACAGCTGTGGATTAGAGCAGCCTGTCACACACTGACAGCACAGTGACAATTTAATCGTACGACTGCATGGCTCCCTGCAGAAAGGAGGGAAATGAGAGGAGAAGGTTCAAAGAGGACCTTAATAGTACTGTCACCCTTGTGTTTACCTTTACATTTAACCCAGAAGCCTGTAATTTAAGTAAGAATATCCTAGTGGGGGGAGAAATGCCCTTCGATGGTGAGTTCTAAATTGTTACTGCTTTAAAAAAATATATGATTTTTCAGTCCAGTCATGCTCAGTTAATTTCCACGGAGGATTAGATGAATCCTGTGTGTTTTTTTAAGAGCATCCATCGATCTGCAAGAGTAGCTGGATGTGTTTCAATAATAATATATAAGTAATAAACCTCATGCAGTAATAGTATGGCTCTGTTCCACTATGAATGGTAACCCGCAACCTTCCATGACATAAAACCTGACAGAACCCATGAAGTACTGTGATGGTGCAAGAATATGTTCTATAAGTTCTGGTTTCCTAGAACTTATTTATGTCCTGTTCATTTGCCCCCCCCTCGAAAATGAGATGGTGCATCTCAAGGGGTTTATCCTTCTAATAAAGGTATTGTATATAACTCAGGGGTTAGCACTACCTCCTGAGCAGGGACCAAATTAGTTTATGAGAACCATATGGAAACCAATCCCGAACCATTGAAATACATTTCATGTTTCAAGGTTCTTATTATTGTCAAAAAGAAACACTAGACCTCTAACTGCATGAACATGAAACTGCCTATGGTGACACTTAAGAAAGGAACATGATAAATGCTCATTTAATTTGCCTTAATATCAATATGTCAACATACTGTAGCTTTAGATGAGCAAATTAAATATGAGCATATAATATCCTCATGCATTATTTATGGCTCTAGTGAGTCATACCATTACAAGTGAATTACTGTAATGGTGCTAATCCATCACATGTACAGTAGGTTAAAGTTACAGTAGTTCAAAGCATGTGAAGATTTTGGGGATCTCATTTTAAACAAGCTTAGTGTTTTATGAGTTATCCAGCTAGACCATATATTGTGAATTGTACTTCAATGTACTGTTTATCATGTCTCACTAAATAAAGTACATCAATCAATCAATCAATCAATCAAACCTTTGCATTACTATACTTGTGAGGACCTGAATATTTTAGAACAGCAGACACAATAGCAGGAGTCAGCAAGCTTTTCATTTCAGCTGCACAACTAATGAGGAACAAGGTTGCTATGGCAATTGTAAGGCGAGACCAACCCTGCATACACACGCACATACAAATGGGAAGCAGTTTGGTCCTGAAGTACAGTAAAACAGCGTGTCCTTTATATTCAAGTACAGCATGCATTATTCTCAACACCTGTTGATATTTTTCTATTCTCACTGACAAAACAATTCAATAATGTTTATTTTTGCAGTAAAGCATTATTTTAGGAGTCCTGTTGTGACTGTTTTATTGAGGAGCACATTTTGGTGAAATGTTATGGTACCGTATTTAGGGAAGAGAAAAGCACAGGACTAGATACATATCTGGAGGGCTACAGTTATGTTTGTGTATAGCCTAATAGAGTGCTGTTGTGGCTCTTTTTTTTTAACAACAACAACGTCGGGATCGGGACTCGAACCCACGACATGCTGCCAGGCTACAATGGAACCTACTGGTGCCCGGACCGCTAGGCCAGTCCGGGCCAGTGCGTATGTGCATGGGTAGGTTGGCGTGGAAGGGTGTATGGCAGAGAGGGACATCAGTCAGAGTACAAGAGCAGTTAATGTTCATCCGCTGTGCAGTTGATGGGTTTGTAAGATGGACACACAGCAGCAGAAACCATACAGCTGGTACTAATATGGACTAAAGATGTGGACAAAATGAAAAGGAACCACCAAGAGACTTGTTATCGCCTGCATGGAACTCTGGGAAAATGCTTACTGTATAGTCCGAGTGTGCCGGATTAATGCCCTCAATCTAACGGACAATACAGTATGTACATTGTATAATAATTGTATGCATATTGTACATTTGAATTGTGTCATACAGTATAAGAGGAGACAACAGGAGTTCTCACATACAGTATGTATATATTTATCCTGCAGGCAGCAGGACGAGACGACCAGCCGGTAAGAGACACGTCAGGCTCCTCTGCTGTGGAGGAGGATGGATGAGTGTGTGCAGAGGAAGAGAACGAGAGGTGCAGACAACCGGAGGAGAAGCGCTGGTAGGAGACATGTCAGACCACTAAAGTACTGTCCCAGGTCACTGGGGGAACACAATAGACCAGCAGGTGTGTGCATACTGGACCAAAATGGGCCATAAATCCTGCCAGAATAAAAAACTCTGACTTCTCTGCCTCTCTGAACAGCAGCAAGCATCTCCAGAAGACATAATTTGCTTCTCAAAATGTCACTTGAAATGAGAACTGGGAAACAGGGAGTATGTGTCCAGAGAATGCCTTTGCTGTTCACCGTCTTAAGGTAGCATCTTTTTTCTCTCCCAAGAAATGCCTGAACTTGGAACTGGTCAATTAAATTAACTTGACAGGCTAGTTAATATAAAATAAGACACAGATCTCTTTGTTTTTGTTTTTAGAGAAATTAATGTTAGAAAATGGATTTAATAAATGAAATCAACTCCACTGCATCTTGTTAATTATCCAGGAAGACTTATTTTATTGTTGGATGTCAGTAGCCCTATGGGGCCTCAAGTAGTTTTGATTCCCCTGTGTGTCAGGTGGCTTCAAACTGTGCAGAATGATGAGAGGACATTCTGAACAAAGAGTTGGGTTGTTTTTACACTGTAAAGTACATACTGGAAGAAAATGAGGTTTGCAAAACCTGCAGATATTTGATTTTCACTATAGAGGGAAAGCTGCGATGAACTAATATTGCCTAAAAGTCATTTTTCAATTCAAACGTACCAGTGGGGGTTCCATTTTGTGTTCCAAAAGACTGAATTACAAGAAGTTATTTTCAGCTTCACTCAATTTGGTGATTACTTCAATCCAGTAACAGGAACATAATCATCTCTTTTTTGGTGGTGTTGTTTTTATGTTTTAAATAGCTCTATATTCCTTTAGTGATCATTGGTTACAGAGTGTCATTAACAGGGTTCTCCCCGTCTATTATCCATTGAGGTTGCCTATGTCCAGTTATTCTTGTGTATATGCCCTCAGTTCTTTGTGTTCCATTCGGGTTCATACAGTAGTTGGTGTTGTTAGGTTGCGTTCATGTCTTCGTATGCCTTGCTATGTTTGCCTGCTTCACTGCATTGTATAAAGTCTTTGTTATCAGTTTATTAGATCATTATTGGACAAGACCAGCCTGCCTGCGAGAGGAGAGACGAGACAAGAGACATGCATGACTCTTGTCTCATTTGTGCAAATTTAAAACTGCACAAATTATTTATAAGGCAAGGAACATAATATTACCAGGAAATATACAGAAATTGTTTAAGGATAGAGAGGGGAGGTATAATTTCAGAAGGGAATTGAACTTTAGAAATCTTGGTGCTCGCACCACTCTTAAGAGCATGTGCATATCTGTCAGTGGAGTGAAGCTATGGAATGGTTTACCGGAGGTGGTTCAACATTGTAAAAATATAATACAATTTAAAGAACAGTATAAGCAGAGTCTGTTGGAGAAATATAGATATGATAATTATGATATTTGAATGGGGTTATATCAGTATATGCTCGCATTCGGGTATATATATGTGTATAGCAGTATGATATCTGAATGGGTGTATATTAGTATATGCTCGCATTCAGATATATATATGTGTATAACGACGGTATGAGATTTGAATGGGCGTATATCAGTATATGCTCGCATTCAGGCATATATATGGGAATAAGAACGAAGACATGGGTGTATGGTATATTTTTGAGTGTTTGATTACAATGATCAATGTAACATCTTAACTGTAATTACGAAATAATTTGAGTGTTCATAAAATATGAACTTTATAAATTATGTAAATAAGTTAAAAAAAAACATGTAGGAAGGATAGCCACAAATAAGCTTTGAGCTTCAGCCTATGCCTTTTTGATCAATCAGCATAAACTGTTGGATTATAGTGTGGTACGTTTGGTGTAATTGTTGATGTGGATCAAAATAAACTAACTAAACTAAAAGACCGCTATCAGAATCCAACTTGGCTCCTCACAGCTCACAGGAAGCATAATTATGGCACTAACTGTCTGAGTCCCCAGTCACCACCATATTATATGTCATCAAGAGACAGTGAGGTTTGGAGCCAATCAATCATGTGTCCTTTAGTAAGCAGTAAACCAGACATACAGTACTAATAACTAAATGTAATGTGTTTTTTTTTCCAGGCAAGAGAATCAACCTTTCAATAACATCAGCCTCAAACCTGTAATCGGCACTTCACATAACAGCCACTCAGCTGCAGAGAAATTACCTGGCAGCCCCTCTAGGTTTAGCCTCGCATAGCAGCCTTTCTGTTTTATCATTACACTCTAGGTTAGACCATGCAGTACTCCTGTGTACAGCTGAAGATCCTCAACTAGCCCTCAATTCGCTCTGTTCTACAGTAGCATACAGTAGAGGATTATAGTTTGTGGTTTATTCCATACTGTAAAGGAGGGATGACCACTTTAAAATCTCACAATAATGACACCTTAATGACACAATAATGACATGCTCACATTACATTGGCACTATCACTTTATGACTGTGATGCACTTCTATCTCTGGCGGAATGGCCGGGGCGTTTGTGTGTGTGTGTGTGTGTGTGTGTGTGTGTGTGTGTGTGTGTGTGTGTGTGTGTGTGTGTGTGTGTGTGTGTGTGTGTGTGTGTGTGTGTGTGTGTGTGTGTGTGTGTGTGTGTGTGCGCGCGTGCGCGTGTGTTTGTGTTCATGAAACCGATGCCTACACCTCCCCAAAAACATAGAGATTTGTTGTGTCCTTCACAGACCTGAAGACAGGCAGATATTGTGTTGTTTGTTGTTCTAGGAAACTGTTGGTCTGATCAAATTCTCACTCTGCACTACACACCTCTGGGTCATCTGGGACACACACACTGTTATGTGTCAGGACAGACTTGTATACAGAGGTTTCTGCAAGTTCGCAACCAGACCAATCACTCAAGGCTTCTAAAAATATAAGGCTGATGCTTTGTTTTTTTCAACTTCATTATCTTTGAATGATGTTGCTCCTTTATGAAAGAGGCTGTGCATAATTTCTATGCAGCCTAATTGTAACTAAAAAGATGTAATTCACTGGGTCAAGAGTTTTCAGAGAAATTATTAGAAAATAACAGCATACTGGTGACTTGGAGTACTGGGGATTTATTGTTTTTGTTTGTTGTGTTGTTGTTTTTTTTGTTTTGTTTTTGTCGCATTCCTAGTAGGAGAACCAATGGAAACTATTATGTTTGGAAGAAAGCTGATATAGTAGCTCAAACTACATTTTAAGCTGGTAAATATTCATTCACCTATTAGGGGCCAGTGCCATATATTGTCTTAATCAATAGCACTGCAATTACTTCATCTCACTGTACGAAAACAGTATACAACATCAAGTTATTATCTTCAACACAAATATTAAACTATTCAGAACATGTATTTGACAGAGAAAGAACCACAAGGAGTAAACCATAATGTTAAAGTTATTGCAGTTTGTTATTAAGAGTTGCTGTCTTCATCACACATCATTATATGTATCAGGCTACTATACATCTAATTGTACCAGTTAGTCTCCAATTCCCACCTAATGTTACCTTTACCTAAACTAATATCTGACCTTTAAAATACAATTGACCATAGTTTATCTCCTTGAACATCTTGATATTAGAAGTCTAAAAAGCTATTCATGCAGTGTGTCAACAACATCTATCTATTCTGTATGTCCTTCAGTGATTTACATGTGTGAAATGGTCTCTCTAAAATCCCTCTTGTTATTCAGGCAGAACCATTAAGAATAATTGGCAAATGAAGTCCCTATAGAAACCTAATTTGCACATGATTGCTCCAAATTCTTCCAGAACTAGGCAGAATCAGCTTTGAAGAAGGACAAACTGTTCTTTATACTGTGTTTATAGTATGAGATTGTTCGTTGTTTGGTGTAAAATACACCAGAGAATTCACACCTGAGATAAATCCATTGTGGGCCTAGATTCCTTAATGACTGAAATGGGAGGACAGAGACTTTCAGTCACACATGGGCACATGAATAGAGGAGGACTGATGAACATTGCTTTTAAACAAAAAAACTCCCAATGAATCAAACATTAGTTACACAGTATGTGTTTTTAAACTATTTATAGCATCACATATTTAAATAAGCATGATTGGAAGTGAATGCCATGATTTTGGTGAGCAGACACATTTAGAACTGGAACACTATACAATGTAACCTTATAAATGGGTAAACTCTGTTGGTTTACTGATATTGGCAACCTACCTGAAAATGCATTTTATGTTTAACAGCTTGAAAGACATGTGTTACTGAACACTGTAGCAATTATTAATCGAGCTTCATGTTGTTTGACAATAGACTTTTTGTTTGAACCAAAACATGTTACTTACACTACCTTTAAAGGTTCACAAGGCTGCAACTTAATTCAAATATATGAACAGGGTATATTATACACATGCAAGACAAGTGCTGGTGTATTATTTATGAAGGCATGTATGTTCATGATAATTCCAGGGGTGGTGCTAGTTTGTGTCTTGAGCAACAGTAACTATGACTAAGTGCTGACTTTTTCTTGTATTTACTTTTATCTTGTATTTTTGTCTTATTTTAATAAACATTCAAAGTCAATAGGCCCTTTGGAAGACAATAATACAACATGTTTAATGTTGGAACAAAAACCTTTTTTTCCAGGCAAGAGAATCAACCTTTCAATAACATCAGCCTCAAACCTGTAATCGGCACTTCACATAACAGCCACTCAGCTGCAGAGAAATGACCTGGCAGCCCCTCTAGGTTTAGCCTCGCATAGCAGCCTTTCTGTTTTATCATTACACTCTAGGTTAGACCATGCAGTACTCCTGTGTACAGCTGAAGATCCTCAACTAGCCCTCAATTCGCTCTGTTCTACAGTAGCATACAGTAGAGGATTATAGTTTGTGGTTTATTCCATACTGTAAAGGAGGGATGACCACTTTAAAATCTCACAATAATGACACCTTAATGACACAATAATGACATGCTCACATTACATTGACACTATCACTTTATGACTGTGATGCACTTTTATCTCTGGCGGAATGGCCGGGGCGTTTTTTGTGTGTGTGTGTGTGTGTGTGTGTGTGTGTGTGTGTGTGTGTGTGTGTGTGTGTGTGTGTGTGTGTGTGTGTGTGTGTTTGTGTTCATGAAACCGATGCCTACACCTCCCCAAACACATAGAGATTTGTTGTGTCCTTCACATACCTGAAGACAGGCAGATATTGTGTTGTTTGTTGTTCTAGGAAACTGTTGGTCTGATCAAATTCTCACTCTGCACTACACACCTCTGGGTCATCTGGGACACACACACTGTTATGTGTCAGGACAGACTTGTATACAGAGGTTTCTGCAAGTTCGCAACCAGACCAATCACTCAAGGCTTCTAAAAATATAAGGCTGATGCTTTGTTTTTTTCAACTTCATTATCTTTGAATGATGTTGCTCCATTATGAAAGCGGCTGTGCATAATTTCTAATGCAGCCTAATTGTAACTAAAAAGATGTAATTCACTGGGTCAAGAGTTTTCAGAGAAATTATTAGAAAATAACAGCATACTGGTGACCTGGAGTACAGGGGATTTATTGTTTTTGTTTGTTGTGTTGTTGTTTTTTGTTGCATTCCTAGTAGGAGAACCAATGGAAACTATTATGTTTGGAAGAAAGCTGATATAGTAGCTCAAACTACATTTTAAGCTGGTAAATATTCATTCACCTATTAGGGGCCAGTGCCATATATTGTCTTAATCAATAGCACTGCAATTACTTCATCTCACTGTACGAAAACAGTATACAACATCAAGTTATTATCTTCAACACAAATATTAAACTATTCAGAACATGTATTTGACAGAGAAAGAACCACAAGGAGTAAACCATAATGTTAAAGTTATTGCAGTTTGTTATTAAGAGTTGCTGTCTTCATCACACATCATTATATGTATCAGGCTACTATACATCTAATTGTACCAGTTAGTCTCCAATTCCCACCTAATGTTACCTTTACCTAAACTAATATCTGACCTTTAAAATACAATTGACCATAGTTTATCTCCTTGAACATCTTGATATTAGAAGTCTAAAAAGCTATTCATGCAGTGTGTCAACAACATCTATCTATTCTGTATGTCCTTCAGTGATTTACATGTGTGAAATGGTCTCTCTAAAATCCCTCTTGTTATTCAGGCAGAACCATTAAGAATAATTGGCAAATGAAGTCCCTATAGAAACCTAATTTGCACATGATTGCTCCAAATTCTTCCAGAACTAGGCAGAATCAGCTTTGAAGAAGGACAAACTGTTCTTTATACTGTGTTTATAGTATGAGATTGTTCGTTGTTTGGTGTAAAATACACCAGAGAATTCACACCTGAGATAAATCCATTGTGGGCCTAGATTCCTTAATGACTGAAATGGGAGGACAGAGACTTTCAGTCACACATGGGCACATGAATAGAGGAGGACTGATGAACATTGCTTTTAAACAAAAAAAATCCCAATGAATCAAACATTAGTTACACAGTATGTGTTTTTAAACTATTTATAGCATCACATATTTAAATAAGCATGATTGGAAGTGAATGCCATGATTTTGGTGAGCAGACACATTTAGAACTGGAACACTATACAATGTAACCTTATAAATGGGTAAACTCTATTGATTTACTGATATTGGCAACCTACCTGAAAATGCATTTTATGTTTAACAGCTTGAACGACACGTGTTACTGAACACTGTAGCAATTATTAATCAGAATCAGAATAGAGCTTCAAGTTGTTTGACAATACACTTTATGTTTGAACCAAAACATGTCACTTACACTACCTTTAAAGGTTCACAAGGTTGCAACTTAATTTAAAAATATGAACAGGGTATATTATACACATGCAAAGACAAGTGCTGGTGTATTATTTATGAAGGCATGTATGTTCATGATAATTCCAGGGGTGGTGCTAGTTTGTGTCTTCTTCAACAACAGCAACAATGACAAAGTGCTGATTTTGTATTTACTTTTATCTTGTATTGTTGTCTTAATTTAATAAACATTCAGAGTCAAGAGGCCCTTTGGAAGACAATAATACAACATTTTTAATGTTGGAACACAAACCTTTACAAGATAAATTATGTGATGTACAATCACACGTTATAATGAGTTGAGTTGTTATTGGGGACTTGATTGGCCAACATGGAGCACATGTATGCTAGGTTGTGATTGGTGGAGAGATGGTTCTATTGTTCTCCTCCTTGGCCAATCATTCAAAGCAGCCTCAGGCTGTCTGGTATAAGAAGAGTTAGTAGTTGTAGTTTTTCCACAACTCCTCCAGGATATCAATCATTTCTGAGCACATCTGACTGGACTCCAGACTTCAGGTGAAGATGAACTCTCTCAACCCCACCAGGGACAATTCTGCTGAACAGAGGGAACCCAAAGACCATGGTATGTTACTTGCCCTCCCCCCCTTTTCACCCCCCCTGTTCTGTCATATTTTCATATTAAAACAGTCTAAATATTCTATTGTAATTTGACCAATAGCTTTGCTGTAGATTTAGATCATTCATTGTCTCATAGTTCATAGTTATATACATTGTAGAATAGAAGTGCTTTTACCTTTTTAATATATAGCTTTAGTGGTGCAATGAACATTGGAAATATCTTACATAAATGAGCTTGTAGAGCGGCTATTTTAACCATGTGATATTTTTTGTATTGACGTTTTTAAGGTAATTGTTAATTAGTTACTTGACAAAACATGGGGGATTTATTTATAAAATGCACAACATATTTTGAATTAGTTAATTCTGGACATTAACTCATTTATGTATGTTAAGTACTGTCTTTCTACCTCTCTCAACAATCTTTCATTTGTCTGTTTTCCAATCCAGTGTTGGGCCATCAGTCTGGCTTCCCTGTCCTGGTGAACGAAGAAAGACGCTTGGCAAAGCAAAAACGCCACTGCTGTGATCGGTGTGGAAAACACTTCATTAACATCTCCACACTTAAAATACACCAGAGAATTCACACTGGAGAGAAACCCTATGGATGTGATCAGTGTGGACAACACTTCTCTCATATGCACATCCTTAAAACACACCAGAGAATTCACACTGGAGAGAAACCTTATGGGTGTGATCAGTGTGGACAACACTTCTCTCACAAGCAAAGCCTTAAAACACACCAGAGAATTCACACTGGAGAGAAACCATATGAGTGTGATCAGTGTGGAAAACACTTCTCTGACAAGTCCAGCCTTAAAAAACACAAGCTAATTCACACTGGGGAGAACGCCTATGGATGTGATCAGTGTGGACACCACTTCTCTTCAATGTCCAGTCTTAAAAGGCACCAGAAAATTCACACTGGGGAGAAAGCCTATGGATGTGATCAGTGTGGACAACACTTCTCTTTAATGTCCAGTCTTAAAAGGCACTATAGAATTCACACTGGAGAGAAACCCTATGGTTGTGATCAGTGTGGACAACACTTCTCTAGAATGTCCAGCCTTAAAATACACCAAACAATTCACACTGGGGAAAAACCCTTTCAATGTGATGTGTGTGGAAAAGCTTTTAGTCACTCCGTGCATTTACAAAGTCACAAGGTTGTACACACAGGATTAAAACTGTTTGTTTGTGGTCAGTGTGGAAAGAGTTTTACTACATCAAGCAAATGGAAACGTCATGAGCGTACACATGTGACTGATACATCTGCTTAGTGTGAACATTATGATGACGACAGATTCATTATAGAGGACAGGAAACATCAGCACATCCACATAACCAAGTGTTGCATGATGATCCATTATGGTCATTTGTTAAGCAATTGTTTATGAAGATGGCTTAACTGTTATAAACACATTACATGTATATGATCATGTTGATTCTAGAACAATAGGATGGGGACGGATAAAATGTTGATTTGTTGCAAGCAAAATACTGTTTAAATGAGCACTTCTGTTTAGTAGTATTTCGTATGTGAGTCAAGAGTATTAGAAAACTAGAAAAAGTGCTCCTCGGAGCACAGGTCTCCGCCAGGTCGGGTAGGTTATTGTGGCCTCCTGGTGGCGCTATAATAGACCAATGTGAAAAGGGTGCCATTTCTTATTAGGCCTTGCATGGCAATCGGACACGGCATTCATGGCTTGAGGCATTTGTGCAAAAATGTGTTTGCTAAATTAGACCTACTGGTGGCGCTGTAACAGGCCAATGTTAAAAGGGTGGCATTTGTTGAATTTGAGAGTATATAAATGTCTAGCATTTTTAAGCCAAAAATGTGATGAAGAGCAGAGTGTCCATTTTGTGTTTATTCCTTTATTTGTTTGTAAAAAGTAAATAAATGGAAGATGTTAATTGGTGACAAATATTCCCAGTGGTGCATTCCTGGTCATCTGGTACACACACACTGTTATGTGTCGGCCGGGACAGACTTGTATACAGAGGTTTCTGCAAGTTGGCAACCAGACCAATCACTCAAGGCTTCTAAAAATATATGGTTGATGCTTTGTTTTTTTCAACTTCATTATATTTGAATGGTGTTGCTCCATTATGAAATAGACCTGTGCATAATTTCTAATAAAGAAATGGTAACTAAAAAGATTGAATTCACTGGGTCATGAGTTTTCAGAGACATTATTAGAAAATAAGAGCATGCTGGTGACTTGGAGCATTCAATCATTTTGACCTTACAATTGTTCTATTATCATTATCCTGTTGCTAAACTGTATGGTCTTTGTTGAACAAGTCCCACCAACATTTTGCTGCAGATAGAAATAAACAAGTCTGAATATACCTTGTATTATTTTTCTTGTATTTATTTTTATCTTGTATTGTTGTCTTAATTTAATAAACATTCAGAGTCAAGAGGCCCTTTGGAAGACAATAATACAACATTTTTAATGTTGGAACACAAACCTTTACAAGATAAATTATGTGATGTACAATCACACGTTATAATGAGTTGAGTTGTTATTGGGGACTTGATTGGCCAACATGGAGCACATGTATGCTAGGTTGTGATTGGTGGAGAGATGGTTCTATTGTTCTCCTCCTTGGCCAATCATTCAAAGCAGCCTCAGGCTGTTTGGTATAAGAAGAGTTAGTAGTTGTAGTTTTTCCACAACTCCTCCAGGATATCAATCATTTCTGAGCACATCTGACTGGACTCCAGACTTCAGGTGAAGATGAACTCTCTCAACCCCGCAGGGACAATTCTGCTGAACAGAGGGAACCCAAAGACCTGTGCATAATTTCTAATAAAGAAATGGTAACTAAAAAGATTGAATTCACTGGGTCATGAGTTTTCAGAGACATTATTAGAAAATAACAGCATGCTGGTGACTTGGAGCATTCAATCATTTTGACCTTACAATTGTTCTATTATCATTATCCTGTTGCTAAACTGTATGGTCTTTGTTGAACAAGTCCCACCAACATTTTGCTGCAGATAGAAATAAACAAGTCTGAATATACCTTGTATTCTTATTCTTTGTTTCACTTGAATGTCACCTGCAAATCTGCTGTAGATTATGTATGTTTTGTCTCAGAGGTTGTTCATGTTTTGTATGCATTATAGAATACAAGTTACTACAAGTGTTTCTCAACAACTACAATAACTGACAATACATTTAGTCACACGATGAATCTTGAAAATTGCTATTATTTATTTTTTGCTCGTCCAAAATGGCCATTTTTGTAGCCTACTCTCAACGATCGTTCCTTTATCTTTATTTTGAATCCATTGTTGGGTCATCAGTCTGGTGTCCATGGTTCCTACCATCTAAACGCTTGCAATATGTCTCAACGCATCTCACTGTACAAAAACAGTAAACAACATCAAGTTATTATCTTCAACACACATATACTATTCAGAACATGTATTTGACAGAGTAAGAACCACACGGAGTAAACCATACTGTTAAAGTTATTGCAGTTTGTTATTAAGAGTTGCTGTCTTCATCACACATCATTATATGTATCAGGCTACTATACATCTAAATGTACCAGTTAGTCTCCGATTTACAATGTACACATTCCCACCTAATATTACCTTTACCTAAAATAATATCTGACCTTTCAAATACAATTGACCATAGTTTATCTCCTTGAACATCTTGATAGTAGAAGTCTAAAAAGCTAATCATGCAGTGTGTCAACAACATCTATCTATTCTGTATGTCCTGCAGTGATTTACATGTGTGAAATAGTCTCCCTAAAATCCCTCTTGTTATTCAGGCAGAACCATTAGATTGGCAAATTAAGTCCCTATAGAAAACTAATTTGCACATGATTGCTCCAAATTCTTCCAGACCCATATAACTAGGCAGAATCAGCTTTGGTGAAGGAGAAATATTATAGATATGTCAACAAAAGAACTTTTAGAACTGGAACACTATACAATGTAACCTTATAAATGGGTAAACTCTATTGATCCATATATTGGCAACCTACCTGAAAATGCATTTTATGTTTAACAGCTTGAACGACACGTGTTACTGAACACTGTAGCAATTATTAATCAGAATCAGAATAGAGCTTCAAGTTGTTTGACAATACACTTTATGTTTGAACCAAAACATGGCACTTACACTACCTTTAAAGGTTCACAAGGTTGCAACTTAATTTAAAAATATGAACAGGGTATATTATACACATGCAAAGACAAGTGCTGGTGTATTATTTATGAAGGCATGTATGTTCATGATAATTCCAGGGGTGGTGCTAGTTTGTGTCTTCAACAACAGCAACAATGACAAAGTGCTGACTTTTTCTTGTATTTATTTTTATCTTGTATTGTTGTCTTAATTTAATAAACATTCAGAGTCAAGAGGCCCTTTGGAAGACAATAATACAACATTTTTAATGTTGGAACACAAACCTTTACAAGATAAATTATGTGATGTACAATCATTGAATGACGCTCACCTGTCAAGACGCTCTGTCACACAGACGGTTTTTTAACCTTTTTAACCTATTTCTACCAAAGAGTTTTAAACCAAACTTATGGATTCTAGTCCGGTGACCTGTTCAATGGTACTACACTTGCGAACTCAGTGATCGGCACTGTGAATTATTTTATATCTTTTAAAATAGCTGGCTGTGGCTAGCCTTTAGCCTAGACGCCAATCTAATAGCGAGGTTGCTGTGGCTCGTTTTTAGCCAAGAAGCTGCTCACCCCCGCCCCCGTTTTTAGACTTTATTGGGGTCATTGAGGGTGTAGACTTTTATTTTTATTTTAACAATCGGACTTATTGATCACTTGTGATCACTACAAGCCGGCTGCGGCACCGCCGCTACAATCTTCCAGAGGAAACAGCAAACGCCCGAAAGGGGTTTGTGTGTTATCATGACAACACTCACCTTTACACAGGGCTGTGAAAGCTGTCTTCTACAGGAACGGAGAATCAAGGAGTTGGAGGTGCGTATCACACTACTACATGGAATCCGTGAGGACGAGGACTTTCTCGATACCCTGGCTGCTACAGCTACAGGGCTAGCCTCAGCTATCCTGGAGGAATCCCTGGCTGGTTCTCAACCTCTGAGTTTGTTGGAGGAGCTTCGGGTCATAGATCCACAGTTCGGTGGTATTTTCTCGGGAGAGGAATTCCCGGAGCTCGGTAAAGAACCCGAGCGACCCGGTACCAGCACCAGTAACACTGCAGTGTCGAATCTATGGACTACAGTCGGCCCCCACAACGGCCGAAAGCGAAATAGAAAGCGAAACAGATACTCCGCAAGAGCTGCCTCCCCCCCAATTCCTCTGGGGAACAGCTTTGAACTGCTGGGCACTCTGCTGGAAGGACAGTCCACTCCGAGGGCTAAGAGAGTCAGGGGCCGGACCTGGAGCAGTGCCATGCCTCCACCTGCATTGCATGGAGATGTTGGGGATGTTGACCCCTCGCCACTTAGCGAGGTGGTAGTCCCTGACCACCGCGGACACACGGGTGCTCATGGAGGAGATGTAGGAGATGTTGGGGATGTTGACCCCTCGCCACTCAGCGAGGTGGTAGTCCCTGACCACCGCGGACACACGGGAGAGCACGTTGGGGGTAAAAAACCCTCGCCGCAGAGCGGGGTGGGGGTCTCCAACCGTTACGCACGACCTGGCGTGAGCCCCGTGCGCCCTGTACAGTCCCGTCCTCTATACTCCCGAGCCCCTCCGCCTCCTACTCCTCCACCTCCACCTCCACCTCCCACAGTGTTAATTATCGGTGACTCCATGGTCAGAAACATACATATTCCCAACGCCATTAAGTTCTGCTATCCAGGTGCAAATACACAACTTATTCTTGACCGACTCCCCATCATTTTAGCCGCTATGCCATCCACAATAAAGCAACTCGTCCTGCATGTGGGAGTAAATGACCGACAGTCGGTAATATCGAGGAACAACATTAAAAACATCCTCGATCTTCTTCTTGGATGCGGCAAACAAATCTTTATTTCAGGTCCTATTCCGTTGCTGCGCGGGGGGGAGGTGCGCTTCAGCCGAATCCTGGACTTACACTACTGGCTTCAGGCGGTTTGTTCTTCCTGTGGCATTAATTATATACATAACTTTCACCTGTTTTGGGCACGTCCAGAGTTTTATTCGCGTGATGGCCTGCATCCGAGCATACAGGGAAACAACTCATTAGCATTTCACATTCAGCGCATACTGCACACAAACGCTGCCTGACTGTTGGTCCCACATTCAATTACGTCCGTATCAAACATGGTCACTTCCGGTCAAGCAAATATCTGTTCCACCTCTGTTCACCCTGCCCCCTTGTGGCCGGATAGCACTTTACCCAACGTTTCACCAACCACAGAGACTGTAAATGAAGAAGGATTTTATTCCACAGAAGAGCTGGACACTATATTTTCAACTAGAGGACTCCACATCATAAACAGTCTAAAGTGCTCCTCAAAGAGATCAGAATTAATATCCATGTTTGGAAATGGTAGGGTAGGTATTCTCTCATTTTCAGAGACAAAGCTGGACGATTCTGTCCCAGATACAGAAATTGAGTTTAAAGGCTACACCGTCATAAGAAAAGACAGGGATCAACTCTTCCTTTTTCTGTACTTCCTGATTTAGGAAAAGACACTGAATCTGTCTGGGTTAAGATAAGCTATCCAAGAGCAAAGCCAATAATTATTGGCACCATCTATAGACCCCCAGACCAAAATAATTTTTATGAAAAATTTGAGAAAGATTTGAGAAGCCTAGGAGATGCAGAGGTGATCATAACGGGTGATTTTAACACGAATGTTTTACGAAAAGACACTACTATCTTCAAAACATTAAACAATCTCTGTAACGTGTATAATCTTACCCAACTGATAGATCAATATACCAGAATAACCCCCACATCTCAAACCATCATAGATCTAATATTGGCATCGGACAAATCAAGAATAAAAAGGAGTCGAGTCATCGAGTGCAACGTAAGTGACCATAACTTGATCTTCTGCACTCGAAAAATTCATGGACCTGCAGCTGAGGGTCACACCACAATCATCTGCAGATCCATGAAACAATACTCCCCCGAAGCGCTAACAACAGCTATGGAAAAATATAATTGGTCAGACATGCTAAATTGCTCCTCGGCCGAGGAGACCTGGGCATGTTTTAAACCTGCGTTTCTATCTGCAATTGATAGCATAGTACCCACAAAGGTGGTCAGGGTCAGAGCACGTACAGAGCCTTGGATGAAAGGGGAAATATTGGATGCAATTAAGATGAGAAACAAAAGCTACTCTGAATATAGAAAAACTAAAAGCGAAGAACTTCTTGAGAAAAGCGAAAAGCTACGAAATGGAGTTAACAAAATGATCAAAAATGCTAAAAAGAATTATTTAAACGAGAATATCGAGGCAAACAAAAGCCACCCACAAAAACTGTGGGAGGCTTTAAAGCAATTAGGATGCAGTAACAAACTACAAACAAAAAACGCAAACATCTGTATTATGTCAAGTGGTACACTCATTACCAACAAGCTGGTGGTGGCAAACAGTTTTAACAGTTTTTTCACAACCATAGCTACTCAGTTGGTCAGCAAACTACCCCCGCATTCAGGTATGTATGGTGCTGACCACATCCAAGCGCACTATGAGAACCTAGGTGCAAAAAAAGACGCTTTCTCATTAAAACCGGTAAAAACAGATGATGTGCTAAAAAAACTCATAGCCCTCCAACCAAACAAGGCCACTGGCCTTGACAATATACCCACTAGATTCCTCAGAGACGCAGCTCTCTCCATTACGCCAATAGTAACCCATATTACAAATTTATCCATTAGTCAGTGTCACGTCCCTCGAGATTTCAAACAGGCAAGAGTAATTCCGCTATATAAAAAAGGGTGCAAATTAGAACCTGGCAACTACCGCCCAGTGTCCATCCTTTGTTCTATTTCAAAGGTCATGGAGAGATTAATTCAAGAGCAAATCAATAACTATCTCGCCGCACATAATCTGCTTTTTACATTTCAATCTGGTTTCAGAACGTCCCACTCCACTGACACATGTTTACTGTACCTGACCGACTACATCAAACGCGAAGTAGACTCGGGCAATTACTGCGGCATGGTCATGCTGGACCTCCAAAAGGCGTTCGATACAGTAAACCACTCAATTCTTCTAAATAAGCTAAGGGCGTTGGGTTTTGATAGCACATCATTAAACTGGATGGAATCCTACCTAGAGGGAAGAGAACAGGTGGTTGATATAAACGGAACCATGTCCTCGCCCCTCCCCGTGAGTTGCGGTGTCCCTCAAGGAAGCATTCTAGGGCCGTTACTGTTCCTTTTGTACATTAATGACATGAGTGCTGCCTGTAACTGCAAGTTGTTCCTGTTCGCTGATGACTCAGCACTCCTGATTTCGGGAAAGGACAAATTGCAGGTCGAGGAAGCTCTCAGCTCGGAAGTCACCAAAATCCGTACCTGGCTTACCGATAACAAACTATCACTACACCTCGGTAAAACAGAATCCATTCTTTTTGGTTCCAGACATTCTTTAAGTGGGATAAATGTAGACGATTTCAAGGTCAAAGTTGATGACACAGTAATCTCTAGCAAAGATGAGATTATCTATTTGGGATGTATACTTGACAAATACCTGTCTGGTGATAGCATGGCAACAAAGGTGATCAAAAAAGTTAATCAAAGAACAAGATATATTGGCAGAATGTCCACTTTTGTCAACAATAATGCCCTCAGGACCCTTGCCGGGGCCCTCATTCAGCCCCTCTTTGATTATGCATGCACCTCGTGGTACTCCAACATCAAAATGCCACTAAAGATTAAGCTCCAAACCTCACAAAACAAACTGATCCGACTACTTCTCGGCCTGGGGCCGATGACCCACCTTTTTCCCACACACTTTGCTAGTCTACGGTGGCTCAAGGTAGAAGACAGGGTTAAACTACTAAAAATGGGATTGACTTTTAAGATAGTCAATGCAACTCTGCCCTCAGTCCCTGCAGTACCCGCATACTACCTGTCTAATTACCTCCAAAAAATCACTCACAACCACAATACTAGATCTGATACCACCCACCCACAATACAAACTTGGGTAAATTCTCCTTCTATAGCACTGCCACTGAAGTGTGGAACTCATTGCCCCCTTCCCTTAAGACTTGTAGCTCGCTGATATCCTTCAAGAATGCTCTGAAGGTTCACCTCTCAGGAGGCCAAAGGCGGAGGTAGTAGTTACCACTGCTACCTTAAACAGGCGAGAGGTGATCACCCCCCGGCCTTTAAGTTAACCCCCCCCCATTTTTTACATATAGTCTTTTCCATTTCCCAATTTCTTTCCCCCCCACTTGTTCTTAATAGTTTTGTTTTGTTTTTTAATTATTATTAACGTGATGATATTAAATGTTTTATATGTCTTTGAATTGAGCACCAAGGACCTTCAACGGAAACAAGGCCGCAAGGTCTTTTTTGGAGTGTTCCTTTTGGACAGTTTTGTTGTATGTACTTGTGCAGTACTGCTTGCTCTTTTTCTTATGTGACTGTACTTGTACCATCCTACAAATGCTTGTTCAATAAAATATTCAATCAATCAATCAATCACACGTTATAATGAGTTGAGTTGTTAATGGGGACTTGATTGGCCAACATGGAGCACATGTATGCTAGGTTGTGATTGGTGGAGAGATGGTTCTATTGTTCTCCTCCTTGGCCAATCATTCAAAGCAGCCTCAGGCTGTTTGGTATAAGAAGAGTAAGTTTTTCCACAACTCCTCCAGGATATCAATCATTTCTGAGCACATCTGACTGGACTCCAGACTTCAGGTGAAGATGAACTCTCTCAACCCCGCAGGGACAATTCTGCTGAACAGAGGGAACCTAAAGACCATGGTATGTTACTTGCCCTCCCTCCCTTTTCACCCCCCCCCCCCCTGTTTGGTCATATTTTCATATTAAAACAGTCTAAATATCGTAATTTGACCAATAGCTTTGCTCTAGATTTATATCATTCATTGTCTCATAGTTCATAGTTATATACATTGTAGAATATAAGTGCTTTTACCTTTTTAAGATATAGCTTTAGTGGTGCAATGAACATTGGAAGTATCTTACATAAAAGCTTAAGTTATTTTGAGCTTGTAGAGCGGCTATTTTAACCATGTGATATTTTTTTGTATTGACGTTTTTAAGGTAATTGTTAATTAGTTACTTGACAAAACATGGGGGATTTATTTATAAAATGCACAACATATTTTGAATTAGTTAATTCTGGACATTAACTCATTTATGTATGTTAAGTACTGTCTTTCTACCTCTCTCAACACTCTTTCATTTGTCTGTTTTCCAATCCAGTGTTGGGTCATCAGTCTGGCTTCCCTGTCCTGGTGAACGAAGAAAGACGCTTGGCAAAGCAAAAACGCCACTGCTGTGATCGGTGTGGAAAACACTTCATTAACATCTCCACACTTAAAATACACCAGAGAATTCACACTGGAGAGAAACCCTATGGATGTGATCAGTGTGGACAACACTTTTCTCAAATGTCCAGCCTTTAAACGCCACCAGAGAATTCACACTGGAGAGAAACAATATGGATGTGATCAGTGTGGACAACACTTCTCTCACATGCAAAGCCTTAAAACACACCAGAGAATTCACACTGGAGAGAAACCCTATGGGTGTGATCAGTGTGGACAACACTTCTCTTGACAGGTCCAGCCTTAAAAATCACAAGATAATTCACACTGGGGAGAAAGCCTATGGATGTGATCAGTGTGGACAACACTTCTCTTTAATGTCCAGCCTTAAAAGGCACCAACAAATTCACACTGGAGAGAAACCATATGGGTGTGATCAGTGTGGACAACACTTCTCTCGCATGCAAAGCCTTAAAACACACCAGAGAATTCACACTGGAGAGAAACCCTATGGATGTGATCAGTGTGGCCAACACTTCTCTCAAATATCCAACTTTAAAATACACCAGAGAATTCACACTGGGGAGAAACCCTTTCAATGTGATGTGTGTGGAAAGGCTTTTAGTCAGTCAGTGAATTTACAAAGTCACAAGGTTGTACACACAGGATTAAAACTGCTTGTTTGTGGTCAGTGTGGAAAGAGTTTTACTACATCAGGCAACTGGAAACGTCATGAGCGTACACATATGAAAGATAAAACTGATTAGTGTGAACAAACTGAACATTATGATGACGATGCATTTTTATCTCTGTCACCGATGACCATCACCGATGCCTACACCTCCCCAACCACAGTCTCGTGTCCTTCACAGACCTGAAGACAGACAGATATTGTGTTGTTTGTTGTTCTAGGAAACTGTTGGTCTGATCAAATTCTCACACTGTTATGTGTCGGGACAGACTTGTATACAGAGGTTTCTGCAAGTTGGCAACCAGACCAATCACTCAAGGCTTCTAAGAATATAAGGTTGATGCTTTGTTTTTTTCAACTTCATTATCTTTGAATGATGTTGCTCCATTATGAAAGAGGCTGTGCATAATTTCTAATGCAGCCTAATTGTAACTAAAAAGATTTAATTCACTGGGTCAGGAGTTTTCAGAGAAATTATTAGAAAATAACAGCATGCTGGTGACTTGGAGCACTGGGGATTTATTCCGTTTAGTAGTATTTATTTTGTGAGTCAAGAGTATTAGAAAATAACAGTATTCTGGTGACTTGTGCTGGAGCCTGTTAGAGCTTCTTTTTTGACATTATGTATATTTCTCATTGCATGCATCTATTGATGGGCAGTGACTCTGCTGTCCTGACATCAGTGGGAAGTTCATTCCACCACTGTGGGGCCAGAACAGAAACAAGTTGTGACCGTGTGGATCGGCCAGAAGGACCCTTGAGTGACGAGGCAATCAGTCGCCCCGAGGTGGCAGACCGAAGTGGTCGGGCAGGGGTGTAGTCATCGACATAGTGGAACGGAGCCATAATATTACTTATATTATTATTTAAACACATTCAGCTACTCTTGCAGATTGTATGGATGCTCTTAAAAAACACACCTCAGGATTCATCTAATCCTCCATGGAAATTAACTGAAGTACTGGTGTGTGCTTACCGGACCAAAATCGGACATAAATACTGCCAGAATAAAAAAAACTCTGACTTCTCTGCCTCTCTGAACAGCAGCAGCAACTCCAGAAGACATCATTTGCTTCTCAAAATGTCACTTGAAATGAGAACTGGGAAACAGGGAGTATGTGTCCCAGAGAATGCCTTTGCTGTTCACCGTCTTAAGGTAGCATCGGTTTCACTCCCAAGAAATGCCTGAACTTGGAACTGGTCAATTAAATTAACTTGACAAGCTAGTTATATAAAATAAGACACAGAGCTCTTTGTTTTTGTTTTTAGAGAAATGAATGTTAGAAATTTGATTTAATAAATAAAATCAACTCCACTAAACTGCATCTTGTTAATTATCCAGGAAGACTTATTTTATTGTTGAGCCCTATGGGGCCTCAAGTAGTTTTGATTCCCCTGTGTGTCAGATGGTTTCAAACTGTCCAGAATGTTGAGAGGACATTCTGAACAAAGAGTTAGGTTGTTTGTACACTGTAAAGTACATACTGGAAGAAAATGAGGGTTGCATAACCTGCAGATATTTGATGTTCACTATAATAGACGGAAAGCTGCGATGAACTAATATTGCCTAAAAGCCATTTTTCAATTCAAATGTACCAGTGGGGGTTCCATTTTGTGTTCCAAAAGACTGAATTACAAGAAGTTATTTTCAGCTTCACTCAATTTGGTGATTACTTCAATCCAGTAACAGGAACATAATACATCATATCTTTTTTTGGTGGTGTTATTTGTATGTTTTAAATAGCTCTATATTCCTATAGTGATCATTGGTTACAGAGTGTCATTAACAGGGGTCTCCTCGTCTATTATCCATTGAGTTTGCCTATGTCCAGTTATTCTTGTGTATATGCCCTCAGTTCGTTGTGACCAATCAAGCCCATAAATTGCACATTATTGCTCCAGATTATTTCAGAGCAACAACTGTTCTTTATACTGTGTTTATAGTATGTGATTGTTCATAACATCATCTGAATGTATCTACTGAAAATACCACACACAGTACTCCTATAAACCATAACTCAAAAAACACCTCTTGACTTTGAATGTGTATCTAAACAAAATAAAAAATGGGGGGGTTATTTCTTTATAAAATGCACAACAAATTTGGGTTTTATCATTCTGGATATTAAAGGTAGGGTAAGTGATTTACTTTGGTTACAATATGTGTTAAATAGCTCTATATTGTGATAGTACTCATTACTATCTAGGCTATATAATTCCTTTCTGCTTCATTATATCTGACCATACTATTTTTTCTTAAATTATCATTATCTACTTGCTAAACTGTATTGAAGTGTACTTCAAGCAGTCGAAAATGTCATGAGTGCACACATACAAAAGATAAATCTCATTAGTGTGAACATTATGATAACAGATTCATTATAGAGGACGAGAAGCATCAGCACATCCACATAACATAAATATTGTTGCATTTTTTTGGATAGTGGCATGTGGAATGTTCTTTACTTTTCAAAGTCAGAGATAGTTTGTGCAGTGGTCCATCATTTATTTTCGAGATAAATGCCAATACCATGAATAACTGGCAACCGTTATTCTTTCATATGATTTACTTGTGTTCATTTTTTCTTGGGTTTAATAAATATTCAACGTCAAGAGTTGTTTTTTGACTGTTATGTGCACAACAAGGTTTGTAACCGCCTTGTTTTTCATGTGATTGGCTATAATTACCACACACAGTACTCCCTATGATCCATAACGCATAAATGTTGTGAGAACTAAATAGACACATTTTACGATGTTCAAAAACTATTCAGAATGTATTTGAAAAGACTGAAACACAAGGAGTAAACCATAATGTTAAAGTTCTTGCAGTATGTTAAGAGTTGCTATCTTCATCACACAGGATTACATTTATCAGGCTACTATGCATATAAATGTACCAGTTAGTCTCCAATTTGTAATGTACACATTCCCACCTACTCTCAGTCACACATGGAGACATGAATAGAGGAGGACTGATGCTTTGACATTGCTTTTAAACAAAAAAAAACTCCCAATGAATCAAACATTAGTTACACAGTATGTGTTTTTAAACTATTTATAGTATATCATCACATATTTAAATAAGCGTAATTGGAAGTGAATGCCATGATTTCTGTGAGCAGACACATTTAGAACTGGAACACTATACAATGTAACCTTATAAATGGGTAAACTCTATTGGTCCATATATTGGCAACCTACCTGAAAATGCATTTTATGTTTAACAGCTTGACAGACATGTGTTACTGAACACTGTAGCAAGTATTAATCAGAATCAGAATAGAGCTTCAAGTTTGACAATACACTTTATGTTTGAACCAAAACATGTCACTTACACTACCTTTAAAGGTTCACAAGGTTGCAACTTAATTAAAAAATGTGAACAGGGTATATTATACACATGCAAAGACAAGTGCTGGTGTATTATTTATGAAGGCATGTATGTTCATGATAATTCCAGGGGTGGTGCTAGTTTGTGTCTTCAACAACAGCAACGATGACTAAGTGCTGACTTTTTCTTGTATTGACTTTTATCTTGTATTGTTGTCTTAATTTAATAAACATTCAAAGTCAAGAGGCCCTTTGGAAGACAATAATACAACGTTTTTTAATGTTGGAACACAAACCTTTACAAGATAAATTATGTCATGTACAATCACACATTATAATGAGTTGTTCCTTCACCAAAGCTGGTTCTACCCTTTTCTATTGTTCTAAAAGTATTTGGAACAATCGTGTGCTAATTGGGTTTGTATTGGGGACTTGATTGGCCAACATGGAGCACATGTATGCTAGGTTGTGATTGGTGGAGAGATGGTTGTATTGTTCTCCTCCTTGGCCAATCATTCAAAGCAGCCTCAGGCTGTCTAGTATAAGAAGAGTTAGTAGTTGTAGTTTTTCCACAACTCCTCCAGGATATCAATCATTTCTGAGCACATCTGACTGTGGACTCCAGACTTCAGGTGAAGATGAACTCTCTCAACCCCACCAGGGACAATTCTGCTGAACAGGAGGAACCCAAAGACCATGGTATGTTACTTGCCCTCCCTTCCTTTTCACCCCCCGCCCTGTTCTGTCATATTTTCATATTAAAACAGTCTAAATATTCTATTGTAATTTGACCAGTAGCTTTGCTGTAGATTTAGATCATTCATTGTCTCATAGTTCATAGTTATATACATTGTATAATAGAATAGAACATGGGGGATTTATTTATAAAATGCACAACATATTTTGAATTAGTTAATTCTGGACATTAACTCATTTATGTATGTTAAGTACTGTCTTTCTACCTCTCTCAACAATCTTTCATTTGTCTGTTTTCCAATCCAGTGTTGGGTCATCAGTCTGGCTTCCCTGTCCTGGTGAACGAAGAAAGAAGCTTGGCAAAGCAAAAACGCCACTGCTGTGATCGGTGTGGAAAACACTTCATTAACATCTCCACACTTAAAATACACCAGAGAATTCACACTGGAGAGAAACCCTATGGATGTGATCAGTGTGGACAACACTTTTCTCAAATGTCCAGCCTTAAACGCCACCAGAGAATTCACACTGGAGAGAAACAATATGGGTGTGATCAGTGTGGCCAACACTTCTCTCACATGCAAAGCCTTAAAACACACCAGAGAATTCACACTGGAGAGAAACCTTATGGGTGTGATCAGTGTGGACAACACTTCTCTGACAGGTCCAGCCTTAAAAATCACAAGATAATTCACACTGGGGAGAAAGCCTATGGATGTGATCAGTGTGGACAACACTTCTCTTTAATGTCCAGCCTTAAAAGGCACCAACAAATTCACACTGGAGAGAAACCATATGGGTGTGATCAGTGTGGACAACACTTCTCTCGCATGCAAAGCCTTAAAACACACCAGAGAATTCACACTGGAGAGAAACCCTATGGATGTGATCAGTGTGGCCAACACTTCTCTCAAATGTCCAACTTTAAAATACACCAGAGAATTCACACTGGGGAGAAACCCTATGAGTGTGATCAATGTGGACAATACTTCTCTTTAATGTCCAGCCTTAAACAACACCAGAGAATTCACACTGGGGAGAAACCCTTTCAATGTGATGTGTGTGGAAAGGCTTTTAGTCAGTCAGTGAATTTACAAAGTCACAAGGTTGTACACACAGGAATAAAACTGCTTGTTTGTGGTCAGTGTGGAAAGAGTTTTACTACATCAGGCAACTGGAAACGTCATGAGCGTACACATATGAAAGATAAAACTGATTAGTGTGAACATTATGTTGACGATGCATTTTTATCTCTGTCACCGATGACCATCACCGATGCCTACACCTCCCCAAACATAGAGAGATGTCTTGTGTCCTTCACAGACCTGAAGACAGACAGATATTGTGTTGTTTGTTGTTCTAGGAAACTGTTGGTCTGATCAAATTCTCACTCTGCACTACACACCTCTGGGTCATCTGGGGGACACACTGTTATGTGTCGGGACAGACTTGTATACAGAGGTTTCTGCAAGTTTGCAACCAGACCAATCACTCAAGGCTTCTAAGAATATAAGGTTGATGCTTTGGTTTTTCAACTTCATTATCTTTGAATGATGTTGCTCCATTATGAAAGAGACTGTGCATAATTTCTAATGCAGCCTAATTGTAACTAAAAAGATTTAATTCACTGGGTCAGGAGTTTTCAGAGAAATTATTAGAAAATAACAACATGCTGGTGACTTGGAACACTGGGGATTTATTGTTTTAGTTTGTTGTGTTGTTTTGTTTTTGACATTTTGCATATTTCCCATTACTTCTATCTGCCTCAATAATTCTGACTTTACAATTTTTCTATTATCATTACCCTGTTGCTAAACTGTATTGTCTTTGTGGAACATGTCCCTCCAACATTTTGCTGCAGATACAAATAAACAAGTCTCAATATACCTTGTATTCTCTATCTTATTCTTTGTTTCAATGGAATGTCACCTGTAGATCTGTAGATTATGTATGTTTTGTCTCAGAGGTTATTCATGCTTTTTATTCATTATAGAATACAAGTTACTACAAGTGTTACTCAACAACTAGAATAAATGACTATACATTTAGTCACACGATGAATCTTGAAAATTGCTATTATATTTTTTGCTTGTTCAATATGGCCATTTTTGTAGCCTACTCTCAACGATCTTTCCTTTATCTTTATTTTGAATCCATTGTTGGGTCATCAGTCTGGTGCCCATGGTTCCTACCATCTAAACACTTGCAATGTGTTACATCACGAGTTGTTGTGAGCTTGTAGAACAATGTGTTGCATCATGAGTTGTTGTGAGCTCGTAGAACAATGTGTTGCCTAATGAGTATTGTGAGCTTACAGAACAAGTTGCTGCATCATGAGTTATGGTGAGCTTGTAGAACAGCTATTTAGCTAGCTAGTAGTTAGCTAGCTAGTAGTTCACCCAAAAACATTACTTATTTTCCATCAATTACACACCATATGAAGCCTTGAATTTGAGAGTATATTATATATGTTTGCATTTTTAAGTAAAAAATGTGATGAAGAGCAGATTGTCCATTTTGTGTTTATTCCTTTATTTGTTTGTAAAAAGTAAATAAATGGAAGATGTTAATTGGTGACATTATTGGGGAACTTAACATACTGTTTACATGAACTATTAGGTTAGTAGTATTTCTTATTCACTGAGTCAAGAGTTTTCAGATACATTATTAGAAGACTCTTTGGTAGAAAGTAAGTGAATGTGTCGGGTGAACTACCACTTTAAGGTTGTTAAGGCCACTGTTGGTTTGCTACTTGACAAAATTGTTGGGGATGTGTTTATTTATTAAATGAACAACACATTTGGAATTTGTTAGTTGTGGACATTAATTACTTTATGTAATTTAACTCCACAGCCTACAGTGTTTCTACCTCCCTCAATTATCTTTCCTTTGTCTTTACATAATGCTGTATGTATTGATATAAATACTTAGTATCAACAGCATGCATGAGCAACAATGAGTATCTCTGCAAAATATAGATATTTTGTGCAGTGGTCCATCATTTATTTTCGAGATAAATACCAATACCATGAATAACATAGATTTACTTGTGACTTGTGTTCGTTTTTTCTTGGTTTTCATAAATATTCAAGCTCAAGGTTTTGACTGTTATGTGCATAACAAGGTTTGTAACCGCCTTGTTTTTCATGTGATATACTGTAATTACCACACACAGTACTCCCTTTAATCAATAATGCATAAATGTTGTGAGGACTAAATAGACACATTTTACAATGTTCAAAACCTATTCAGAATGTATTTGAAAAGACAGAAACACAAGGAGTAAACCATAATGTTAAAGTTCTTGCAGTATGTTAAGAGTTGCTATCTTCATCACACAGGATTACATTTATCAGGCTACTATGCATCTAAATGTACCAGTTAGTCATCAATGTGTAATGTACACATTCCCACCTAATTTTACTTTTACCTACAATTATATTCCTGCAGTGTGTCAACAACATCTATCTATTCTGTATGTCCTGCTGTGATTTACATGTGTGAAATAGTCTCTCTCAAATCCCTCTCGTTATTCAGGCAGAACCATTAAGATAGATTGACCAATCAAGTCCCTATTGAAACCTAATTTGCACATGATTGCTCCAAATTATTTCAGAACCATATAACTAGGCAGAATCAGCTTTGAAGAAGGAAAAACTGTTCTTTATACTGTGCTTATAGTATGAGATTGTTCATTGTTTGGTGTAAAATACACCAGAGAATTCACACCTGAGATAAATCCATTGGGGGCCTAGATTCCTTAATGACTGAAATGAATAACAAGATGGAGGACAGAGACTCTCAGTCACACACAGGGACATGAATAGAGGAGGACTGATGCACATTGCTTTTAAACAAAAAACAAACTCCCAATGAATCAAACGGTTACACAGTATGTGTCTTTAAACTATTTATAGCATCACATTTAATTGGAAGTGAATGCCATGATTTCTGTGAGCAGACACATTTAGAACTGGAACACTATACAATGTAACCTTATAAATGGGTAAACTCTATTGATTTACTGATATTGGCAACCTACCTGAAAATGCATTTTATGTTTAACAGGTTGAAAGACATGTGTTACTGAACACTGTAGCAATTATTAATCAGAATCAGAATAGTGTTTCAAGTTGTTTGACAATACACTTTTTGTTTGAACCAAAACATGTCACTTACACTACCTTTAAAGGTTCACAAGGTTGCAACTTAATTCAAAAATATGAACAGGGTATATTATACACATGCAAAGACAAGTGCTGGTGTATTATTTATCAAGGCATGTATGTTCATGATAATTCCAGGGGTGGTGCTAGTTTGTGTCTTGAACAACAGCAACTATGACTAAGTGCTGACTTTTTCTTGTATTTAATTTTATCTTTTTTCTTATTTTAATAAACATTCAAAGTCAAGAGGCCCTTTGGAAGACAATAATACAACATTTTTAATGTTGGAACAAAAACTTTTAAGAGATAAAAAAAATGTAATGTACAATCACATATTATAAACACATTATAATGAGTTGAGTTGTTCCTTCATCAAAGCTGGTTCTACCCTTTTCTATTGTTCTAAAAGTATTTGGAACAATCATGTGCTAATTGGGGACTTGATTGGCCAACATGGAGCACATGTATGCTAGGTTGTGATTGGTGGAGAGATGGTTGTATTGTTCTCCTCCTTGGCCAATCAGTCAAAGCAGCCTCAGGCTGTCTACTATAAGAATAGTTAGTAGTTGTAGTTTTTCCACAACTCCTCCAGGATATCAATCATTTCTGAGCACATCTGACTGTGGACTCCAGACTTCAGGTGAAGATGAACTCTCTCAACCCCACCAGGGACAATTCTGCTGAACAGAGGGAACCCAAAGACCATGGTATGTTACTTGCCCTCCCACCCTTTCCCCCCCCCCCCCTTCTGTCATATTTTCATGTTAAAACAGTCTAAATATTCTATTGTAATTTGACCAGTAGCTTTGCTGTAGATTTAGATAATTTATTCTCTCACAGTTCATAGTTATATACATTGTAGAATATATGTGCTCTTAACTTTTTAACCTCTTAAGATATAGCTTTAGTGGTGCAATGAACATTGGATATATCTTACCTGAAAGCTTAAGTTATTTTGAGCTTGTAGAACGGCTATTTTAACCATGTGATATTTTTTTTGTATTGACGTTTTTAAGGTCATTGTTAATTAGTTACATGCCAACACATGGGGGTATGTATTTATAAAACAATTTTTTAATTAGTTCATTCTGGACATTAACTCATTTATTTACTACCTATCTCAACAATCTTTCATTTGTCTCTTTTCCAATCCAGTGTTGGGTCATCAGTCTGGCTTCCCTGTCCTACCAGAGGTGATCGAAGAAAGAAGCTTGGCAAAGCAAAAACAGCAATGCTGTGATCAGTGTGGAAAACACTTCCTTAACATCTCCACACTTAAAATACACCAGAGAATTCACACTGGAGAGCAACCCTATGGATGTGATCAGTGTGGACGACACTTCTCTAAAACGTCCAAACTTAAACTACACCAGAAAATTCACACAGGAGACAAAGCATATGGATGTGATCAGTGTGGACAACACTTCTCTTTAATGTCCAGCCTTAAAAGGCACCAGAAAATTCACACTGGAGAGAAAGCATATGGATGTGATCAGTGTGGACAACACTTCTCTTGCATGCAAAACCTTAAAACACACCAGAGAATTCACACTGGAGAGAAACCATATAGATGTGATCAGTGTGGACAACACTTTTCTCAAATGTCCAACCTTAAAACACACCAGAAAATTCACACAGGAGACAAAGCATATGGATGTGATCAGTGTGGACAACACTTCTCTTTAATGTCCAGCCTTAAAAGGCACCAGAAAATTCACACTGGAGAGAAACCATATGGGTGTGATCAGTGTGGACAACACTTCTCTCGCATGCACATCCTTAAAACACACCAGAGAATTCACACTGGAGAGAAAGCATATGGATGTGATCAGTGTGGACAACACTTCTCTCGCATGCAAAACCTTAAAACACACCAGAGAATTCACACTGGAGAGAAACCATATGGATGTGATCAGTGTGGACAACACTTTTCTCAAATGTCCAACCTTAAAACACACCAGAAAATTCACACAGGAGACAAAGCATATGGATGTGATCAGTGTGGACAACACTTCTCTTTAATGTCCAGCCTTAAAAGGCACCAGAAAATTCACACTGGAGAGAAACCATATGGGTGTGATCAGTGTGGACAACACTTCTCTCGTATGCACATCCTTAAAACACACCAGAGAATTCACACTGGAGAGAAACAATATGGGTGTGATCAGTGTGGACAACACTTCTCTCACAAGCAAAGCCTTAAAACACACCAGAAAATTCACACTGGTGAGAAACCATATGGGTGTGATCAGTGTGGACAACACTTCTCTCAAATGCAAAGCCTTAAAACACACCAGAGAATTCACACTGGAGAGAAACCCTATGAGTGTGATCAGTGTGGACAACACTTCTCTGACAAGTCCAGCCTTAAAAAACACAAGTGTGCTTAGTGTGAACATTATGATGACGACAGATTCATTATAGAGGACAGGAAACATCAGCACATCCACATAACCAAGTGTTGCATGATGATCCATTATGGTCATTTGTTAAGCAATTGTTTATGAAGATGGCTTAACTGTTATAAACACATTACATGTATATGATCATGTTGATTCTAGAACAATAGGATGGGGACGGATAAAATGTTGATTTGTTGCAAGTAAACTACTGTTTAAATGAGCACTTCTGTTTAGTAGTATTTCGTATGTGAGTCAAGAGTATTAGAAAACTAGAAAAAGTGCTCCTCTGAGCACAGGTCTCCGCCAGGTCGGGTAGGTTATTGTGGCCTCCTGGTGGCGCTATAATAGGCCAATGTGAAAAGGGTGCCATTTCTTATCAGGCCTTGCATGGCAATCGGACACAGCATTCATGGCTTGAGGCATTTGTGCAAAAATGAGTTTTGCTAAATTAGACCTACTGGTGGCGCTGTAACAGGCCAATGTTAAAAGGGTGGCATATGTTGAATTTGAGAGTATGTAAATGTCTAGCATTTTTAAGCCAAAAATGTGATGAAGAGCAGAGTGTCCATTTTGTGTGTATTCCTTTATTTGTTTGTAAAAAGTAAATAAATGGAAGATGTTAATTGGTGACAAATATTCCCAGTGGTGCATTCCTGGTCATCTGGGACACACACACACTGTTATGTGTCGGCCGGGACAGACTTGTATACAGAGGTTTCTGCAAGTTGGCAACCAGACCAATCACTCAAGGTTTCTAAAAATATATGGTTGATGCTTTGTTTTTTTCAACTTCATTATCTTTGAATGGTGTTGCTCCATTATGAAATAGACTGTGCATAATTTCTAATAAAGAAATGGTAACTAAAAAGATTGAATTCACTGGGTCATGAGTTTTCAGAGACATTATTAGAAAATAACAGCATGCTGGTGACTTGGAGCATTCAATCATTTTGACCTTACAATTATCATTATCCTGTTGCTAAACTGTATGGTCTTTGTGGAACAAGTCCCACCAACATTTTGCTGCAGATAGAAATAAACGAGTCTCAATATACCTTGTATTCTTCTTTGTTTCACTTGAATGTCACCTGCACATCTGCTGTAGATTATGTATGTTTTGTCTCATAGGTTGTTCATGTTTTGTATGCATTATAGAATACAAGTTACTACAAGTGTTTCTCAACAACTACAATAACTGACAATACATTTAGTCACATGATGAATCTTGAAAATTGCTATTATTTCTTTTTTGCTTGTCCAAAATGGCAATTTTTGGCCATCAGTCTGGTGTCCATGGTTCCTACCATCTAAACGCTTGCAATATGTCTCAACGAATCTCACTGTACAAAAACAGTAAACAACATCAAGTTATTATCTTCAACACACATATTAAACTAGTCAGAACATGTATTTGACAGAGAAAGAATCACAAGGAGTAAACCATACTGTTAAAGTTATTGCAGTTTGTTATTAAGAGTTGCTGTCTTCATCACACATCATTAGGCTACTATGCATCTAAATGTACAAGTTAGTCTCCAATTTACAATGTACACATTCCCACCTAATATTACCTTTACCTAAAATAATATCTGACCTTTCAAATACAATTGACCATAGTTTATCTCCTTGAACATCTTGATAGTAGAAGTCTAAAAAGCTAATCATGCAGTGTGTCAACAACATCTATCTATTCTGTATGTCCTGCAGTGATTTACATGTGTGAAATAGTCTCCCTAAAATCCCTCTTGTTATTCAGGCAGAACCATTAGATTGGCAAATGAAGTCCCTATAGAAAACTAATTTGCACATGATTGCTCCAAATTCTTCCAGACCCATAGAATTAGGCAGAATCAGCTTTGGTGAAGGAGAAATATTATAGATATGTCAACAAAAGGATGGGAAGAATAAAATGTTAATTACAAATAAACTTAACATACTGTTTAAATGAACTATTATTGATGATTTTGGTGAGCAGACACATTTAGAACTGTAACACTATACAATGTAACCTTATAAATTGGTAAACTCTATTGATCCATATATTGGCAACCTACCTGAAAATGTATTTTATGTTTAACAGCTTGAAAGACAATGTGTTACTGAACACTGTAGCAATTATTAATCAGAATCAGAATAGAGCTTCAAGTTGTTTGACAATACACTTTATGTTTGAACCAAAACATGTCACTTACACTACCTTTAAAGGTTCACAAGGTTGCAACTTAATTTAAAAATATGAACAGGGTATATTATACACATGCAAAGACAAGTGCTGGTGTATTATTTATGAAGGCATGTATGTTCATGATAATTCCAGAGGTGGTGCTAGTTTGTGTCTTCAACAACAGCAACAATGACAAAGTGCTGACTTTTTCTTGTATTTATTTTTATCTTGTATTGTTGTCTTAATTTAATAAACATTCAGAGTCAAGAGGCCCTTTGGAAGACAATAATACAACATTTTTAATGTTGGAACACAAACCTTTACAAGATAAATTATGTGATGTACAATCACACGTTATAATGAGTTGAGTTGTTATTGGGGACTTGATTGGCCAACATATATGTATGTATGCTAGGTTGTGATTGGTGGAGAGATGGTTCTATTGTTCTCCTCCTTGGCCAATCATTCAAAGCAGCCTCAGGCTGTCTAGTATAAGAAGAGTTAGTATTTGTAGATTTTCCACAACTCCTCCAGGATATCAATCATTTCTGAGCACATCTGACTGTGGACTCCAGACTTCAGGTGAAGATGAACTCTCTCAACCCAACCAGGGACAATTCTGCTGAACAGAATTATATTTAGACTGTTTTAATATGAAAACAGTCTAAACAGTCTACAATAGAATATTAAATAGAATATTTAGACATATTAAAACAGTCTAAATATATAAATAGAATAGAATATTAAGAATAGAATATTTAGACATATTAAAACAGTCTAAATATTCTATTGTAATTTGACCAGTAGCTTTGCTGTAGATTTAGATCCTTCATTGTTTCATGGTTCATAGTTATATACATTGTAGAATATAAGTGCTTTTACCTTTTTAACCACTTAAGATATAGCTTTAGTGGTGCAATGAACATTGGAAATATCTTACCTAAAAGCTTAAGTTAGCTTAAAGCTTAAGAACTTGTAGAGTGGCTATTTTAACCATGTGATATGTTTTTGTATTGATGTTTTTAAGGTAATTGTTAATTAGTTACTTGACAAAACATGGGGGATTTATTTATAAAATGCACAACATATTTTGAATTAGTTCATTCTGGACATTAACTCATTTATGTATGTTAAGTACTGTCTACCTCTCTCAACAATCTTTCATTTGTCTGTTTTCCAATCCAGTGTTGGGTCATCAGTCTGGCTACCCTGTCCTACCAGAGGTGAACGAAGAAAGAAGCTTGGCAAAGCAAAAACGCCACTGCTGTGATCAGTGTGGAAAACACTTCATTAACATCTCCACACTTCAAATACACCAGAAAATTCAATTGGAGAGAAACCATATGGGTGTGATCAGTGTGGACAACACTTCTCTCACACACAAAGCCTTAAAACACACCAGAGAATTCACACTGGAGATAAACCCTATGAGTGTGATCAGTGTGGACAACACTTCTCTCAAATGTCCAACCTTAAAACACACCAGAGAATTCACACTGGAGAGAAACAATATGGATGTGATCAGTGTGGACAACACTTTTCTAGAATGTCCAGCCTTAAAATACACCAGAGAATTCACACTGGAGAGAAACAATATGGGTGTGATTGGTGTGGACAACACTTCTCTCACATGCAAAGCCTTAAAACACACCAGAGAATTCACACTGGAGAGAAACAATATGGGTGTGATCGGTGTGGACAACACTTCTCTCACATGCAAAGCCTTAAAACACACCAGAGAATTCACACTGGAGAGAAACCATATGGGTGTGATCAGTGTGGACAACACTTCTCTGACCGCTCCAGCCTTAAAAAACACAAGATAATTCACACTGGAGAGAAACCATATGGGTGTGATCAGTGTGGACAACACTTCTCTCACATGCAAAGCCTTAAAACACACCAGAGAATTCACACTGGAGAGAAACCCTATGAGTGTGATCAGTGTGGACAACGCTTCTCTCACATGCATAGCCTTAAAATGCACCAGATAATTCACACTGGTTGAATTAAGTTGATTAATTGCAAGTAAAACATACTGTTTAAATGAACGCTTCTGTTTAGTAGTATTTCTTATGTGAGTCAAGAGTATTAGAAAATAACAGTATGCTGGTGACTTGTGTTGGTGTTAAGAGTTGCTGTCTTCATCACACATAATTATATGTATCAGGCTACTATACATCTACATGTACCAGTTAGTCTCCAATTTACAATGTACACATTCCCACCTAATGTTACCTTTACCTAAACGAATATCTGACCTTTAAAATATAATTGACCATAGTTTATCCCCTTGAACATATTGATAGCCCAGGTAAAAAAGTAGTATACTTTAGTATATGAAAAATATAATATAAGTGTACTTATATTATCAAAAGTATACTTTGGATTTTTGTACTTGATTAGAAGCATATTAAAAATAAACGTATACAAAGTATACTTAAAAAAAGATGTAATTAAGTTCAATGTACTAAAAATAAATATACTAATTATGGAATACTTGAAATGTATTTTTAATGTACTTATCCAAAGTGTACTTTATGCAAAGTATATTTTTAATGAAATGTAAGCACAAATTAAAAGTACACTAAATTGAAACTGCTTAATAGTGTACTTCTAGTGTATTTATAGTACACTATACACTATAAGTCATTTGTAATACACTGTTAGTCTAATATATGTAAGTTTACTATAATTGCACTCCATTGCAAATGTATTTTAATGTACTAAAAAGAAGTGTACTTTAATGTAAGCATATTAAAAACTTATATGCCAGTACTTTGAGATAGTATACTAAATTACTAATACCTATAAGTGAGCTTTTAATGTACTTAAGAAGAATACATTTATTTTCAGTCATTTGTAATACACTGTTAGTATACTTTATTTAAGTTTACTTTAATTGCACTCCATTAGAAATGTATTTAATATACTTAAAATAAGTGTACTTTAATGTAAGAACATTGAAAGTTGTATGCCAGTGTACTTTCAAAAAGTATAATAAACTAATAATGCTTTTAAGTGTACTTTTAGTATACTTAACATAAGCAAATTTATTTTTCAGACATTTGTAATACACTGTTAGCATACTTTATTTTAATGTACTTTAATTGCACTCAATTAGAAATGTATTTAAATATACTTAAAATAACTGCACTTTAAGGTATGTATATTAAAATGGTATGCCAGTGTACTATGAAAAAGTATAGTACTGTTACACAGTATGTGTCTTTAAACTATTTATAGCATCACATTTAATTGGAAGTGAATGCCATGATTTCTGTGAGCAGACACATTTAGAACTGGAACACTATACAATGTAACCTTATAAATGGGTAAACTCTATTGATTTACTGATATTGGCAACCTACCTGAAAATGCATTTTATGTTTAACAGGTTGAAAGACATGTGTTACTGAACACTGTAGCAATTATTAATCAGAATCAGAATAGTGTTTCAAGTTGTTTGACAATACACTTTTTGTTTGAACCAAAACATGTCACTTACACTACCTTTAAAGGTTCACAAGGTTGCAACTTAATTCAAAAATATGAACAGGGTATATTATACACATGCAAAGACAAGTGCTGGTGTATTATTTATGAAGGCATGTATGTTCATGATAATTCCAGGGGTGGTGCTAGTTTGTGTCTTGAACAACAGCAACTATGACTAAGTGCTGACTTTTTCTTGTATTTAATTTTATATTTTTTCTTATTTTAATAAACATTCAAAGTCAAGAGGCCCTTTGGAAGACAATAATACAACATTTTTAATGTTGGAACAAAAACTTTTAAGAGATAAAAAAATGTAATGTACAATCACATATTATAAACACATTATAATGAGTTGAGTTGTTCCTTCATCAAAGCTGGTTCTACCCTTTTCTATTGTTCTAAAAGTATTTGGAACAATCATGTGCTAATTTGGCCAACATGGAGCACATGTATGCTAGGTTGTGATTGGTGGAGAGATGGTTGTATTGTTCTCCTCCTTGGCCAATCATTCAAAGCAGCCTCAGGCTGTCTACTATAAGAATAGTTAGTAGTTGTAGTTTTTCCACAACTCCTCCAGGATATCAATAATTTCTGAGCACATCTGACCGTGGACTCCAGACTTCAGGTGAAGATGAACTCTCTCAACCCCACCAGGGACAATTCTGCTGAACAGAGGGAACCCAAAGACCATGGTATGTTACTTGCCCTCCCACCCTTTTCACCCCCCCCCTTCTGTCATATTTTCATGTTAAAACAGTCTAAATATTCTATTGTAATTTGACCAGTAGCTTTGCTGTAGATTTAGATAATTTATTCTCTCACAGTTCATAGTTATATACATTGTAGAATATATGTGCTCTTAACTTTTTAACCACTTAAGATATAGCTTTAGTGGTGCAATGAACATTGGATATATCTTACCTGAAAGCTTAAGTTATTTTGAGCTTGTAGAACGGCTATTTTAACCATGTGATATTTTTTTGTATTGACGTTTTTAAGGTCATTGTTAATTAGTTACATGGCAACACATGGGGGTGTTTATGTATTTATAAAACATATTTTTAATTAGTTCATTCTGGACATTAACTCATTTGTTTACTACCTATCTCAACAATCTTTCATTTGTCTCTTTTCCAATCCAGTGTTGGGTCATCAGTCTGGCTTCCCTGTCCTACCAGAGGTGATCGAAGAAAGAAGCTTGGCAAAGCAAAAACAGCAATGCTGTGATCAGTGTGGAAAACACTTCCTTAACATCTCCACACTTAAAATACACCAGAAAATTCACACAGGAGACAAAGCATATGGATGTGATCAGTGTGGACAACACTTCTCTTTAATGTCCAGCCTTAAAAGGCACCAGAAAATTCACACTGGAGAGAAAGCATATGGATGTGATCAGTGTGGACAACACTTCTCTCGCATGCAAAACCTTAAAACACACCAGAGAATTCACACTGGAGAGAAACCATATGGATGTGATCAGTGTGGACAACACTTTTCTCAAATGTCCAACCTTAAAACACACCAGAAAATTCACACAGGAGACAAAGCATATGGATGTGATCAGTGTGGACAACACTTCTCTTTAATGTCCAGCCTTAAAAGGCACCAGAAAATTCACACTGGAGAGAAACCATATGGGTGTGATCAGTGTGGACAACACTTCTCTCGCATGCACATCCTTAAAACACACCAGAGAATTCACACTGGAGAGAAAGCATATGGATGTGATCAGTGTGGACAACACTTCTCTCGCATGCAAAACCTTAAAACACACCAGAGAATTCACACTGGAGAGAAACCATATGGATGTGATCAGTGTGGACAACACTTTTCTCAAATGTCCAACCTTAAAACACACCAGAAAATTCACACAGGAGACAAAGCATATGGATGTGATCAGTGTGGACAACACTTCTCTTTAATGTCCAGCCTTAAAAGGCACCAGAAAATTCACACTGGAGAGAAACCATATGGGTGTGATCAGTGTGGACAACACTTCTCTCGCATGCACATCCTTAAAACACACCAGAGAATTCACACTGGAGAGAAACAATATGGGTGTGATCAGTGTGGACAACACTTCTCTCACAAGCAAAGCCTTAAAACACACCAGAAAATTCACACTGGTGAGAAACCATATGGGTGTGATCAGTGTGGACAACACTTCTCTCAAATGCAAAGCCTTAAAACACACCAGAGAATTCACACTGGAGAGAAACCCTATGAGTGTGATCAGTGTGGACAACACTTCTCTGACAAGTCCAGCCTTAAAAAACACAAGTGTGCTTAGTGTGAACATTATGATGACGACAGATTCATTATAGAGGACAGGAAACATCAGCACATCCACATAACCAAGTGTTGCATGATGATCCATTATGGTCATTTGTTAAGCAATTGTTTATGAAGATGGCTTAACTGTTATAAACACATTACATGTATATGATCATGTTGATTCTAGAACAATAGGATGGGGACGGATAAAATGTTGATTTGTTGCAAGTAAACTACTGTTTAAATGAGCACTGTTTAGTAGTATTTCGTATGTGAGTCAAGAGTATTAGAAAACTAGAAAAAGTGCTCCTCTGAGCACAGGTCTCCGCCAGGTCGGGTAGGTTATTGTGGCCTCCTGGTGGCGCTATAATAGGCCAATGTGAAAAGGGTGCCATTTCTTATCAGGCCTTGCATGGCAATCGGACACAGCATTCATGGCTTGAGGCATTTGTGCAAAAATGAGTTTTGCTAAATTAGACCTACTGGTGGCGCTGTAACAGGCCAATGTTAAAAGGGTGGCATATGTTGAATTTGAGAGTATGTAAATGTCTAGCATTTTTAAGCCAAAAATGTGATGAAGAGCAGAGTGTCCATTTTGTGTGTATTCCTTTATTTGTTTGTAAAAAGTAAATAAATGGAAGATGTTAATTGGTGACAAATATTCCCAGTGGTGCATTCCTGGTCATCTGGGACACACACACACTGTTATGTGTCGGCCGGGACAGACTTGTATACAGAGGTTTCTGCAAGTTGGCAACCAGACCAATCACTCAAGGTTTCTAAAAATATATGGTTGATGCTTTGTTTTTTTCAACTTCATTATCTTTGAATGGTGTTGCTCCATTATGAAATAGACTGTGCATAATTTCTAATAAAGAAATGGTAACTAAAAAGATTGAATTCACTGGGTCATGAGTTTTCAGAGACATTATTAGAAAATAACAGCATGCTGGTGACTTGGAGCATTCAATCATTTTGACCTTACAATTATCATTATCCTGTTGCTAAACTGTATGGTCTTTGTGGAACAAGTCCCACCAACATTTTGCTGCAGATAGAAATAAACGAGTCTCAATATACCTTGTATTCTTATTCTTTGTTTCACTTGAATGTCACCTGCACATCTGCTGTAGATTATGTATGTTTTGTCTCAGAGGTTGTTCATGTTTTGTATGCATTATAGAATACAAGTTACTACAAGTGTTTCTCAACAACTACAATAACTGACAATACATTTAGTCACACGATGAATCTTGAAAATTGCTATTATTTCTTTTTTGCTTGTCCAAAATGGCAATTTTTGGCCATCAGTCTGGTGTCCATGGTTCCTACCATCTAAACGCTTGCAATATGTCTCAACGAATCTCACTGTACAAAAACAGTAAACAACATCAAGTTATTATCTTCAACACACATATTAAACTAGTCAGAACATGTATTTGACAGAGAAAGAACCACAAGGAGTAAACCATACTGTTAAAGTTATTGCAGTTTGTTATTAAGAGTTGCTGTCTTCATCACACATCATTAGGCTACTATGCATCTAAATGTACAAGTTAGTCTCCAATTTACAATGTACACATTCCCACCTAATATTACCTTTACCTAAAATAATATCTGACCTTTCAAATACAATTGACCATAGTTTATCTCCTTGAACATCTTGATAGTAGAAGTCTAAAAAGCTAATCATGCAGTGTGTCAACAACATCTATCTATTCTGTATGTCCTGCAGTGATTTACATGTGTGAAATAGTCTCCCTAAAATCCCTCTTGTTATTCAGGCAGAACCATTAGATTGGCAAATGAAGTCCCTATAGAAAACTAATTTGCACATGATTGCTCCAAATTCTTCCAGACCCATAGAATTAGGCAGAATCAGCTTTGGTGAAGGAGAAATATTATAGATATGTCAACAAAAGGATGGGAAGAATAAAATGTTAATTACAAATAAACTTAACATACTGTTTAAATGAACTATTATTGATGATTTTGGTGAGTAGACACATTTAGAACTGTAACACTATACAATGTAACCTTATAAATTGGTAAACTCTATTGATCCATATATTGGCAACATACCTGAAAATGTATTTTATGTTTAACAGCTTGAAAGACAATGTGTTACTGAACACTGTAGCAATTATTAATCAGAATCAGAATAGAGCTTCAAGTTGTTTGACAATACACTTTATGTTTGAACCAAAACATGTCACTTACACTACCTTTAAAGGTTCACAAGGTTGCAACTTAATTTAAAAATATGAACAGGGTATATTATACACATGCAAAGACAAGTGCTGGTGTATTATTTATGAAGGCATGTATGTTCATGATAATTCCAGGGGTGGTGCTAGTTTGTGTCTTCAACAACAGCAACAATGACAAAGTGCTGACTTTTTCTTGTATTTATTTTTATCTTGTATTGTTGTCTTAATTTAATAAACATTCAGAGTCAAGAGGCCCTTTGGAAGACAATAATACAACATTTTTAATGTTGGAACACAAACCTTTACAAGATAAATTATGTGATGTACAATCACACGTTATAATGAGTTGAGTTGTTATTGGGGACTTGATTGGCCAACATATATGTATGTATGCTAGGTTGTGATTGGTGGAGAGATGGTTCTATTGTTCTCCTCCTTGGCCAATCATTCAAAGCAGCCTCAGGCTGTCTAGTATAAGAAGAGTTAGTATTTGTAGATTTTCCACAACTCCTCCAGGATATCAATCATTTCTGAGCACATCTGACTGTGGACTCCAGACTTCAGGTGAAGATGAACTCTCTCAACCCAACCAGGGACAATTCTGCTGAACAGAATTATATTTAGACTGTTTTAATATGAAAACAGTCTAAACAGTCTACAATAGAATATTAAATAGAATATTTAGACATATTAAAACAGTCTAAATATATAAATAGAATAGAATATTAAGAATAGAATATTTAGACATATTAAAACAGTCTAAATATTCTATTGTAATTTGACCAGTAGCTTTGCTGTAGATTTAGATCCTTCATTGTTTCATGGTTCATAGTTATATACATTGTAGAATATAAGTGCTTTTACCTTTTTAACCACTTAAGATATAGCTTTAGTGGTGCAATGAACATTGGAAATATCTTACCTAAAAGCTTAAGTTAGCTTAAAGCTTAAGAACTTGTAGAGTGGCTATTTTAACCATGTGATATGTTTTTGTATTGATGTTTTTAAGGTAATTGTTAATTAGTTACTTGACAAAACATGGGGGATTTATTTATAAAATGCACAACATATTTTGAATTAGTTCATTCTGGACATTAACTCATTTATGTATGTTAAGTACTGTCTACCTCTCTCAACAATCTTTCATTTGTCTGTTTTCCAATCCAGTGTTGGGTCATCAGTCTGGCTACCCTGTCCTACCAGAGGTGAACGAAGAAAGAAGCTTGGCAAAGCAAAAACGCCACTGCTGTGATCAGTGTGGAAAACACTTCATTAACATCTCCACACTTCAAATACACCAGAAAATTCAATTGGAGAGAAACCATATGGGTGTGATCAGTGTGGACAACACTTCTCTCACACACAAAGCCTTAAAACACACCAGAGAATTCACACTGGAGATAAACCCTATGAGTGTGATCAGTGTGGACAACACTTCTCTCAAATGTCCAACCTTAAAACACACCAGAGAATTCACACTGGAGAGAAACAATATGGATGTGATCAGTGTGGACAACACTTTTCTAGAATGTCCAGCCTTAAAATACACCAGAGAATTCACACTGGAGAGAAACAATATGGGTGTGATTGGTGTGGACAACACTTCTCTCACATGCAAAGCCTTAAAACACACCAGAGAATTCACACTGGAGAGAAACAATATGGGTGTGATCGGTGTGGACAACACTTCTCTCACATGCAAAGCCTTAAAACACACCAGAGAATTCACACTGGAGAGAAACCATATGGGTGTGATCAGTGTGGACAACACTTCTCTGACCGCTCCAGCCTTAAAAAACACAAGATAATTCACACTGGAGAGAAACCATATGGGTGTGATCAGTGTGGACAACACTTCTCTCACATGCAAAGCCTTAAAACACACCAGAGAATTCACACTGGAGAGAAACCCTATGAGTGTGATCAGTGTGGACAACGCTTCTCTCACATGCATAGCCTTAAAATGCACCAGATAATTCACACTGGTTGAATTAAGTTGATTAATTGCAAGTAAAACATACTGTTTAAATGAACGCTTCTGTTTAGTAGTATTTCTTATGTGAGTCAAGAGTATTAGAAAATAACAGTATGCTGGTGACTTGTGTTGGTGTTAAGAGTTGCTGTCTTCATCACACATAATTATATGTATCAGGCTACTATACATCTACATGTACCAGTTAGTCTCCAATTTACAATGTACACATTCCCACCTAATGTTACCTTTACCTAAACGAATATCTGACCTTTAAAATATAATTGACCATAGTTTATCCCCTTGAACATATTGATAGCCCAGGTAAAAAAGTAGTATACTTTAGTATATGAAAAATATAATATAAGTGTACTTATATTATCAAAAGTATACTTTGGATTTTTGTACTTGATTAGAAGCATATTAAAAATAAACGTATACAAAGTATACTTAAAAAAAGATGTAATTAAGTTCAATGTACTAAAAATAAATATACTAATTATGGAATACTTGAAATGTATTTTTAATGTACTTATCCAAAGTGTACTTTATGCAAAGTATATTTTTAATGAAATGTAAGCACAAATTAAAAGTACACTAAATTGAAACTGCTTAATAGTGTACTTCTAGTGTATTTATAGTACACTATACACTATAAGTCATTTGTAATACACTGTTAGTCTAATATATGTAAGTTTACTATAATTGCACTCCATTGCAAATGTATTTTAATGTACTAAAAAGAAGTGTACTTTAATGTAAGCATATTAAAAACTTATATGCCAGTACTTTGAGATAGTATACTAAATTACTAATACCTATAAGTGAGCTTTTAATGTACTTAAGAAGAATACATTTATTTTCAGTCATTTGTAATACACTGTTAGTATACTTTATTTAAGTTTACTTTAATTGCACTCCATTAGAAATGTATTTAATATACTTAAAATAAGTGTACTTTAATGTAAGAACATTGAAAGTTGTATGCCAGTGTACTTTCAAAAAGTATAATAAACTAATAATGCTTTTAAGTGTACTTTTAGTATACTTAACATAAGCAAATTTATTTTTCAGACATTTGTAATACACTGTTAGCATACTTTATTTTAATGTACTTTAATTGCACTCAATTAGAAATGTATTTAAATATACTTAAAATAACTGCACTTTAAGGTATGTATATTAAAATGGTATGCCAGTGTACTATGAAAAAGTATAGTACTGTTACACAGTATGTGTCTTTAAACTATTTATAGCATCACATTTAATTGGAAGTGAATGCCATGATTTCTGTGAGCAGACACATTTAGAACTGGAACACTATACAATGTAACCTTATAAATGGGTAAACTCTATTGATTTACTGATATTGGCAACCTACCTGAAAATGCATTTTATGTTTAACAGGTTGAAAGACATGTGTTACTGAACACTGTAGCAATTATTAATCAGAATCAGAATAGTGTTTCAAGTTGTTTGACAATACACTTTTTGTTTGAACCAAAACATGTCACTTACACTACCTTTAAAGGTTCACAAGGTTGCAACTTAATTCAAAAATATGAACAGGGTATATTATACACATGCAAAGACAAGTGCTGGTGTATTATTTATGAAGGCATGTATGTTTATGATAATTCCAGGGGTGGTGCTAGTTTGTGTCTTGAACAACAGCAACTATGACTAAGTGCTGACTTTTTCTTGTATTTAATTTTATATTTTTTCTTATTTTAATAAACATTCAAAGTCAAGAGGCCCTTTGGAAGACAATAATACAACATTTTTAATGTTGGAACAAAAACTTTTAAGAGATAAAAAAATGTAATGTACAATCACATATTATAAACACATTATAATGAGTTGAGTTGTTCCTTCATCAAAGCTGGTTCTACCCTTTTCTATTGTTCTAAAAGTATTTGGAACAATCATGTGCTAATTTGGCCAACATGGAGCACATGTATGCTAGGTTGTGATTGGTGGAGAGATGGTTGTATTGTTCTCCTCCTTGGCCAATCATTCAAAGCAGCCTCAGGCTGTCTACTATAAGAATAGTTAGTAGTTGTAGTTTTTCCACAACTCCTCCAGGATATCAATAATTTCTGAGCACATCTGACTGTGGACTCCAGACTTCAGGTGAAGATGAACTCTCTCAACCCCACCAGGGACAATTCTGCTGAACAGAGGGAACCCAAAGACCATGGTATGTTACTTGCCCTCCCACCCTTTTCACCCCCCCCCTTCTGTCATATTTTCATGTTAAAACAGTCTAAATATTCTATTGTAATTTGACCAGTAGCTTTGCTGTAGATTTAGATAATTTATTCTCTCACAGTTCATAGTTATATACATTGTAGAATATATGTGCTCTTAACTTTTTAACCACTTAAGATATAGCTTTAGTGGTGCAATGAACATTGGATATATCTTACCTGAAAGCTTAAGTTATTTTGAGCTTGTAGAACGGCTATTTTAACCATGTGATATTTTTTTGTATTGACGTTTTTAAGGTCATTGTTAATTAGTTACATGCCAACACATGGGGGTGTTTATGTATTTATAAAACATATTTTTAATTAGTTCATTCTGGACATTAACTCATTTATTTACTACCTATCTCAACAATCTTTCATTTGTCTCTTTTCCAATCCAGTGTTGGGTCATCAGTCTGGCTTCCCTGTCCTACCAGAGGTGATCGAAGAAAGAAGCTTGGCAAAGCAAAAACAGCAATGCTGTGATCAGTGTGGAAAACACTTCCTTAACATCTCCACACTTAAAATACACCAGAAAATTCACACAGGAGACAAAGCATATGGATGTGATCAGTGTGGACAACACTTCTCTTTAATGTCCAGCCTTAAAAGGCACCAGAAAATTCACACTGGAGAGAAAGCATATGGATGTGATCAGTGTGGACAACACTTCTCTCGCATGCAAAACCTTAAAACACACCAGAGAATTCACACTGGAGAGAAACCATATGGATGTGATCAGTGTGGACAACACTTTTCTCAAATGTCCAACCTTAAAACACACCAGAAAATTCACACAGGAGACAAAGCATATGGATGTGATCAGTGTGGACAACACTTCTCTTTAATGTCCAGCCTTAAAAGGCACCAGAAAATTCACACTGGAGAGAAACCATATGGGTGTGATCAGTGTGGACAACACTTCTCTCGCATGCACATCCTTAAAACACACCAGAGAATTCACACTGGAGAGAAAGCATATGGATGTGATCAGTGTGGACAACACTTCTCTCGCATGCAAAACCTTAAAACACACCAGAGAATTCACACTGGAGAGAAACCATATGGATGTGATCAGTGTGGACAACACTTTTCTCAAATGTCCAACCTTAAAACACACCAGAAAATTCACACAGGAGACAAAGCATATGGATGTGATCAGTGTGGACAACACTTCTCTTTAATGTCCAGCCTTAAAAGGCACCAGAAAATTCACACTGGAGAGAAACCATATGGGTGTGATCAGTGTGGACAACACTTCTCTCGCATGCACATCCTTAAAACACACCAGAGAATTCACACTGGAGAGAAACAATATGGGTGTGATCAGTGTGGACAACACTTCTCTCACAAGCAAAGCCTTAAAACACACCAGAAAATTCACACTGGTGAGAAACCATATGGGTGTGATCAGTGTGGACAACACTTCTCTCAAATGCAAAGCCTTAAAACACACCAGAGAATTCACACTGGAGAGAAACCCTATGAGTGTGATCAGTGTGGACAACACTTCTCTGACAAGTCCAGCCTTAAAAAACACAAGTGTGCTTAGTGTGAACATTATGATGACGACAGATTCATTATAGAGGACAGGAAACATCAGCACATCCACATAACCAAGTGTTGCATGATGATCCATTATGGTCATTTGTTAAGCAATTGTTTATGAAGATGGCTTAACTGTTATAAACACATTACATGTATATGATCATGTTGATTCTAGAACAATAGGATGGGGACGGATAAAATGTTGATTTGTTGCAAGTAAACTACTGTTTAAATGAGCACTGTTTAGTAGTATTTCGTATGTGAGTCAAGAGTATTAGAAAACTAGAAAAAGTGCTCCTCTGAGCACAGGTCTCCGCCAGGTCGGGTAGGTTATTGTGGCCTCCTGGTGGCGCTATAATAGGCCAATGTGAAAAGGGTGCCATTTCTTATCAGGCCTTGCATGGCAATCGGACACAGCATTCATGGCTTGAGGCATTTGTGCAAAAATGAGTTTTGCTAAATTAGACCTACTGGTGGCGCTGTAACAGGCCAATGTTAAAAGGGTGGCATATGTTGAATTTGAGAGTATGTAAATGTCTAGCATTTTTAAGCCAAAAATGTGATGAAGAGCAGAGTGTCCATTTTGTGTGTATTCCTTTATTTGTTTGTAAAAAGTAAATAAATGGAAGATGTTAATTGGTGACAAATATTCCCAGTGGTGCATTCCTGGTCATCTGGGACACACACACACTGTTATGTGTCGGCCGGGACAGACTTGTATACAGAGGTTTCTGCAAGTTGGCAACCAGACCAATCACTCAAGGTTTCTAAAAATATATGGTTGATGCTTTGTTTTTTTCAACTTCATTATCTTTGAATGGTGTTGCTCCATTATGAAATAGACTGTGCATAATTTCTAATAAAGAAATGGTAACTAAAAAGATTGAATTCACTGGGTCATGAGTTTTCAGAGACATTATTAGAAAATAACAGCATGCTGGTGACTTGGAGCATTCAATCATTTTGACCTTACAATTATCATTATCCTGTTGCTAAACTGTATGGTCTTTGTGGAACAAGTCCCACCAACATTTTGCTGCAGATAGAAATAAACGAGTCTCAATATACCTTGTATTCTTATTCTTTGTTTCACTTGAATGTCACCTGCACATCTGCTGTAGATTATGTATGTTTTGTCTCAGAGGTTGTTCATGTTTTGTATGCATTATAGAATACAAGTTACTACAAGTGTTTCTCAACAACTACAATAACTGACAATACATTTAGTCACACGATGAATCTTGAAAATTGCTATTATTTCTTTTTTTGCTTGTCCAAAATGGCAATTTTTGGCCATCAGTCTGGTGTCCATGGTTCCTACCATCTAAACGCTTGCAATATGTCTCAACGAATCTCACTGTACAAAAACAGTAAACAACATCAAGTTATTATCTTCAACACACATATTAAACTAGTCAGAACATGTATTTGACAGAGAAAGAACCACAAGGAGTAAACCATACTGTTAAAGTTATTGCAGTTTGTTATTAAGAGTTGCTGTCTTCATCACACATCATTAGGCTACTATGCATCTAAATGTACAAGTTAGTCTCCAATTTACAATGTACACATTCCCACCTAATATTACCTTTACCTAAAATAATATCTGACCTTTCAAATACAATTGACCATAGTTTATCTCCTTGAACATCTTGATAGTAGAAGTCTAAAAAGCTAATCATGCAGTGTGTCAACAACATCTATCTATTCTGTATGTCCTGCAGTGATTTACATGTGTGAAATAGTCTCCCTAAAATCCCTCTTGTTATTCAGGCAGAACCATTAGATTGGCAAATGAAGTCCCTATAGAAAACTAATTTGCACATGATTGCTCCAAATTCTTCCAGACCCATAGAATTAGGCAGAATCAGCTTTGGTGAAGGAGAAATATTATAGATATGTCAACAAAAGGATGGGAAGAATAAAATGTTAATTACAAATAAACTTAACATACTGTTTAAATGAACTATTATTGATGATTTTGGTGAGTAGACACATTTAGAACTGTAACACTATACAATGTAACCTTATAAATTGGTAAACTCTATTGATCCATATATTGGCAACCTACCTGAAAATGTATTTTATGTTTAACAGCTTGAAAGACAATGTGTTACTGAACACTGTAGCAATTATTAATCAGAATCAGAATAGAGCTTCAAGTTGTTTGACAATACACTTTATGTTTGAACCAAAACATGTCACTTACACTACCTTTAAAGGTTCACAAGGTTGCAACTTAATTTAAAAATATGAACAGGGTATATTATACACATGCAAAGACAAGTGCTGGTGTATTATTTATGAAGGCATGTATGTTCATGATAATTCCAGGGGTGGTGCTAGTTTGTGTCTTCAACAACAGCAACAATGACAAAGTGCTGACTTTTTCTTGTATTTATTTTTATCTTGTATTGTTGTCTTAATTTAATAAACATTCAGAGTCAAGAGGCCCTTTGGAAGACAATAATACAACATTTTTAATGTTGGAACACAAACCTTTACAAGATAAATTATGTGATGTACAATCACACGTTATAATGAGTTGAGTTGTTATTGGGGACTTGATTGGCCAACATATATGTATGTATGCTAGGTTGTGATTGGTGGAGAGATGGTTCTATTGTTCTCCTCCTTGGCCAATCATTCAAAGCAGCCTCAGGCTGTCTAGTATAAGAAGAGTTAGTATTTGTAGATTTTCCACAACTCCTCCAGGATATCAATCATTTCTGAGCACATCTGACTGTGGACTCCAGACTTCAGGTGAAGATGAACTCTCTCAACCCAACCAGGGACAATTCTGCTGAACAGAATTATATTTAGACTGTTTTAATATGAAAACAGTCTAAACAGTCTACAATAGAATATTAAATAGAATATTTAGACATATTAAAACAGTCTAAATATATAAATAGAATAGAATATTAAGAATAGAATATTTAGACATATTAAAACAGTCTAAATATTCTATTGTAATTTGACCAGTAGCTTTGCTGTAGATTTAGATCCTTCATTGTTTCATGGTTCATAGTTATATACATTGTAGAATATAAGTGCTTTTACCTTTTTAACCACTTAAGATATAGCTTTAGTGGTGCAATGAACATTGGAAATATCTTACCTAAAAGCTTAAGTTAGCTTAAAGCTTAAGAACTTGTAGAGTGGCTATTTTAACCATGTGATATGTTTTTGTATTGATGTTTTTAAGGTAATTGTTAATTAGTTACTTGACAAAACATGGGGGATTTATTTATAAAATGCACAACATATTTTGAATTAGTTCATTCTGGACATTAACTCATTTATGTATGTTAAGTACTGTCTACCTCTCTCAACAATCTTTCATTTGTCTGTTTTCCAATCCAGTGTTGGGTCATCAGTCTGGCTACCCTGTCCTACCAGAGGTGAACGAAGAAAGAAGCTTGGCAAAGCAAAAACGCCACTGCTGTGATCAGTGTGGAAAACACTTCATTAACATCTCCACACTTCAAATACACCAGAAAATTCAATTGGAGAGAAACCATATGGGTGTGATCAGTGTGGACAACACTTCTCTCACACACAAAGCCTTAAAACACACCAGAGAATTCACACTGGAGATAAACCCTATGAGTGTGAACAACACTTCTCTCAAATGTCCAACCTTAAAACACACCAGAGAATTCACACTGGAGAGAAACAATATGGATGTGATCAGTGTGGACAACACTTTTCTAGAATGTCCAGCCTTAAAATACACCAGAGAATTCACACTGGAGAGAAACAATATGGGTGTGATTGGTGTGGACAACACTTCTCTCACATGCAAAGCCTTAAAACACACCAGAGAATTCACACTGGAGAGAAACAATATGGGTGTGATCGGTGTGGACAACACTTCTCTCACATGCAAAGCCTTAAAACACACCAGAGAATTCACACTGGAGAGAAACAATATGGGTGTGATCGGTGTGGACAACACTTCTCTCACATGCAAAGCCTTAAAACATACCAGAGAATTCACACTGGAGAGAAACCATATGGGTGTGATCAGTGTGGACAACACTTCTCTGACCACTCCAGCCTTAAAAAGCACAAGATAATTCACACTGGAGAGAAACCATATGGGTGTGATCAGTGTGGACAACACTTCTCTCACATGCAAAGCCTTAAAACACACCAGAGAATTCACACTGGAGAGAAACCCTATGAGTGTGATCAGTGTGGACAACGCTTCTCTCACATGCATAGCCTTAAAATGCACCAGATAATTCACACTGGTTGAATTAAGTTGATTAATTGCAAGTAAAACATACTGTTTAAATAAACGCTTCTGTTTAGTAGTATTTCTTATGTGAGTCAAGAGTATTAGAAAATAACAGTATGCTGGTGACTTGTGTTGGTGTTAAGAGTTGCTGTCTTCATCACACATAATTATATGTATCAGGCTACTATACATCTACATGTACCAGTTAGTCTCCAATTTACAATGTACACATTCCCACCTAATGTTACCTTTACCTAAACGAATATCTGACCTTTAAAATATAATTGACCATAGTTTATCCCCTTGAACATATTGATAGCCCAGGTAAAAAAGTAGTATACTTTAGTATATGAAAAATATAATATAAGTGTACTTATATTATCAAAAGTATACTTTGGATTTTTGTACTTGATTAAAAGCATATTAAAAATAAACGTATACAAAGTATACTTAAAAAAAGATGTAATTAAGTTCAATGTACTAAAAATAAATATACTAATTATGGAATACTTGAAATGTATTTTTAATGTACTTATCCAAAGTGTACTTTATGCAAAGTATATTTTTAATGAAATGTAAGCACAAATTAAAAGTACACTAAATTGAAACTGCTTAATAGTGTACATCTAGTGTATTTATAGTACACTATACACTATAAGTCATTTGTAATACACTGTTAGTCTAATATATGTAAGTTTACTATAATTGCACTCCATTGCAAATGTATTTTAATGTACTAAAAAGAAGTGTACTTTAATGTAAGCATATTAAAAACTTATATGCCAGTACTTTGAGATAGTATACTAAATTACTAATACCTATAAGTGAGCTTTTAATGTACTTAAGAAGAATACATTTATTTTCAGTCATTTGTAATATTCAATCTTTATTTCAGACTCAGAGTCCATAAAACAATACATAAGACAGTTGCTCATTGCTAAAACTCAGATAAAAGCAACGATATAAAACAAAACAAAACATAAAACATATAAAACAATAAGACAGTCCTTCTACAGCTGCTCACAGTCTGTAGAGGCTGTTTCGCCAATGTTTCCATATCATGGACGAGAACCTAGTGGAGCTCATGATAGGATTAATTAAAATCTTGATAACATGATTGTCAGACTCTTCAAGACGACATATGAATTTGTACATTAAGTTTCTTAGTAGGGCTTGACAGGTAGGTACCCCCAAGTTAACAAACAGCTGACTGGCACTGTGCCATCTTGGTACCCTCACCAGCAACCGTAGAGCATCATTATATGCTACTTTGAGTTTTTGCATGCTGCTAACCTTGTAATTACTCCATAGGTGAGCCGTATACAAAGGTGTACAGAAAGCTTTAAAAAGTGATACCTTGACATGTACAGAACATTTGTGAAATTTCCTCATTAGTATATTTGCCTGAGCATATAATTTGGATCTTTGTCTATTGATGTCTTTGTCATCTGTAAGATCATCAGAGATATAGTGACCAAGGTACTTAATCTCCCTGCACACAGATAGTATGTTGCTACTGAGAATAAAATTAGGGAATACAGCCCTTCTATCCTCTTTACTTCGTACAATCATGATGCTACTCTTTTTGGCATTATACTTAATATTGAATTCAATGCCATACTGCGAACACACCCTCAGAAGCTGTTGTAAGCCTGCACTGTACGGAGAAAAGATAATTAAATCATCCGCATACATAAGGTGGTTGACAACAGAGTCCCCTATGACACAACCAGTTTTACACAGGTTCAGATTCCTTGATAAATCGTCCATGTATAAATTAAACAGTAGAGGAGATAAAATCCCCCCTTGCTTCACCCCATTATTTACATAGAAATGTTCAGACACAGTATTACCCCACTTCACCTGCATAGTCTGATGAGCATACCAAAATACACTGTTAGTATACTTTATTTAAGTTTACTTTAATTGCACTCCATTAGAAATGTATTTAATATACTTAAAATAAGTGTACTTTAATGTAAGAACATTGAAAGTTGTATGCCAGTGTACTTTCAAAAAGTATAATAAACTAATAATGCTTTTAAGTGTACTTTTAGTATACTTAACATAAGTACATTTATTTTTCAGACATTTGTAATACACTGTTAGCATACTTTATTTTAATGTACTTTAATTGCACTCAATTAGAAATGTATTTAAATATACTTAAAATAACTGCACTTTAAGGTATGTATATTAAAATGGTATGCCAGTGTACTATGAAAAAGTATACTAACTTACTAATACTTATAGTAGGAATTAAGTGTAGTTTAAGAATGTTATAATACACTATTTATTTGCTTCATTAAAGTATACTCCAATTTAACTTCATTATATGTTTATTTAATTATAATAATACAAAATGCACTATACTAATTTTAAGTTTTATTTGAGTGCACTTTTAAAAATTATACCAATTGCAAATACCTATAGTGTTAATTTAGTGCACTTATGAAAAGTACACTTATTTTCATGCCATGTGTAACATACTACAAGTATGCTTTATGAAAATGCCCTTTAATTTTACTCAGTTAGAAATGTACTTAAGTATGCTTATTTTAATGTAAGGTCATTTTAAATGAGCTTTAGTATACTTTAAAAAGTGTGATTATTTGCAAATCATTTTAATATACTATTAATATGCTTTATTGAAGTGTAGAATAATTTAAATACATTAGAAGTCCTGCAATCCTGAGACTGCATGCTGCACTGGCTTCCCTGTGATTGGTCAGAGTCACAGGGTTCCCTTTCAGCAGAGCCATTGGCTCTGCCTTTCAAATCTGCAGTCATGTGATTATGACATAATCAACTGTTCCGTTTTTGTCACCATCTTGTCACTTGTCACAAAATAGTACATCCATACTAAAAATATACTTTAATACATTTTATATAAACTAAATGGGACACTTAAAAAGTACATTTGAAAAGTATTATTAATATGATGAATAGTGTTTTAATAATACACTTTTACACTACTGATAATGTACTGTAATCCCATTTAAAGTAGATTTACAGCATACTAATGATATAATATAATTGCACTAAAAGTGCATTTAGACTGCTCGTGGTAATACTTTTCACTACTGTACTAAGTATTCTTAAAGTTTGTAAAAAGAATTTAGCACACAATGCACTTTTAGTATACTCAAGCATACCTTGAGTAGTAATTTATTAGTACTTGAGTACACTCAAGTTCAATTTAAGATGGCCAAAATAGTACATCCATACTAAAAATATACTTTAATACATTCATCAAAAGTATACTTTTAGTATGTTATTTTTGTACCTGGGAGTAGAAGTCTAAAAAGCTATTCATGCAGTGTGTCAACAACATCTATCTATTCTGTATGTCCTGCAGTGATTTACATGTGTGAAATAGTCTCTCTAAAATCCCTATTTGTCAATCTATTCTATTCAGGCAGAACCATTAAGATAGATTGACAAATTAAGTCCCTATAGAAACTCAACTTGCACATGATTGCTCCAAATTCTTCCAGAACAATAGAACTAGGCAGAATCAGCTTTGCTGAAGGAGAAATATTATAGATATGTCAACAAAAGGATGGGGATGAATAAAATGTTAATTACAAATAAACTTAACATACTGTTTAAATGAACTATTAGGTTAGTAGTATTTCTTATTCACTGAGTCAAGAGTTTTCAGATACATTATTAGAAGACTCTTTGGTAGAAAATAAGTCAATGTGTTGGGTGAACTACCACTTTAAGGTTGTTAAGGCCACCGTTGGTTTGCTACTTGACAACATCGTTGGGGATTTGTTTATTTACTGAATGAACAACGCATTTGGAATTTGTTAGTTGTGGACATTAGTTACTTTATGTAATTTAACTCCACAGCCTACAGTGTTTCTACCTCCCCCAATTATCTTTCCTTTGTCTTTACATAATGATGTATGTATTGATATAAATACTTATTATACAACAGGTAGTTCCGACCAAGCAATCTGATTGGTTGAAATAGCTTTCTAGCCGTGCTTCAAACCAGCATCATAGCACGGGCCGAATCACATTAATAAATCACTCCGCACTGCAGTGTGCGCCTGCTTAGACCATATATGGCACAGCTGTGCTGTGACGTCACACTGTCCCACGGTACGAAAACAAACAGAGAGTATCCTGACCCACCGCCGCCACCGGAGAACAAACAGCTACGCAAAATGGACTATGTCGTTAATTTTGATTTATTTGGTGGACTTACGGTTGATCAATGGTTAGAAGAGGATGAGAAGGAGAACGCGAAACCAAATGAGAGACATGTTCCGATGACAAATGAAGAACTCGATACATTAGAGAAGTCTAGGAATGAAGTCACTACAGCCAGGTCAACAGCTTGGGCTGTGAAATGTTTCCGGGACTATGTGCAAAAAACAAAGCAAGACGTGGATTTTGCTACTGATAAAAAGGAGCACCTCAACAGCATACTCCGGGAGTTTTATGGCTCGGTTAGAAATTGCCAGGGTAAGCACTACTCCATGAGTAGTTACGTCGGATTGAGAGCTGGCGTTAACCGTTTCATCAACGACCCTCCTCTTAGCCGGGCATGGTGTATTATGCAGGACAATGAGTTCACAACGTCCAACAATGTCTTCAATGGACTCATAAAGTCTCTGAGGAGAGCAGGACATGACACAACTGAACATTATCCCGCAATCACTGAAGAGGACCTGAAAATAATGCGGAGCTCGGAGGCTATGAACACAAACACACCACGGGGCTTGGTAAACAAAGTGTGGTTCGACATCCAACTTCATTTCGGGCGGAGAGGAAAGGAGGGTCTGAGAAGTCTTAGACCACATTCTTTCATTGTCAAACGAGATACAACAGGTAGGTTTCAGAAAAATCAAATATAGCTATTGTTGCGTAACCAGATTAAATGATGATAATGGGCTTATGGTGACGAAAACATGATCAAACGTCCCTAATTATTCCCGTTTTATTTTTTAAGGCACTAAGTATGTGACACTCACCTTCAATGAGGAAACAAAGAACCACAAGAAGCATTTTGAGAGGGATCGCCAAAGCAGAAGAGGCTCTATGTTTGAAGACCCTGGGAGTGCATTGTGTCCAGTTTCATCATTTGAGAAGTACATGTCTAAAATTCCCAAAGAGCCTAAGGCCTTTTATCTCCATCCATTGAGAGGAGAACAGTTGGGTGATGTGTGGTACTCATTGGAGCCAATGGGTGTAAATTACCTGGCTTCCATGCTAACACGTATCTGTAAACAAGCAGGCACATCCATGATTTACACAAATCACAGCATCAGAAGCACTACTATTCAGAAACTGTCTGATTGTGGGCTGGAAGCCAGAGAAATTATGTCCATTAGCGGACACAAGTCAGAGAGTTCTTTACACAGCTACTGGGCACCTTCTCTAGGTAATAGAAAACGGTGGAGCAATATGCTTGGTAACAGCAGTGGTGGAAACGTCAGGCCGTTGGAGACGAGCCCATCAAACAGCTCTACTTCACCTGCTAAACGACAGAGATCCAGCTTGGACATAATGGACAGTACCTTCACCAACTGTGCTTTCAATGGCAGTGTGCAGGTCAATGTCTATAAGTGATCTGATTATAGTTGGTGTGTAGGCTACGCCTTGTAAATGGCATCACCTATTTGTCACACATGTATGTAAAAAAGAAAAAAAAAAGAAAAAAAAATGTTGTAGCCTAAATCGCCTAAAATCCTATAATAAAAGGAATAACTGGGAAAAAAGTGTGCTTTATTTCAATGGTAACATCCATACTGTATAAATATCCTCCTGTGTTAAAGTAAAATTACTCCCATTTCATTAACAGTCCAATGTATGTTATATTTTATCGTACGAAGGTATCACACGGCGAAAATAGCCGATCTACAAGCTCACAACGCGTTGTGAGCTTGTAGATCGGCTATTTTCGCTGTGCGATACCTTCGTACGACGGAGCATATAGCCACTGGAATCAGCTGTGTTGCGCCTCAGCTGTGTTGCGCTCTGAGTGCCTCAGAGCGCTGCTACAGGGACTATTTTGTCTCAGTCAAATAAACTCTTCTCTTTACAGGGAAACATAATAGCGAAACATTTTTATTATGAATTGCCCCACAATATGAATACATGTGGATGTGTTTTGTTGGTAACTGTTGTATAATCGCAATATTACACTCGAGGGTGTGCTTTACCGTCATTATTGGCACTTCAGTGATGCTGGCGGAACTCGGCTGCGCCTCGTTCCTGACCGCATCACTGTCGTGCCAATAATGACGGTAAAGCACACCCTCGAGTGTAATATTGCTTAAGTATCAACAGCATGCATGAGCAACAACAAGTCTCTGCAAAATATGTATATATTACGTCTTTATACTGTGTTTATAGTATGAGATTGTTCATTGTTTGGTGTAAAATACACCAGAGAATTCACACCTGAGATATATAGTCTAGGACCTGGCTAAGATATGTATGCACTTAATTTAGGAGAGATTATCTCAACTGTTCTTGGCTAATATGACCCCAAGGAACAATTTAGGAACTATGAGAAATTCTCTATCCGGGGCGAAATACTCGGAAATGACCACGCCCCTTTTAAAATGACCGCTACTTCAAACATGGCTCTATCATCTAAACCGTTGGAGCTGCAGATTTTCTGAGGTGCTCAAAATGTTCACAATTCTCATGTTTAGTGAAAAATAGAAAAGTGTAAAATGTCAAATTTTATATTTTATTACAGAACAGCTAAAAAAAACGGCTAAAAACGGTCAACTTATTACAGTCCAGGGCCTTAAGAATATGGCGTGAATCAATCTAAAAGCACCAAATGTGTCCCAGATATAACCCAGGGCATGCTCTGATGATGTAGCAAGGGTGCCCGAGCCAGCAACCTTCGGGATCATCAGAGTGGCCAAATCCAATATGGCCGCCACCTGATAAAGGTTTTGGCTATGTTTGAACCAGATGAGCTACAAATGCAAACTTGGTGTCTAAATCATGTTTTTTGACCATTAGAAACATGTTGGAATGCTTATCTTAATGATTTAATCTATCTAGAGGACTCTAATGTGCATATCACATATATGGCCACTATGTTATGAGACAACCAATGTATCTTACAGATGTAATTTTATTGAAACAATAGAGTGATTAGTGTAGAACTCATTCCTAATTATACAGCTACAGCTAGTACAGTATGTGCAACAATGCACAGCATAAATGTAATCCTATCATAGGATGTATAGAATTTGAACAATATGTATTATTGTACATTGTACATAATTGTCTTGGTGTTACAACAGCAACAGAACTGATACATACATTCAGCATGTCAAAAGACTATTACATCCCAGATATCAGTATGTTGGGCTGGTATTGGGACTCCATGACTAAGACTTGGGAACCTTACTGGACCCGTCTTGCAGATGCCAGTAAAGCTTGCGCCATCCTCCTCCACCGTGGCTTCAAAAGTCATGTAGTGGACATAAAGCAAATTATGCAAAGCTGGAGTCTGTTGGATATCCTCGATATAGAAGTTGTATGATTAGAACAAAAATAATCTGTGATTCTAATTTAAACATAATATTGTTAAAATTCTATACACCTTTGACTAGTATGATATTATTCAATTTATACTGAGCATTGCTCTGCATATACTGTACTGGCTGTTGCTGTATAATTTGGGTTCAACTCATATTCTATTGTTTCAACATCTGTACACAGGTTGTTTCTTTTCTTCAGTTTGAACTTAACTCATTCCAACAACTCTACACTCAAATCCGGATGAAACTTTGTTATATCATTTTTGATATAGGCCATATTTGTAATAAGCAAATCAGAGTGCTTTAGATGGCTTCAATCAATAATATGGGCATTCTAATGTGTTTTTAATGTTCAAAAAGTAAATAGACACCAAGTTTGCAAAAATGAAGATTAAGGGAATAAAACTAATTGTCAGATAGTCGCCATCTTTGAAATATGCAAAATAGAGGTCCAGCCACACCCAGTCATAAAGGTAAGCGTTCCAACATGTTTCTAATTGTCAAAAAATGATTTAGACACCAAGTTTGCATTCATAGCTCATCTGGTTCAAAGGTTATAGACAAAACCTTTTTTCAGGTGGCGGCCATATTGGATTTGGCCACTATGATGACCTGTAGGGTTGCTGGCTCGGGCACGGGTTTCAAACATGAGTATTCTGAACATTTTGAGCACCTCAGAAAATCTGTAGCTCCAACGGTTCAGAAGATAGCGCCATGTTGGAAGTGTGGTCATTTTTAAAAGGGCGTGGTCATTTTCGGTTATTTCGCCCCGGATAGAGAATTTCTCATAGTTCCTAAGTTGTTCCCTGGGGTCATATTAGCCTAAAACAGTTGAGATATTCTCTCCTAAATTAAGTGCATACATATCTTAGCCAGGTCCTCTACTAATATCCATTGTGGGCCTAGATTCTGACTGAAATGAATAACAAAATGGAAGACAGAGACTTTCAGTCACATGGGGACATGAATAGAGGAAGACTGATGAACAGTTACACAGTTAGTTACACAGCATGTGTTTTTAAACTATTTATAGCATCACATATTTAAATAAGCATAATTGGAAGTGAATGCCATGATTTTGGTGAGCAGACACATTTAGAACTGGAACACTATACAATGTAACCTTATAAATGGGTAAACTCTATTGATTTACTGATATTGGCAACCTACCTGAAAATGCATTTTATGTTTAACAGCTCTACCCTTTTCTATTGTCCTAAAAGTATTTGTTTTAAAATCATGTGCTAATTGGGTTTGTATTGGGGACTTGATTGGCCAACATGGAGCACATGTATGCTAGGTTGTGATTGGTGGAGAGATGGTTGTATTGTTCTCCTCCTTGGCCAATCAGTCAAAGCAGCCTCAGGCTGTCTAGTATAAGAAGAGTTAGTAGTTGTAGTTTTTCTATAACTCCTCCAGGATATCAATCATTTCTGAGCACATCTGACTGTGGACTCCAGACTTCAGGTGAAGATGAACTCTCTCAACCCCACCAGGGACAATTCTGCTGAACAGGAGGAACCCAAAGACCATGGTATGTTACCTGCCCTCCCTCCATTTTCACGCAACCCCCTGTTCTGTCATATTTTAATATTAAAACAGTCTAAATATTCTATTGTAATTTGACCAGTAGCTTTGCTGTAGATTTAGATAATTTATTGTCTCACAGTTCATAGTTATATACATTGTAGAATATAAGTGCTTTAACCTTTTTAACCACTTAATATATAGCTTTAGTGGTTTAATGAACATTGGAAATATCTTACCTAAATATTCTATTGTAATTTGACCAGTAGCTTTGCTGTAGATTTAGATAATTTATTGTCTCACAGTTTATAGTTATATACATTGTAGAATATAAGTGCTTTAACCTTTTTAACCACTTAATATATGGCTTTAGTGGTTTAATGAACATTGGAAATATCTTACCTAAAAACGTAAGTTATTTTGAGCTCGTAGAACGGCTATTTTAACCATGTGATATTTTTTTATTGACGTTTTTAAGGTCATTGTTAATTAGTTACTTGACAAAACATGGGGGGTTTATTTATTTATAAAATGAACAACATATTTTGAATTCTGGACATTAACTGTAAATGTTAAGTACAGTCTTTCTAACTCCCTCAACAATCTTTCATTTGTCTGTTTTTCAATCCAGTGTTGGGTCATCAGTTTTCAGGCTTCCCTGTCCTACCAGAGGTGAACGAAGACAGAAGCTTGGCAAAGCAAAAACGCCACTGCTGTGATCAGTGTGGAAAACACTTCCTTAACATCTCCACACTTAAAATACACCAGAGAATTCACACTGGAAAGAAACCATATGGATGTGATCAGTGTGGACGATACTTCTCTGAAATGTCCAAACTTAAAATACACCAGAGAATTCACACTGGAGAGAAACCCTATGGATGTGATCAGTGTGGACAACACTTTTCTCAAAAGGCCAACCTTAAAACCCACCAGAGAATTCACACTGGTGAGAAACCCTTTCAATGTGATGTTTGTGGAAAGGCTTTTAGTCGGTCAGGGGATTTACAAAGTCACAAGGTTGTACACACAGGATTAAAACCGTTTATTTGTGGTCAGTGTGGAAAGAGTTTTACTACATCAAGCAACTGGAAACGTCATGAGCGTACACATATGAAAGATAAATCTGATTAGTGTGAACATTATGATGACGACAGATTCATTATAGAGGACAGGAAACATCAGCACATCCACATAACCAAGTGTTGCATGATGATCCTTTATGGTCTTTTTTAAAAGCAATTGTTTATGAAGATGGCTAAACTGTTATAAACACATTACATGTATATGAGCATGTTGATTCTAGAGCAATAGGATGGGGATGGATAAAATGTTGATTAATTGCAAGTAAACCATACTGTTTAAATGAACGCTTCTGTTTAGTAGTATTTTTTATGTGAGTCAAGAGTATTAGAAAATAACAGTATTCTAGTGACTTGTGTTGGAGCCTGTTAGAGCTTCTTTTTTTTTGACATTGTGTATATTTCTCATTTCATCTATCTATCTATCTATCTATCTATCTATATATTTCCTTTCTGCTTCATTATATCTGACCTTACTATTTTTTTTTAAATTATCATTATCTACTTGCTAAACTGTATTGAAGTGTACTTTAGCAGTCGAAAATGTCATGAGCGCACACATACAAAATATTTGCACATAATGTGTGAACATTAGTGTGAACATTATGATAACAGATTAATTATAGAGGACGGGAAGCATCAGCACATCCACATAACATAATTATTGTTGCATTTTTGTGAATTAGTGTCTTTTTTTAGACTGGGATATAACTGTTTATTTTTTATTTTTTAGTAGTACTTTTAATGATAACAATTATCGAATAATGTCAGACATGACTTTTATTCAATTTTAAAGAGAGTGATTAGGCCTCCTATTAGTGTGATGTATAAATGACTTCAATTGGTGATTGCAAGAGCAACTAGAACGGTGACATTCCATGTGTTAGTATCTGAAAGACCTTCATTGAACTGCTGGTCATGACACGTCATTAAATATACTTTGTTGAAACACCTGTAATAATTTCCTGTTGTAGTAATGGATGTTTAAAGGATTCATAAGTACTGCTGTTGATTACTGCTAGGAAGCTGAATACTGGATTTACAATACAGACATGGGGTTCAGGTTCAGATCAAGTCAGCCATTCTGGGGCCCTGACAACATGGTAAATGTTAAATGGTGCATTTATACGCAATAGCACATTTATCCACAGCAGTTTACAGTGTGCAATACATTCACCCATTCACACAAACACATTCACACAGGAGGAAACCATGCAAAGTACCAACCTTGCTCATCGGGAGCAGTTAGGGGTTCGGTGTCTTGCTCAAGGACACTTTGTCACTAACCCAAGGGAAGCCGGGGAACAAATCGGGAACCTTCCGATTCCCAAGCGACCGCTCTACCTACTGAGCCAGTATAATGAACAATCTAACTGCTCTCCAGGCCTTTAAGACACTGGATTTAATCTTGTCAACAGGTGATCTATTCCAATCCAAGATGCAACGTCAATAATAGAACATAGAGTCTCTCTGCTGCATACTGTACATTTCCCTGTGTCTTGTCTTATAATGTGATTTATATTGTACGCTGTTATGTTGCGTAGAATGGCTTTATTTTGAAAGACATACGTACCCTTATATTGAAAGGCCCTCTTGATGAGAAGAGGTCACTCACTGTGACTTTAGGCCCTCTTGATGAGAAGAGGTCGTTAGTTAAGGCAGGTGTGTGAGTTTAGCTAATTGCATTTGATACACAACAGCTGTGTGAGCCTGCAAACAGCATTTTATGTTAGTAGCAGCAGAGAGTGCATGCTCTTCATTTCTGTGTCCTTTTCTGACGCTTTTCAACCTACCTTCTACATACCTTCACCAGGAGGCAATGCTGTAAGCTATAATTCATTGGAAGCTGTAATTTCATGTTATAGTGACAATTTAATGTATGTAAAAATAAGTTAATGTTTAAAACGGCAGTTAATGGTTATTTTGTATTCAAAATGATTGTTTTTACAAGCTACTGTAAAGAGGACATGACAACATTTCATGTTACATTGTACGGTACGTTTGCTTTCAGTATTTACTCCATGACCTGTAAAGATGAAGAATCCTCAGTAAAAGAAAAAGTCTTACATCACAATCACGTCATTATTTCTATGGGAAGTGGAGTTTAGCTCGCTGTTGAGCTGAAGTTCAGCACACACTTTGGCAAGAACAGCACACCCTGACAATAATAGTCATTATGTATCAATTATTTCTTAAAGCCTAGTTTATACTGTATAACACAGGTTCTCAAGGTGGGGTCTGGGGTCCCCTGGTGTCGTTGAAGGGGGTCCAGGGGGTCCTCCAGCTAAATGATTGATAATTAGGAACTCACTGATCCCTTCAGTTCTGTGAGTACACTCTCAGGGTAAATTTAACGCTGAGGATTTTACAGTGTAGATTGGGGTCCCAGTTGGCACCAAATGGGGGTCCGTGGGTTAACGCATATCAAACTGGGGGTCCTAGAAATTCAAAAGGTTGAGAATCACTGCTGTATAAAACAAGCCTCTCTGTATGGATCAGCTCTTGGCATTTATACTCAATACATGAGTTCAATGACAAGCATCCAGTGTCCATGGCAACGGTGTGAAGCCACTAGAAATGTCAGGAGTGGCTCACAGCCTGTGAGACGTTCCAAATTACTTGTTTTATCAATGAGCCAAAACAAAAACGTGTCTCACAGGGTTTGTCTTACACAGAATAAATCAGACTTAACTCCTCTTCAGAAGCCAGCATTGACCAACATGTGAACAACAGACAAACACACTGGAGACAGTAAAGCAACACTTAGATCTCACAGCTTCAGGCATGTGTGAGTGCAGTGAGTCCATGCTTGCGTTGCCAAAGCGGCCATTGATTTGACTCTGTAAGCGTAAACACTGATGTGCTTACATGAGAGAAGCCATGGTCATGGATGTTGGACTACATCAAAAGGCGCTTTTCACCCACAATGCAGGTGAACTGTGGTGTGAATCCACCATGTAGCTTATTCTCTAAAATACATTTTCACTGCAGCCTGAAGTTCAATCCATGATCAGTTGCATTGCTCACTGTACTGTCGAACATCTTTGTAATTTCAGATCTATTTGTGTTATGTTTTTGTCAGCATCTCTCAATGAGTCTTTAGGTCATGGTATAAATTGTTTGAACATGAAAACGTAGAAAATCTATATTAATGACTCAGAAAGTACTGAACAAGTTCTTAACAGCTGAAATGTATTAATCATTAATTGTGTAATTGGGGCAGGGGTGTTCAGTAGGTTCACAGTTCAGTATGGTAAAGCACAAAAGTCCTTGGTGCAAATAACATTACATTGCTTTTCATTTACTTTGAAATACAACGAACTACTGCAGAATAATGCTGATGCACAGACAAATCAAACCAAAGATGTTGTCATTATACACACGCTAAACTGAATGTATACTTCATCAGATGACAGTGTCCCTTTCTGGCAAGAACTTATCTTCTAGACAGAGTCAGTTCTTCTCTGCAACATCTTCTACCATGGAACATTATGGAATATTGTCTAGCAGTGAACATGTTCTCCTGACATTTCAGATTCACTACGCTACTTGCAGGAGAATGTGTGTACTGACCAAAAATCATCAGAACTGTGGGATTTACAACAACACCAACATTTGTGCTGTCCAAGTGTCTGGCATTGAACCCCTAACAGTCCAGCATCTCTACTACTGTCACCATCTCTAATACTTCTGAAAAAATATTTGCAATGATTGTAGGTGCATTTAGGTTACATCCGCAAAAATCAAGGCATATGTATGTCCTCATGATACAACAACCATGTCACCCAGCACTCCATGGGCACAGGCAGCAGCGTCTCCGCCAAACATGGCGGCTGCCAATCATAGCGGTGACAGCACAACACTCTGCCAGCACTCCTGCCTCATTTCTGGGCATCCCAAGAGACTCTATTCACAGCACCCATATTATGAAGACATTCACAGGTTGTACCAATGATACTAATGAAGGCTCTGTTCCATTCTGGTCAAACAGAGTCAGGGTGCTGATATTGTGCATGTTGGCTCACTGGAAACACTCTGTTACACCAGTGGGTCTACAGTTGGGGTCCAGAGACCCTCATGGGTTTCCAAATGGCCCCTTACAGGTGTGTAACTCTGAGAGTGTACAAATGGAACCAAATGGACCCGGTCCATTTGGTTCCATTTGTACACTCTCAGAGTTATGGGGGTCGTGGAAACCACTGTGCTACACTAAATGGAACAGAGCCTTCATTAGTATCATTGGTAACACCTGTGAAGGAAGTGATAATATGGCTGCCGTGCATAGAGCCTAGTTGTCTAAACCCCCTCTAACAACCGGCCCGCGGGCATGTCCCATGCGGCTGGACCACCAAAGGAAACAAAGTTCCCAGTCCACTCCCGCACTGCCGACTGGTGTCAAAGCGCCCTCCGTAGCTGCTCCCATGGGCCCGCAAGTCCACTCATTGCTGTTCCGACAGCGGACGGACACACCGCTAGAAGACCGCAGGGTTCATCCCCCCTGTTCCCGGTAGCTGCTCACGGGAGGGGCCGCCAGGCAGCGTCGGCTGGTAGTTACAACGGGTGCGGTTGATGAGATGTTTGCAAAAAACAACATTGGCATTCACCGGCCCTCACCTTCATGACGCCATTATCTATCGCGCACGCACGCACACACACACACACACACACACACACACACACACACACACACACACACACACACACACACACACACACACACACACACACACACACACACACACACACACACACACACACACACACACACACACACAGATCAATAGCCCACGGCATGTTATAGATTAGCACAGCCTGTGAGAGCAGTGGAGGTCTACACAGAAACATCTCCCACGGCTTCTCAAAGCTCTACAGAGAACCAGGCAGCCAAATGCTTCTTTATGGAATCATGAGCTGTGTGTAGGGAGTCCCCTGCCTCTGAAGATACAATGATTTACTAATCAAATCATAATAATCTCCATCTTAATAACTAGCGGTTGAATCCATGTAATGGAAACTATTTATATTAGTACCACGCTGCAGAACACATCTTTGATATTCAACAATGCAAAGGTCAGTGGTGTAAAGTACATTTACTCAAGTACTGTACTTGAGTACAATGTTGAGGTATTTTTACTTTACTGGAGTATTTCCCATTTTCAGTACTTATACTTCTACTCCACTACATCTCAGAGGCAAATATTGTACTTTTACTCCACTACAATTATTTTTTAAACTTTAGTTACTAGTTACTCTGTAGATTTTAATTATTATTACAAAACATAAATTAACCACTTCAGCCCTATATACATTTCCATCATATGAAAATATCCGATCTACAAGCTCACAATGACGCATTGTGAGCTTGTATATCTGCTATTTTCAAAATATTTTTATACATTTGAAAACGTGTGAAATGGGACATTATGCATAATGAGCACTTTCTACTTTTGGTACTTTAAGTACATTTTGATACCAATACTTTTGTACTTTTACAGACTTTTACTTGTAACAGAGTATTTCTATATTGCAGTATTGCTACTTGTATTTACTGTAAGTAAAACATGTGAGTACCTTTTCCACCACTGGCAAAGGTTAGGTTAATTCCTTCCATTTTCGACAAAGGTCAAAAGCAAACATCCTTTAGCCATTGAATCTAACAGTATGCCATTGATTTACTGATTGTTTCCTTTTGTTTAAACTTTTTCCGGTTAATTAACCAAGCAGTTCATTCATTGTAACATAGGTGTAATATCTCATTCGGTAATTCAGTAATTTATCTCTGTCTGTTCCTGTTTGTAATTGTATTTTTTGTTATGTGGACACCAGGAAGACTAGCTGGTTGCTATGGCACCAGCTAATGGGGATAAAAATCAAATCACCCTACTGTACATCACAAAAGATTCTCTGTGCATTCATGCTACCTCTGTATCGGTTATTGTACTGTCACACACGATTTGCAAGCCATTATTTAAAAAAAATGTTTAACCTTGGCATTCATGCGTGCACTGCAGTCTTTTGACAGCTAATCTTATCTTTTCTCTCGATCCACAATGATGTCCACAGGCAGACAGAGTTCAGATGGCTACTGGAGGGACTAACATGATGTAAAGGGCACCTTTACAACTAACATGATGAGATGCCACCAAGTATGCCACAGTAAGTATGATAACGAAAAATTGGAAAAAGGAGGTTTTCTGTGAAAGGCTCTTGTAGTAATTTGGCCTAGTTTCAGCGAGCAAACTCACTATTTATATACTATTGGTCTACTTTTAAATCATGTAACAGCAAAAACAATAACGGCTCTCAATACTCAAATTGTGTCTGCAATTGGACCTTAATTTACACCCTTCTTTCACAGTTTCAGTCTCACTTCTCAGAGCAACAATACATTACTTTGAGCTGTACAGCTATGACTGAAATTCTATGGAATGTATTCAAATATCACTGTCATGACCTCAAGAAAAAAAGTTACACTACAGAAGATCCCTTACATTTTATGAATGATTTGTTCTCATACACACGCACATCATCAAGCAAAAAATAAATAAATACAATAAAATAAAGCTGCTGAGGCGGATCTCCTCAGTGCGGACAACACAGCAGAAGAGTTAATTTACATTTGTAGCGTTTCCCCTCAATGGCTACTCTGTAATGTGCTCATTAGTAATGTTGTGCTTGAGGCTGTTCTCCCTGCAGGAGACCGTGATTGGTAGAGAACTGTCTGTGTTTACTGCAGCACACATCAAAGAAAGCTGAGCTCACAAGTGGAGCATCTTCACAGAATGGACTGATTGCCTGGCCATCATGTACCGTGTGATGGAAAATGAATACATATACTCGCTGTTTTGCTGTGCTCTTTGTGTTGCCTTTACAGACAGAAGCCTTTGTCTAGTTAGTTGTCACTTGTCTAAGAACAATTAGCCTCATGTGGTATTAGGATTATGCTGGTGAAAGCAGGTGTTTGTGAGGAAAAGATAACAGCAGCCCCGTCTATAAACACTGTCACTTTGTGCAGAGACACAGAGGAACTCTTCTATTAATAAGGTAACTTTCTGATGCACAGACACAGAGACACTCTTCTGAGGTGAACAGCAACAACTGTGTTTTCCAGCATGCATTCACTAAACCACATCAAGAGTGATTCATGTGTTTGTCTTTATTCATTCATCTCACCAGTGTTCCTGACATGTACTTGAACCTTGAGCTTGCTTAGATTTTAGACATACCAGACATAATTAACATAATCTGAGAAAACATGCTTACTTGATAGATGGTTTTGTGAAATTATGTGAATGAGACAAACAAGATACTGGACAACACAGCTGCAGAAATACACAAATCTAATCCAATCAAAGGAGGACAGTTATGAACTTGCTGCACACATTGAAGGAAACCTTGCAAGTTCATTTATTTCACAAATACAACCATGAATACAAACACACACACACACACACACACACACACACACACACACACACACACACACACACACACACACACACGTGTCACAGAGGTGACGGGTCATCCCTGACTGTGTCGTAGACTCGCAGACAAATGACGGTTGATCTGAGGGAGAGGGGTGTGTGAAGGAGACAGCTGCCAAGTGTGGTGAAAGACCCCGGTGACCATGACAGCTCGGTGCACCGGCTTCGAATGCTATCAATGCATTGAATGGGAGATTATCACGTTTTATCAGACCATTGAATGGGCGAAGTAGGCGAGCTACCGTCTACCCCGCGATTTGTCAGACCATTCATTGGGCGTAATCAGGAGCTACTGACCTACCGACGGAGGCGGAGCAGTCCCCACAACAATATTTACGATTCTGTCCATATCGGTACATAACTCGAACGGCGCTGAGTAGGCACAGGCGAGGGTCGCACCGCTCCGGACGGCAACTCAGTCGCCTTAGCTCCTTCGGTGGCCCGTCGCGGGGCTCCACCTCGCCTGAGACTGCGCGCCTCCGTCATGGTCCGAAACCGAAACAACCAAAACCAAAACCGAAACTAAAGTATTTAAGTCATCTCCGTCGGTAGGTCAGTAGCTCCTGATTACGCCCACTGAATGGTCTGATAAATCGCGGGGTAGACGGTAGGTCGCCTACTTCGCCCATTCAATGGTCTGATAGAACGTGATAATCTCCCATTCTATGCATTGATAGCATCCGAATCAGGTGCTCGGTGACAGCTAGGTGACACCTGTCACATGCACCACAGCCTTGCTGTAGCCTCTCATTCACTCTCAGTCTAATGAAGATGTGGCCTTAGAGCCTCTTGTTTGAAGTACACCAGCTGATATTAGACCATTCGTCTTTTCACAAGAAAGAGAACACTCACAGACCAGCTGCTTCCAGACCAGTATACTGTAGTATTTTTTTTAGAGCCAGAGCGATGTATCGGTCAGGCCAATTATATATCAGCCATTATTTGACTTTTTTGGCAACATTGGTATCATGTCCTGTTTAAACCTCTTTCAACCTGGCATCTCTATTTTGGGCAAGTTCGAAAATGTTGAAATGTTTTCAAAATATTTCAATAAGAGCCGATACAAGTTCACTATATATATATATATATATATATATATATATATATATATATATATATATATATATATATATATATATTTTTTTTACATATTAGAATTGTTGTTGCACTGTTTGAGAACATTTTGGTCAAAACAGCCGTCGGTGGGCTTGTACATTATCGTAATCTGCATCGGACCCAAAGATCTGGCATCGGTCGGGCTCTAGTCTTTTCACGTGAAAGAGACCACACACATTCCTCGGATTCTAAATGTTCCAGTTCAGTTGAGGACAGACTTTATTTGGGGGTCCTGTAGCTGTCAACTCTTCCCAGAACTGACACAACCTTGAATAGGCTCTATGCACAGCAGCCAATCCAGCTATATTGTGAAGACATTCACAGGTGTTAATGATACTAATGAAGGTTCTGTTCCATTCTGGTCAAACAGAGTCAGGGTGCTGATATTATGCATGTCGACTCACTGGAGATTTGGGTCCAGGTACCCTCATGGTTCCTTGAGGGGTTTCCCCTCCATTTGGTTCCATTTGTACACTCTCAGAGTTGGGTGCAGTACGTTAGTCCGACAGCGCATTCCTCCGACAGCGCAGTGCTCCGACGTTTCAATACTAAACCCAAACCAAACCCGCACCCTAACCGCACGCGGATGCCACATAGTCGGAGAAAAGGTCTGTCGGATTATCGCATGCCTCCCCTCAGAGTTACGGGGGTCGTGGAAATTGAAACATTTGAAAATCACTGTGCTACACTAAATGGAACAGAGCCTTCATTAGTATCATTGGTAACACCTGTGAATGTCTTCACAATATGGCTGCTGTGCATAAAGCCTATTGTGATCAAGGTGGGAACACGCCGCTGCTGTGCTGGTGTCAATGATGACTTTCTCCTTGCCGTCTCTCTCTGTCTCTCTTTTTTTTTGCACATAGAAGCAGACCACAAAAGGAGAGGATAGTGGGTGACTTGATCTGCCTCGACCACGTAGCTTAAATCAAGGCCACACACTTAATTTCCACGATGGCCAAGGGTACAGCATCCCCTCTGGTTTCATAATTACAGTCTTACTAAATTATAGTCATTGTAAGCTTATTATTATTTAAGGTCATTATCGCTCTGTCTCTCTCTCTGGCTGGTCCACTATGACTAGAGCCATGATGTGGTGGGCGATAGCTCATGCCTCTGAGGAGACCAGAGGGGAATAGAGAGATAACGGTGTGCCATTGTGAAGCCATAGCCTCTGTCTGCACACACCAGCACACAGAGAGAGAGAAGAGAGAGGGGGGGAGAGAGAGAGAGAGAGAGAGACAGAGAGAGAGAGAGAGAGAGAGAGAGAGAGAGAGAGAGAGAGAGAGAGAGAGAGAGAGAGAGAGAGAGAGAGAGAGAGAGAGAGAGTAGAATGGTGTGCTGACAGCAGAGCTGGGTTAAAATTCCCAGACTCTAGAAAGCACTGAAGCAGGGTGTGATGTATGATGAGCAGGTTTAACTCTTTCACTGCTAGAGTATATACATAATAAACGCACCCACTGCCAGCGATTTTTGTGTTTTATAACCTTTTCAACAGGTCACAGAAAATGTTTATCCATTATAAGCCATCGTCTGATCGTGTGTGTACAAACAGGATCCATGGCCCGACCCCAAGAGAAAAAAAAATCACCTGAAAGCAGCATTTACCGGCAAAAATACACGTCTTTCTCACCTCCCCAACTGGCCACAGAACATTTATATATATAACGATCGCGTGTCCGAACACAAAGGGGATAACTGTTCATCGTCCAGAGAAAAGAATATATAACCGGAGCTTTCCCTTCGTTTGCGAGAGCACGTTAAAACTGCTCTTAAAAACTGTTAACTCAAGATAGAGCCGTTTCCAGGAAACAAATAAATAGTATGTGGACGGAAGCGGAAATCTCTGGATGACGTTATTTCTGGATTCGGGTGAGTGGAAAGTGAACCTGATGACTGGAGTGACAGAGAACAGCGCAATCTTTTATAAAACAATAAAAAATGAATGAGAAGGGAATTCCCGTCCGTGGCAATGAAAGAGTTGGTATGCAGACTGGTAACCACCAAGCCTGCATGCCTGCCCAGCTCCCCTGGCACCTATCCTGGCATATATACAGTATGATGTTATGAGGACATGCAGGAGCCCTGCCAGTGAGCCCAATCTTAAGCACCCACTGACACACTTTATTCTAGTGTGACCACTGAGATAAACTGCTGGATGGCTGGTCCTATGAAGCCGGATATGATACGATTATGATACGAGGATTAGATGATACAGTAAGATAACGATACAATAACGTTTGAGTTGTAATAACTGGGTATTAAGGCAGCCAGTGATAGGATGTAGATAAACTATAAAAACCGAAGCAAAAAGCATTGTGTGCTAAAAGAGAGCAGGTTGAAGGTACACTAAATAATATATTGTTTTATTGATTCCATTCAGACAGCTTTTTAGAGGAGTCTTAATCCCTTCACACTGCTCTGGGTCATTCTTTGATATGGAAAATAATGAGCAGACATTGTATCAATTATGTAGGAAGCCACAGTGGTAGCTTACCCTCTTATGTCAGCAGAATTTGAATATTGTATATCTAATTGAAAGATATTTTAGTCATTACATAATCACACACAACTTTAATGACCTCCCTCTCATTCCTCTTGAGATTTAATGAGTGTAAATAGTCCTTCTCAATGAGAATTAAAATATTATTATAAGTAATAATAATAATAACTTTAATTTATATAGCGCCTTTCAGAAACCTAAGGACGCTTTACAGTACACAAAATAAACAAACTAATTGCCAAAAGCCTGAGTAAACAAGTGTCTCTTCAGTGCGGACTTGAAAGAGTAGATATCTGATGAACTACAGACACGTCTATCTTAAAGAATCAACTCCACTACGCCCCCACTGGGTTCCTATCTATATCACTCTGTATCACAATATTCTTTCAAGGTTTTAAAGAAAAAATATCATCTTTGTGTTTTGCCAATAGGCTCTATGCACAGCAGCCATATTGGAAAGAAATTGGGCCTCTTCTTACTTCCTTCACAGGTGTTACCAATGATACTAATGAAGGGCTCTGTTCCATTCTGGTCAGGGTGCTGATATCGTGCATGTTGGCCTCACTAGAGACACTCCATTTTGGTTCCCAAATGGCCCCTTAATGGTGGGTCTAACTCTGAGAGTGTACACATGGAACCAAATGGACCCGTAGTTCCATTTGTACACTCTCAGAGTTATGGGGGTCCTTGAAAATAAGACAACCACTATGCCACACTAAATGGAACAGGGCCTTAATAACTATCATTGGTAACACCTGTGAAGGAAGTAAGGAAGGGGCTAGGGGTGTCACGATTCACTTACCTCACGATTCGATTCAAAATCGATTCCTAGGGTGCCGATTCGATTAAAATTGCGATTCTGCGATTAATTGATATTCGATTCGATTCTGTGATTTATTGCGATTTTCTAGGGTGCCGATTCGATTAAAATTGCGATTCTGCGATTAATTGATATTCGATTCTGCGATTTATTGCGATTTTTACCCCAAATCACTTTGCTTTAATTATACTAGAACATTTTAATATAATATAAACCATGAAAAGTTGAATCATACACTTCAATGCAGCCAGATCATGTCAGGCAGTCTTTCTGACATTGATTTCAGACAAATTGCCAGTGAAAAAGGTACTAACTTATAAAAAAATAAATAAAGAAAAACTTTTTTTTTTTTTTTTTTTTTTTCAAAAAAACGATTTTAATATTTTGAATCGATTTTTAAAATCGTGGCATTAAGAATCGCGATTTATTCATGAATCGATTTTTTTTGACAGGCCTAGAAGGGGCCCAATTCATTCCCAATATGGCTGCTTTGCATAGAGCCTATTATTTGGCGGCCCACCCGCATTATCCTCACGGCCCAACAGTGGTCCCCTGCTCCACAGGTTGGGAATCGCTGGTCTACATCAAAGCTGCATTGTGCATTATTTTTTGAAAGTCACAACAACGTGTGAAAATTGATTCATTGGAACGCAACACTACCAACCAAATGCAGTCCATTTGTTCTGTTCTCCTCCTTTCTAAACATTGTTGTCTCAAGCTCTGGCTCGACTGCAACCTCCTCACAAGACTTCCCCAGATCCCAGATCAGTGTAAAGACCGACAGCACATTCTATACCGTCCATGCATTCCCATAGCCATCAATCTCACTCAGTGAGAAGAAACAAAGTTTGTGTCGCTTTGTTGCCGTAGTCTGTTGGGGAGAGAGAGTCTGTTTTGACACACAATGTCTTAATTCCCTGGTTTTGTTTTGTTTCAGTAGAGACTGTTCAAGGACACTGGTGGAAGATAAGTACTCTATTTCTAGACTATCCACTGGAATCCAAACTGCCCAAAAACGCAAAACACATTCAGAAAGAATGTGCACACATACATACGCATGGCATGCACACGCGCGCACGGCTCACTCACTCACTCACTCACTCACTCACTCACACACTCACACACTCACACACTCACACACTCACACACACACACACACACACACACACACACACACACACACACACACACACACACACACACACACACACACACAGCGGGGACAGGATTACAGGATTGTCACACTGCTTCACTGTTCAGGATTTTCCGTCCGGTCGGTCGGTCGGTGGTCTAAATCAAAGCTGCATTGTGCATTATTTTTTGAAAGTCACAACAAAAGTGCGAAAATAATAAGCTCTGTATGGTTTCATTGGAACACAACACTACCAACCAAATGCTGTCCATTTGTTTTGTTCTCCTCCTTTCTAAACCTTGTTTAGATTGATCGGTCGGTCGGTCAGTCGGGAGGCATGCGTTAATCCGACAGACCTTTTCTCCGACTATGTGGCATCCGCGTGCGGTTAGGGTTAGGGTGCGGGTTTGGTTCGGGTTTACTGTTTAATGTCGGAGCACTGCGCTGTCGGAGGAATGCGCTGTCGGGCTAACGTATTGCACCCGGTCAGTCGGTCGGTCTTTCCTCTCAATGGGTTAACTTGGCAATCATCTTGACATGTCATTATGTGTAGACAATCAAGTCTACACATACACTGTAAAGGGTGGTTGGACTGCCAGGTGAAGCAACCACGATACCAATACATAGCCCAGTCAGACAGACGCACAGGTTTTATTGCTTGTAGTTTGCTTATAAGAGACATTAATCTAGTTAGACATTAGCCTAGTTACTTTGTAGCACTTAATTGCTTTCTTTCCACTCCATTTTGCACTCTGTTTTACCCTGTCATTTGTTGACTAGGGTTCACTACATGTACTCTCTGATCTTGCATTTTGTAAGTCGCTCTGGATGAGAGCGTCTGCTAAATGCCTGTAAATTGTACAGATTGTATATGAGTGGGCGCTGTGTAGCACACATGATTTAATTATAAAAAGAGCTGCTTGTTGGGCCTTGTGGCTACTAGAACCAGCATCAACGATGAGGCTGATCACTGTGATTGGCGTACAAACAGCTGTACGACAGCTTGAGTTGTGCCATGATCCAAGGCATCCTGGCATTTATTTTTGGATTGTACGACCTACAGTTCAGGAGTTATAGGCCAACATGTGAAGTGACCTGTTCTAGCGCCACCATTAGCGTGATTTGACAAATTTTGGGTGGCATTTCTTCCTTGGCCTAGTAGGAATGTGTGTGCAAAGTTTCAAGGCGGTGGGTCCAGCAGTGCCGGACATTAGCACCTCACAGGAAAGAGAGACAGGGTAGAAAGCATAATCTCAGTCATTCCGGCCTGGTGGGGATAATTAAGACGATATCTCTGTACAGTGACTACATTGAAAACATTTCAAGAACATACATACATACATACACACACACACACACACGCACACGCACACACACACACACACACACACACACACACACACACACAGTAATTATGGGAAACTTTATCAGCAAAATACCTGGAATGTCAAATTAAAAATGTCAACGTTTAATAACTACCGGTACTCACGTGCCATCTGTTCATTTATCATACAGTGTCCATTTAGACACACACACACACACACACACGCACACGCACACGCACACACACACACACACACACACACACACAGAGTATTATTTTGCAGTAAAAAGAGACTCAGCGATTCATTGTAATGTAGCCCAGCATGAACGGTGTCTGTGCTCATTAACATGATGATGTCACCCGTCACATCCAGGTCATTAAAAACCCAGGAAAATATATCACTTCTAAAAAAACATTCTCTCAATTTTCCTCTATGGAGACTTTCACAGGATGGCATACATTCAATCTGACAGACAAAAACATTCATGAAAGATGGTCGTTTCCAGAAATGACTGCTCTCCAGCACAGAGCATTTCACAACAGAGGTATTAATCAAAGGAGTTCTGTTTATGTGCATTTGGTGATTAACACAATGCAAGTCTCCCTCATTCAAATACAAATATTCACTAGGATGTGTAAGGAATGCCATGGTGGATACTTTACTGGGAAATATGACGTTTGGAAAACAAAGGTACAATAAAAGAGGTTCAAATATCTATCATTAGACACTAGTACTCGGGACCAATGTAAGTCTAATGCATGCGAAAAGGTGCAGAAGATGTGGAGATAAATTGTACCAGGATCAACAAACTGCTCTTATATAACTGGACATGAAATTCCTGTTTTACCATCTTTTGGCGTAATCTAAATGAATCGATGCACACAGGATAAATCAGCCATCCCCACACACATTCACAAGGAGAGACAGAGACTCTGTCATGAAACCGTTTTCTAAACATATGACGATGAAAAAAGAAAACTCTATCTTGAAAAAATGTGGGGGGAGAGAATTTGACCAAAACATGGACAAGTTTCATTTCAGAGTAGGTATACTATATCATTATCTATTTCCACATGACATCATGACTTCATTGACACCACAGATTTAAAAAAAAAACTGACGCTACTGACCGTCTGGTAATAATCATAATGTCATGGTTTCTGTCATTACCTTTGTAATTAGCGTTCGGCTGTTATCCAGCGCCACATGGCCATGAGAGTAACATACCATAGATACAACCATGCTAGTCTGGCTAAGCAGAGATGAGAGACGTATACTGTATAGATCTCCTGTACAGGTTCTGTAGGTGCTGTAGGTTCGGACCACATTCAGACAGTTATAATCATGTCCGTTGTTTCCACTATGCAGGCTGGGTAATGGCCTCTGGCAGACCTTACTCCAGTGCTGGGACAGCAATACCACTGTAGTGAAGTGTGGAGCCTTATGGGCGTGTAACTCTGAGTGTACAAATGGAACCAAATGGACCCTTGCAGATCTGTATATCTGAGAGTGTATACGTGGAACCAATGGACCCTCATGGTCTTGGTCTTAACTAGATTAGTTAAGTTAACACTGAGGTCTAATGAATATTAATTGGGCAGTCCTCGAGAATCACTACATACAGCTCAGTGATGGAAAGAGACACATGACACCCACAGGTCCTCTGTAAATTCACCACCATTGTCCATGTTGATTCTGGTTAATAGTTGATACTTGACGTGACAGCTTCTGTTTGACACCCAACCCAGATGACTGTCTCTGGTTGTGTCAACAGGGAGGGTATTGCCATGACAACATGGAGCATCTGTCATGAATTGTGTGGAATAGTTTCATCAGGGGTCCAACGCCTGTCAATCAACACAGGTACTCAATGATTTGAATCCAGGAGTTTGAATCTTGTAAACCATTGCCAAACAGTTTTGATTAAATGCAGTTATTACTGGATTGATTATCTATCATTTATGCTTTATTGGACATGACTTGCATACATATAAACAAATATATAATTTTCAACGGCATCCTAATAACTTTCTATATTGTAATTGTCTCTTTCTGAAACCTGAAAGCCTTTGTTTGAGCAAAGTAATACGTGTCATCCTCCACAGCAGCCATATTGGAAAGAAGTTGGGCCTCTTCTTACTTCCTTCACAGGTGTTACCAATGATACTAATGAAGGCTCTGTTCCATTCCTTGCCAGGGTGCTGATAGTGTGCATGTTGGCTCACTGGAAACACTCCATTTTGGTTTCCAAATGGCCCCTTGTGGTGGGTGTGTAACTCTGAGTTACACTGAGTGTACACATGGAACCGAATGGAAGGGTCCATTTGGTTCCATTTGTACACTCTCAGAGTTATGGGGGTCCTTGAAAATAAGACGACCACTGTGCCACACTAAATGGAACAGAGCCTTAATTAGTATTATTGGTAACACCTGTGAAGGAAGTAAGGAAGGGCCCCAATTCATTCCCAATATGGCTGCTGTGCATAGAGCCTACACATTCATGCCCTGCTGAACAGGGTTCAGGATGGGTGACACATTACAGGCTAATACAAAAACTTTGAAATTGTTTGATATAAGGCATGTTAGTAACAATGATGGATGGCAATGGAATTATTAGCAGCCAGTAGGAAAATGAATCTTAATTATGCATGCGGCATAGACTGTTATTTTCATCCATCCATCCATCTTCCTCCACTTATCCTGAGTCAGGTCACAGAGGTAGCAGTTGCAGCAGAGCATCCCAGACATTGAATTATTATTTTCAGGCATTTTTTTTAATGTAAATGCACATCATCCTCAACTCCAAAGCACAAGCAAACACGGTAATGTGCAAACACATGAGAACTAGATGGATGGGCTGGATAGAAGGTGGTTTTAAGGACTGTAATACATTAATTTCAATGTCAAGACAGTAGTCACTAACACAAGTTAGTGACTGCTGGGAGTAAACACTGCAGCTGTTACTGTAGCTTTAAATGCAACATAACACACACACACACACACACACACACACACACACACACACACACACACACACACACACACACACACACACACACACACACACACACACACACACACAGCAACCATCAATTCACAGCAATGGGAGTTGACCGCAACCTCTCTCTCTTCCTGTCCTCCTCCAAGGAAGATTTAGAAAGGAAAGGACATACTACATCCGTTCTCTAGATATATGACGTGACACTCACGGGTGGCAAAATCGCACCGGAAGTTCGATGAATAACATTGCAGTGGATGGAGCCGGCTGGAGCAGCTCATGAACAAACATTATTTGTGAATGATTGAGACCATTGTGAAATAATCGCTTCAGGAAAATAAAAGAAAACATATCACACATTTGTTTCTGCTGTCTTGTTTTTCCATTTACACTCTACATCATTTTATGTAGGTATCCAAAGAGCAGAGAGAGAGTAATCTCTCATAGAACAAACAGCAGAGGTCGCTGTTTTTCATTTTCAGTTGGGTCTGGCTCCGCGAGACTACAGAGAGAGTAAAATTCTCACTGGGCAGCCCCCAACTCCCAGGTGTTCATAGATTGATTGACAGGCATTGATTGACAGCTGTCTGCCAATCAATCAGTCAACACCTAATCACAGCTAATACATTTTCAGTAGGAGTTTATGTAATTTCAGTAGGAGAGTAGGAGTTTCACAAGCAACAAAGTAAGTTGTCCTATTGGTAATTGTGTTATGGAAATGTTTGTAAATACATATGAAATTAATTTAAAGGACTGACCTGCAGTGGCAACTATAAGCACATTTACTAAGGTCAATTCATTGTTTTTTAATATTAAAAATAAAAAAATACTGTATGCCTACTATTGTGAGGGTACTGCAAATTACTGCAAATTGGAAATACTCCAGTAATGTAAAAAATAACTCAAAATTGTCCATAACACAATTACCAATAGGACAACTTACTTTGTTGCTTGTGAAACTCCTACTCTCCTACTGAAATTACATAAACTCCTACTGAAAATGTATTAGCTGTGATTAGGTGTTGACTGATTGATTGGCAGACAGCTGTCAATCAATGCCTGTCAATCAATCTATGAACACCTGGGAGTTGGGGGCTGCCCAGTGAGAATTTTACTCTCTCTGTAGTCTCGCGTAGCCAGACCCAGCTGAAAATGAAAAACAGCGACCTCTGCTGTTTGTTCTATGAGAGATTACTCTTTCTCTGCTCTTTGGATACCTACATAAAATGATGTAGAGTGTAAATGGAAAAACAAGACAGCAGAAACAAATGTGTGATATGTTTTCTTTTATTTTCCTGAAGCGATTATTTCACAATGGTCTCAATCATTCACAAATAATGTTTGTTCATGAGCTGCTCCAGCCGGCTCCATCCACTGCAATGTTATTCATCGAACTTCCGGTGCGATTTTGCCACCCGTGAGTGTCACGTCATATATCTAGAGAACGGATGTAGTATGTCCTTTCCTTTCTAAATCTTCCTTGTCCTCCTCTGCACCACGACTAATTTCTCCCCAGAGCTGATAGGCTCTGCTTCACTGCAGCCAATCAGAGCAGAGCAGCTACCTGTACATACACAACAACATGTCCTCCCCTCTTGGGTTTTACTGGCTATACTAATGACTAATTTTAATGGTCATTTAAATTCGGTCTGGTGATGATGTTGATGAAAGAAAGGCCACCACTGTTTATTTCTTGCAGCTCGGTTACGTAACTCAGTCCATAAGAGCGATGCTGGTGTTACAGTAAACATACAGCACCTGAAACATGCCTCAATGGAATGTTTCAGGTGAAACATTGCACCTGAAATGGCGAGGTGAGAACTGGCAGGGTCCGTAACGACTGATTCAGCACATGATGGATGGGATGTGTGTATGGAGGGGAGAGGACATGGGAGATCAGGGGGGGTTCAACAAGCAGAGAAGATAGATTAGCCAGAGAAAACAAAGTCAATGAGACGTGAAGGAGGCTGTCCTCTCCTGTGTTTGGTTCATCCCTTCTCATTGACTGTTCCTGTGTGTCTTTGGCGTTGGCACGCACGCACGCACGCACGCACGCACGCACGCACGCACGCACGCACACAGTTTCAGTCTCTCTAGTGGAGTGTAAGAGAAATGGAAGACTTATGGGATGAGGTGTCGGAATGAACACAATCTAACATGATGAAGCTTCAAACCTGTTATGGTGACAAGAGCTGTTTTGACAAAGAGAGCCACACCCGCCATCAAACCCAACACTTATCACAGAGTTTAACAGTCCTTTGATTCAGGTGTTACATAATCAATGAGAGAATGAGCGTTCAGATTGGGATTTGATTGAGGTTAAATGGGTTTTCTTTCAAATACCAAGGCATAATCTCAATCCCACTTCAAGATAAGAGCACTGCACTCAGGTGGCGCAGTGGTATAGTGCCTGCCCAGCACTACAGAGGTTATGGGTTCAAAATCCCCTGTAGTGCTTTCGGCTTTGTCGAGCGTCTACGCGAAAATAATTGGCCCATGTTCAGGAGAGGCAAACCGGGTGGGGAGGGTGTTAATTGCCACTGCACGTATTAGGCCTACTACCGTCTGAGGCGGCATCTTTTAGTACGGAGTGTTGGTGAAAGGGCCTACTCTGTGTGGAGATTGCATGTTCTCCCCGTGTCTCGTAGTTAATACGCTCACAAAAACATGTAGTAATCCTGGTCGCTATACCACCTCCCCCATTGTGGCAGCGGTGGCCTAGTGGTTAGAGGGGCGGCCTTGATACCGGAAGGTCCCTAGTTCGATTCCCCAATTCATCACATCAATCATGAATCACCGCTGAATAGCCCTTGAGCAAGGCTTCCATGCAGGGTCCGGCTGGAAACAAGCTTCGTGCTTAGTCCGACACCCTGGGTAAACAACAAACTTTGCTTTGCCCATGACAGCCAGGGCACCTGATGGAGGGGAAAGGAACTGGTTGGAATAACGTGTTCCTTCCACGCGCTACGTCCGACCGGGGAAACTCTCCCCTGTCAGGTGACAAGAAGGTCAGTTGGCTCTCATGCATTGAAGGAGGCATGAGCTCGGCCCTGGGCTTCCTAAGCTGTGGGGGGACTGTAGCGCCCAGGATCACATAGAAAATTGGCACCGCGTGAAAAAAAAAGGGTTACAAGATCATGGGATAAAAAAATTACGAAAAAAAGAAAATATTATTTTATACATTTTAGACCTATGATAACTTGGACATTCTGCATAATACGTACTTTTACTTTTGGTTTATATATATGTGTATGTATAAAATGTATATATATATATATATATATATATATGTGTGTGTGTGTGTGTGTGTGTGTGTGTGTGTGTGTGTGTGTGTGTGTGTGTGTGTGTGTGTGTGTGTGTGTGTGTGTGTGTGTGTGTGTGTGTGTGTGTGTGTGTGTGTGAATGTACATACATACATACATATACTGTATATGTGCCCTGAGGAGAACTTCACTAAATGACTCATCAAAAAGGGCCGTTTGGGTCAGCTGAGAGCTTTTTGGCTGATCTCAACTGGTGCACTACACCCCATTAGACCAGGACAACTGCAGAGATGACACTCAAATCCATCAGTAAACTGCAGACTGCACTAATCCTCTCACTGATCTGCTCCTCTCCTCTCTTCCAGCCCAGCCAGCCTCCCACCACAATCACACATGTGTGATTGGGAGAGTGGTTAAAAATGTAGTTTTAGAGGACAGAGAGAGACTAGACGCGTCGCAATTCTGGGAAATTGCAAAGTGTGGTTGCGCCGACGCCGGTCGCGGGTCTCGGCCGCCGGGACTCGAGGGATAGGTCGGGAGGAATACCGTCGGAGGCCGCGCGACCCCGATTCGAATGGGTGCCGATCGGATCCTGCCTTCGTGATACGTGCCGTTTTGATTTTAGAAAATAGGCCCCTCCCACTAAATCATATTGTCACGTCACTCCTGATATCGCTTCCATTGGAGAGGTGATGCACGTCACCTCTTTCTGAAGTGGGTACTTTCAAAGCCTGCCGTGGATTTAGGAGAGCACAAAACTCTCTCTCACACTGTGAGGTGCCTGTAAGGTGGCACTGCAAAGTGAACGACGCGTCACGCTAGACGTTCGGGCCGCGTAGCGGCCCGAACTTCTAGTTTATTACATTTTGAGAGGATTGTTCCCCCCAAAAATCATGTTTTGTGCATTTGTGGCGCCCCCTATGGATCAGAGTAGAAATGCTTTTGGGAATTCGTTGAGTAAAGCACCCTCGACATGTGATTTAAATTTGGGATTGACCGGACGTTTCGTTCGTGATTTCTGGCATTTTTGGTAAAACGGGCCCCTCCCACTAACTTTGGAAGCCATTTACGGACGAACGGTAAGGACTATCAAAATGCCGTTTGGATATGTTTACCGCATGGGCCCAGAGATCATGTGTACCGATTTTTGTGAAATTTGGACAAAATATGTGGGAGGAGGAGCTAAAAGTGTGTTTTGCAGAAAATTCAAAATGCCGGAAAATCTATCCCGACGCAAATGGGCGTGACCTACATGGGGAGTTGCGTCATGACCCAAGGAATCTAGGGGAAAAGAAATTTTGATTTTTCAAGAGTTATAGGCCAAAGCGTAAAGTGGGCTGTTATAGCGCCACCATGTGGCTGACTGGTGTGATTCTTTTTTAAATAATCTTGCAATAAACTATTAACCTCCCCTCCAAGTCTTGTAACTGTAGCCCTTACGGTTTCCGAGAAAAAAATACTTGAATGGGAGTTTTTGCAATTCCCATTAAAGTGGATGGGGAAATTTAATGCACTAATAAATCAATATCAAAAAATCTATCCAGACACAAATGGGCGTGGCCTATATGGGGAGTTGTGTAATGACCCAAGGAATCTAGGGAAAAAAGGATTTTTATTTTACGACCTACGGTTCAAGAGTTATAGGCCAAAAGGTAAAGTGGACTGTTATAGCGCCACCATGAGGCTGAATGGTGTAATATTTGTTTAAATAATTTGGCAATAAACTATGAACCTCCCCTCCAAATCTGGTAACTCTAGCTCTTACAGTTTCTGAGAAAAAATTACTTGAATTTGATTTTTTTCACTTTTCCATTAAAGTGGATGGGGAAATTTAATGCACTAATAAATCAATATCAATAAAACTATGCAACCAATCTCTTAGCAAGGTACAAGCCCTGAGGGCCCGATGAAGCCAATCATTTTGACATATGGCACAAAATTGGGGGGAAAAAACTGTGGGAGAAATAGCGCGATGAAATAAAGTTTATCTAGAATAAATAAAGTGGGTAGAGTACTATAGTCTGGTTGCCCATTCGGGCAACCACACTAATAAGAGCCACATGACCCAGAAGGTCATCTATTTCTCCCTGGTGATGTGACAGTCTTGCTGTGCTGTCATGATGCACATGATATGGCACAGAGTATTATGTCACAAGTAAGACGCGCGAACGCGGGAAGCGAACGCAAAAAAAAAAAAATGAATGAAAAAAAAATATTTAAAAAAAAGTAACCAATAATAAAAATAAAAAAAAATACAAGCAAATTCTGCGTTAGAAGGAGCATCTTAGAAAAATACAAATTCACAAAAAAAAACTTTTAATGGTTTTGAACAATTCAACAAAGTGTTTGAAGTGCCTGTTTCACCCACTTCCGGGGGGCGGAGCCAAAATCCGAGCCCGAAGTATTCGTTCGTAGACCCCCACTTAGGGGGGGTAGAAAAAGTTTGGGAGCGATTCGGGCACTTTTCATTTAACATGGGGTTTCAATGGGGAGTTTTTAGGAGCCTTCTCCGGGGCGTGGCTTCCGGGGGAAGGGGCAGGCTTAAACGCAACCTTGACAGGTGTGTTCAGTTTTCAAAGACCTTTCAATTGATGTATGGTACGTCTATATTGGACATTTACTTGGCTGCACACAGGCAGTGCACACATAATGCACACAGAGACACACACACACACACACACACACACACACACACAAGCCGAGCACGGTGTCATAGTAAGCTCCACTTGCGCGGAAGTGGAGCAGCACATAATATGGCTCTTGAAGCAGCACATAATATGGCAGGCAGGATTAAGCTGTAATCACAGGGTGTTGCCTGTCCTCAAACCTCTCTCTCCTGCCAAAAAGTGGCCCTCACCTGCTTTCTGTGAGTGATGTACGTACACTGAACATTTAACTCTGAGAGTGTACAAATGACTGAGTCAACAATTTACCACACAAATGTACCCTTGTGGGTCCCATTTGATTCATTGTGTTAAATTAACAATGAGGATGTTTACTGGGTGTGTACTCATCACTCTCTCACATTGACTCTCACAGGTGCTGTTAGTGGCAACTCTTTACACTCTACACTCATTAAACCCAACAGTTAGAACTGCAGACTCACTCCAAAATTTCCGCCGTAATCTGAAGACTTACCTCTTCAGACTCCACCTTAGCCCGTAGCACTTGACCAATTGTTGACGGCCTTGCAAAGGTTAAAGTGTAATTTAGATTACCGTGGCACTACCACTGTCTCTCTGCATTTACTACTTACACTACACTACCACTGTCTTACACTACCACTGTCTCTCTGCATTTACTACTTACACTACACTACCAATGTCTTACACTACCACTGTCTCTCTGCATTTATTGCAGAGAGACCCTGGCGGGAATAGAAAAGTGCACAAAAGAAATGAAAAATCTAATTTCTGACATCATAGAATGAATGAACTCACTGGACAAGGAATCTAAACAGACAAATCCTCAGTGTTTCACTGGGAGGATTTTGTTTTTGTACGCATTGACAGAAACATCGATAGCTCTGGTGTGAGCTCTGTGTCTTTTCTGAGCGTGGGATGAATGATGACTGTGGTGTGATCTCTCTGTCTTTTCTAAGCATGGGATGAAGACCCGCTGTGGTCTTGGGCCACTGAACATGGAGTAAAACTAGTCCATCAGGAGACTCAATCCTCAGCAGCTGGCTGCATAGCCATGTCCTCTACTTTAACACCATTGGCTTAAGCTCTGATGAGATGAGATCCATGAGCTGCTGCACTCTGACCCTATCTCCATTCTCCATGTCTGAACACGGAGGTGCCACCCATGATGTTGTCATCTGGACTTTAACAACCAAGTGTAGCCAAAATATCTATAATACCAGAGAGGGTCACTTGTAAAACATATTTGACTTTGAAAAAAATAAACATCACATGGATGCACCTGGGACGTATCATCAGTGTTGTAGCCTGGGGTCATCGGGTGTTTCGCCCAGGTGACCCAGCCGGGGTTGATCAAGCCCCGTAGCTACCCATGGTCAGTCCTCTTAAGGCAAGACAGTGCCACTCAATCCGCTTGTCCGGAACTACTCTGCCGGGACTGGGGGAGAGGAGATACTCTGGCACGTGGAGGGGCTAGGCTCTGTGGATGGGCTCCTGGCCGGGCTCCTCCTTCGTCTCGCCGGGTCCAGGACCTGAGCGTTGCACCAGACTCCCCCGCTCCAAACATTTCATTCTGGTGGTTGAAGCTATCTTAGATTAAAGGTAGGGTAAGTGATATTTTTTGGTTGAAACAAAAGGTATTTTGTTAAAAGATTAAAGCACTATATTCTGATAGTAATCATTGCTATAGAGTGTTTGTTCAGTAACAGGAGTCTCCCCGTCTCTCCAGCTCTTTAATAAATAGAAAATACATTTTCCGGTAGGTGTCAAAATCTCAGCCAATCAGGAGAAAGTACCCATTTTTAAGCTTCATTTTTATAGTGTTCCAGTTCCAATTTTGCCTGCTCATTTCTTAGTGTCATCACTTCCAATTTCACTTGTTTAATCTATATCCTGATTGAGTTCTCTATCCTGATTGGATAAAATTGGAAATGAAACTGAAACAAAAATGCATTTTCTGTTTTATAAAGAGCTGTATATAAAGAGAGACAAGGAGACTCCTTTTACTGAACAAACACTCTATAGCAATGAGTATAATCAGAATATAGAGCTATTTAACAATTATTTTAACCGAAGAAAATCACTTACCCTACCTTTAATATGTAAGATATTTTTAAATCAATATTACATATTTTGAGACTGCACAAATAAGGTCAATATTTTAAAACGTCAAAGCTCATTCAAATTCTGAGAGAGAGAGAGAGAGAGAGAGAGAGAGAACGAGAGCGACTATCTTTGTGAGGTTGTCTAGGCGTCTTTACCTGCTGTTTGTCTGTTCAGGACCAGTACAACCAGTCTAACCTACGTTAAGCCTTTGTGGGCTTAGCTAGACAGGGCATATTGTTTGCTTTCAATTTCAACAGATCATTGTACATCACAAAGACCCCGTCCTCCCAGCATTGAGATAGATCAAAAATCTACATCACGTACTGTATGTAATCCATACTGCACACCACTCTGACTCAATAGGAATGATTGAAAGCATGCAGTCTAATAACATTGGGGAGAGGACTATCATTATTGATCCTTGCTCTGTTTAAAGTGGCTGCCTTGTGCATTAGCTGAATTATGCTAAATCCACAGACGGTACAGTCATGCAATCTGTGCATTTTACACATACTGTACTGCATTGCACTGAAACAGCATGTTTCACATCTGCTTAATGAAATTGAAATTGTGCACAGTCTTAAAACCACCTCCATCTGTTTATATTTCTGCGTGCTGTAATGACTAAACATCCCCCAAGAAATACAATCAAAATGAATGTTTCGCTTCTTAGATTAGATTGATGCATGTAATCATATTAACTGTTAAATGAGAGTTTTATCAGGTTGGGCAGTTTCGCTAGAGAATTAACAAGGAACACATTTGATGTGAAAAGCAATCTCCATGTGGCTGAGAGTGTTTCTGTACATGTTCTGTGGCGGTGAAGTGAAAGCCCATCAACTTCCTCCAGGAGTGTATGCAGCCTCTTAAATCCAACATGGAGCTGACAATGCAGCCGGGAAGGAGTTTACAATCCATGCATGACAAGCATGTGGTGAATAGGATCAATAGTTTTAATTCACTCATCCAATCAGGGACTGGCATACTGATTTTATAGTCCAGGTTCCAAAGACCTGGGGCCTCATTGCATAACTCTGTGTAGAATCCACACAACAAGTGTAGACTTTTGTATACTGTTCTTGTCTCCGCCAGGCCGAAAGGCATGGCGAGAGAGTATGTTTTGCACCCCGTCCGTCCGTCCGTCCGTCCGTCCGTCCGTCCGTGTGTGTGTGTGTCCTTCTGTCTGTGAGCGGCTAATCTCCGGCACCGTTGGCCCGGTCGCTGCGAAACTGTGCACACACACTCCCTGGATGCCAATTCAGAACCTCTGCCTCAATTTTTTCACATGGGCCTGTTATAGCGCCACCAGCAGGCTGATTTGTGCAAAACCCATTTTTTCACATTACTCCTACAGTTTTTAACCAAACGTCATGCAAATCAGTACACAGTATCTCTATAGTCCTGTGATCAACCCTGATCTGTCCGATTTCCCATATTCCATCCGCATTGCTTAAGGCAGTGTTTCCCAACCTTTTTGGTGCCAAGGCACACCTGGCATAGCCAAAAGATCCAAGGGCACACCTAGATATACGTACGTATGTGAACACATATACATATAGACATATATATACATATAGACATATATATACATATAGACATATATATATATATATATATATATATATATATATATATATATATACACACACACACACACACACACACACACACACACACACACATATATATATATATATATATATATATATATAGCAGGCTATCATTTTATTGCTGCTACAAAATATTTACTCTCATGTACACAAGATGTAATAAAGAAATCTTGAACATTACAAAATGTCTTTGGCCTACGATAAACGTGGGTCAGTGCTGACCCGAGGAGTTTGATTTCAACTTACCAGAGTAAAACTTCTTTGTACTAAACCCAATATACTTATAAAACCACAACATTCAAACATTTATGACAGCACTCATTCATAACTTTAAAAAGAAAAAAAAGGAAAGAGACAGTGTCTTTGTTTGAAACTTCAGTCCTTTTTTTTTTTTAATATACTGTAAAACTCAATATAAAGTTTTGTAAACTAGAAAAAGTGCTCCTCGGAGCACAGGTCTCCGCCAGGTCAGGTAGGCTATTGTGGCCTCCTGGTGGCGCTATAATAGGCCAACGTGAAAAGGTTGCCATTTCTTCTTAGGCCTTGCACGACGATCGGACACTGACTGCATTCATGATTTTAGGCATTTTGTTAAAAACATGTTTCGCTAAATTAGACCTGTTGGTGGCGCTATAACAGGCCAATGTTAAAAGGGTGGCATTTGAACCGGCCTGTTATAGCGCCACCATGAGGCTGATTTGAACATTTTCAAATGGTAGTTCTTCCTCGGCCTAATGGGAATGTGTGTGCAAATTTTCACGGATATTGCATGCTGTGTTCATGATTTGAGGCATTTTGTTCAAAACGGTGCACTCCTGCAAACTTTGGAAGACATTTTTAGCCAATCAGGATGGAATATGAGAAATATGAAAGACCCGTTTCGTTGAATGACTACAGAGATACTGTATACCGATTTGCGTGATTTTTGGACAAAATCTGTAGGAGTGCTGTCAAAAAATATGTTTTGCACAAATCGGCCTCCTGGTGGCGCTATGAAAGGCCCATGAGAAAAATTTGGGGCAAAGGTTCTGAATTGGCATCCAGGGAGTGTGTGTGCACAGTTTCGCTACGATCAAGACAACGGTGCCGGAGATTAGCTGGTCACAGACGGACGGACACACGGACACACACACGGACGGACACACGGACACACGGACGGACGGACGGGGTGGAAAACATAACTAATTTTTTCGCCATGCCTTTCGGCATGGCGAAAAAATTAGGCCACAATACAACTCTACTAAAGTGTTAGTGTGAAACTTGAGCTTGTTTCGCTGAACGCAGAGTTTGTATCCTGGCTGAGAATGATGACAAGCACACACGGAGCTCCCAGTTGCCCACTGCAGACTGATACCAAAACACTCGCCCCAAAACACAGTCGCCCACCTGGTATTCCTAAACGTAACCTCAGTAAACTATATCTAAACCTAACCTTATTCCTAAACGTAACACCAGTAAAACTATGCCTAATCCTAAACTTATTTCTAACCTTATCCTCAGTAAAACAAATAGAAGAACCGCTGGTCCGCGAAAACAAATGGGGGTAGCGTGCATTGGGGCGATACTTTCGCTTACCCCAGTCAGTCAACGTTGCAGCAGCCGTGGAGTAATTAAACAACAAACTACATGGATTACGTTCACACTAACACCCTGGAGCGATTTAGAAGCACTTTATAAGAAATCTAACACGTATGTTGATTTAACGTTAGTACTTCTGTTTTATTGTTGGACATTCAACATGGCAGAATCAGATTACAATATGGGTTGTTAACAGCCCCTCTTCGTATGGGCCCGTTCCGACCCACTTTCACCCCTGAGTACCTGCCAGGCGAGTACAGTGATGGCCCCGTGAAGACAAAGCCACACATTTGCATTTATATGTGCGAAGGTCGATTCACTGTAGCCTATGTGTGTCCGCAACGGACGATGAGCCAATGGCTCAAGGCAGCAGCAGTCCACGACGCATCTATTGTTCTGGGTGGAGGGGGTTGATTTCTTTCTTTTTCATTCGAAATTTTACGCGGGACACCAACCATTTCTTCGCGGAACAAAAGTGTCACGCCTACCAGGGTTGATAAACACTGGCTTAAGGTTGCCATCCAAAGTTTGCAAGATTGGTCCGTTTTGAACAAACTGCCTCAAACCATGAACGCAGCTTGCAATTTCCGTGAAATTTCACATGCACATTCCCACTAGGCCGAGGAAGAAATGCCACCCTTTTCACATTGGCCTGTTATAGCGCCACCAGCAGGTCTAATTTAGCAAAACACATTTTTGGAACAAAATGCCTCATGAATGCAGTGTCTGATTGCCGTGAAAGACCTAAGAATAAATGGCACCATTTTCACATTGGCCTATTATAGCGCCACCAGGAGGCCAGAATAACGTACCTGACCTGGCGGAGACCTGTGCTCCAAGGAGCACTTTTTCTAGTTATTGATCGTGCTCTTCCTGTTACTTCTTACCTTAGTATTGCTGTATCTGACACCTTACTCTGTATCTTTGTAACTCTAACTGCTGTGCTGCCTCTGGGCGACTGAAATCCCCCCATGGGATCAATAAAGGTATCTATCTATCTACACTAAAAACATCATTCAAGCTCCACTCTGTAACTTTCATGTCTTATCTGAGATTCTAACCACTGAGCTGATAGAGCCTGCCTGCCTTGCTCAGGGGAGAAATTGAACTTTGACCTTCATGCAGTACCACTTGTCAACAAGTAGTGGTCAAAGCGGACCACAGGATATCAATGTCTAAATAGAGGAGCAGCGAGACAAGTATATTAAATATTGTATTAACATACTCTACCATACAGATTGGACAAAATAACATTGCATTCACTCAAAAGTAACATAAGACCATCTGGCCAGACACCCTGAGGTGATGCAGTTTCCCTACCTGCCATAATATAGTTATGGCAAGGGTTGTTTGTTCCATCAATAATATAGATGTGGATATACCTTTGATACTGAGGAAAACACTTTCTCTTGAAAAGGAATGACAAAATAAATTATTGTACACTCTGGCAAATATGCTCATTGTTTATTGGAATAAAACATGTTCTGCTGAACTGTAAGTCCCTGGGTGCTGGAACCTGTAAATACAATATACTAAAAGACTGAATGATTGTGTAGCGAGTCAAAACAGATCCTCCATCCAGCCACCACAGTGGTTAAAATACAATGCACATCTGAAAAACAACACTCTTGAGTGTAGCACTACAATGATAGTGTTATTACAAAATTACTGAGTGGGCTAAGAGCTGGACAGGATAGAGGAAGATGACAAAACAATTGCACAATTAATGGTGATATCAAGATAAATGTCAATTATCATGTCAATCTTTAACCACATACATTGCTGCTGGTTTGTAATTTATTGCAGGTTCTGTGTTAGTAAACGGCACCCAGTCCCCCCCCCCCCTCCCAGTGACTTGTGGTGTTCCCCAAGGAAGTATACTAGGACCCTTACTGTTCCTGATATATGTGAATGACATGTCGTCAGCCTGCGACTGCAACCTGTTCCTGTTCGCAGATGACTCGGCCCTGCTAGTCTCGGACAGGGACAGGCTGCAGGTTGAGAAAACTCTCAGCTCTGAACTCAACAAGATCTGCATCTGGCTCTCCGACAACAAGCTCTCATTACACCTGGGCAAAACGGAATGCATCCTCTTTGGGTCCACTCCTAACCTCAGAAAGGCAGAGAGCTTCACGATCAAAGCGGGTGATGATATCATCAAAAGAAAAAACGAAATTACCTACCTGGGCTCTATCTTGGAGGCTGACCTCTCTGGTGACAAAAATGCTGAAAAAACGATCAAAACGGTCCACAAAAAAACACGCTATTTGCGGAGTATTGATCGTAAAGTCAGTAAGAAGACTCTGAAGACTCTTGCAGTGGCCCTCATACAAGGTCATTACGATTATGCATGTACTTCATGGTATCACAACACCTCCAAGGCCTTAAAAACAAGGCTCCAAACATCCCAAAACAAACTTGTAAGGCTACTTCTTGGCCTCAACTACAAAACCCATCTAACCCCTGATCATTTTGATAGGATTGGATGGCTTAGGGTTGCGGACAGAGTACAGCAACTTGCTATGGGCCTGGTCTTCAAGATATATCACAACATTGGGATCCCCCTGTATTTGTCAAAATACTTCCAAAATGTTAATGATGTCCATGATCACAATACCAGAGGCAGCTCCACAAACCTTGTCCAACCCTTTTTTGGCTCAACAAAGGGAAGTAACTCGTTCTCATGCTATTCATCAAAAATGTGGAACGCCCTACCAAAAGGAGTAAAGGAGTGTAAAACCCTACTCTCTTTCAAAACAGCCCTAAAGATACACCTTCAGGAGGCTGCAATTGGAAAATGGCCCCTGTCTAAGTCCTAACCTAAGCTACCCCCCTACCCCCCCCCCCCTCTCTCCTTCTCCTTTTGTACATATTTCTCACTCTCCATACCAGTAACCTGTAAACTGATTGTATGACATTCTATAGTAGTTGTGTATATCTGTCTGTCTCTTATATGTCATCATGATTTGTGTGCATGGGGAACTCATTTGAAACTAGAAAAAGTGCTCCTCGGAGCACAGGTCTCCGCCAGGTCAGGTAGGCTATTGTGGCCTCCTGGTGGCGCTATAATGGGCCAATGTGAAAAGGGTGCCATTTCTTCTTAGGCCTTGCTCGACAATCGGACACTAACTGCATTCATGATTTGAGGCATTTTGTTAAAAACATGTGTTTCGCTAAATTAGACCTGTTGGTGGCGCTATAACAGGCCAATGTTAAAAGGGTGGCATTTGTTCCTCAACATAGTGTGAATGTGCGTGCAAAATTTGAGCGCAATTGGACGGTGCGTTTTCAGAATTTTGTTAAAAACAAGCCAATAATGCAAACTTTAGATGTCAATCTTAGCCAATCAGTATAGTGGGGGCCCTTAGGGAGATTTTAGGGTATGTTCGTTCACTTTTGTCTAAAAGCGCCAAATTTGGCACAGGTGTAGCTCAGGGCATACTTAAATGATTTGGCTAGGGCGCCCGCGCCGGTGACCTTTGGGGTCGCCACAGCGGCTGATCCAATATGGCCACCACCTGAACACGCTTTTGCCTCTACATTTGAACCAGATGAGCTACAAATCCAAACTTGGTGTCTATTTCATGTTTTTTGACAATTAGAAATATAATGATGGAAAAATCATCTTTATGATTGGGTGTGTCTGGACACCTAATTAGCATATTTCCAAGATGGCGGCCATGTAAAAAATAGGTGTACCTTAACTTTTTATACTTTTGGCAAACTATTTTAGGTTTTTCGAGCATCAGAAACCTACTGGAATGATCAGATTTATGATTAAATGTATCTAGAGCACTTTAACTTCCATATTAACAACATAGCCATTATCCACCAAAACTCTATGAAAAGCCTGAAGCTCTCACACTATTCATGCTTGCAGGGCCAGACAGTGCCAGGTTGGTGCAAGAGTTTGAAGCTGTGTATAGTAACATCAGCTCACCATCCTCAACTTCTCATCATGAAGAGGCACATAGCTTGCAGGTCAAGTTCATGAAAGATGTCAAAACCTTCGCAGCCATTATGGAAAGTCACGGGAATCCTTTTCTATCAGTAGATCATGACCTCACAGCACTTGACACGCAGGAAATTGTGGAAACAGAAGTATCTGAATCACTCACAACCGTTCACAAAGTTGCTATAGCCCTACATTTAGCTTATGTAGAGGAGCGACTTGAGAAGGCCACAAAGCCCATTTCGGATATAATTCCACGGACAAAAATCTTGACTTTTGCAAATCGACCAGACCGAAAAGCCAAACGCAATAACAGCATTCAGAAGCAAAACATGAATCTCATCACCCAACTATTCCTTTCCCTTCAATCGAGGCCTGATGCAGACATGGCAGAGTTCTTCAAGTATGAAAACCAGAGAGAGCCACCCAGCATTTACAACCAAGGGCTTTTACGCTGCGGCACAAAGCCGGACATACTTGAATGCTTGAATGTCCAAAAAGTCCGCATAGCAGCAGCTAAGAAGGCCACTGTAGTTGTGCTTGATGGAGCAGTAATGGCCCAAATGGTCCGGCCCCTCGCTGCAAATACATTCAATGAATACATAAACACCAATATTGCAGGGTTTGTTAGGTCATACATGAGCCATGACTCTGTTGAGCGCTTGGATATTGTGTTTGACACATATCCAGAGGAGAACCTAAAAGCACAAACTCACCAACGCCGAGGAATGGGGAAAAGAACTAAAATAGGGGATGACAGACCTCCTATTCCAAAGCGTAATTGGAACAGTGACTTCCTGAAAAATGAAGACAATAAGAAATAACTGTTTGGACTTGTAAATGTCGAGCTCACGAAGGATGACATGCAGGGTAAACTACTGCTGTGTACGATTCATGATGATGTTCTCTGCAACAGGCCTGGATTCAATTTGTCTACACTTAAGCCTTGTAACCATCCTGAAGCAGACACGAGAATGGTTCTGCACTTGGCCCATGCTGGGGCCAATGGCCATAAAAAGGCTTTTGTCCGTACGGTTAACAGTGATGTTGTCATTCTTGCAATCCACTTTTTTGATGCATTAAAGATCACAGATCTTTGGATTGGCTTTGGCTGTGGAAAAAGCTACCGAGACATTCCTGTCAGGGTTAGTCCTCAGAAGTCACTGGCATTGCCTCTCTTCCATGCGCTGACAGGATGTGATACTACATCAGCCTTCCTTGGCCATGGGAAAAAGAGTGCATGGGCAGCTTGGGAGGCAACACCAGATCTCACAGACACCTTGGTTGCCCTCACCTTGGAGCCTGAGAAGATCAACTCTGATCCTGTTCATATGCAACGTCTGGAGCGTATGGTTGTCATCATGTACAGTAAGAGCTGTGGCTGCAGTAGTGTAGATGAGGCCAGACAGTGGCTTTTCTCAAAAGGTACAAAATCAACAGCTACCTCAGCGAGCATAAACTGTTGTTTGAATTCCAATCGGGCTTCAGAACCTCCCGTTCCACTGACACATGCCTGCTGTATTTGACCGACTACATCAAACGTGAGGTAGACGCGGGCAAATACTGCGGCATGGTCATGTTGGACCTCCAAAAAGCGTTCGACACTGTAAACCATTCAATTTTACTTGATAAGCTGAGGGCGATTGGTTTTGACTGCACATCACTAAACTGGATGAGATCCTACCTGGAGGGAAGAGAACAAGTGGTTGACATCAACGGAACCATGTCCTCTTCCCTCCCGGTGAGCTGTGGGGTTCCTCAGGGCAGCATTCTAGGGCCGTTACTGTTCCTTTTATACATTAACGACATGAATGCTGCCTGTAACTGCAAATTGTTCCTGTTCGCTGATGACTCAGCACTCCTGATCTCGGGAGAGGACAAGCTGCAAGTTGAGGAGGCGCTCAGCTCCGAACTCTCAAAAATCCGTACTTGGCTTACTGATAACAAACTGTCACTACACCTTGGGAAAACTGAATCCATTCTCTTTGGGACCAAACATTCCCTCAGACAGATGGATGTAAATGATTTCAAGGTCAAAGTCGATGGCACAATTATCTCTAGCAAAGAAGAGATTACCTATTTGGGTTGTATTCTCGACAAATACCTGTCAGGTGAAAGCATGGGGACAAAGGTGGTCAAAATAGTAAACCAGAGAACCAAATTTATGGGCAGAGTTTCCTCTTTTGTCAACCCTCAGGCCCTCAGGACCCTCTCAGGGGCCCTGATTCAACCACATTTTGACTATGCTAGCACCTCCTGGTACTCCAACACCTCAGTGTCACTGAAGACTAAACTTCAAACCTCCCAAAACAAACTGATTCGGCTACTCCTCGGATTGGGGCCCATGACCCACCTTTCTCCCACCCATTTTGCCAGCCTAGGCTGGCTCAGGGTGGAAGACAGGGTTAAACAACTAAAAATGGGACTGGCCTTCAAAATTGTAAATGAAAATTTGCCCGATATGCCCCCTATTCCCGCATATCTGAGTAAATACCTCCAAAAGGTTAGTGACACCCACAGTCACAATACCAGAGGGAGTGCAAACAACAATTTGGTACCACCCACCCATAAAACAAACATGGGCAAATTCTCCTTCTACAGCACTGCCACCCAGGTTTGGAATGGTCTAACCCCATCCCTCAAAAAATGCAGTTCGCTGGGCTCATTTAAAAGAGCCTTAAAAAATCACTTTTCAGGAGGCCAAAAGAGGAGGTAGTACCATTTTCCCGTTAGACAGCCGACCCCCCCCCCCCCTGTTCTTGTACATATCTTTCCCCCCTTTTTTATTCCATTGGCTGTACATAGTGTTATATATATATATATATATATATATATATATATATATATGTATGTATATATATATATATATATATAATTTTTTTGCTGTTTTATTTTTTATTTCTTTGTGTAATGATATTCGAACTGTGGTGCCACTATATATGTCTATGAATTGAATACCAAGGCCCTCATTGGAAACAAGTCCGCAAGGACTTTTATGAACGGACCTGTTAGACAAAGTATTTTAAATGTAAATGTGTTGTTTTACATTCTTTTGCCTAATAAAATATTCAATCAATCAAAGTCCCTTGAGAACCTTCCTCCCACCCAAGCTGCACTGACTCAGCAAAAAGCTGAGTCAGTGCACTGCTGCAGGCCAGTTTTTATTGGAGTCAGGCAACCTCCGTCAAACTGAATATTCCCAATTTTGGAATGTGGGGATGGAACAGCTCGACAACAAAGGCTTGGGAACCATACTGGACCCATCTGCCAGATGCCAGTACAGCCTGTGCCATCCTTCTCCGCTGCGGGTGCAAGAAGTCTTGTAGCGGGCGCTGCAAGTGCTTTAAATCTGGGGTCTGTTGCACCTAATTGTGTGGATGTGAGGGTGCAGCTTTTGTCTAGTTATTGGGGAACAAAAACAACAACAACCCCAACCCCCCCCCCCCCCCCCAAAAAAAAGGAAAAAAAAGGGAGAGAAGAAGACAGCCTCCACGTGGCCTCCCCCGCAAGTAGCCAAATAGCCCTTTAAGCGAAACCAATGTCTTCAAAATGTCACAACCACAGCCCCCCCCCCTCCCCACCCCTGACATTTCATATAAACATCAGAAAGGAATCATGCATGTCAGAATTAGTTGAATTAGACCTATTGCACCAGGTTTTACTCATAACAATGGCCAAGTTACGTCCAATGTCTTCAGAATAGCAAAACGCCACTTGGAATTATGCAAATTAGGGGTCTAGACACACCCAAAAATAAAAAAAGAGCATTCCAACACATTTCTTATTGTCAAAACACATGAAATAGACACCAAGTTTACAGTTGTAGCTCATCTGTTTCAAATGTTAGAGACAAAAGCTATTACAAGTGGCGGCCATATTGGATCGGCCGCTGTGGCGACCCCAAAGGTCACCGGCGCGGGCGCCCTAGCCAAATCATTTAAGTATGCCCTGAGCTACACCTGTGCCAAATTTGGCGCTTTTAGACAAAAGTGAACGAAAATATCCCTAAGGGCCCCCACTAGTATGGAATATGAAAAATCAAACACATCCGTTGTGATCACATGACTATAGAGATAATGTGTACCGATTTGCGTGAAATTTGGATAAAATTGGAAGGAGTAGTATAAAAAAAATGTGTTTTACACAAGTCGGCCTCCTGGTGGCGCTATAAAAGGCAGATGTGAAAAATGCAGGGCAAAGGTTTTTCCTTGACCTATAGGGAGTGTGCATACAAAGTTTTACACAGATCGGTGCAATTATAGGTAAAATCACGAATCGGCCTGTTATAGCGCCACCATGAGGCTGATTTGAAAATTTTCAAATGGTAGTTCTTCCTCTGCCTAATGGGAATGTGCGTGGAAAATTTCACGGAAATTGCATGCTGTGTTCATGATTTGAGGCATTTTGTTCAAAACGGTGCACTCCTGCAAACTTTGGAAGACATTTTTAGCCAATCAGGATGGAATATGAGAAATCTGAAAGACCCGTTTCGTTTAATGACTATAGAGATTCTGTGTACCGATTTGTGGGATTTTTGGACAACATCTGTAGGAGTACTGTCAAAAAATGTGTTTTGCACAAATCGGCCTCCTGGTGGCGCTATAACTAGCCCCTGTGAAAAATTTGGGGCAGAGGTTCTGCTCTGGTATCCTGGGACTGTGTGTGCACAGTTTGGCTGCGAGCAAGCCAACGGTGCCGGAGATTAGCTGTACACAGACAGATCGAATGACGGACGGACGGACACACGGACACACGGACGGACGGACAGGGGGTAAAACATACTCTCTCGCCATGCCTTTCGGCCTGGCGGATCTCTCGCCATGCCTTTCGGCCTGGCGGAGACAACAAGCTCAGTGCTTTTATGAGTCTTCCAGTTTAGTAGACCTTGTATTGTGAATTTGTACTTCCATGTACTGTTGTTCTCATGTCTTACTAAATAAAGTACATCAATCAATCAATCAATCAGTTGTCTCCGCCAGGCCGAAAGGCATGGCGAGAGAGTATGTTTTACCCCTTGTCCGTCCGTCCGTCCGTGTGTCCGTCCTTCGATCTGTCTGTGTACAGCTAATCTCCGGCACCGTTGGCTTGCTCGCAGCCAAACTGTGCACACACATTCCCTGGATACCAGAGCAGAACCTCTGCCCCAAATTTTTCACAGGGGCCTGTTATAGCGCCACCAGGAGGCCAATTTGTGCAAAACACATTTTTTGACAGTACTCCTACAGATTTTGTCCCAAAATCCCGCAAATCGGTACACAGTATCTCTACTGTCATTAAACGAAACGGGTCTTTCAGATTTCTAATATTCCATCCTGATTGGCTAAAAATGTCTTCCAAAGTTTGCAGGAGTGCTCTGTTTTGAACAAAATGCCTCAAATCATGAACACAGCATGCAATTTCCGTGAAATTTTGCACGCACATTCCCATTAGGCCGAGAAAGAACTACCATTTGAACATTTTCAAATCAGCCTCATGGTGGCGCTATAACAGGCCGATTCGTGTTTTTACCTATAATTGCACCGATCTGTGTAAAACTTTGTATGCACACTCCCTGTAGGTCAAGGAAAAACCTTTGCCCTGCATTTTTCACATCTGCCTTTTATAGCGCCACCAGGAGGCCGACTTATGTAAAACACATTTTTTTATACTACTCCTTCCAATTTCATCCAAATTTCACGCAAATCGGTACACATGATCTCTATAGTCATCTGATCACGATGGATGTGTTTGATTTTTTATATTCCATACTGATTGGCTAAGATTGACATCTAAAGTTTGCATTATTTGCTTGTTTTGAACAAAATTCCGCAAATCATGAACGCACCGTCCAATTGCGCTCAAACTTTGCACGCGCATTCACACTATGCTGAGGAACAAATGCCAACCTTTTAACATTGGCCTATTATAGCGCCACCAACAGGTCTAATTTAGCGAAACACATGTTTTTAACAAAATGCCTCAAATCATGAATGCAGTCAGTCTGATTGTCGTGCAAGGCCTAAGAAGAAATGGCACCCTTTTCACGTTGGCCTATTATAGCGCCACCAGGAGGCCACAATAGCCTACCTGACCTGGCGGAGACCTGTGCTCCGAGGAGCACTTTTTCTAGTTGTTTCTCTTTCCATTCTGGAAGCGATGGAGGGTGTGGGGCAGAGTCCTGCAACAGGCCGGGTACCCGCGGAGACACATACGCACCGCACACACACACACACACACACAACACTGAGTGCTCAGGAACCATCACATTTCTTTCTGACACCTATTGAAGTCTTGCCTCAGGCATGGCAGAATATAGGAACCTTTTTTTTAATCAAAGGTTTATCAAGACAAGGCATGTCTCTGTGTGAAAGAGCCTTTGCTGTGCACGAGAGACATACATGTAAATAGTTTTCAATTATATATTTTCTTCACGAAGCAATATCTCTCCTCTGTCTCTGGAACAGAGATCTTAAAAGTGAAAATGTATGCGCTTTTATCTGTGAGCTCTTCTCATTTACTCCTAGCTACTAACAAGATTAGCACCCAGCTAACAGGCCAACTCCACATTCAAGTATTCATCACGTTAAGATATGGAGATACTACTGGCATACAGATATCAATCAATGGAAATAAGCTGCAAGGGTCTCATCCAAGTGAAGAACACAGTAGAAGGTGTACCGATTAACGCCAAAGACACACTGCAGCACTGTGTGTGTTAGCCAGGTTCATGTGCTTCTCTGGAGGTTTGTAGGCTGTTAAATAAAGCAATAGTTACAATGTGGAGGTCAGTGTGTGTGGGTGTGCATTTAGCATGTTTCTATGAAGGTCATGTGTAGGTACACGTGTGCCTGTGCATGTGTGCCTATATCATATATGTTTGTATAGGTTTGCTCATGTGTATTCTCATGTGTTTACAGTCTAGCTAATGAAGGTTAGCTGCTAGAGCATCATGTTGGCATTGGACCAAGCAGCCAGCAGCGGTGATCCACTTAATAAACTGCAGTCAAGTTCGAATGTCCATGCTTACGTTTATTGCCTTTTAACATCAGCTGTAAACACTTTGGCCTAATTACGGCATACAGTGTCCCCGCTCATTCAATTCACGTCTGTAACATTAACAGCTTACAGGCATGGCGTACACGCTATGCTTATTAGTTATACAAATTATTATTTGTTAATTTGTTCCCTTTGCTTCACAGAACATGATATATTATACTTTACATCAGGATAAAAAGGGCAGCTTTAGACCAAAATGCAGCTCAAACCGTGTTTTAAATACATTTCAAGAAGACTTTTGAGTTTGATTTTGGAATGAAAATGTCCACACAGGTCCATCCTGTGGGATTGTGCATTGGAATGGAGGACATACCGAGGAATCTATTTCGCCATGGGTTCAGAGAGTGCATATCAGAAATACTAAAGCAACCCCATCACTGATTCTGACCTGCAACCAGCCTTAACCTTGGTGAAATAAACCAATTTGCACTTGCTTGAGACTACCGTTTAAATGTGCCTGAACTCTATAAAAAACATCACCATCAAACCTACGATTCTGTGATGATCTATCACAGAGTCTAAATGCAAATCACATACTTCGTTACATACTAAGGTGTTGGCCTTGACAGCTCTGACATCTCAAAATGTGTTGTTTTCACCTCCAGACAAACTAGAACACACAAATAAGCAGTGAGGTGAACTGAATGAGAAAACAAAACAAAAAATCTAAGACACACAGTAACCTTGCTTATATAATCCACAATTTTGTAAGAGCTGGGTTGGACTCTTGATTGTGATGAATGATGGCCTGGCTTTAAGTTAATGGCTGTTGTAAATTATATGGAAATATTTAATCAGAGCTCCCAGGGTGGTAATGGTGTCACCACTGCGTGTACAATTACTTGTAACACACTGCAGAGAACACACACGTGTGCTCTGTACAGAAAAGGGCCTTCTTTATCTGCCATACAAGGCTATTCTAAAAGGACAGTAGAGAGGATCACTCGCTACTCAAGGATATCAAACATGAGAGGTACTGGATGTATTGACCATTCAAACTTTACTTGAGATAACTAATCTCATGTTCAGTATTCATGCAATTGCCCTTCTGTTACAATTCAATGTCATAAAGTATTTCAACCGCAAACTAGAAAAAGTGCTCCTCGGAGCACAGGTCTCCGCCAGGTCAGATTATTGTGGCCTCCTGGTGGCACTATAATAGGCCAATGTGAAAAGGGTGCCATTTGTTCTTAGGCCTTGCACGGCAATCGGACACTGCATTCATGATTTGAGTCATTGTGTTCCAAAAAATTGTTTTGCTAAATCAGACCTGCTGGTGGCGCTATAACATGCCAATGTTAAAAGGGTGGCATTTGCATGGGTGCACATAACTGGTGCGCAGGTGCGCATGCGCACCCAAAATAAATAATGCGCGGCACATCAGACGACGCGAGGCGCTTTTGCGCCTCGCGTCGGGAATTTCCAAGCTTTTAGGAATTTCAGGAATTTCCAAGCTTTTATTTTTTAGCAAAAATAAAAAATAAAAGCCTGGAGATCGAGGCTAGGAATTTACTTCCTGAAGCCACACTCACACAATCACGCTAAAGCACGCGTCGGCCCCATGTACAGCCATTAGGCGCAGGGGGAGAGGACGCATGCTGCACGTGATTGTGTGAGTGTTGCCTCGCATCGCAGCTCGCTGCACTTTGCCAGCAGCGGCTGTTAGAGGCACTCTCACCGATGATGAACGCACCGTAATGGTGCAAAATATGCCGTGAACGTCCCAATCTGGCGGATAAAAGCAGCGCAGCACAGGGCACTAACCTGGGGGGTTCACCAAACGGCGTGAGAAAAAAAAACGCCGAAAAACGGTGGAATTTGGAAGCAGAGCGTCCTTTTTTCTCGTGCAGCCCCCCCTCCCCCGTTCACAAAACGGGACGGGACCATTTATTTGGTGCGCACCAAGTCACATCTCCAGGTGCTCTTCTGAGTACTAGACCTACTAAAAAGTTATGTGCACCCCTGGGCATTTGTTCCTCAACATAGTGTGAATGTGCATGCAAAGTTTGACCGCAATCGGACGCTGCGCTCATGATTTGCAACATTTTGTGTGCAGCATGTTCAGTAGTCGCTATGTTGCAGACTGCTGCAGTAATGACACCTCACAATACAGATCTATTGTTAAGGGGTGTTTCTATTCCATAACAGTATACATGCTTGTGTGAGTGTGTGCATGTGGAACACGTGTATACAGTACATGTTGTACAGTATACGCGCGTGTGTGTGTGTGTGTGTGTGTGTGTGTGTGTGTGTGTGTGTGTGTGTGTGTGTGTGTGTGTGTGTGTGTGTGTGTGTAACAGCAGTGCTTCATGGCTAGCTGTTGTCAAGGTGCTGCTGTACTGTATGTGCAGCAGCACCAGGTTATTACTGGTCAAGGCAGCAGCATTCAGCCATGCAGGCATGTCAGGACCCCCCGCCGTGATTTATAAGACCTACTGGACCAAGATTTAACCTCCTCCCTCAGCCTTGCCTTCATTATTATACCCTGGAGGCTTTTCCAACTAAATAAACACGCGCACGCACGCACACGCGCACACACGCACGCACGCACGCACACATGCACGCACGCACGCACACACGCACACACGCACACACACACACAGCTACCACCAGGGGCAACATATGTCCATGCGGCTGATCACAGACAATTCCTGCCCATTCCACAGCTTGAGTGACAGATCATAAAGCCAGTGACAAAGGTCTGCAGGACTCTGTATTTATTGAAGACTGACCACAGACAAACACAGAGCATGACACCATCGGATTGCTTCATATTGACTCTTTTTCTCTGAGCCTGGAGAGATGGTGGTCAAATGACTCCCATCTGGAATAATAAGAAAATATTCCGAGGACATGTGCTCAAGTTTTACAATGTTCTTATCCCGTAAATATGGAGAAGATATAAAAGCAGACATGAAAAGAAAATGTGTCTAGTCATTAAAAAGTTCATTCATTTTAATTCCTCTCTAGCCATTACTTTCTTCATGTTCTTTGCTAGCCCGCTAACCTCCACATCTACTGGGACACATGTCATTCAGTCACCTTCATTAAGAGTCCATCTTGGGGATTTCTCCTAATGAGTGTGCTGGAGTTTGTACTTTGGTCATATTTTTTATAGGTTTTGGACAACGTATTTACCCATCTAGTAAAGTATGAGCTATTAACAGGTTATACATGTAGTCAGTACATGAAATCTTCCAGATCCCATTAAGTTCTGTGACGTGTTTTTTTTTATCCCATTATAATCTGAATCCCCCCTGAAGGGGAAGGCACAGCATTAAAAGGAAATATAAAAAAGGTAAAATAGCTCACATCAAATGTAGATCTGCTATTTTCTATTTTCAAAATACATTTGAAATGATATGTTCTGGGCTCTTAGAACTCAGGGTTAATACCATCTCCTGAGCAGGACCAAAATGAGTATTGTATATGTTAACATATCCAGAACATGTGAAACACGTTTCATGGCACGGCACAGTTCACTTAGTTCTTTAAGTGCAGAAAAGCTATAGTGATAGCGGTGAAATCCCAGTAGACCCAAGAGCAAAAGCTCCAGAGTCCTGAGCGTAAACATGAGTCATTAATGTGAGGGCAGTGCAGAACACCTGGTAATGCCCTGGTGGCTTCATTATGTAACTTAAAGGACGACTTCACCCATTTTCAACCTGTCTTCATAATTGGTCCTCACTAATACTCATGATAAAATGGTACAATTTTTTTTCTACTCAGTCTGTGTCTCATAGGAGAGCTGTGGACGGTTCAGAAACCCGTCTACCAGTGACATCATCGATGGGGAATCCAAGCTAATAGAAACTGCAGGCTTTGTATTCCTGGAAAGTTGCAATGCAATGTGTTAATAAAAATCAAAATAAAATGTTTTAAATGTTGAAAAAAAAAATCCTGCCTAATGATGATGTCACTGGTAGACAGGTTTCTGGACTGTCCACAGTCCTCCTATGAGACACAGACCAAGTAGATTTTTTTTTTACCATTTTATCATGAGCATTAGTGAGGGCCTATTATATGAAGATAGGTTGAAAATGGGTGAAGTCGTCCTTTAATGGCTATAGTTGTTTGTCTGTTTTTATTAATTGAAGCCCTGACGAAGGTCGAACCATATAACTATAACTATAATATAAGGCTTTTAATGTATTTCCTTCCTCGTTGACATTTCTTAGATTTTGGAGTGGCTGGATTGCTTTGCTGTTCATTTCATCGTTTTCTAAGAGCATGTACACATGTTTGATGTACGCGTGAGTACACAGAGCAACCAGTTATCGCTTGACCTTTGTGTGCGCGCAGTAATTGAGCTGCATGGCTCATAGTCTGGCTACATACAAGCTCTCAAATGCATTCAGTCTCATCATCCATCCACCCACACGCGCGCACACACACACACACACACACACACACACACACACACACACACACACACACACACACAAACAATTTATTCGTGTCCACGCGTTGAGAAAGCACAAGGACACAAACGAAAACATATCGCCTCAAGTCAAATACACTAAATTGTGAAAAATAAATGCATCTCTTGAAATACACTGTGCTACCCTTAACTCCCATGTATCTAAGCCCTTACATCACTCCCAAAGTCTGCATCCTTTATCTCTCTCTCTAAGCTACAGTCTGTCTGTGTAAGCTACAGTCTGCATGAATGGACCAAGCCCCCAGAACCACGGTAGAACAGTGAAGCGGCCAAGCCTGGTGGTCAAACCTGAGAATGCACTTAAAATGCTTCTGCGCGTGCATCTCCCGTTTGTGCGCATGCTCACGACGCGTCACGACCCATGGAACCAATGGGATGGATCCATATTGGTTCCATGGAACCAATATTTCTTACTTCCAGGTGCTTCAAAACGCCACTGAGCACTTTAATAGGAATGAATAGCTGGGGTCGGGGCAATCCGCCCTCTAGTTATATTATATACCTCTATTAGCTAGGCAGATACCGGGAATAATCGTTCACTTCCGGATAAAAGCGCCAAAATTGGTACACATACTCCTTGGGTAGTACTGTTTTGATAAAACCCGTTAGCCACCTGAAAATTCAAGATGGCGGCCATTTTTCAAGATGGCCGCCATTGAATATACAGTAATATTACATTTCCCAACAAAATCCCATAGATACAAGCGCCAAAATTGGCAAACATACTCCTTGGGTATTGCTCTTTTGATAAAAACCAAAGATTTTAAGATGGTGGCGATTTTTCAAGATGGCCACCATTGAATATACAGTAATTCGCAGTAATTTCACAATACAATGTCATAGATATGCACCAAAATTGGCACACACACTCTTTGGGTATTGCTCTTTTGATGAAACCTGTTACCCATGTAAAAATTCAAGATGGCAGCCATTTTTCAAGATGGCCACCATTGTACAGTAGGCTATATACAGTCAAATCACATTTAGAAGTAAAATAGCTTAGAAGCAAGCACCAAAATTGGCTCATATACCATTCTTTTAATAACATATTAGCAGACACCTAAAAAATCAAGATGGTGGCCCTTTTTCAAGATGGCTGCCATTTAATATACAGTATTGCTACATTTTGCAATAAAATCACATAGATTAGCACTGAGAGACAAGCGGATCTTGCAAGTGTAGATTACAAGTAGTAATAGCGCCCTGGGATCACCCTTCGTCTAGTCTCTACCCTTCGACCTGTTTGGCTTGGGTAACCCTGCCAGGAGTACAAGACTCCTGCCGACATAGTTCTAGGGGTCATGGACACATGCAAACTGCCCCACCACGTGCTCCTTCAGCGCTGATCGGGTTGGAGGAATGGCTTCATATGGTCTCTGCTTCCGAGCAAACATGTCCAACCTTGCATCATCAACACCTTCAGCTGCGCTTGATCTGTCATACATCATGAGCGAACTCTCTCTCCTCCATCCTGATACTCCTGGACCTGTCTGCAGCGTTCGACACAGTGAACCATCAGATCCTCCTCTCCACCCTTAAGGGGATGGGTGTCTCAGGCTCTGCACTCTCCCTGACTCACTACTGGGGTTCCCCAAGGCTCGGTTCTGGGTCCTCTTCTTTTCTCTCTCTACACTACAACTCTTGGTGCTGTCATCCACTCCCATGGCTTTTCCTACCACTGCTATGCCGATGACACCCAGCTGATCCTCTCATTCCCCCCCTCTGACACACAAGTGGAGGCACGCATTGCTGCTTGTCTGGCTGACATCTCGGAGTGGATGTCGACGCACCACCTGAAGCTCAACCTGGACAAGACCGAGCTGATGTTCCTCCCGGGGAAGGGCTGTCCGCACCGAGACATGGCCATCACCATTGATAATGCTGTGGTGACGTCAACTCGGACTGCGAAGAGTCTGGGTGTGACCCTGGACGATCAACTGTCGTTCTCGGCAAACATCGCATCAGTGACACGGTCCTGCAGATTCCTCCTCTACAACATCAGGAGGATTCGCCCCTTCCTCACGGAGAAGGCAGCCCAGGTGCTCATCCAGGCTCTTGTCATCTCCCGCCTGGACTACTGCAACTCCCTCCTGGCTGGTGCTCCGGCATCTGCCATCAGACCTCTGGAGCTTGTTCAGAAAGCTGCAGCTCGTCTGGTGTTCAACCGCCCCAAGTTCTCCCACACAACTATCCTTCTCCGTTCTCTACACTGGCTCCCCGTAGCAGCTCGGATCCAGTTTAAAACCCTGGTGCTAGCCTATAGGGCAGTGAAAGGAACAGCTCCTTCTTACCTCCGGGCTATGGTCGATGCCTACACCCCTGCCCGACCACTTCGGTCTGCCACCTCGGGGCGACTGATTGCCTCGTCACTCAAGGGTCCTTGTGGTCGATCGACACGGTCACGACTTTTTTTCTGTTCTGGCCCCACAGTGGTGGAATGAACTTCCCACTGATGTCAGGACAGCAGAGTCACTGCCCATCTTTCGCCGCAGGCTGAAAACACTACCCTTCCTCTTTGTCTTGTACAAGAAAATGCTACACATAATAGACTTATAACATAGCATGATCCCCTAATTTAGCAGAAGATTAGGATTCCGGGGCTGATATATGGTACAAGGAAGCCAGTGAAGTCAGTCCATGGGTCCAGATTCAGATTCTACATAGTGAAAAATGCATGATTTGACACCAAGATTACTCAAATAGGACATATTATGGTGATTTTATTCAGAAATGCATTATTAGTGTATATTCAATGGCGGCCACCTTGCAAAATGGCCGCCATCTTGAATTTTTAGGTGGCTGCTAAAATATTATTAAAAGAATGGTATATGAGCCAATTTTGGTGCTTGCTTCTAAGCTATTTTACTTCTAAATGTGATTTGACTGTATATAGCCTACTGTACAATGGTGGCCATCTTGAAAAATGGCTGCCATCTTGAATTTTTACATGGGTAACAGGTGTCATCAAAAGAGCAATACCCAAAGAGTGTGTGTGCCAATTTTGGTGCATATCTATGACATTTTATTGTGAAATTACTGTGCATTACTGTATATTCAATGGTGGCCATCTTGAAAAATGGCCACCATCTTAAAATCTTTGGTTTTTATCAAAAGAGCAATACCCAAGGAGTATGTTTGCCAATTTTGGCGCTTGTATCTATGGGATTTTGTTGGGAAATGTAATATTACTGTATATTCAATGGCGGCCATCTTGAAAAATGGCCGCCATCTTGAATTTTCAGGTGGCTAACGGGTTTTATCAAAACAGTACTACCCAAGGAGTATGTGTACCAATTTTGGCGCTTTTATCCGGAAGTGAACGATTCGCCTGTTTTTCGCCTGTTATCTGCCTAGCTATATGGGATGGACACTATAGTGGTCATTGTCTCCGCCAGGCCGAAAGGCATGGCGAGAGAGTATGTTTTGCCCCCTGTGCGTCCGTCCATCCGTGTGTGTGTGTGTGTCCGTCCTTCTGTCTGCGACCAGCTAATCTCCGGCACCGTTGGCCCGGTCGCTGTGAAACTGCGCACACACACTCCCTGGATGCCACAGCAGAACCTCTGCCCCACATTTTTCAGATCAGCTTGTCATAGCGCCACCATGACTTTAGCAAAACACATTTGTTGCTATTACTCCTACAGATTTTGTCCAAAAAACACGCAAATCGGTACACAGTATCTCTATAGCCATGTGATCAACACAGATCTGTCTGATTTTCCATATTCCATTATGATTGGCTAAAATTGGCTTCCAAAGTTTACAGGATTGGTTCATTTTGAACAAAATGCCTCAAATCATGAACGCAGCATGCGATTTCCGTGAAATTTTCCACAGAGATTCCCTCTTGGCCCAGGAAGAAATGCCACTTGAAAACGTTCACATCAGCCCCATGGTGGCGCTTCACGTTTTTAGCTATAACTGCACTGATCTGTGAAACTTTGCACGCACACTCCCTAGAGGCCAAGGAAAAACCTTTGCCCTGCATTTTTCACATATACCTTTTAGAGCGCCACCAGGAGGCTGAGTTTTTTCCAAAAATCACGCAAATCGGTACACAGTATCTCTATAGTCATGTGATCAAGATGGACGTGTCCGATATTTCATATTCCATCCTACTTGGCTAACATTGGCTTCCAAAATTTGCAGGATAGGTCTTTCACTTTCACTTCTGCCCATAGGGGGCGCCACAAAAGAAAATAATTGCACTGTGTGTCTTAAATGACACCCACAGCTTCGTGTCCGCACAGCTGTAACCCTCGACTTACACAACCCTTGCAAGGCAACCCAACCTGTCGGACATATGTGCTATCATTGTGCAACTGAACTACAGCTCTCATCATAGGATTCCCATTTCATCAAGACAGTTTTGGAAGAAGCAAATACACAACAGTAAAATCAGTAGCCTCAACAGCAAGCCTCCATCCTGGAATGAGTGAAAGAGATTGCCGAAGGCTAAAATGCCAACATGCAAAATGTGCTTCCCAGAGTGCATGGATGAAATCACACACTGCTTTCAGAAGTCATTTTCGTCTACCAACCATGTCCAGGGGGCTTCAATGGTATTGCCTGAAAGAGTCAAGCATTTACCACATGCCCACAGTTGAGCCACTGGTGCCTTCTCATCTTCAAGCCTGGCTGATGCATTGCTTTGGCGAAGCGAGTCAGTGATATCAATGCATTCTCAGTACACTCAGAGTATATATACACAAGTTTGCAATTTGGGTAGTTCTAAAGTAGTGATTAAGCCCAAACCGGTCTTTATCCCTAAAAACTAAATGTTCCTCTCCTGAGCACCAGTGGTTGCATATGCTCTGCCATGTGAGATCATTTATATGGATAGTTATTTCATGAGCAAAGGCTCATACTGACAAGCCCATCATTAAGCAACGTCTCTCCCACTGGATTGTGGATGTGATATCTTTAACTGACAACAGTGAGAGTCTGCAGGCCCCTGCATGGTTGTATGCACATTACCCTAGAGTAATGGCTGCATCTTGGGCCCTTTTCAGGGCTGTCTCTATCAAAGAGACATGTGCCTCTGCAAGTTGGGCTTCTCCTGTCACACGATTTATACCCTGGACGTCGCTAATTCATCCCTTGCACATACTGTCGTGATCGTGAGCTCTCATGAGAGTTCACCTCTTGGGTTGTCATCGGCCTTTGAGATAAGCTTTTCTGGCAATACAGGAGTTATTATAATAAAACACCAAAATTACAGTTTGAAAGACAACTCGAAGTTACTTAACCCATGAACATAAGTAAGTAAGCCTTGCCGAGCCCTGAGGCCCATAGGGCATGAGGGCTCATCTCCTGTTTCTTTAGCACGAGGCAGCTTGATGTACACGTACACCACATGGACATGATGCTAGTATACGTGTCTCAGGGACTTACCCCCAATCCAACCCTTGATGCCAAGTGCCAAGCAGGGAGGCACGGGAGTCTTTGGCATGAACCGGCCGGGGATCGAACCCCGACTTCCCAGTCTCAGGGCGGACACTCTAGACCCGCTCTGTTATAACATGAGTGAGGTATCTCACCTCCTTGTATAAAGTGAGGAAGAGGTGTACAACCATGTCCAACATAGAGTATGTAATACAAGGTAAAATAATAAGGTAATACAAGTTATAAGAATAGGCACTGTGTAGTAATAAGTAATACATGTAGGCCATGGTGCTGGTGGTAGGTGGGCACCAGCTATTTTCATTATTTTACTGTTGAATATCATTTTAATTTTGCAGAAACTCATGAATTATAAATTGGGGATCAGACTTGATGAGAGGCTTGCCTGATGACTGTGAGGAACTGGAGCGTATTATTCTGTGAATCAGCCTCCGTGAATTCAGCACTCTAAGCTCCCTCTCTGTGTCAAGGTCATTGTGGAGCACAGTCACTGTCTGAAATTCTTCAGACAATATCAGCTACTTAAACCCTATACATTTCATTGACTGGGGTCCCCCAGATGTTTGTGGTAGACTCCCTCCTCTATCGCTCTACACCACATCTCTTTGCAGAAAAATGCCAATCTACGAGATCCTAAAGCGACGCAATGTGACGTCAACTATTTTCGGTGAATGTCCTGTCCTGTTCCATCTGTCTGTGTTTCACTGGTCCTCCTCTCTGTCTGTCCTACCTGAAGCCCTTCTGTATGAATGTCATCACAAAGCAGCCTCTGGTATTAAAACACAGATCATGGACACAGAAAAACACTTATGGTTGAGCTCTCCTGCTCCCCCTGTCTGCAGCAGAGGTCAACTGCAGCCTCATCTGAGACATCAACAGGAATGTTTCTGAGTTCTCTCTCTCTCTCTCTCTCTCCTTCCAAAAATAGAATATTCAGCAGCGGCTGTTGCTAATATGACTGATTAATGAAGTTGACATGGGACCACAAGAGGCTCCAAACAATGTTATGGCTGAACTAGCAGGGTGCAGAGGGAGTTCTCCTTCTTTGTCATCTATTAAATCACAACCGCTGCAGATCAGCAGCCCTATGCAGATGTTCTACCATCTATGAAATCTATTCATAACAATTACATGTCTGTCTGTCTGTCTGTCTGTCTATTCTACAGTCGCATATAGTATGGTCATTGCTAACACCATAGTTTAGTTACACCTAAACATGATTCCTTTTACATCAATAAATACTGCATCAATCGATGAGACAAACTACTGGAGAGAAGCCATCAATACCAGGCTATGGGAGCTAATTTCATCTCGTTAGCACCGACCTTGCAATGAGTATTTATCAATATGGCAATAGCATGTAAAAAAACATAATTGCCATAATAGTGTATTAGAAAACCTTTGCAGAATAATTCAGGGAAGTATAGTAGCTAAATGCATCCATAAAACGGATGCATTGTATTTGTTGCATACAAACTCATAATGGCACACATCAATCACACTAAATGACTGCCATAGACACAGTCTTGATTCAATAAAAAAAATCACACCCTGTGTGAAGGAAGCGGTGCCTTTGGGGCGGGGCGTAACTCATTTCAGTTCGTCGACTTACCAAATTTGTACTTGGTAGCATGCTGCAAACTGGAATGATGGCTGTTTAAAGCCCAGCCAATGGGCAGACAGAGGGGGCGGGGCTTAAGTAATTACAGTTCGTCCCTATTGCTGGTTTTAGTCCATGTACAAAATTTGTACTCCGTAGCATGCTGCGAACTTGAGTTATGGCTGTTTGAAGGCCAGCCAATGGGAAGACAGAGGGGGCGGGGCTTCAGCAATTCATGCTGGTCCCTATTGGTGGTCTAAGTCCACATACCAAATGTGGACTTGGTGGCATGCTGCAAACTGGAGTTATAGCTAAATCCCGTGCTCATCCCGTGCTCATACGGGCGCTGGGGGTCCCTGGACCCCTCTTTGATAACGTGAGCAAGTCATGCGCCTCGCTATTGGTGGTGTAAGTCCACATACCAAATTTGGACTTGGTGGCAGGCTTCAAACTGGAGTTATAGCTGTTTAAAATCCCGTGCCCTAAACGGGCGGACGGACATAGCATACGTGGGGGGTCCCTGGACCCCGCTTTGATAACTTCAGCAATTCATGCTCGTCCCTATTGGTGGTGTAAGTCCACATACCAAATTTGGACTTGGTGGCAGGCTTCAAACTGGAGTTATAGCTGTTTAAAATCCCGTGCCCTAAACGGGCGGACGGACATAACATACGCGGGGGGTCCCTGGACCCCTCTTTGCTAACTTGAGCAATTCATGCTCGTCCCTATTGGTGGTCTAAGTCCACATACCATATTTGGACTTGGTGGCATGCTGCAAACTGGAGTTATAGCTGTGTAAAATCCCGTGCTCATCATCCCGTGCTGATACGGACGGACGGACGGACATACGGACAAAGTCAAGCTTAGAGCGGTTGGCACCGCTAATAAGGAATGAAGTATGCTCTCTCAACATATCTTCATTTGATTGTTAAACAACTGTGTAACAAGGCCATTTAGCATGTTATTGTTATTTGTTGTGGTGACAACGGATGGCGACATAGCTAAACAGCACTGGTATATTTATCTGATATTTACAATTCATTCAACAGTTTTTAGCGGTGCCAACCGCTCTAAGCTTGACTTTGTCCGTATGTCCGTCCGTCCGTATCAGCACGGGATGATGAGCACGGGATTTTACACAGCTATAACTCCAGATTGCAGCATGCCACCAAGTCCAAATATGGTATGTGGACTTAGACCACCAATAGGGACGAGCATGACTTGCTGAAGTTAGCAAAGAGGGGTCCAGGGACCCCCCGCGTATGTTATGTCCGTCCGCCCGTTTAGGGCACGGGATTTTAAACAGCTATAACTCCAGTTTGAAGCCTGCCACCAAGTCCAAATTTGGTATGTGGACTTACACCACCAATAGGGACGAGCATGAATTGCTGAAGTTATCAAAGCGGGGTTCAGGGACCCCCCGCGTATGCTATGTCAGTCCGCCCGTTTAGGGCACGGGATTTTAAACAGCTATAACTCCAGTTTGAAGCCTGCCACCAAGTCCAAATTTGGTATGTGGACTTACACCACCAATAGGGACGAGCATGAATTGCTGAAGTTATCAAAGCGGGGTCCAGGGACCCCCCGCGTATGCTATGTCCGTCCGCCCGTTTAGGGCACGGGATTTTAAACAGCTATAACTCCAGTTTGAAGCCTGCCACCAAGTCCAAATTTGGTATGTGGACTTACACCACCAATAGCGAGGCGCATGACTTGCTGACGTTATCAAAGAGGGGTCCAGGGACCCCCAGCGCCCGTATGAGCTACGGAGTACAAATTTTGTACATGGACTAAAACCAGCAATAGGGACGAACTGTAATTACTTAAGCCCCGCCCCCTCTGTCTGCCCATTGGCTGGGCTTTAAACAGCCATCATTCCAGTTTGCAGCATGCTACCAAGTACAAATTTGGTAAGTCGACTCAGACCACCAATAGGGACGAACTGAAATGAGTTAAGCCCCGCCCCAAAGGCACCGCTTCCTTCACACAGGGTGTGATTTTTAAACGCAACTGAGACCAATAAGTTCTTCAAATCACACCAAATGTCCTTGAGAGATTAAAGTGCGTCCCCCTGCTTTTGAACTGATGTCAAAGAAGCCTGCTGAAAGATTAAAGTGACTGCTGGCTCACAAACACAGACGTGTCCGCTTGGCGAATATTCCATTCCAGAGCTGTACAGCCACACAATATTCTCAAATGATCTTTACATCAGCTGGGAACTGTAAAATCACATAGCTGCTGATTATAGAAAACAAAGCCTTATATGTATATTGTATATTGTATAGTAAGATATGTTAACCGTACGTTAAACCGTACATCATTATGGAACGGTTTCTGTCTAACACAGTGAGAGAGCGAGAGAGAGTTAATTAACAATGATAAGCCAACTGGCCATATTAAAACTCATATGATGTAGTTCTTAAACAAGACATTGGGAAAACTATAGCCCTGGGACTAAAAGGTGTGTGATTGCTTCCTGTATCCATCATTTCAAATTAAATGCCATCCAGTGTTTCCTACATGATCCATTCATATACTAGGTTTAGACTCTCTGGTTAGTTAGAGCATAAACGCCAAGCCTATCCACCACACAGAGATAACAACTGATCATAGCAACAGCTGGAAGTGAAGGCAAAGCTTAAAGATAATGTGTCTGCTTTCCCTGGCAGTGGGATGGAGAACTGACCATGTGTGCTCTCCCACCTGGACCACTTCAGGGTGGAAATGAGGTGTGATTTGTAGGGCCGGTCGCCACTGCCTGACCAAAGCACAATGGACATAAAAGCAACCATAAAGCAATCAGGCGCAAAAAGCTCCAATAAAGCCTGCCTACACACATCCATAAACAAATGCAGGCTTCAGCACCAACATTGGGATGCTTGTGGTGCCAGTGTAAGGATGTACGATCCAATACGGCCTGCATTTTAAACTGTGTGGAAACTAACATTAATACAAGTGTAAATAACAAATAATTTCAAATGGCAGAGCTTAACTCGCTACAAATTATATGAAATGGCAAGGTAGTATTGTAACGAATGCTATGAATTACAGTGGTTAGCAAATATATAATGGAGGGATTCTAAAATAACATTGAATTGATAAGCAGGCACATTGACACACATTAATTTAGTATGTCAACTCAAATCATGATTACAGAGACAGAACTAAAATGATTTAGAATCCTCACAAGCAGAGGACTTGAATGGTAGAATGTTCAAAAGTGCACATTAACAAACCAATGTTAGTGAGATTATGAAATAGACTGGCAGATTAATTGTGCAAATAGCAATAGCATTAATTATTTTAATAATAGCACAAATCAATTTGGGTAGAATTAACTGGACCAAATGGAAGTCAATGCTGCCAATAGAAGAACGACACATGAAGTGTGCCATGTGTTAAACTGCCTGACATTTAGATGACAGTGATTGCCCCCCCCCTAATACTTAACGTCTCTGTACTGATGAGCCCTGAACAGGCTCATAACCCCCGTAAGCACCTACACCAATAGAAGACCTATCACTATTACCACAGCAGAAGATATAATGGATGCCACTCAGTGTCATTACCAGATCGTCCCCAGTGCACCAATGAATGCAGCTAATGCCTGTAGCTTTCTCACACACAGTCCACTGTCAACGTGATGTTATAGCTGGGGAAGTCAATGAGGGGGTTAGAATGGACAGTGATGATAATCATGATCCTTCGCATGATCCTGTGCAACCTCTGTTTTCAGTGCATTACAAAGAACTATCCAGTGTGATGGGGAGGACGTGAGTTCATTTTGGGTTTGTTGTGTTTGGGTGCTGCTCAGGTCCAGGCGTTTGCCTTCCTACCTTGTTAGGGACTTGTTACTGCGTTCCCTGGATGATTGGCCAAGACATATCGAGCAGCAGCCTCTCATCTGAGGGCAATTTAACTAGGGTTGTCCGATATTGGCTTTTTTACCGATAACCGATATACCGATATTGTCCAACTCTTAATTACCGATACCGATATCAACCGATACCGATATATGCGTGGATTATTGTGATTAGGGTAAGCTCAAATTTCATATCACACACACCATATACAGTAAGAACTCCTGTAACTTATTTATAAAGCCAAAAAAAAAAAAAAAAAAATTTTTTTTTTCAAAAACCGATACCGATATTTTCCCGATATCAATTTTTTATGCTAATATCGGCCGATAATATCGGGAGGCCGATAATATCGGACATCCCTAAATTTAACCGTTAGCTCGCTTCACACAGGCCCAATTAAAAGGTGAATCTAATCCTGGATGAGGTGATATGTGACTAGTATTTGTTTACAACACTCAGGTGAATAGAGATGTTGGATGTGGAAAGATTCAATTTCCTGGGTGTGATTTTTATTTGACAAACTGGTTGTATTGTGTACTATTATTGCATTATAATAATAGTACATCATGTGACTGACTGTGATGAAGCCTTTTGGCCTAACAATGAACTACTGTAGGTAATCAGTGCAATCATCCCTCCAGGCTATGGGATGTTGTCTGTCCAGACAGAAAATAAAATAACTGAGGAAATCTTTAAAAAAAAGTCCCTCTTTTTCCTTTAGTGCATAAAACTAAAACTGGGGTTTTGGGTCAATCTAGCTGAAAATGTCAGCAGGTTTATACATGCTGTAGTTAAGTATGTTAGAGAGAAGAGCAATACATAACATAACACATCTAAACAATGCTAGCTGTGTACATTCACAGTTGGACTTTCAGGTGGAATACAACCGTCAACTAAAATTTAAATCTGGTAGTCGCACACTCCAGCATCGATGACAACATTACATCAAGGCTGGAGTTTGCAGATATTTTCTTTTCCCTTACATAGTTTATAGGTGCACACAGACAGCAGTGTTCTGCATCTCACCCACACAGCTGCATCCTTTCATTCTTGGCATGCAGCCATCATACTCTGAAGCAATAAACAGTTCCACTTTGAAAACAATGGCCAATCTAGAGAGAGTTAATGGAGCTAATGTAATACTTTTGATAGCTAAAAAAAAAACGCCTGATTGAACACAACAACTTTGAAATCAACACTAGGCATTGTCGATATTGAAACCAGTTTAAACCAAAAATAACATTTTCGTTGTACATTTTCCCAGGCCGGACTTGAATTGCACCATATACGTTTAAAGCAGGACTTGAATTGCATTACACCATATACGTGTAAATCTGCAATCTGGAACTTATTCTATTGAACAAAATGTTATTTTAACCAATCTGTCTGGTAGAGTATGTTAATACAATATAATTCCCACATCTGCAATGTTTGGAGGTGGTCTCCCTTCTCTCTACACACATATGTGTGTCCATTGGGACAGTGTGGTTTTGGACAGGGAGCTAGCAGGGCTGAAATGTCTCCACATGTGAAGCGTTTGTATCAACTCAAATCAACATCTTGGCAGCATGCGGCTACGGAAACAGACAACACCATTAACAGAGTTGTCCCCCCCGGTACTCTCCACACACACACACACACACACACACACACACACACACACACACACACACACACACACACACACACACACACACACACACACACACACACACACACACACACACACACACACACACACACACACACACACACACACACACACACACACACACACACACACACACACACACACACACACACACACACACACACACACGCTAGCTTGCGCTGCACTTAGAACGTATCCACTCTGTTTAAAGTTTAATATTATGCTGCCGTTAGCATGTAGGACGTTGGCCTTCAAAAGGACATGGCCCCTGATGAAGCTTTTCAAATGTTGGCTTAATATAAGGAAACATGTTATGTTTAAGTAGTTGCTTGTTGTTGTTGTTTTTTACTGAACAGCAATAACATACATTTTACTTTTTCAAAGATCTCCAAAGGGACACCACACAGATCGTATTGTCCAGTCCAAATCTCCTGAAGTAAGCATTTAGTGGAATCCATTAAACGTCTCATTGATTTCTGACAGGTTCATCAAAGATAGATGATTTCTTTATCAAAGTAGGAGCTTGAACTCGTGTCCTTAAGGGTATAAAGAAGAGCTCCTGTTTGAAACACTAGATTAGAGAACATTACACTAATTTGACCTTAACCCTAATTAATGATGGAAAGGTTATGTTTTTGGGATGAGAGTCTATGGCTGCACACATTACACAAATATATATTAGCGTGACCTTAATTCCACATCTAAATGCCTAACCGTAAATCTTAAACTAACACCACTACCAACATATATTACAACCCTAATGCTAAACCTAACAATGAACTCAAACCCTAGTCTCTTTCCTTCTACTCACAAAAGCAGAACATTTAGCGTGCACACACGTGCACGCACGCACGCACGCACGCACGCACGCACGCACGCACGCACGCACGCACGCAGTATCATTCCCCTCATTGATCCGTTGAAGCTTGGCTGTGTAACTGTCCAGTTGTTTATTTTCAGCACTGGACAGCTCCATATATTTCAGCACCAATATCCAGTGAACAGTTCCCCTTGACTACAGACGAAGCAGCAAACACATGCAGTTTACAGCACCAGTGAACATCTTCAGGGCAATAATCTGGTCTGGTTTAAAGGCAGTAATGTTAATGTTTATGAATGCTACAGTGAGTTTGACACAGCAGTGGGACAGGTACAGCTTGACTACAAAGATGGGTGTAATGAAAAGCCAACGGGACGGTGCAACTATTTGTCATACAGAGTAACCACAGGGATACATTTTATATAGTATGACTAGTTACTTGTCGCCACGAGGGAACATTTCCAAGAAAAATAATGAGATACAAATGGAATCAGGCAGCAAGTGCTGTGGTTGGAACGGTGAAGGACACAGGATAGGACAAGACAGCAGCATTTGTCCTGAAAGTTAGCCCACATTTTCTATATATAAACATGTAGCTGCCTTCTTACCATACGCCTACAGAGACTATATATGTATGTACACACAGCAGGAACAGTGTAACAATAAATATGTCCTGAAGTATGACTACATCTAGATCCAGGACGAGCACATTACCAACAAGCGTCTGTACGGGGCACTACCAAGTGTATCAGAAAAGATAGCAGTCAGGAGGATGAGACTAGCCGGCCACTGCCACCGACACCGAGAATTCCCGGTCAAAAAGCTTGTACTGTGGGAACCAACACAAGGGCATCGATCAAGAGGACGTCCCACACATACCTACGTGGACGTTCTAAGGAAAGATGCTGGTGCAGAAAGCACTAAGGAGCTGGCCAGATGTATGGAGAACCGAGATGACTGGAGACGCCGATGGAGGGCTCGTCTGAGGACGACGTAGAGAGAGATCTACACTAATGAATGGAGGGTTGAAAAAAAACATTATAGTTGTGTATTAGGCTGCTCTGCTATTTATTACATTATATCAGCAACAATTGAGATCACAGCGTGTGCCAGCAGGTTCCGCTAGCCTATAAAAAGAGCTTCATTATATTTGCATTATATTAATTACCTCCATTGTTTGAGCCTACTTTTAATTATTGAAGATAAAGCACATCACACTCTCATGTGCCCTCCCATGAGATTTACTTTAGCACTATAGTGTGTGTGTGTGTGTGTGTGTGTGTGTGTGTGTGTGTGTGTGTGTGTGTGTGTGTGTGTGTGTGTGTGTGTGTGTGTGTGTGTGTGTGTGTGTGTGTGTGTGTGTGTGTGTGTGTGTGTGTGTGTGAAACCGTATCATCACATTAGCACACTGCTTGGGGTGGAGAGAGGTAGGAGATCACTGGGGAGTACAGTACGGCATGCGTGCGTGTGGAGAGGGAGTGTAATCTAAGAGGTAGATGAAGAATGACATGTTAAATAGTTTGCATTATGAATTAAAGAACACCGCGAGCAGCCACAAAATCAGCCTGCCAGCGGCTGACACAAATAACAGGAGGCCACTTTACTTTTGCTAGCTCATCAAAAAATGTCAAAGAGGAGCAAGTTAAATTATCCACATGCGGGGGGGTTGTAAGTGCCTATTTAGTATAAATGGACTATTATTAGCTAATAGTGCATTAAGTTAATTAAAAAGCTATTTGAAGAGCATCCAAACCAAGCTAAAATTGTACAAAAAACAACTCAAAGGAGTCATCTTCACATACTGTAAATCCTGTGGCCTACTCCTAACCTCCAAAATGTTCTAATTAGTTGAACAGCCAAATATCGTGATTGATCAGGAGTTGATTTAAATTTGTATTTCTGCAATCTGCCTGCAACGTACCGTGGTCAGTTTTGAATAAAGGATGGCTGAGGATAAGCTCTCTCTGTGTGACTAGATAGATAGCCAGATGGCAATTAATTAATGGTGAGGGATAGCAGCACACACTTTGCTCACTGTGTCTGTCACCAGAAATAATGAAATCTATGAGACAGACAGTGAGGATCTGTGGTAAAAACCACCAGTACAATGATTCAGAGCGAGCTGCTGTGTTGCTAGGCGGATTACTAAATTGACGGGGTCTAGTGTTCAGAACTCAGACCTGAGTTCAAATATTTGTCTCTGACTGCTGTGTCTCTCTGCTAGGCGGAAATACTCAGGCTATAGTCTAGATCGAGTGAGAGACAGACAGACAGACAGACAGACGGACAAAACCAAGAGCTGGGTAACTCCTCTTAGCCCGCGAGAGAGAGAGAAGGGCAGCAGAGTGGTCATATGTTTCCATGTGAAATATTAAAGGGCTCTGCATTAATCTGTCTCTCCTCTCCCTCAGGCTGGTGAAGTGGTCTCTCCTACTGTCACAGGCTTCCCTGGGAAAGGACAGAGGCAAATTCACCTCCCTCCCTTCATGTCAGCACCGGTTACCACTTCTCCTTTGAGAGAAAGGCCATTTAGAGGCTGTGTGTGTGTGTGTGTGTGTGTGTGTGTGTGTGTGTGTGTGTGTGTGTGTGTGTGTGTGTGTGTGTGTGTGTGTGTGTGTGTGTGTGTGTGTGTGTGTGTGTGTGTGTGTGTGTCAGAGACAGGTGTTTTATGGAGAGCAGTAGTGTTGTTCAGATTGTCCCTTCAGTGATTGAACACAGCACATCAGAAACACTTCTCTGCCAGGATGTTCTGGCATAACTTTCAATCATAAGTTCTTGTTGTTGTGTGATGGGTTTGGCAGTCGTACCCTGTATGCTTAGGGGAACATTTAGTGTTCTTCAGCTGTGGCCACTTACAGGCCTGAACAATAGTGTTGTACTGTAGTGATTATCTATCACTAACACAAACCCTGCTGGGGACATTTGTTATTTTTCAATGCAATGTTAAAGAAATAAACTACCTTATAGACAAATCTACAGAGCGCTGTGGTGTCAGGCACCGAGTGCCGCGCTACGAGCTTGTAGATCTGCTTGCACCAGGGGAGCGCTCCGTGGATTTGTCTATACAAAAGGATCCTGTTTGAGAACCACTGATTTTGATGCTGCTGCTGCTGTCGCTATTTACCTGGTATCCTAGTTACTACAGATGTGCCACTTCAAAACTTCACACGTTACTGTTCTTTCCCTGAAAGTGCCCTGAAAAGGCATTTTTTCCTCCCTGTTCTGCCCTTAAAATTGCACTGTTTTGCCCCTGAAAAGAAGTTGTCACTACACACCCCCGTTTTTCCCTTCAACAGACATCCATATACATGAGAACAAAAGAATGTGTGTTGAAGAAGGTGTCAGACTCATTATGAGGCGAAAGGTGATTTGAAGAGGTCCTTGACCAGTTGCTCAAATTAATTAGCATCATAAAAGCAGTGATCATCAAAATAATTCAGCATTTTAAATGCCCTTCTGTGTCCCTCTTATTGCCCTGGGAATCCCCTGAAAATTTACTGTCTTGGCGATGGCAGGACATGTGAAGTTTTGAAATGGCACATCTGTATGTAGCACGTAATTGTTTTCTTTGCACTCTATTTACTTGACCATTTACCCTGTTTGTTGACTAGGGTTCATTATTACATTAACTCTGATCTGTCACTCTGGATAAATTGTAATACATTGTAATTGTTTCATCAGTCTAAACTTGCTTAAACCATCCACCTATGATGATAAGCGTCTCCCAGCTTGCTCTCTTTATTATCAGACACAATATTTATCGATACAACGTCAGGTCTAGTGATATATTAATTTGTGAAGATGAACTGCAGAAAAATCTATTTGTAGTCTTGGTGTTATGAACACCATGAAATGACTTTAAAATACCTTTAACCTCTGCTCAGCAAAGATTCAGGTTTTCTGAGGGTTCCTGACCTGCAGCAAAAATTTAAAAATTAAAGGAAAGTAATTCAAAGGGATTGATATTGAGTATAAAACCTATTTGAAATCAAAATTGAAAGAAGGAAATGTAAAATTGGTAGAAGAGAGGAGACACGGTAGAAATACAATATTGAAAGCAGTGTGGAAGGTCTTCTACATTCAAATATATTCTGTAGATTACTTTCTTTCTACATTTGTTCATACAGTATGCTCGTACTGTGCTGGGGAATCTCAAGAGAGCTTACAGGTGTTGTTGAAATACAATGAGCCTTTGTTTTGCTGACCATCTCTACATGTGGTGAAGTGTCTGTGGAACGTGTTAAAGTTGACCATCACTAGATGTGGTGAGGTTAGTGTAAAACGTGCTCCAGTGCACACAACAGTGTGTGTGTGAGTTAATCCGCTAGTAGCCTCGATCTCCAGGCTTCTATTGCTTAGTTTTGCTAAAAAATAAAAGCCTGGAGGAACGCGTCGGTGTACCCGGTATAGGAAGTGTTTCATTTCCCCAACCAACCAGAGTGCAGTGGGCGTCACTCGTAATGTTGTGTTAACGGGGCGGGGGTTGACGGACAGATCGTGAACCAATGGGATGCAGCCGCAATCTCTCTGCGGCTCTATACACGAAATCAGGAGCGTTGGTGCAGCCTAATCCGCTAGGGGTAACAGTTTGACAGAAGAGGGCCGTGTAGAAAGAAACCACTGTTCTAGATGGCTTGGCATTCAGCCATGGAGTTGCAGTGAGGTAAACACCATGTTCTTGGCAGTGGAACCTGCGACATCTTGAGTACTTTGTAAAAGGCAGGCTTCATCAATTATACACACTTCCTGACACACACACACACGTTTGCTTTCTCATACATTTATACGTCAGCCACCATCATCGCACGCACGCACACACACACACACACACACACACACACACACGAGGGAAGGACTAAGATGTCCTCCTCGGCCATCGCTACTTAGGCAGAATCCACCTCCGTTGAGCTATGGGTCGCCTGGCTTATAGCAGGGTCAGACGTCACATAAAAGCATGTGATACACTCAATCTATTGCATAATTGTAACAGCAGACACACTATTCGATTTTTGCCCACATGCAGTCTTGCGTTATTTGTTACACAACCCTATTTTTTTTATTTTGCTCAACCATGTCTTTATAATGCACTTTGTAAATTAATGTCTTCAGAAGCATGCAAAAAAGGATTTCATTGTTATTAGTTTTCATTGGCATCACAGGTTGCAATGCATTTGTTCTAATATTCATCGTATTGACCTCAAAGTAGACAGACCTTCTAATAGTATCGTTCTGCTAAAATTGATGTGAAGGTCTATAGGGCTGCTATAGGTTGTCTCTCTCTTATTCCTCTAAATACTGTATGAGTTAAATGCAGTATACTTTACAGTTTAATGTACATGACCGCGCGGGGGGGGGGGGGGGGGGGGGGGGGGGGGGGCACGTTTGCAACTACTTTCGCCTGTGCACTTCACCGGGTATGGACTAGTAATAATAATAATAAACCAAACCAACCCAGGGAGTCACATGTGATGACATAACATCAGAAAGAACAGCCCTCTTGTGTGTGATCTTTACAGTGTGTGGTTCCCCCAGCGTTCTCCTATCTGAGAACAGTATAAATCTGCCTTGGCATGATTTACAACCTCATAACCTCAATAAGACCCCCATGCAGCCCCTCACAAAGTCACAGAGGAAGACCCCCCCCACACACACACAGCCCCTCACAACATCACAAAGGGAAATGGGCCTCCCAGCCAGCCTCATCTCAATAGCCTCCACTCACATGCATTCACCATGCCCTGCTCCAGTCTCCTCCTGGGTTTCCAACACAAGGACCAACGGAAGACATGTCGTTGGAAACTCAGATGAAGATTTACAGCCGGAATAAAAGGTGACAGATGAACTGTTGTAACTGCTGTGTGAACACATACTCAATGTATATCGTTCCACAGCGAATTTACCTCTTCGCCTGCACTTTCATCACCTCCTTTATGAAGAAACTCTGTGACTTCCACACAATTTTGCAGAGGAGACTGGGATGCAATTTGTACCACATAGGCCTATGTCGCTGGTAGCCAGGGACACAACACAGAGAACAGATAAATAAGACCACGAAAAGAGAGGTGGAGAAAAAGAGGGAGGGAGATAATGACATAAAGAAAAGAGACATTAACCATGGGGAGAGAGAGAGAGTGTGTGTGTGTGTGTGTGTGTGTGTGTGTGTGTGTGTGTGTGTGTGTGTGTGTGTGTGTGTGTGTGTGTGTGTGTGTGTGTGTGTGTGTGTGTGTGTGTGTGTGTGTGGTGGGGGGGGGGGGGGGGGGGTGACATATTGCAGAGCCTGTAATGTCTTCCCTCCAGGGCACAGAAGTTTTCATTTAGATCTTGACCATCTTGTGTTGACCACAAGTTCAGTGATATTGAAATACTGCTACTGTCTGTTTCCCCCACATGCGTCCTGTTTGACTAGAACACTGCACCACCTAGAGGCCATCTGACTCCATAACTTGCATGAGCATACACAGACTTATAAAACAAGCTTGCACCTGAACTAGGGCTGGGCAATTAACAGGACATAATATTGAAACTGACATTTAGAACCAATGACCAAATTAATCTGCTTATGTAGGTTAATCGAATAATTAAGAAGCATGTTTTGTATTTTATTTTTCTTATACCATATATCAATGAATAGACACAGAAGTTCTAATAGATTTTCTATAATCAATTCAATTGTTGAGTCTGATGAACCACTTAAGGCCTGTATTATACATTGAAGTGCAATGGTGGCAAGCAAAAATAGCCAACAACAAGCTCACAACACATATCGTGTTGTGAGTTTTGTAGATCAGCTATTTTAACCATCGATCAAAACAAAAGCTTGAAATAATCCTGAGCCCAGCCACAGACTGAACGTATGCTTTACAGGTTGCCTCATGGTCTGAACGCATCTGTACATGATGTTGCTTAAGAGGGAACTAGGGGACAGCATTTCCATTCATGGCAATCAACAGTGTGACTGAGTTAACCGGTTTAATCACACAAAGAAAGAAAGAAAAAATAAATAATGAAAAATGTATGAAGGCCATGATGAATAGGCCTACATAGACAGAGGTTTTGCCACCAAGCCAGTAGTGAACCAATACAGCCACCCTGTCACAACACAACACAACACAGCACAGCACATGAGCACAACACAACACAACACAACACACCACAACATTAAGTGACCAAGAGCCACATACACATATACTGTTCCCTGTTACAACTCCCTACCTTCAACAGTAGTAGACACAACACAACATACACACTGTAGATTCACATCAGCCTTCAACTCCATCAGCCACCAAGTCATTGGTTCCCGAAACAATAGCAACAGTACAACACCTTGAATTCACAACACAGAGCAACACAAGCAGCAGTATCAGCAACGAGGGGAAAAAAAAAGAAAAAAAAGAAAACAAGGTTCCTACCTTGAGCCGTCTTCTACTTGACTTCATCAGTTGTGTAAGTGATGGCCAGGGTCAAACTTTGGATAGTGTGATAGAGCCCCCCTCTCTCTAGTTCATCCTAGGATGAGCCCTCCAGCGGTGTCTCCAGTCATCTCCATCCTCCATACATCTGGCTAACTCGCCAGTAAATTCCTCCCCTGCTGGGGACTCCAGATGTTAATGGCATTGACCGACCAGCTTCATTCTCATGGCTGCCATCTTCTCACTCACCCTTGGTAGCCCCCCATAGAGATGTTTGTTGACTTTTGACACCAAGGAAAAAAAGACTGGACTATTGCAAGTAACACGAGGCGAAATAGTGTCCAGTTGGTGCTGAAGTAGTGGTGAAACGATGCAGAAAAACGCGTCGGCAGCACCCCTCAAACCTGGTTGCAGCCCAAGACACCACAACGGGATAATCGAGCGATGGCCGTTTGATGTCATCACCTTGGCTCTGTGTCCAGCGTAGGTTGGGTGGATAACGAAACACCTTGAGTGGAAAGAAAGAAAGAAAGAAAGAAAGAAAGTCCAGAAACATTGCTAAAATCAATCCTTCTTTTTGTCATCATTGACAGATTTTTTCATTTCATCAAACAAATAAACAGTAAAATGTTTCTCTTCCATACACATTGATTTATTTTGTCCACTCTATCCAGTGGCATTTTGAAAAATGCAAGAGCTACGTCTTGGAGTCTGACAAGGGCATTGGTTCTCAAAGTGGGGTCCGGGGACCCCCAGGGGTCCTTGAGGGAGTTCCAGGGGGTCCCCAGCTAAATGATGGATAGTTAGGAACCAAATGGACCCTTATGGGTCTGTAACTCAGAGAGTGTACAAATGGAACCAAATGGACCCTAACGGGTCCATTTGGTTCCATTTGTACACTCTCAGAGTTAAATTAACATAGATTTTACTATATAAAATGGGGTCCCAGAGATAGAAATGCCATTAAATGGGGGTTCTTAGCCTAATGCTTGTAAAACTGGGGGTCCTTGAAAATTAAAATGGCTGAGAATCACTGCTAGAGCCGTAAAACTCATCTCTTATGTGGGGTCCCTGGCATATCTTTTCAAATGGGGGTCTGCGGGCTAATAAGTGTCAATTTGGGGGTCCTTGACATGAAAAAGTTTGAGAACCACTGGACTAGGGTATGGCTTGAAATAAATTGAGAGAAATCGATGTGCTAATCAGGTTCTTCTAACACTTGCTCCGATATAACTTTCAATTAAACAATCCTTGGTAAACGGTGATCGTTTCATTGACTGAAACACTGAACACCAAGCATTGTGAAATATCTGTGTCTTATATTCAATTATTTTAAAACACATGAACCTTAACCTCCCTATTCTGGGGCGAACATTCAGTAAAAACATTGTATCGCTGATAAGATCCTCTTCATCACTATGCTTGTTGAGAGCTATGCTCTTATCCAGAGGAATTTACAGATTAGGTTTTAATCCAGAGCAGTGGTTCTCAAACCTTTTCATGTGAAGGACCTCCAAATTAATATGTGTTTAGCTCTGGATCTCCATCTGAAATTTAGCAGATAGATATATAGCAGATCTACAAGCTCACAACACGTCACAGGTGTTGTGAGCTTGTACATCTACACTTTTTAAATATATGGTTGAAGTGGAAAAACATATTTTTTATGCTATATTTACACATTTTTCTGGGGACCCCATGGTAACCCGTCAAGAACCCCTGGGGATCCCGAACCCCACTTTGAGAACCACTTGTACAGGTGAACTTACAGTTTAATAGGTATGAGGTTTCATACAAAGATATTTGGTGCTGTGACAGCCCTACAAAACATTGTGTAATTATTTATATAGGCCTATTAGGCCTATATAAATAATTACACAGCACATTCAAGCACCTTAATGGTCTGTTAATTTCAGTTTCTAAATATTATACGTATCTGGCCTTTTACATTTATTTGTTTACAACACATAGCCTGTGCAGATATAACCACAACTGAAATAGGCCTAATGTATATAACCTATGTGCTTCAAGCTGCAATACCTGCATGTGTCAGCACTACAGTCAGCAAATACAACAACATTCACTTGACAGAACACAACAGAGCTTTATCCTGACAAAGTTTCTGTTAAAATAATAAAAGTGAAATAAGACACAATTCACCTCTATTGTATGCAGTGGTGTAAAGTAACTAAGTATATTTACTTTTCTGTACTTTTACTTCTACTCCACTACAGAGGCAGAGGCAAATATTGTACATTTACTCCATTAGAATGATTTGAAAACTTTAGTTACTAGTTACTTTGTAGATTTTGTTTATCTTTCCACTCAAACAGAGAGCGTCTCCTTTCAAACCCCAATGGTTCTAATCAGCCCCCCGCCCACAGGAGTGGCCCAATTCTCTCACAACTTGCTACAAAAATCCCTCATGAAAAACTATATAATCTCCTACCTTTCATTTTCAACCTTCACATGTGTCTCCTTCTCTAATAATCAAAAAGTGCTATATATTTCATCTCGCAATTTACTTCCGGATGGTTCGTTTTGCACTTTTTTTGCCACATCGGTCACGGGAAAGAAATAAGCGCTGCCGTGGTCTATGGAAACGAGCCCAAAAGTGCACCCAAATAAGCCCAAAATCGCTTATACAAACAGTCAGACCTGGCAACGCAGCCTACGCCAATCATGCGTGAGAGATCTACAAGCTATGGGGCAGAGACGCCACCGTATCTTAGCAACAACTACAGCGCTCACTCTCATTGGTCGTGTCACGCTAAGAGCAGTCTCCAGACAATGGCATCGCAGACAGCTTGCTGTTACTGCTGTAGCCATGACAGTCAGTCCCAGCGACGACGGACAGGGCGCTGTGATAGCTGCCATGTCGCTAACGCTAACGTGGTTGTCATGCCTGCAGCGGCTGTGCAATCACTTTGTCAACAATGCACGTTCGTGTGGTGAATGTCAATATTGCTGCTCAGTTAGTCCATTGTAGATGGTGTATGTTTGTGTGTGTCTTCTGGAGACCTATGTAGCTCCACAGCAACTACAGTAACTAACGTAATGGCAGGACCGCCCCGTGCAACGCATGTTAGCCTGCATTATGGTCATGTAGTAATTTCAGATAATTTCGCTGCGATTACAGCAGTGCTTATCAACCCTTTCACGCCGCCCCCCCCCCCCCCCCCCAAATAAACGTACTTGATCTGGGGACCCCCCCCCCCCCATTCTGTTTGACTCCGTTCCACAAGTACATATTGTGAAAATAGCCGATCTACAAGCTCAAAACGCCTCACGTTGAGAGGCTTTGTAAGCTTGTAGATCGGCTATTTTCTACATGATTGCCTCTTTCTTACATTCTTTGACAATGTGGCCCATGTTTTCATAGTATAGTTTGTTGACTACTTTTGTTGCAGAAATGCTCATTTCCTTTACTTTCCTTTTTTTATTGTCTCCGCCAGGCCGAAAGGCATGGCGCAAGACTATCACCCCCTGTCCGTCCGTCTGTGATAGCTAATCTCTCACATCGTTGACTTGATCGCAGCAAAATAACAGCCCGATGAGTCAGTGAGAGCTGGATAAACGAGGTAAAATGTGTCAAAAGGACTCTGTACGGCTGTCGATAAATGAACACATGACGTCGGTGGGAGAGGAGATAGTCTTTTGGACAAACAGCAGCGTCGTGCTGATGTTTGTTGTGTGAAGCAGCTTAATGTCAGAGTGTTTGTGTTGGAGCGCCTCAGTGCGGCTGCAGAGTTCATGTGCAACCTCTTCCAGAGAGAGACAGAGACACTAGAAACTCTGCTGGGGAAAAAAAACACTGCTGGGCATTGACTTTCATATGGACATTGATCTACACACTGCAGGTATATCTGCTACACACACAACATCAAACTACACACTGCAGGTATGATGCAGCGTTTGCATTACAGCCAGCATGCCAGCGTAGTTCCCATATGGTTTCAAGGTGGGCTAAACCATATGGACCCCATGTCAGCAATGTCAGCGGCATCCACTTCAGTCCCAACTGCGATGCCCATGCAGGCTATAAGTAGCTTCTACCTGGCCCTTAGGTGGGCCCCAACTACCCATGTTTATGTGGGACCAAGGCGGGTCCTACCAGGGTTTGCCCATGCAGGCTTTAACTGGGTTCTACCTGGGCCCTAGGTGTACCCTAACCAACCACAGTGCAGTGCCCATCGCTCCAATTGTTGTGACGTCAGGGCTCTCAATACTGCACATTGGTGGAGGAGGGGGGGCCGCAGGGCGACCGCACACATCGCTGAACCAATGGTAGCCCACGGATGTTTCCTCTGGGGATTTACAATCTGCCCCTCTATGCCACATATCATCCGCACTACAGGGTCTTCACTGACCGAGCCACGGCCCCACTGACCCTCATGACGCTACGCCACTTATATGAGTTGCCAAGTGGCCGCGGGCGCTACGTGGGCGTGGCCGCGGGCTAGACGCGAGCCCCCGCGTAGCGGGGGCGAGCTTCTAGTTATTACAAAACGTACATTAACCACTTCAGCCCTATATACATTTCAGCCATTTGAAAATAGCCGATCTACAAGCTCACAATGCGTTGCGAAGCGACACATTGTGAGCTTGTAGATCTGCTATTTTCAAAAGAGTTTTGTACATTTGGGACCTTCTGCATAATAAGTACTTTCTACTTTTGTACATTTTGTACATTTTGATACCAATACTTTTGTACTTTTACTCAAGTAAATTTGAAATTCCAGACTTTTACTTCAACAGAGTATTTCTACATTGTAGTATTGATACTTTTTAAGTAAAAAAAAAAGGGGAATATTTTTTCCACCACGGATTGTATGTAAGCGTTAGCATGCAGCTAACTGTAGCAACTCACCTGGACAATAAACACAGCTGAGTCCAATGCAGTTCATTCTTGAAGATTAATTAACTTCTCTTTCAACTGTTACACAGTTTTAACTCCCTGACAACACCGACAACTCCCCTCTACTTCCATGAGGTGTACTGTTATATTATAAGTTGTTTATTTCACTCTTTTACTTCGAAATAAAACAGAGCTTGTTAACAAACACCAGTCAGTGTGTCTGACTGACACAGGTGTGGGGAGGAGGAGGGGGAGGGGAACCAGGAAGTGTGTGTGTCTAGGACTATCTGACAATAACACATTATTTTGTCTGAAATTCCATGTTGTTAATGATGTTAAGCAAGCACACTTTTAATTAATACATAACACCTAAGAGAAATACTGTGTTTTAATAGTACAAAGCAAAGGTAATTAAATTAAAAAGAGACAAAATAATCTCTCTCTCTCTCTCTCTCTCTCTCTCTCTCTCTCTCTCTCTCTCTCTCTCTCTCTCTCTCTCTCTCTCTCTCTCTCCCTCCCTCCCTCCCTCCCTCTCCCTCTCCCTCTCTCTCTCTACTACTGAGAAAGAGAGATCACCAATAGCCTATTGTATAAGAATAGCTACCGATGAATTAGTACTAATGTATATAAAACTATTTAAATCAGCACAAACATATATATATATATATATATATATATATATATATATATATATATATATATATATATATATATATATATATATATATATATATATATATATATATATATATATATATATTGAAACATTAGAAATGTTTAAATCCATGTGTGTGGAGGTCTAAGGAGTAAAATGCATGGACTCAAATCGCAATTCAAATTATGTGATTAAACAGGTTAACTGGAGATAATATTAGCAGATCTAAGATGAGCTTGTCCTCTGAGGGTATACGTATACACTAGAGCATAAACCCTGGCAGCAATACAAGACTTATCTGACTAAAAGTAATTTCCAGTTTACAGAATACATCAATATCTTAACGTTTAGCCTCAAGGACAGACCAGTAACCTTGTCATAAAAAACAATACAGGATAGCTCTGAAATAATCAACGATAGGATCCTCACTTTTAACGATGGAAGATGGTGTTCTAGCCACAGGCTTGAAGGTTGTGGATAAGATTATGTTATTTTTTACAGATAGAAATACCTGCATTCCATTATGTGTCAACAGTATTGACTAACCTACAAGAACTGTAATATTATGATGAGGAGTTCAAATGTTCGACATAATTCTATGTTTACACTGAAAGCCTCGCCCGCCCCGTGATAATTGCGACATAATCTACAACCCGTCTGCACGCCCCACGGTTCAACCCACGGGACCTGCGGGCTATGGGTCGGCCCGCTCATCACTACTACTCAGGGCTGTGTTTTGAGCGGTTATAGCACCACCATGAGGCCGATTTGAAACATCTGGGCTGTCGGTTCTTCCTTGGCCTACTGGGAGTGTGCGTGCAAAGCTGCAAAACAGGCCCCACACACAAACTTTAAAAACCTGTCATAGCCAAGATCTTGGTCACACAAATAAAGTTAATGTGTACCGATTTGGGTGAATTTTGGAAGATTTTGTTTGGCCATAATCTACAACGGCCATAATCTAAATCGGCCTCATGGTGGCGCTAAAGAAATTGGGGTGGAGGTTCTTCCTTGGTCTCCCGGGAGTGTGTGTGCAAAGTTATATGATAGTCGGTCCAGCAGTGCCCACGATTAGCTGCTCACAGATGGACAGAAAGGAGCGAAAACATAATTTGTCTGCTTATGTATGTATGTATGGTATGTAAATATTCCTCCTCTCAGTCTCCCTCTCCCCCCCAATCCCTCCTCTAATCTGCAACCTCTAACAACAGCCGTTGCATCAGTTTTTCAGAGCATCCCCCCAGCCCCAACCCCTCCCATCCTCACCCTCTCTCCTCCACCTCTCTCTCTCCGCCTCTCGCTCCAGTGTGGGAATGTAGCGTCAGTAACAAGAGGCAGAGCTGCTTCTTTGTTTGTTTTGTCAGGGACGGACCACTGACAGACAGACAGACAGACAGACAGACAGACAGACACAGACGGACACACGGTCCAGGAGATGTGAGGGTTGGGCAGAGAGACTGGACCGGGATCACTTGGATTTATCGTAACCCCCTCATCCTCTCCTCATCCCATGAAGAAGACGACAGGAAATTAAATGATGCACTTTGGAAAATGTCAACGCAAAATTCATATGGATTTTCATATGGATACCTTAACTTCCTGGCTGCTTATTCTACAAGTTTTTTATGTATTTATTTTGTAACCTGAGAGTAAATCATCCTGGAAGTTATTCTAGCTTGGATACTGCTGAATTACACAAAGCTCGCGCCTCTCTCACCTGTCTGTCTGTCTGTCTGTCTGTCTGTCTGTCTGTCTGTCTGTCTGTCTGTCTGTCTGTCTGTCTGTCTGTCTGTCTGTCTGTCTGTCTGTCTGTCTGTCTGTGTGTGTGTGTGTGTGTGTGTGTGTGTGTGTGTGTGTGTGTGTGTGTGTGTGTGTAGAAGGATGTTGTTATTCAATGGTGCCCTTACTCACTGCATTACGGTACACTGTTGTATCGTGCTGTTGTTCTATAAGGATAACGGGACGTTCAGCTGTGACGTCATTACGTTCTCAGTGAGCACCAGCATGTGTTCATGCATGAGAAATGAGAGACGTAAACTCAGAGACAGTATGCATCAGCCAGCATTATATGGGTCAAAAAGCTAAACTAAAGAGTAAAAACTGAGTCAAGTTGCTTATCCTCCATACCAGGGACGTGCTGGCCACTAGGAAATTTGGGACAATTCCAGAACGGCCGCGCCATTCCAGGCTGACCAGGCCGTCCGTTTAAAAAATAAAAGAAATATATATATTTTTTACTTTCTTTTTTTAGCAGAGTGTTTATTTTCATGACTTGCAAGTGTGCTCAGCAGCTTTTAATTACTAGGCCTACTGTTGGTGCTGTTGTGTGTGCATGTGCACGTCTATGCTGGTTTTATATCTGTATATCTCTTTATTTTGGACTGCTACCAGCTCAGAGCCTTAAATGACCCATTGTCAGCCTTCTGATTGGTCCCTGACCGACCAACCAACCAACCAACCAACCAACCAACCAGAAAGCCCCTTTCGCCTTGTTCCACCCTGGTTCCGCCATGTTGAGTTTGCAAAAAATGTGAACAATATTCATTTTTTTTTAGAAACACACACATGCTTGGCGTGCGTGCGTGTGTTGGAAACTGAGCACCTCACAAGAGTTTTGTCAGCTTGGTCAGCAGAAACACCATGGATCTACGGTATAGTTCAATTATCACAAAATTATGTATGTCTTTGACCCATGGTTTAAAGACATCCTTGGTGAGTAAAAAGGAACATAATATTCACCACACAGACATTCATTAGCACAGGTAGTTAGCAGGGCATGAACACTTCTTCTTTCACCCTCTCATCTTTGACTCCAATATTAAGACGATAAGAATCTTGAACCCTGAGGACTTTTTTTTCCTCTTTTGCACGAATCATTATGTCATTAGTGAAAGAAGAGTGTTCTCCCATAGAACTACAGTACACAGCAGTGATCGATTGCCCCCTGTTGGCTGTAAAGAGTATGTAGATGTTGTGACGTGAACTGTGACCGACCACGGCGCATTCTTACTGCGGGTTTTTGTAAAACAAATAACGGCGGCTCAGTGAGGCGATGAGGTAGCGAAAAAGGTCGATGCTCTCTCCTCCCTGTCTGAAAGGATCAGATACTGTAGAGCGAGGCCACACATCCCATTTAGATGGGATGATAGTGAGCTCACACTACTGCAGGCTCCATCTCTCACAGGAGAGAGAGAGAGAGAGAGAGAGAGAGAGAGAGAGAGAGAGCAACAAAAGCAACTACTTGGTGTGGAATGTTTGTCTTTAATACAGTTTTATCTGAACTATAAAAAGCTAAAGCAGGTACAGTGTCGCAAACTTTATGCCCAGGTTAATATGCTGTTCAGTATGTGTTCAGGTACTGTCAAGTGTACACTTTTTTAAAGCATTTGCACTCCCATGTATACAGCTTACTTGTGGTGCACATACAAGAAAGTTATCATGCGGAGGCTTAAAGTGGCCTACAATGATGCCCTGAGAATTGTACCTAAAGGTAGGGTAAGTGATACTGTATGTATATGTATATATATATATATATATATATATATATATATATATATATATATATATATATATATATATATATATATATATATATATATATATTTTTTTTTTTTTTTTTTTTTTTTTGCTAAAAGGTTAAAGTACTATATTCTGATAGTAATCATTGCTACAGAGCGTTTGTTCGGTCACAGGGGTCTCTCTCTCTCCAGCTCTGTAGTAAACAGAATATAAATACATTTTCAGGTAGGTGACAACATCTAAGCCAATCAGGAGGGAGCACTGAAAATGCGTTTTCTGTTTAATGAAGAGCTGGAGAGACACGGGAGACTCCTTTTACTTAGCAAATGCTCTATAGCAATGAGTATCAGAATATAGAGCTATTTAACACTTATTTTAAAACAAGTAAATCACTTACCCTACCTTTAAGGTCCCTAGATGGCACAGTGCCAGTCACTTGTTTGTAACATGTGGAATCCACACATGTGAGGCTCTGTAGTCTTAAGGCACTCTATATGTATGGATTCATGTCTCGCCTGGATGAGTCCCGGAACAGTATTATTGAGGATATAGTGAATCCTGAGAAGAGCTGTCTCCGGTACTCGTCCAGGCTGCGTAAACACTGGAGAGTCAGCCTCTAATTATGATGCTATGTTTTTTTTATTGTTTAATTTGTTATGTGTGATGTATTTGATTTGTATACACTCTATGGACCCCCTGTGTGTCTGGAATAAAGTTTGAATTGAATAATTAATTGCATTTGCCTGGTATCATTGTTGGCCAAATGCAATCAAACATTGGGAGGAATTATGAATAGGAATATTCCCTGTAAACCATCCCACTTTCCTACAATATCCGATAGCCCTGAACACAAGTGATAATGTTGTGACATCTCATCTTATGTACTGTTATTAAGTCAGATGCTAATATGCTAATATAGAACCTGTACTCAATATAAGATTATGGAGTTGTTGTTTTTTTATATAATTTTTGTCCCGCGATTTTGTAACCCTTTTTTCACCCGGTGCCAATTTGCTAAGTGATCCTGGGCACTACACTCCCCCCACCAGCCTAGGGAGGCCAGGGCCGAGCTCATGCCTCCTTCATTGCAAAAAAAAAAAAAAAAGATTATGGAGTTGCTCAGTATACTCCCATTACACCCATAACAGGTTTTAATTCAATATCAATTCAAAGGGGTTTTATTGGCATGAGAAAACATCTATCTATATATACAATTTGAATCCTGCGCCATGTCGGTTGTCAGTATGTACGTACGTTGTATGTGGCCAGTGTGACGTAATCTGACATCACGCCAGTGTGACGTAATCTGACATCACGATGAGACGGTATATGACATCACATCCTACCTATAAATTCTAGGATGCCGTCAGATCGCACCAGTTCGACGGCTTCCATAGTGGGTTTTGGTCATTGGAGAGGTGATGCACGTCACCTCTTTCTGGAGTGGGTACTTTCAAAGCCTGCCGTGGATTTAGGAGAGCACAAAACTCTCTCTCACACTGTGAGGTGCCTGTAAGGTGGCACTGCAAAGTGAACGACGCGTCACGCTAGACGTAGCGGCCCGAACTTCTAGTATATATATACAATTTGAATCCTGCGCCATGTCGGTTGTCAGTATGTATGTAGCCAGTGTGACGTCATATGACATCACGGTCGTGACATCACGATGAGACACGCCAGTGTGACGTAATCTCACGACAGCATGACATCACATCCTACCTATAAATAGGTAGGATGCACCAGTTCGACGGCTTCCATCCTCAACACAACCCACGCCGACGACCCTTTACACAAATAAACTGCTAACTTCATCTCCTGCGATTTCAACTATCTTTTCACATTGTACACCACTGCACACTCCCCACAGGTCTGCCATACCAGGTCTGAGTAATCACAAAGTGGGTTTTGGTCATTGGAGAGGTGATGCACGTCACCTCTTTCTGAAGTGGGTACTTTCAAAGCCTGCCGTGGATTTAGGAGAGCACAAAACTCTCTCTCACACTGTGAGGTGCCTGTAAGGTGGCACTGCAAAGTGAACGACGCGTCACGCTAGACGTTCGGGCCGCATAGCGGCCCGAATATACAATTTGAATCCTGCGCCATGTTGGTTGTCAGTATGTATGCGACGCCAGTGTGACGTAATCTCACGACAGCATGACATCACATGACATCACATCCTACCTATAAAGCCGCGTAGCGGCCCGAACTTCTAGTATATATATACAATTTGAATCCTGCGCCATGTCGGTTGTCAGTATGTATGTACGTTGTATGTGGCCAGTGTGACGTAATCTGACATCACGCCAGTGTGACGTAATCTGACATCACGATGAGACGGTATATGACATCACATCCTACCTATAAATTCTAGGATGCCGTCAGATCGCACCAGTTCGACGACTTCCATAGTGGGTTTTGGTCATTGGAGAGGTGATGCACGTCACCTCTTTCTGAAGTGGGTACTTTCAAAGCCTGCCGTGGATTTAGGAGAGCACAAAATTCTCTCTCACACTGTGAGGTGCCTGTAAGGTGGCACTGCAAAGTGAACGACGCGTCACGCTAGACGTTACGCGGCCCGAACTTCTAGTATGTTTACATTGCCAAAGATAAAGTGGAACAATACAATCAAAACAAAATAACGTACAATTAAAAGGGAATAAAGAAATATGTAAACAGAGCTGTGTTACATCGCAACTTAGATAAATCTATTTTACAAAACCATAAGAATTGCGCTTTTGCTGTAGCTATACATCCATGGAAAGGTTGCTTGGGAAACTTTTGTTTAATGTTTTGCATTCACTTGGTATAAAACCATTGGGAGAAATAGCAGCAATCATTAAAATGTTTTTTGCACAAATAACAGCGTTTTTTCAAATGTGTTTAAAGGTAGTTGCAGACAGCACAGGAATGCACACAATGATTAGTAGTCTTTAAGGTTCAATTTGACATCCTTCTCCTATCACAGCAGCTCACAAATATTGTTTGCAATGCATGTGTGATAGGAGGTTATTTCTGTACAGTACATGGCGTCCTGTCTGGTTGATTGTCTAGTTTAGTCTCAATTTCTCTCTCTCTCTCTCTCTCTCTCTCTCTCTCTCTCTATCTCTCTCTCTCTCTCTCCCCCCCCCCCCCCCCCCCTCAGGCCAGGAAGACAATATTAGTAGAAAAGCTGTTCTTGACAGCAGCATCACTGCTAATAGTCTCACATCTCAGCCCATCAGAGATCTCTGTCTACTGATACATCTGGGTAAATCTACATTCATTAAATGGGCTTGAATGGTACAGAAAATCAGCACTGCCAAACCTACGTTAATTCATTTAATGAAAATGCACTTTCTAGTGTTCAAGATGTAAAAATAGCACATGTTGATGTGTATGCATAACACTGATTCGTGCAGCTGTTCATCCTTGAGTGTCCTGAATTTGGCATGGTAGGCCACAGTTTCCTGGCCGTGGTAAAAGTAAATATAACACAGTGTCCCAAGCTCATTGTGGCACAGATGGCTGTGTGAACTCACTAAATTGTCCTATGGTTCAGTTCCCCTTTAGTGGTCTGCATTACTTTATATTCCAGCATCTCCAGTCCTCTCAGGAGAGAGGCTTTTTGAAAGTCTTAAATCTGACTTATGGTTCTAATTAGCTCAAACGCTTTTTAAATCCCAGTTATCTAGAGCATTGAGGCTTGGCAGTATCGACAGTCAAGGCTGATAAGAACAGTGAGAATGGGTGTGGACTTGTGTTATTTTTATTTAGGGTTTATTTATATAAAGGTCTCTGTAGAGCATTGGTTCTCTAAGTCAGTGGTTCTCAAACTTTTTCATGTCAAGGACCCCCAAATTGACACTTATTAGCCCGCGGACCCCCATTTGAAAAGATAAGCCAGGGACCCCCATAAGAGAAGATTTTTACGTCTCTAGCCGTAAAAAATTCAAGGACCTCCAGTTTGACATGCATTAGGCTACGGACCCCCATTTAATGGCATTTCTATCTCTGGGACCCCAATTTATATTGTAAAATCAATGTCAATTTAACTCTGAGAGTGTACAAATGGAACCAAATGGACCTAACGGGTCCATTTGGTTCCATTTGTACACTCTCAGAGTTACAGACCCATAAGGGTCCATTTGGTTCCTGTCCATCATTTAGCTGGGGACCCCCTGGAACCCCCTCAAGAACCCCTGGGGGACCCCACTTTGAGAACCAATGCTGTAGAGGATACAAATGTACTTGTGGGTGATACTGACACCATTAAAACAGCCTAAAACAAACAATCCAATCAGATGTGTCTCAACTACCAGGTTTTTAATGGTCTTGTCTCATAATCCCATTATACCTTAGACCCAGTATTCCCTAAACAATGAACCACTAATTGAGATCACAGGAAATAATTATACAATAAGCATTAAAGACTAAAGTAAACTAGCATTTTAATACAATCTCCCCTGTCTCTCTCCTAATTCAAGCCAGTGAATTGTATGGCTTCATTGTGTGTTTCTCCAGTGACTTTCTCCCCCATGAACGTCTCCTGTTAAACTAAAGTGTTCATTTTGACACAGGTTGGTTCTTATTCGTTCTTCGTGAGACACTCACTATGGGATACAGCGCCATCTGGCGATGCAACATAGCTACACACAATACGCCCCCGGGCCCATTCATTGGGCAAGAGGGTATGTCACGCGACCAGATGTCCCCTCCCACATCCGGAAGGGCATAAAAGGCCCCGCGTGACGTAGTTACACCCTCCAACACAGTTCCTCTGCTCGCCGTGGCGAACAAAAGGGAAAGACCTGAAATGGCCATCAGGAGGTTTGTAATGAATCCCAGAGGACCGGTCCGTTCCAGTCTGAAGTGGACCAGTGGTGAGTTTAGCCATTTAGAGTTTAGTTTGAAAGAAAGTCTCTGAAACAGTGGTTCTCAAAGTGGGATCAAGGGACCTTTATGGTTCCTGGATGGGTTCCAAATGGACCCTTACAGGTCTGTAACTCTGAGAGTACTCAAATGGAACTCGCAGAGTTATTCTAGGGTCCTTGAAATTCATCTGACACTGCTCTAACACACACTGACTACATGGCCTGTAAAGCATTCACCTCGACTTGTATGAAGACTTCCTTGACTTGACTTTTGTCTGCATGAAACTAATTCAACAGCAAGTCTATCTATGTACTGTATGATTACTGCATGACATGCAGCTAAATCAGTTGAAATATGGAGGTACAAGGTTTCTCGGTTTCTGCCCAACATCAATTATATGTGTATGTGGGCAGTACTCATGATGAAATGGCTCATCAGGTCTATTAACACTACAGTGAAGAATGACATGAAAGAAGGAGACATTGACATATAATGAGCCAGATTCAAACCTGTGATGTTACACATACTGTACATGTGTCTATGGCGTGGGCACTGGTTGGTTAAGCCACCATGACTACCCAAGAGGCTAATTAATGTATAACGACTCCTTCTCTTGTGTGAGAAATGTTTCTATTACAGTTACCTCTCCTGCACGCATGGCTTGATCCCACCTCTCCCAGGATCATCTGACTATGTGAGATGTATTTGTTCTCTCTTCAGGGACTGGATATTCATAATCTTTGTGTAATTATTTATAATCCCTCAAAACTCGGGGGCCTGGGGAGCTATATAAATGTTTAAGTGAGAAAAACCTCACCGCCGCATCACAGATTTAAAGTTTTTATCATCGAAGCTGCTGCATTTCAGATCCTGCCCTCAGTGCCCTGTCTTGGTTTACCAAAAGCTGTTAACTAAATACTGCATTGGACATGCTCTGTGCGTGCGTGCGTGCGTGAAGCGTGCCTGCGTGCCTGCGTGCGTGCGAAAAGAAGACAATATTAGCCTGCTAGAGGATCTTTGCAGCCGTTTGAAGGAACTGCTGAGCTTCACTGTTGGAAAAAAGAAAGGATGTAAATGGGTCATAAAAAAGAGTTGGGAGTCTCCCAGTGTCTTGCACCTCGGGCTGCCGTGCTAACAGCATTATTGCCAGGAATGTTAGGACACATACATTTAATTAACACACGTCAACAATACCATAACAAATATATACTCACATTGGTGACTGTAGTCACAACAGAACAAGCGCGCACGTGCACGCACACGCACACGCACACGCACACGCACACGCACACGCACACACACAATAAAAAATTAAAAAAATGCTGTAGGCACTTAGCCTGGCATGGCCAGACTAATATCACTGCCGAGGGCAAATTCGTTTTTTCAATGGCAGATTCGTCTGGAACTGCAGGCTAGCAGGCACTGGCAGTAAATACTTTCTTAAACATTCGGTGGAAGAACTTGGCATAACCAGACGTCCATTAAACATAGTTGGGCGGTTTAAATATTCTACCTCTACGTCTGTCGACTCAACTTCCTTGCCGGTGACTCTGCATCCTCCAACCAGCTCATGCTACTTTTATTTAAATGCAAAATCGGAGTACTTTTTCCAGGAACTGCCAGTTGGTGGCAGGGATCAAGACACTGACTATTCTCAGTAGTAAAAAAACAGAAGTGCCTGTCGCCACCATGCCAGCCGAAGACAAAGACAAGTTTTACACAAGAGTTTGAAATGTACAATTTGTCAACTTGATAACGTGAATCATTCATGTCATCTGACAAGATGCCCACTGCTTAGAACAGACAGACCACTCATTAGACACAAACATGTCATGTGTTTTTGATGTAGGAAATATATATACAAATAAATAAAATGAACAGGTGTGACATACGCCTATTTACATATTGGGGATCCTGCCGTAACAAGTTCTCTGCGCCAACATTGGAAAACCAGAGTTTCTCAGGGTTTGTCACAGATAACACAAGGAACATATGGCTTGGCAGCAAGTCTCCATTCAGAACGAAAATGTTCTCGTATCGACACCCTGAGCCTGCTTAGCTGGGCTGATGGTCTTAATTACACGTAAAGGTGCAGATTAGCAGAGTGTGCTTTGTGATTACAGCCTCCTATCTACTCCTACAGGACCTCTACTGTACCCATGCATTAATCCCACACAAGATTAGATGAAAGGCTGCCCCCTCACTCAATATTTAACTATTATTACTCAATAAAATTAACATAATTTCCTTACAACTCAACCCCGCAGACTAAAGGCTCCAGCATGCAGTGCAGAATCACAGTGGAAGGCTCCTAAATCCCTCTTTGAAACATGAAGTCAGCAGATAATGCTGTTATTGCAGTTCCAGTATGTGGTGCTGCTGGCCTCTCTGCATCATTAAAGCCAGTGGACGTGACTTCCAGTCGCTACAAGGCTCTCATGCCTGCTAAGCCTCTTTCTCTCTCTCACATCTTTGACTCCCGGGGGAGCAGAGCTGTTACCACTGTTCACCAGACATGCAGGAACATTGGATCATGTTGGCCACCCTCTCAAGCATCACAGTTGGTTGGAGGAACAACTCCCTTTCTAGAACAATCACTTTGGCTGACATTCTGTGCAAACCATGAAACAAGTTTTCTACTATATGTGTCTGTGTGGAGAAATATCATAATTAACTTGTGGAAGAAGATGACATATAACCCTTTTAAATGTACTCTGCTAAGCAGTTCTGTCAGCACTGCAAGTGGCTGTCTGCTTTTAGTAGCTCTCCTGTCTTTATACTTTGTTTATGTTCTGTGTGTGTGTGTGTGTGTGTGTGTGTGTGTGTGTGTGTGTGTGTGTGTGTGTGTGTGTGTGTGTGTGTGTGCACGTGTGTGTGTGTGTGTGTGTGTGTGTGTGTGTGTGTGTGTGTGCACGCACGCGCGCCCGTCTGTATTGGGTGAGACAAACCTGAGGTTGTAATTGGTGGTTCCTGACTTTTACTCTCTTGTACCGTTGGCTTGATCGCAGCAAAACTGCGCACAAATACTCTCTGGATGCCAATTCAGAAATTCTGCCCACATTTTTCACATGGGCCTGTTATAGCGCCACCAGGAGGCCACTTTATGCAAAACACATTTTTGATAGTACTTCCACAGTATCTCTATAGTCATTAAACCAAACTGGTATTTCAGATTTTTCATATTCCATCCTGATATGGCTTCCAAAGCCTCATGGTGGCGCTATAACAGGCCGATTTAGGCCTCCTTCATTATTTATCCTAGACAAGTACTTTTTGTGTCTTACCCTATGTTTTGGGGGCCTAGAAATCCACTGGAATTGTCCAAATTGCAGAGATACAATTATATAATTGTGAAATCCAATATTTTGTTTGTGACTCTATTAAAACCCTCTGAAATGGTCACCCGTTTCAAGTTAACTAAACTAATTATGCAATAAACTAGTTATATATTTTTTTACTGGAACAAGGCTTCAAGATATCCTTAAAACACAAGTCACAATTTTCATTTTTGTCAATTTTGTCATTCAGAAGGTGCATGGCAGAGAAAGAGAATATTGTCAGTTGATATAGTATTGCATGCAATATTGAAAGGTTTTGGACAGCTCTGTGGATCAAATGTGAATCAAAGTGTCATCTTGTAGACACAAGATTTTGAAAAACAATAAATAGATTTTTGAAGAACTTTATAACACATTAGGAAGGCAATCAGTGTGAGTGAGTAAAGAGGGGTGCGGGTGGCTACGGAGGTTAGTGAAGAGCTGTCAAAACCCATGTCTCTACTGGGGGCCTAGGCAGAGGGGAGTATGCGGGGTAGGGTTGTGTGAGGAGGTAAAAGGGGGTCTGGTGTAGATTTTAGAGGGCCTAGGGTTCCCCTCAGGTGGGTGGAGGGGAGTATGGGGAGTGGGGGTCACTGTATTGCTCCCTGGGCACTTGGAGCACAGAAGAGCAAAGTTATAGGAGCCAAGGAGACCCTGAGCTTCTCTCCCCATGTCCGAGGTGCAAAACCTCCGACAGTTGGCTCAGACATGTTAAAGCTATAGTGGGGCACTTGGGAGCTCAGGACGAGTGCTCATATGCAGTTAAAGAGAATGGGGCTTGTCGGCCCCTGTGGTGGTAGTTCTAAGACCTCCACGTTGTGCATCGCGATAGCCAAATTCCAATATTCAAGTGTCCATCATTAAGTCCTCCACTCCCGCCTTAGCCCTGCCTCGGAGGCAGGAGGTGAGGAAGCAAGGAGCGTAATTTTTAAGTGACAGCAATTATGACGTGTCACACAGTTGGATTGCTGGACTATTTCGGAGCTCAGAGGGTTGTCATGTGGAGGAGGAGAAATGATATGCCACCACGCATTTCAACAAAGACAGTTCCGCAAACGATACATGAAAGATATACAGTACTTGTATCTTGCCATATTTCACTCCAAGTGGCTTAGGGAGCCTGCGCTCACCTGGTTCTCAGCAAGTCCAAAAGCAAATTAGCATTTGGGATGCAAACAATTTCTAAGTCACGCTGGAGGACGGAGTGAGGAGGAGGCAGAAATTAAGCTTATGCGTTAGGCTGAGAGGAGTGTCCCTATGTCGCCTGGCTCACTGGATAGTCCCACTGGTCCCAAGTGGACCTCCATGCTGGCTCCTATGCCCTATGGCACTCGTGAGTGGCCTTAGTTAGTGAGGAGGGACCCCCCATAGTGGTGGTTGTAAGACCATGTGGTGCATGACTGTGTGTCAGGCAGACAGGGGTGTCCCTATGTCGGACTGGCTCACAGGAGAGTCGGTGACTTAGTGACTTATCATTATGGCTCAGAGCGTCCTTTCCCCTCTCCAGAACAAAAAAAATAGTCTAACCATTAGGTGTATACAGAAAGCAATGCTTGTTTGTTGGATAGCAGCAGGGACACAGCGTGGAGGTCGGTTAGATCGGGATTCTATGGGAGATTGGAGCCCAGGGCGTCATGGGCTGTCTCCTACGCCTTCTTGATGTTAAAATTATCCAGAAAAAAAGATCAAGGTTCAAGGTTATTGCTATAGCAGTACCAATCACAAAATAAAAGACATGTGAAATGAATTTTGCACAAAAACCCCACACAACTACTACAATCTCAGGAATAAGAAGATGTCTGTGACAAGCAAATCTGAACCCTCTCCGCACCACACTCCTCCACCACCCCTGCCTAGACACCCAAGACAGCAGACAGTAGATACATGTTGTGATAGCTCTGTACAGTCTTGCACATCCTCTCCAGGACCATAAGGGGCCATTTCTCTGCACTGTAATATTTGAGAATTTGGCCAATTTGCTATTAAAAAGGTCTTAAGAGTGACCCCCAGTTTGGGAACCACTGCCCTAGGGGACTAGGATTATTATTTTATTTTTTTGGCAGACACCTTTACAAACAAAATAGTGAAGAAACTTCTCTGTAAGGAATTTCTTCCAAGATTTGTGTAACATTCCCAGTCTGTGAGTTACAGCCATGTTTTTACAAATGTCACAGTACCACCCAATAATAATGAATGTATTCCTTATTGTTATCAAAAGAAATCTCCTGAAAGCTTCAACAGTGAATTTATGTATAAGTGATGAATTCACCAATCCTGGGCATTATGGCACGTAGAAAAGGGAGAAATGTCCAATTACTGTACATTGTTAAATATGCTTATAACCATGCTTATAACCAATTGCTTTATAATTCTATACTTGTAATCACATGAATATCATTTATATTATGCTAATTAGATCCAAGATCACCAAAACCTGGGGTTAGGCACCAAAATTACTTGTCTAGGATGAATAATACAGGAGTAATGGTATTTTAAGGATCTGACGGCGGCCATTTTGAAAATCGGACCTTTCTAGTGGTCCGATTTTGGTAAACTTTTGATATGTTATTAAGTACACCTGATACTACAATAAACCATTGAGAAACCTTTTGTTGCAATTTTTTTTGGGTCAAATCATAACTGCAGCCGCCTAATTAGTGTTTTTACCTATAACTGCACCGATTTGTGTAAAACTTTGTATGTGCACTCCCTAGAGGCCAAGGAAAAACGTTTGCCCTGCATTTTTCACATCTGCCTTTTATAGCGCCACCAGGAGGCCGACTTATGTAAAACATATTTTTGGATATTACTTACTTATTTTATCCAAATTTCACGCAAATCGATACACATGATCTCTATAGTCATGTGATCAAGACGGAGCTGTTTGATTTTTCATGTTCCATCCTGATTGGCTAAGATTGGCATCTTAAGTTTGCAGGAGTGGCCCGTTTAGAACAAAATGCCGCAAATCATGAACGCAAATCGGTACATATCATCTCTTAAGTCAAGTGATCCGTCCGATTTTTCACATTCCAGCCTGATTGGCGAATTCCGAACATTGCTGGCCCATTTTAACCTACCTGACCTGGCGGAGACCTGCATGCGCTCCGAGAAGGACTTATTAATTCTCTCTGCTTTTGCTGTTATGACCTGAATTTCCCTCCAGGGATCAATGAAGGTTTATCTGCTGTTATCTGTGTCTCCATATTTTCTTGTTTTATGACACAAAAGACTGGGATAAAACTAAATTACATTTTACAGATTTACTGCAGGAGAGGAATGAAAAATATAACCCACACTATGACATCAATAAAACAAAACAAAAAACACTCTACACTTAGAATTAAAATAGAGATCTTCATTTGTAAACTCTGCAGAAGTGGTCTTCAGAGGAGACCTTGGGGGTTTCCATGCGTAACCCAGCCAAATCTAACTATAATTGAATTTACTTCAAATAATTAGAATACAATATTTATCTAAGTTAAATAAAAAAAACACGGAGGATTCACACACACACACACACACATTTTAACAATTTATTTATGTCCACACATAAGGAAATGTATACAAGGACACAAATATTACGGTGCAGCAAGGTTACATCCACAAAGTCAAGGCATGTGTCCTCATGATACAAACAAGCATGTCAGGTCACCCAGCCCTCCATGGGCACCAGCAGCAGTGTCTCCACATCATAGTAGAGACAGCACAACACTCTGCCAGCCCTCCTGCCTCGTTTCAGGGCATCCCAAGTTGTGGAAACCCGCTCTAACAACCAGTCTGCGGGCATATCCCAGGCTGGACCACCAGAGGAAACAAAGTTCCCAGTCCACTCCTGCACTGCCGCCCCGGTGTCAAAGTGCTCTCCGTAGCGTAGCTGCTCCCATGAGCCCGAAAGTCTGTTCACCCATTGTTGTTCCTCAGCTAGCGGACACACCGCTAGATGGCTGCCGGGTCTTTATCCCCCGCCGGGTGGTAGTTAGTTACACCGCCCCTCTTCCCGGTATAGCTGCTCAAGCTGCACTCCATTGGTGAGCAGCACCTTCTTGTATGCAAGCTTGTGATCGTAATGAAGCACACAGTCCCCAGAAGTTGCGAATGCATCTTAAATGTGCACCGACTACATTAACGGTGGTAGTTACAACGGGGCAGTTTAATGTCATGCCCAGGACACACACACACACACACACACACACACACACACACACACACACACACACACACACACACACACACACACACACACACACACACACACACAGTATTCATAAAACAATATCAAGTCAGAGGATAGCAATGAGATGCAATGATATGGATGTTACAGTAGTTCACACTTCTACACAATATAAGCTTTAAATGATTCAGTCGTACACAACTCCATAATAAGTGCACCTTGTGGTGCTGCAGGATGTACTGATAGACTTTAACCTTTTAACCCCTATGCACTTATTGACTGGACTGTGCCAGGGGTCTAGCCCATTCCTTTTACCCTCTACAACAAATCTGCTGGCCGAAAATAGCCGAACTACAAGCAAAAACATTCCTAGTTTTAAAATAAGTGTCTGAATACCTCTTATTCAGGTCTGTTTGTTTTTATTCAACTTTGTCTAAAAGTGTAGTCGTGCACAGGAGATTTATAGTGTGCAGTGAATTACTGAGCACAAAGCATATGTTGTTACATTTAATTACTACGCTGGTTGTAAAACAATAGGGAGAGCAGCTGTGCATGTTTTAACGTTTCAGACTGATGAGGGAACATAGCAAGATTGTTGGGAACCATTATTCATTTGTTGGGTAAAATATTAAATGAATTTACCGATTGTAAAAACAATTGTTTTCTTTTCTATCCCAAAAATACATTTTGAGCTCAGAAAGCATGGAAACTCATGTCAAAACTCAAGTAAGATTTATCTCCAAAATGATTTTGTCAATCTAACCGAGCAACACATTATTGTAGTGCTGATTGTCTATACATGTGTAATAAAAACATGACACACTAAAATGTCCACACTAATATGCAACATTTAAAATATGAGTGCATTGCTTAATTCCGGATAACATTTTGATTAAGAAGAGAATAAAATAAATAAATAATTCACCATTAAATGTTCATTTTGTTAATACTTGGTTGCTTTATATTACATACATATATAGTAATGCATTCCCTAATTGAGGCAAAATGATCATTTATGGGAAAAATGAAATATTTAACACATAATGTGTTATATATGTGGCCTATATGTGTAGGCTACAGTATGTATGACAAATGCAATGAACCTACAATTTGAAAAAAGGATGCAGGCAAAGTTGTTTTGGGGAAAACAAACGTTGGTAATCTAGCTGGTTTATTTCTATATCAAATGATAGGGTGTCTGTTTTTTTTGTAAGCATAATCCTGCAGTAAAGTGACTGGCCTTGGCAATTTCATGTAATTCTGTGAGTGTGCAAAGACAGCAGTGGAGTCACTGCAGACACACATAGCTCAGAATATTATTTTACCTGGATGATTTGATTGACTCGTCAATACAGTCACTAACAACACTGTCAGTGAATCACCTCTTAGATTCACTGTTCCAGTGCCTCACTGAGAGTGATTTGGACTCAGGTGTGAGGACAGACATGTTTGTTTTGATAGATCTACAGCAAGTTCAGAGCTCTGACAGTCAGGAAATAGGCTCTATGCACAGCAGCCATATTGGAAATAAATTGGGCCTCTTCTTACTTCCTTCAAAGGTGTTACCAATGATACTAATGAAGGCTCTGTTCCATTCTGGTCAGGGTGCTGATATTGTGCATGTTGGCTCACTAGAAACACTCCATTTTGGTTCCCAAATGGCTCCTTATGGTGGGTGTGTAGCTCTGAGAGTTATGGGGGTCCTTGAAAATAAGACAACCACTATGCCACACTAAATGGAACAGAGCCTTAATTAGTATTATTGGTAACACCTGTGAAGGAAGTAAGGAGAAGGGGCCCAATTCATTCCCAATATGGCTGCTGTGCATAGAGCCTATTGCCGGGTCTAATGTTGACAGCTCACGCTGCCGATCAGACACTTACACAGGAGTTTGATATGCCGATTATTTGGCAGACTGTGTTCTGATCTCACACATACATCACAAGACATGTATGTTGGTAGTTCCTCCATCGGCAACGCCTGACATATTCCAAAGAGGATCTCCAGAGATGAAAATGGTTCCCTCAGAACAGTGATTCCCACAGTGGTTTCTGACCACTTAGCCATTCGACTGCCGTGTTAAGTTGTCAGATGGGTGGGCCATGTGCATTTTCAGACCATGCTTATTTTAGTGATTGATCAAACAAACAACGTCTCACATGGCAGTGTTCTGGGCGGGGAAGTGAATTAGCAACAATCACCCCTCCCTCATCACTCACCACTGAAGTGCCTTTGAGCAAGGCAATTAAGCACCAACTGCTCCAGTGGAGCCGCTCCGTGGCCAATAGTAAAGTATCAGACTGTGGTTGTGTGAGTGTGAAGTTGGTGAACAAGAGCAGTCTACAAGCTCACAACGCGTCACAACGTTATGAGCTTATAGATCTGCTCGCCCCAGAAAAGGGACACTAGGTTTCAAGTAGTTGTCGTCTAATTTGAGCCCAGAGCTCAGCTTTGTCCTACGGTATGTGACAGGACACTTCGCCAGTTTAATTTTGTATTTCATGAGCCAAACTATAATCAGCAGTTAACCAGTGATACTCACATAGGCTAATTAGGCTGTTTGGAAGGGGGAACATTTTTTCTTCATATTACTCATTGAAGAATAGAAAGCCTTTATTTGTATTGTACTGGCATATAAAACAATTAAACTAGTACATTCTAGCACGCTGCCTGTAGCTTTCTCAGTGTGCTGCATGCTAGCATCACTTACTTTTTCCGATGGTAGAGAGCCATGCACGCCACTCCCAGAAGACAGATCCCTGAGGCAATGCTGAAGATGGACAGCACCTGCCTCTGGTAGGTCTCACCACTCTCTGCAGGAAAGACCCAGGAGAGACCAGTCATGCTGTTACTCAATTTACTCACTCTCACACAAACCATGGCGGGCTGTGTCAGTGGAGGATTGGAATGAAAGACATTAATATATTCAACATGCATGTATGTATAGACAGTTTCTGAGAGACTACAGTAGAATAGCTGAGATGGATAAAGTGTAGGGAAGACAGACAATATGAAAGCTGAGAAGGAGACAGTGTAGGAGAGACGCACAGTAGCAAAGCTGAGAGGGAGACATGCAGTAGAAAGGCCCAAAGGAGAGAAAGACAGACTAATAGTAGAAAGTAGAAAAGTACAATGCACTTTCCCCCTGTAATTTACCTATTACATAAATATATGGTCCCCATGCTCTACCCTTTCTACTGTATATTGAAATTTGCTGATGTTCTTTGGAACATTTCATATTTAATTTGTTACCATGCCCATTTGGATAATAACTACAAAGCACTTCTCTTCACAAAGTTAAAAAGTGCATAGAGATAAAAGCAATCATTAACAATTCAACAGCGATTTGAGAGGAATGACTTGTACTTTTGGCTTTTAGTAAAGCCCACTCAACAGAGCAAAACATTTCCATAATACTATCACTGCAAGACCAATGTACATACAAATACAACTGCAGGCTTGCAGGTTGGACAGATGAAGTTATCTGTGCACAGACAGTCACTACCAGTTTTCCCTTTTCTGTCTTTTCCCCTCATACATTTTGGAGTGTCATAAGCATTACATTTAATTTCACTTCTGCCCTTACAGGCTCATAGGTGTGAGACATTTGCGTGGCGGTTCCGTCCTGAAGTTTGGATGTGATATGTTCCTGACAGTAGAGAGTAGGTACATGTACATCGCCAGTGGGTGCCAAGTGAATACAAAGAGAAGTGCATTCAAGTAGAGGCTGTAGTAGAACCGTGAACTCAACTTTAATATTTTATGTGTCAAAGTTTCAATCCAGAGTGGTGGATCTTCATCAGGTCAAGCCTGCTTGCAGTTTAACCTGATGAACATTCACTATGAACTGAAACACTGTTTGAAGTAAAACTAAAATAAATCTTCCTGAATGACAACGTTCTTGTGAGAGCCAGCAGATCTTGTACATCTGGGCTGTAACACAGACTTCAACGACTCCTGTCTTTAGGTTGATTATCAGGTGGTAGTGATGGATGCATAATTCTTCCAATCATTTGGAGCTTCTTGGGTGTATTTTCCATGTTATCTTGTTATGTTGTGAGGTGTAGATATGTATCCATAAACTAGAAAGTACTGTTCCTGACGAAACAGTGTGGGATCGCTAAGATGACGTCATTACAGAGACGTGATGGCGTCATTACAGAGAATACACGATGACATCACTGACTCACCATTTCTCCATTGAAATGAATGGGTATGAAGGGCAGAATGATAATTATTAGAAAAAGTGCTCCTCGGAGCACAACTCTCCGCCAGAAGACTTGTGTTGGGAATGTTGGGAATGTTCTGTCTGTATACGTGTCCTATCTGTCCTGTCTGTATAAGTGTCCTATCCCTCCTGTCTGTATAAGTGTCCTATCCGTCCTGTCTATGTAAGTGTCCTATCCATCCTGTCTGTGTAAGTGTCCTATCTGTCCTGTCTGTGTAAGTGTCCTATCCAATTGTTACAGTATCCGCCATTTCTCAGCCATTTCGTGATTGTTCCTGTCTTACCTCACTTTGAAAGAGGCACAGACTCTTTCAAAGTGACACACGTATTTATAGGCCGTTATACCGAACATAAGAGAACATTAGAACATGTTCTCTTATGTTCTAATTCTTACAAAAAATCTGTCCTGTCTGTATAAGTGTCCTATTTGTCCTGTTTGTATAAGTGTCCTATCCGTCCTGTCTATGTGTCCTATCCAATTGTTACAGTATCCGCCATTTCTCAGCCATTTAGTGATTATTCCTGTCTTACCTCACTTTGAAAGAGGCAAAGACTCTTTCAAAGTGACACATACTATTTATAGCCTGTTATAAAAAGTGACTTTGTGCTCCTCGGAGCTCCTCGGAGCACAAGTCTCCGCCAGCAGACTTGTGTTGGGAATGTTGGAAATGTTCTAATTCTTATGTTCTAACTGTCCTATCCGTCCTGTCTGTATAAGTGTCCGATCCGTCCTGTCTGTATAAGTGTCCTATCCGTCCCGTCTGTATAAGTGTCCTATCCGTCTTGTCTGTATAAGTGTCCTATCCGTCCTGTCTATGTAAGTGTCCTATCCCTCATGTCTGTGTAAGTGTCCTATCTGTCCATTTCTCAGCCATGTCAACTCGAAATCATGCTCGCTGGCTTGGGCGCTTAGCTGTTAACTAAGCATTTGTAGGATCGAGGCCTTCCCATCTAGAGAGGCTTTAGCTTAATTCAAGTATCTGCTTTGCATGCAGGATTGTTGGAACTGTCTTACCTCACTTTGAAAGAGGCTCAGACTCTTTCAAAGTGACACATGTATTTTATAGGCCGCTATACGTCACTAGCCAATCGGATCACACTATTTCACCGTATTGTCACGTGTCACGTGAGGCTTGACCAATGTTAGTCCCAGTTTCAGAAAGTGAAAACAAGCTCTCCTGGCGGAGAGAATAAATAGTGAAGATAACATTAGTGTGATCGCTAAAGCGATCCCACAATGATCGCTAAATCGATCCCACAATAACGTGTGTGCATGTTTAAATATGGTTCATGCACTTCAACTGCTTTCAGCACTTTGGTCAATCTCGGTTGTTTTAAATGTGCTCTATAAATAAAGTTTGATTTTATTTGCTTTGGCCTGTGGATGATGCAGCGGATTTTTTTTTCTTTTTTTTTCTGAATGAATCATTTCCTCTGCAGGTAGGTAGCAACCTCCTCCAAGGCTAAATATGGGTCATGGTGGATTGCATGCTGTTGTTAGCCCCATCTGGCAAACAGCTCAGAAAGACGGTTGATAATTGCTGTGGCTGTCACTGTACAATAGCTGTTAGTTCCTGCCACATACAGCTCTGTAAGCAGCAGTAGATGGTTTCTAATGAGCTGGAGCTTTCTGTAGTTCTCTAAAACTATGTGGTTTTTTTGCCAGTAGGCCACTGTTTCTCAAAGTGGAGTCTGGGGACCCCCAGGGGTCCTTGGGGAGGGAGGGGGGGTTGTTCCTAGGGGTCCCCAGATAAACTATTGATAGTTAGGAACCAAATGGACCATTACGGGTCTGTCATTCTGACAGAACCAAATAGAACCACATGGACCAAATGTTGCAATGCAAGGCGAGTACAGACAGTGAAGACATATTTCAGCTGCTTGGCAGCTACTGTACACTATGTTCCCTACTAGCCCTGATATTCTGAAATGAACTATGATGAAACTGTCTCCAACTCTTTTGTGGAAGTCACTGGTGGCATCATCTGAAATGCTGCCACATTGGTTCCTATGCTATATTAATGTCCATAGCATACATTAAATTCAAGACACACTTGACTTTTCTGTTAAGCCTAAAGTTGTGATGCAATATGGGGCAATAGTCCAGCCAAGCAATAGTTTTATGCAGATCCCAAACAAAATGTAAGTAGGTCAGGTGCTGGATTAAACAATGTTCATCAACAATGTTTATCTGGAGGTCGGGCAGGTGAGGGTCGACTGAGGAGAGTACTGAGATGCAGGTCAACATAGTTATAGAATACATTTAAATTGGATTAATTCTGTTAAGTTCTCTAGGCTTTCTGTCTATTTTGCACTTGCCGTGTCAGAGAGAGAGAGAGAGAGAGAGAGAGAGAGAGAGAGAGAGAGAGAGAGAGAGAGAGCGCGCGCGCGAGAGAGAGAGAGAGAGAGCTGTGCGCTATTAACACATATACTGCCAATCCCGAGATATCTCGGGACATTAAATCCACCCGTTACCTGCGTATCCCGAGATATCTCGGGATCGTCTTTTTATGTGGTTTAATAACGAAAAAAAAAGAAATTTTGGTACCATCCTTGATTTATTTTTTTTCCCCATGACGCTTCCGACCCATCCTATGAGAAAATTTCCGACAACCGTTTCCGGTTCGTTTTTTATCCTGAAAAAACAGTTTTTCTCTGGTTTTGGCTAAAGATCATGGTTTTCACACGGTTTAAAAAACGAATGGTAAGCTCCGGTTGTATTTTCTTTACTTTGATCGACGAACGGTTATCCTCTTTGTGTTTAAAAACGATCTGATAGCCGATCGGAGGCTAAGCTAATCTAATATGGCCGGTGGGGAAATGTCACAGCCACGTCACAGCCAAACGGATATGACGTTTGCAGCCTCTTTTACCGGCTGAATCCACAGAAGAAGAAAAAGGAAAAAAAGTGTAAACATTATGAGGGCTCGTACGTCCGTCGTTGCTGTTTATAAACACCATCCGATCGCGGATTTTAATGGATATAATGTTTTTGTGAACGGTTCAAAAGGCTATAAAACTCAAAAACGCTGGCAGTGGGTGAGTACCTTATGAATAAACTCTGGCAGGGAATGTGTTAATTAGGGTTGTCCGATATTGGCTTTTTTACCGATAACTGATATACCGATATTGTCAAACTCTTACTGTAATTACCGATACCGATATCAACCGATACCGATATATGCGGGGATTATTGTGATTAGGGTAAGCTCAAATTTCATATCACACACACCATACAGTAAGAACTACTGTAAATTATTAAAAAAAAAACAAAAAAAAAACGATACCGATATTTTCCGATATCGATTTTTATGCTAATATCGGCCGATAATATCGGGAGGCCGATAATATCGAACATCCCTACTATTAATAGCAGATTAATTTGATGAAATGATTATGCTTGTTTATTTTTTATATTTTTTATTTTTTATTTTTTTTTAAATAATTTTTATCCCGCGATTTTTGTAACCCATTTTTTTCACCCGGTGGCAATTTCCTAAGTGATCCTGGGCGCTACACCAGCCCTACACCAGCGCTACACCAGTCCCCCACAGCCAGGGAGGCCAGGTCATGCTTCCTTCAGTGCATGAGAGCCAACTGACCTTCTTGTCACCTGACAGGGGTGAGTTTCCCTGGTTGGACGTAGCGCGTGGAAGGCACACGTTATTCCAACCAGTTCCCTTCCCCTCCATCAGGCGCCCCGGCTGTCATGGGGGAGGCGGTATAGCGACCAGGATTACTACATGTTTTTGTGAGGGTATTAACTACCCTAGGAGACACGGGGAGAACATGCAAACTCCACACAGAGTAGGCCCTTTCGCCAACCCCACCCTGGGTATGGGCGCTGATGACGCGGAGGAGAAGACACGCCCCCAGTGCCCACAGCGTCCCTGGCGAGAATCGAACCCAGGACCTTCTAGCTGTGAGGCGACAGCGCTACTGACTGCGCCACCGTGACCCTGCTTGTTTATTTTCTAACAGCTTCCATATGCAGTAGATTATACAGGCTACTCAATATGTATTCATGCCTCTCTCCATGGTGCTGAATAAGCACATTGCCAGAGGCCAGATCAACATACTATAGCCCAGGGGTGGGCAACTATTTCAGGCATACTTATCCCTTTGAGTTGGCACTGCATGGGAACCAGCTGCAGGCTGGTAGCTGCTGGTTGCATGGGATGGTTAATTACTACTTTGACCTGAAAGCCTTCGTGTGAGAAAACACAGACTCACGTGTGTGAATGGAACACATGGGGTCATGAATGATGAATGGGGGGAAAGCAGAGCTTTGTGGGTGTTGCCCACCGTGGCTGGGGTGCCTTCTGTCATAAAGGAAACATGTTTGAATAGGGACAGTTCAGTTTTGGTGACGGTCCAAAATGTCCTGACCTCTCTTGTGTCCTTTTAGTGGCAAAACTGTGAGCAATAGGCTCTATTCACAGCAGCCATATTATGAAGACATTCACAGGTGTTGCCAATGATACTAATGAAGGCTCTGTTCCATTCTGGTCAAACAGAGTCAGGGTGCTGATATTGTGCATGTTGGCCCACTGGAAACACTGGTTACACCAGCTTCCAAATGGCCCCTTACAGGTGTGTAACTCTGAGAGTGTACAAATGGAACCAAATGGACCCTTACGGGTCCATTTGGTTCCATTTGTACACTCTCAGAGTTATGGGGGTCGTGGAAACCACTGTGCTAGACCATGGGGTTCCCAAAGTAGGGGTCGCGACCCCACTTGGGGTCGCGGGAGACTGACGTGGGGTCGCGAAATTATTTTGGGTCATTAAAAAAAAAAAAAACTTTTTTTTTTTTTTTTTTTTTTTACTTTAAATTCAACAGAATGGATGAAATACCATCTAAAATGATCACAAATGGTATATTTTACCATTTTAACACATTACAAATGCACACCGAACGTGCAAGTTTATGTGCATAAATGACCTCCAGGTTTAGGTGGGGTCGCGAGTCAATTTCCGCCTTATTTTGGGGTCGCGGGCTGAAAAGTTTGGGAACCCATGCGACTAAATGGAACAGAGCCTTCATTAGTATCATTGGTAACACCTGTGAAGGAAGTGATAATATGGCTGCTGTGCATAGAGCCTATTCCTCTGGTGCAACACAAGGTTGCAGTGACCGTCTTAACTTCACTGTAAACTGTGTTTGTGTAAACAGACTGCTGTGTTGCTGCTTGACATTTCCTTCACCTCTAATTTCCTCAGTTCACTGCCAGCATTGATTTGAACATTTTGGAATCGGAAGGTTCATGGTTTGATCCCTGGTGAGATGATGTTGATGTAAAAGTTTACAACGTGCAGTTTGTTTCTCACACAGGTTTTTTTTCCCTCTCTCTCTGACAATACCAGACTCCATGCAGATGGCATCCACCCCTGTGTTTCCATGGAAACTGGCCCATATTCATTTGCCAAGGTGTGTGTGTGTGTGTGTGTGTGTGTGTGTGTGTGTGTGTGTGTGTGTGTGTGTGTGTGTGTGTGTGTGTGTGTGTGTGTGTGTGTGTGTGTGTGTGTGTGTGTAGAGATATGAAATGATGTCATGTGGTCAATGGAACAATTCCTCACCCGTGAACTCAATCCCAAGTTCATCCACTGCTCCCATCCAAGGTCAGGCAAACAGCCAGCGAGAGAGAGAGAGAGAGAGAGAGAGAGAGAGAGAGAGAGAGAGAAGAGAAGAGAAGAGAAGGAAAGACAGAAAACAATTCAATTATTACAGCTTGAAGCATTTCTAACTTCCTTTGTACTCACTCACTAGAGCAGTGTTTCCCAACCCTGGCAATCTGACCTTTTTTGTGCCGCGAGGATATGCTAGGTGTGCCGAATGAAAAAGAAAGAAATCAACCCCCTCCCCGCAGAACAATAGATGCGTCAAGGGCTGCTGCTGCCTTACGCCATTGCTCATCGTCCGTCGCGGACATCCAGTGAATCGACCCTCGCACATATAAATGCAAATGTGTGGCTTTGTCTTCATGGGGCCATCACCTGTACTCGCCTGGCAGGTACTCGGGGGTGAAAGTGGGTTGGAACGGGCCGATACGGCGGACCTGAACGTCGTACCGGCGAAGAGGGGCTGTCCCAAAAGCCCATGTTATAACCTGCCATGATGAATGTCCAACAATAAAACACTACATAAGTGTTAGATTTATTCTTATAAAGTGCTTCTAAATCGCTCCAGGGTGTTAGTGTGAATGCAATCCGTGTAATTTGTGGTGTTTAATTACTCCACGGCTGCGGCGACGTTGGCTGACTGGGGTAACCGAAAGTCTCACCCCAAAGCACGCTACAACCATTTGTTTTCGCGGACCAGCGGTTCTTGTATTTGTTTTACTGAGGATAAGGTTAGAAATAAGTTTAGGATTAGGCATTGTTTTACTGATGTTACGTTTAGGAATAAGGTTAGGTTTAGACATAGTTTACTGAGGCTACGTTTAGGAATACCAGGGGGGCGCTAGTGTCGTCACTCTCATAATAGATCACGCTACTTGGTTCAGAGTATGGGAAGCCATTGGCGACCCGTCATTGATTGGCTTTTAGCCATTAGGGAGAAAGCAACGAGAAAGTGATGACTAGTTGCAGCATCTCCGTCTGCTTATTGACAGCTTTACCAAGCTGTAAAGATTATCTCAGCCATTTCAATAAGTGCACTACTTCTGTTTCCACACACACGTTTTTTGTTGAACACAAACACACACCAAAACACACACACACACACACACACACACACACACACGCACACGCACACGCACACGCACACGCACACGCACACGCACACACACACACAATGGAAATGGATGAAGAGAAACACTCATATTATTTTCATCGTAACAGCAGACTTTTTCACACCACAGTAATGTAATCTGATTCCAATTCAAATGCAACCCTCACACTTTAATTGCTTTTTCTGACAGAGGTGGTCTAGGTTTTAAATATAATACTGCTGCAAGTCCTTTACATATTATTTGGTGGACACGCACGCACGCACGCACGCACGCACGCACGCACGCACGCACGCACGCACACACACACACACACACACACACACACACACACACACACACACACACACACACACACACACACACACACACACACACACACACACACACACACACACACTCATGCCTAAGGGCCAGCAAAGTCCATCTGTTAGAGATGCAATTGGACTGCATAATGAGATGCTTTACAACTTCTGACTCTGAATATGATGTCTAAGAAGAAAATAAATAAAACTAGAAAAAGTGCTCCTCGGAGCACAGGTCTCCGCCAGGTAAGGTAGGCTAGTGTGGCCTCCTGGTGGCGCTATAATAGGCCAACGTGAAAAGGGTGCCATTTCTTCTTAGGCCTTGCACGACAATCGGACACTGACTGCATTCATGATTTTAGGCATTTTGTTAAAAACATTTGTTTCGCTAAATTAGACCTGCTGGTGGCGCTATAACAGGCCAATGTTAAAAGGGTGGTATTTGTTCCTCAACATAGTGTGAATGTGTGTGCAAAGTTCGACCGCAATCGGACGGTGCGTTCATGATTTGCGGATTTTTGTTCAAAACAAGCCAATAATGCAAACTTTAGATGTCAATCTTAGCCAATCAGTATGGAATATGAAAAATCGTAGTATAAAATAATGTGTTTTACATAAGTTGGCCTCCTGGTGGCGCTATAAAAGGCAGATGTGAAAAATGTAGGACAGAGGTTTTTCCTTGACCTTTAGGGGAGTGCGCATACAACGTTTTACACAGATAGGTGCAGTTATAGGTAAAAACACGAATCGGCCTGTTATAAGGCCACCATGAGGTTGATTTGAAAAAATTCAAATGGTAGTTCTTCCTCGGCCTAATGGGAATGTGCGTGCAAAATTTCACGGAAATTGCATACTGTGTTCATGATTTGAGGCATTTTGTTCAAAACGGAGCACTCCTGCAAACTTTGGAAGACATTTTTAGCCAATCAGGATGGAATATGAGAAATCTGAAAGACGCGTTTCGTCTAATAACTATAGAGATACTGTGTACCGATTTGTGTGACTTTTGGACTAAATCTGTAGGAGTACTGTCAAAAAATATGTTTTGCACAAATCGGCCTCCTGGTGGCGCTATAAGAGGCCCATGAGAAGAATTTGGGGCAAAGGTTCTGAATTGGCATCCAGGGAGTGTGTGTGCACAGTTTCGCTGCGATCAAGACAACGGTGCCGGAGATTAGCTGGTCACAGACGGACGGACACACGGACGGACACACGGACGGAGTGGAAAACATACTCTCTCGCCATGCCTTTAGGCCTGGCGGAGACAATTATGTGTGGGTAAAGACCTGCCTGGACAACTTAATGTCCTTTTAAACTTGAGGTAGGCGTTGATCACACAGAGATGCATCGCTACAGGACCTGACACCTTCGTAAACATCTTGTCAAAACAGAGCATTGGACAAAACAGCGCAGTGCACCTGTGGAGCAGCCTGGATGTGTAACCGGCTGAGCAAATAATTAATCACAAGGAAAAATGAATTCAAGCGGGCGTTGAGGTTTGAATCTAATATTAAACTTGTGTCTGCATTTGTCCCACAGTTCCTATAGACCTCCTCTGTTGCAGGACCACATTGGAAATTAGTGTTTCATTATGCTTTTATGTGCCATATTGAGGGGGGGGGGTATACATATTGATATGTATACACCTCACCCCCCCACCTGAAAATATTTTGTGCCAGGGACCAGGGCACGAATTTCACGGCGGCCACAACAGCCATGGCCGTCGTTGCCCCTGTCTTTGGCCGTGTGCCCCTCGAAAAACACATGCCCTAAAGGCCACAGTGGCCTTGATGCCCCCCGACTGCACTGCCCACGCTGATTTCCCCGTGTCCCCTCTGCACTATCTTCCTGTCAATACGGTTGACACCACCAGTTGTCTGGATGAGATTATACATTCTTATTTGACAACATCAAGTGAGACGTTGCACATATAACCAGCCTAAATTTCAGCTTAAAATACAGCGGAAGCCAGGAAACGTGTTTGACAGAGAGAGAGACCGTGCAAGAGAGTGAGAGAGAGAGACAGACATACAGAGCCCGACTCGAATTCTGCCAAGGCGCAGCCTGCCATGGACGCGTTAACGCGTCAAATTGTTTTTTAATTGTTTTATATAAGATTGTGCTGTTCTCTATCAGCTGGAGTGACAACTTTCACTTTTTTTTTATCTTACATTTTTTTCCGCGATTTTTGTAACCCATTTTTTTTACCCGGTGCCAATTTCCTAAGTGTTCCTGGGCGCTACACCAGCCCTACACCAGCACTACACCAGTCCCCCACAGCCTAGGGAGGCCAGGGCCGATCACATGTCTCCTTCAATGCATGAGAGCCAACTGACCTTCTTGTCACCTGACAAGGGGGAGTTTCTCCATCAGGCGCCCTTGGCTGTCATGGGGAGGCGGTATAGCAACCAGGATTACTACAGTGGTGACCTGTTCATCTTTGCATCACAGTTTCTGAAAGGTACCTATCATTACCAAACATATCCTGAGGTTGTGAAAGGTTGGGGGTGTGGCTATCATTGGGGGCGTGTTTTCAATTTTTCATTGCTGTAATACAGTAGGGGGACAGTGGGTGGCAGAAGAGAGCTAAAATGTTTAAAGAGGAAAGCAAATGGTCTTGCCTGCTCATCTGCCATCTCTGTGTCTCAAAAGTAATCTGGCGGATAATAATAATAATAAGGGTAATAATAATAATAATAATAAAAAATCTAGATCATTTAATTGTTCAATTATTTTAAGTAACTAAAAAGTAATATGTAATATTAATATATTGCAGAATGTCCCGTTTTTTACCACAATATAAAAATACTCTGTTACAAGTAAAAGGCCTGTGTTAAAAATATTACTGAGTAAAACTAGGCTACAAAGCCAATACAAAGTATTGGCATCAAACTATGTGCTTAGTTCGTTTTCAAATAATTGTAGTGGAGTAAAATAATAAAATAACTTACTTTACACCACTGTTGTCACTGTTGTTCTTTAAATCTAATTTGTATTATTAACGATAGATTGTAACATCTACAAAGTAGGCCTACAACCGACAGACAGACAGACAGACAGACAGACAGACAGACAGACAGACAGACAGACAGACGTCTTATATTATTATTATTATTATTATTATTATTATTATTACTATTATTACTATTTGAAAATATCCAATCTACAAGTTCACACGTTGTGAGCTGCTCTCCGATACAGATCAGATAGTCTAGTGGTTATAGATAACGTTACGTGATTGGACGGCCCGGGTTCGAATGTAGTTCATCGAATCCCCCTTGATGAACTACATGATACAGTATGGGGGGGGGGGGGGTATTGTATGTTTTACTCCACTATAATTATTGGAAAACTTTAGTTAGTAGCCAACTTTGTAGATGTTGGTTATTATCACAAAACACACTTCAGCCCTGTATACATTTCGGCCATTTGATAAATAAATATGTTTTATTATGAGTATTATTATAGTCAATATTACTATAATATGTATTAGTTAAATACGTTTGTAGGCCTTGTAGGCATATTAGACAAACGCACTTGGAATGGGGGGAAAAAAAGTCTTCCTCCCATTCAGTATGGAAGTGGTAGGTTTTCGGGTTATTTTTTGCCATGCACATTTTTTGTAACTTTGTAATACTATTAGTCCCCCCAGGAATCCGCGATTCCGCGATCGCGGAAATTATCACGGATTAGAAGGCCATCCGTGGATTTCAAACCCTCCGCGGATTACAAGACAGAGTGCAGAAAACATGAAAAATCTCGGTAAAACACCGCCGTATGGAGAAGTATTCTCTCTCTGTCTCAGGGCAGTGCGAGCTTCTGCTAAACTCCCCCCTCCTCCCCCTCCTCTCACACACACAGACACGTAGAGGGAGAGAAAGTGAGAGTGCTGCTCTTAACTACAGCCTAACTTCAAAGCAAGTTAACGATGGCTCGTTCACCCCAATTTGACCACTATGCAATCAACACTGAACAGCACTAATTAATGGCAGCTGTGATTCTTGTGTCTGTCCGTGCAGCCAGATATCAAGTAGTTCCCTGTAGAGCAGGGGTCTTCAACGTTTTCAGGCCAAGGACCCCCTATTTGAGAGAGAGATGAAGCAGGGACCCCCTCTACATTGTATAAAATTGTGTTTCAGATAAACTTTTGCTGCTCTTTTTCCCCTCTACACACCTATAACTCCAAAAATAGCCGATCTACAAGCTTGTAGATCTGCTATTTTGTCTATTTTATCAACGACACCCAATCAGTCTGGGCTACACTGTAAAATCCCCAGTCTTATCTATAGGCAATACTACAGTAGCCTATGCTGAAAATTGCCCATCTGCAAACATTATTGGGGAAAGGGAAGGGCTTTCTTTGAGGGGGGGAGGGGGGTGTTCTATCAATGTATTTGTTCAGATGCAAATCCAGCCCGGCCGATTTTGAGATTTGAAGTAGGCCTACATTTTCATGTGCATGCAACAGCACATGGTTTATACAGGTACATGGGTGACTAAATAAAATAATATAACTACACTGGACAACATACTGCATACCACTGGAATGGACCAGTAGTCTACTGGAAGCGGAGGCGCTCTCTCTCTCTCTCTCTCTCTCTCTCTCTCTCTCTCTCTCTCTCTCTCTCTCTCTCTCTCTCTCTCTCTCTCTCTCTCTCTCTCTCTCTCTCTCTCTCTCTCTCTCTCTCTGCTGGCAGCAGCATATTCATTATGCACTGAGGCTAGCTGCATGGGTCTGAATGCTGGACAAACTGGTTCTGTGAGAACAATGGCCAAGCCGTGAAGCCACAGTCAAGGTCATTAGCATACAGAGGACCATCACAATTCAACAGCATCACAACTCCGGTAAAACACCGTTGTATGGAATGGAGAAGTATATCCAATCCGTTGCGTCTCTCGTCTAAGGCATTGGTTCTCAAAGTGGGGTCCGGGGACCCCCAAGGGTCCTTGAGGGAGTTCCAGGGGTCCCCAGCTAAATGATAGATTAGGCACCAAATGGACCCTTATGGGTCTGTAACTCTGAGAGTGTACAAATTTGTACACTCTCAGAGTTAATATTAATTGCGGTCCAAGTGATAGAAATGCCATTAAATGGGGGTCTGTAGCCCTAATGCATGTCAAACTGGGGGTCCTTGAAATTAAAATGGTTGAGAATCACTGCCAGAGCTGTAAAACATCTTCTCTTATGGGGGTCCCTGGTATATATTTTTAAATGGGGGTCCGCGGGCTAATAAGTGTCAATGTGGGGGTCCTTGACATGAAAAAGTTTGAGGAGTAGAGAGAGCGGCTGCATTCCTCCCCGCACCCCTTCCCCCTCACACAGCACTTCTCAACTGAAGCGAGAAAGGAATAGCTCTCCTTTGTTGTTTTCAGTGTCCGTGAAGGGAGCTGACCGGCCCTTCTTGATGTCAACCTAAGAAATCTCCCTTTTAAGAACATTTTATCAACGACACCCTATCAGTCTGGGCTACAAATATCCCCATTCCTCTCCGCCCCCCCACCCCCCCTCACACAGCAGCGTATTTGCCTCTGAGATGTGTGTAGAAGAGAGTAACGTGTTGCGACCAGGGTTGTCAGATTTTGCGAGAGAAATAAGCATTCAGGTCTATGAAAACAAGCCCAAGCAATCAACACGCCCAAAAGACGTGGCCAGTAAGGCCACTTGAGCACTATATACTTAATAAACCTACAGTGTACTCTCAACAAATAAAAAGCAGCCCGCAATTACCAATATATATTTACAAGCAACTTTATAGGAAAACAGGTCGCTTATAATAAGGATACATGGCAACACTGGTTGCGTTATCGTGTCATTTCATTCAGTGATTATTGTTGTCACAGAACAACTTTGGTGACTTTTAGACCTTCACATGTAGGCTACAGTCAGCGGTTAGAGGGGGATGGGGGTAGTCATCCCAATATAACAATGATCCAGGCGGCCTGAGGTGTGAATATAGGTCCGCCTGCTTGTGGTGGCTTGTGTGTCACAGATGCATTAACCACTTCAGCCTTATATAAACGTTGGCTATTTAAAAATAGCAGAACTAAGCTCACAAGCTTGTAGATCTGCTATTTTCATGTGAAACGGGACATTCTGCATAACGAGTACTTTTACTTTTTAATTTAAGTACGTTTTGATACCAATACTTTTGAGAGAAAGAGAGAGAGAGAGATAATAGCAATCTACAAGCTCACAACGTGTGAGCTTGTAGATTGGATATTTTCAAATAGATGTAGGCTAAAGTGGTTTAGCTGCTGGGGACCCCTGGAACACGCCCAAGGACCCCCCCTAGTGATGCGTGGGACAACATGTCTCTGTCTGTCTGTCTCTCTGTCTCTCTCTCTCTCTCTCTCTCTCTCTCTCTACTCCACTACATCTCAGAGGCAAATATTGTACTTTTACTCCACTACAATTATTTGAAAACTTTAGTTAGCAGTTACTTTTCAGATATAAACTATGATATAATGAAACATACATTAACCACTTTAGCCCTATTTTATACATAGGCTATTTGAAAATAGCCGATCTACAAGCTCACAACGCGTCTCATCGCGACGCCTTGTGCAGCTTGTAGATCGGCTATTTTCAAATATTTAGTACTTTTACCTTAAGTACATTTTGATGCCAACACTTTTGTACTTTTAGTCAAGTACATTTTTAATTTTGGATTTTTACTTGTAACAGAGTATTTTTATATAGCAGTATTGGTACTTTTACTTAAATAAAGAATTTGAGTACTTTTTCCACCACTGGTGTACCGTCACTTTAAAAGCGCAATTTATACTTCATCGTACGACGGTGCCACGCACCAAACATAGCCGATCTCCAAGCTCACACTGCGTCTGTTCGCACCACGTTGTGAGCTTGTAGATCTGCCATTTTCGGCAACGATAGACTGAGAAGACGACACGCTCTCAAGCAACACTAGTTATTCATTCACAGGGAGATCCCAAACGGATTATTATCAATTGGATTATTAAAATTGTCAACGGAGACTTGCTACCTTGGGTAGAAGAGGACGAGTGAAACTTTTGAGCGTTTCACTAGTTGACGCCATTCTTTCACCGCTGCACCGCACATGTAAACACAACGACGTAACCACCCAAAGTGTACAAATGGAACCAAATGGACGCTTACAGCCTTTAATGGACCCGGTTTTCGAGCTCCATCCCTATCCATTATACATACATATATCTATAACGCGCTGGCCAATACAAACTAATAGACGAGTGCGCTCCGCTGCGCAACTGTATCATATTCACCATTTCCACTTCCAGCATTTTATTGATTAAGGACAGGACATTTTTCTATTCAGTTAATTTGCTGGACTTCAGCTTTAACCACTAGGCTGTCTAATTTGTAGAGGAACATATAGTACGTAGGCCTTCACGGTTCAAGTTTCTAGCTTAAAAAAAAAGCAGTTCAACAAGTTCATAGCGTAGGATTCGAACACGGGCCGTCTAATCGCCGAACGGTAGCTTTAACCACTAGGCTATCTGATCTGTGTTGAAGAGTAAGAGGTACTAATAGTATATATACAGACGCATGCGATGCGCAGTCAGTGTTTGAAAACTTTAGTTACAAGTTACTTTGCACATTTTGATTATTATTACAAAACATACATTAACCACAAGTTATTTTACTCAACTACAATTATTTGAAAACGAACTAAGCACAGTTTGATGCCAATACTTTGTGGCCTAGTTATTATTATTATTATTACCCTAATAATAATAATTATTATTAGGGTAATAATAATAATAATAACTAATAATAATTATTATTATTATTAGCCCAGATTATTTTTACATTAATGAATCAATGTATTTACTTAAATTAATCTATTCATAAATAGACATATACCTTCTATAATGTAGCCTATTATGACATGACGATTTTGACAACATGTGAAAAGGGACTTTCTGCATAACGAGTACTTTTACTCTTAATTTTTTTAAGTACATTTCAGTACCAAGCGCCACCTCGTGGCTTAACGGCCACACTACACGTTCTGATCATTTCAATGGGAGGCGCTAAGAATCTGTGGGCGTCAACTTTAAAAGGTACCTAACGGCGCTGATGGAGTCCTATGGCGGCCAATAGGCGGCCGTTTGAAGATCGCGCATGATTGGACTGGTGACCACTGTACATGTTTTTGTGAGGGTATTAACTACCCTAGGAGACACGGGGAGAACATGCAAACTCCACTTTCACTTTAACTCACGCGGATACGGAAATAACGTCATCCGAAGATTTCCGCCTCCGTCCACTTCCTGTTTATTGGTTTCCTGGTAACGCTTGTATCTTGTTTTTCCCTGGATTCGGCGAGACAGTGATTTCAATGTGCTCTATCAAAGGAAGTGACAGTTTAATCTTTAATCTTTTTTTTCTCTGCACGACGAACAGTGATCCCCTTTGTGTTTACCAACCGTCTGACAAGCGTTCATAAAGTATTTACATGTTCTGTGGCCAGCTGGGGAGGTGGGAAAGACGTGCATTTTTGACAAAAAAAAGATGCTGTTTTCAGCGTGTCTGTGACAAGGAAAGTTACCTCACGGGTGATTTCTTTTTCCCTCTGGTGATCGGCCATGGACACTGTTTGTGTCTACACACGATCCGACAATCAGGATCATTACGGATCTAAATGTTCTGTGACCAGTTGAAAAGGTTATAAAACACGAAAATCGCTGGCAGTGGGTGAGTTTATTAATTAATCACTTGCTCGACAAAAACGCAGATATGCGTTCTATTTTTAAATTATCATTTTTTTGAAAATTCCACAAGGGGCGCTCTAACACAGCTTAGGAATGATCCCTCGTCACTCAGAGAAGCAATAGATAGACGGATGTGACATCATTCCAAAAAAACAGACGTGACCCAACGTTAGGATTTTTAGAAAAACACTTCTAACTCAGATTATTTAGCCATAGCTCCAAAATGGCTTCTCGAGGAGAAATGTTATTGTTCCAGTGGATCCACGGATCCACACGTTTCAAAGATCGTCTATTTAAGGTAATAAACGCTGGCAAGGGGATAAAGACGATGTTTAATATCTTGGCGGGTAATGTGTTAATATCCAGCAGTTAGACGCCCTGGTCCTTTGCCTTATACACAGGTTTGAAGTTGATCGGTCGGACATTTCTTGAGATATGCAAAGAACAGATACGCACAGGAGCGGAGGTTTCGTGCACTTATAGTAAGCTAGCTCCAAAATAAAGAAAATATGACACGACTGAGCTCTGGGTGGAGCTGGTGGGTTCAGGGCAGGGTTTTGCTAAAGATTAATGGAGAATAGCAATGGCGGCCATTTTGTTTACCGGCTCTTTTTCCACAGATAGAAAGCCCATACATTCAGCCCATAGAGATCTCCAAAAACATTTATATTAAGTATTTTTTAGCCTGGAACAAAGGTATCCAGGCTCCTGGTGAATCATGACCATAAAACATTCGATTGTGTCAAAACATATTTGAAAACTGCAAAAAGGAAAATCTTTACAGTTTACAATTTTCTCCAGTGTATCTTCAAGCTACCTAACCGACTGAAGCTTTTGTTACACTGGTTACAGTGGAAAGGTTTTTCTCCACTGTGGGTACGCTGGTGTCTCTTCAGGCTACCTATCTGACAGAAACTCTTGTCACACTGGTTACAGAGGAAAGGTTTTTCCCCGGTGTGGATATTCTGGTGTGTCTTCAACTTATCTAACCGACTGAAACTCTTGGGATACTGGTTACAGTGGAAAGGCTTTTCTCCGGTGTGGACAAGCTGGTGTGTCTTCAACCTACCTAACTGACTGTAGCTTTTGTTACACTGGTTACAGTGGAAAGGTTTTACCCCGGTGTGGATATTCTGGTGTGTCTTCAACTGAAACTCTTGTCACACTGTTTACAGAGGAAAGGTTTTTTCTCCTGTGTGGGTACGCAGGTGGGTCTTCAGGTTACCTAAATGACTGAAACTTTTGTCACACTGATTACAGCTGTGTTTTCTCTCTCCTGCATAAGTGAGCTGATGTCTCTTTAACTCTCCTGGCTGAGTTATAGTCTTGGTCAACCGTCGATGCATGTAAGATCTTGGTTCATCTGGTTCTCCTTGTTTCTGGCTGGTTACAGAGGTGTCGATTAGCTGACACGCTGCTATTGGGACCGGTCCCTTCCTAAGCATTTGGCAGCAGGAGTCTTTGTGGCTCATCTTTGTGAGTTTATGGAGGAAGACCTCAGACGTGAGGGCGTATGGACACTCTGAACAGAAGGCCTGAGTCTGGGTACAGCAGGATCACTCCTGAGACGACAGAAGAGACCGGTTAACAGGGAAGTGGCCGGCTGCAGGGTATCTGATAACTTACACAGCTATGTCTGATTCAGGAATGTTTATGGTTTGACTAAGGGTAAAATACTTGTGCTTGCTCTTTGTGAAGGATTCTCCTGCATGGTCACTCTCTGTGTCTCTCTAATGATGTCCCTCACACTGTGTGCCTTTAAGACACGCGCTTCCTTAAATCACACATCATCAAATATGATGTCAGCCATGCCCAAATATGGAGTTCTACACGTCTCCAGGTGGCCTTGAAGTGGGAAATATCTGGTGACCATGGCAACCTTATTTCCACAAACATGGAGGCTGTTAGATGCCTCTTTAAAAATGGGCATCAAGTGATATTTTGTTTTTAAAATAGCTCTGTATTCTGAAAAAGTAATCATTGTTGGTATATAGAGCACCGAAGTCCTGACGTCACTACCAGTAGAGGGTGCAGGTTTGTGGCTTTACTTTTTGTGTTGATATCCTCATTGGGGAATCTTAGATCGCTTCATATAAGAACTGTGTTCCAAAAATAAACACACCACCCCGGCGATATTGCTCATATAGATATAAAGCATCGACTGAAGGTGTAAATGTACACATTTACCCAAAGAGTAACACAATATAAACACTAGAAACAAGTCAAACAACCCAAAGACTACATTTCCCATGAACGCGGCTGCTGTAGGGTAGGGCTTTAACCAACTAGTCGACTAGTCGACTAGTATAACCACTAGTCGACCTTGTTGGTACTAGTCGAATAGTTGACCAAAATAAAAAAAAACTTTTATTTTTTATTTTTTTATTTTTATTTTTTAATGTCAGGGCCCATCTTACTATTATTATTATCCTCCTGACTTTATTTTTTATCAAAAGGGGGTCAAACGTATGCCCAATAAAAGCCTATTATTGGGCAATGGGGATCCTTGGGGACACTGCTGTGGTGCTGTGCTGCTGTGCCAGAAGCGCTTCCCTTAAAACGCCATAAGAATAAGGGCAGGAGGATAATAATAATAGCAATATAGTAGTAGGATGGCATTAAAACAATGCCACCCAAACATTTTTTTTTGTAATTTTCTTTTTTTAATGTAAATTTCGACTAGTCGACTAGTCGACTACCACTAGGTCAAATTAGTCGACCTGTAAACATCTCTAGTCGTGAAAGCCCTACTGTAGGGACAGTGATATCAGACCCGGAAGTAGTAGTTCTTAAGGCTTTTAAGGCAGAATTCATTCCATTTTCGCCAGAAACAGGCTGTATGAAATATGAATGAATATCATAAACGATGCAGAGCCACCCCCCTGACAAAAACGCCGGGGTGGTGTGTTTTTTGGGAACGTTTGGGACAATACCATCCAAGCTATAATGAACAGGACACTGTTGCCTGTAATATTTTCTATGCTGAAAAAAATAAATGGCCCACTGGGTTATCAATAACAACACAGAGTTTCCACCAGTTACATAAGCAAACCAAGCAACAGAGAATGCGATCACACCGTTTCACTGAGCAATCGAGAACAAAGTGACCCGTTAGCAGACGTTCAAATTACTGGCAACATATAAAACACAGAGAAACCTGAATTCCTGCAACACTCCCAAAATGAAGACACTGTAGGTGCACGGCCAAGGCATATACAGTACAATACTGATGAAGGTTTATCAGCTGAAATGCATCCGTTGCTGTCCTGGTGAGGCGTAATACATTTTTTAAAGGTGCTATCTTTCTTTCTCCTCAAAACATAAAACAGGAATAAGAAAATGAGAGATGGAGGGAGCTGAGGTGATGGAGGAAGACAGTGAAATATTGTTGAGAAAAGAGGGTTGACAAGGAGAAGAGAAGAGAGGTGGTCTGGGGGGTTGTATAGCGTATCAGTGTCTGCATCCTCACTGATAGCACACGACTGACAGGAACTGCAGGTCCCAGTGGAACAGAGATTCACACTGGAATCAAATGAATGTCTGACTGCATCTCCCTCAGCGCTGGACATTTTCATCCAGGAAGAGTTTTTTTTTATATTGCTGTACTGGTTTAGTATGCAAGACCTAAAGGTGTTTCAACAATGCAAGCACTCCACACTCACACTGAATAATCTCATAAGGTGATATTCAATCACAATGTCATTGAACCACCTACCCTCTCTGCTAATACCTTAGATATGTAAATTCTGTGTAAATTATTCTGATTGAGGTCACAGTTTGGGTTGGACTGTAGAATAATGGCTGTATGGCATGCCCTAAACCTAACCCAATAAGATGAAAATTGGAGCGAAATATTATTAATAGTGCTGGTGTTGGTAGTCTTGCGACTGAAAAAAAACGTCTCTAAGCTGTCTGATGACATTTAAACCATGCAATTTAATTCAATCACTGCCTTTTGCCATTCTACTGTATATCATTAACTCCAGAAATGACATGAATATCATAAGTATGATGCATAATGATACATGCTACAGATGTGCAGTGCAGTGCATTAAGTGCAGTACGTTATTTGATTCATTTTAGTGCAGCAGGATGGGCGATAGTTGTCTCCCACTCTGCCCACAGCCCATCCTCCTCCCACTCCACCACACTCTCTGCCCTCGCTGGCCCGTTGGGCTTCAGTTGCCACGCTTGTCCACGGTGTGTGCGTTTCATCACTGACCGCGTAACCTCCTCAAACAAAGCTGGCCTGTTGGGCTTCAGTTTGGTTTGTTGTTCACCATGCATCAGCGCAGTCCCTGTGTGCAACTGTCCGAGAGCACTTCCCCCTCTGGTTGTTAACTGTGCGTTTTGCACAGTTAATGTTCAATAAAATCAGTTTAACCTAAAGCAGAGGTGTGGTCTCTTACTAGTGAATAGATTACTAAAACTATTTCCTAGGGCGCAATCCCCTAGGTGGCGTATAGGCTATAATAATTTACCGCCCTGGTATATTAGCATAAAATCCAAGCAATTTGATGTAATTGCTGAAAACTGTTTCCATTTGCTCTTAATGGAGCAGGTGCAGTTTGACAGAGAGACATTCTGGGGTAAGAGTTGTTATTGTCTTCAGTAATGTATGAGTGAATCCCCATGGTTCACAGCTGAACACAACACATCTACACCGTTTAACAACTTTTCTTCTGATCAGTCACATAAAGTGCACTAACACACATACAATACACATCATACTGTAAATGGAAACCTGGCAATAGGTTATTAATTCAATAAGGGAAGGGGCGTTGGCCGACAGCAGATCTACAAGCTTTTGTAGATCCGCTACTTTAACTTTTTTTATTATCATTAATGAATTGTAACCGAAGTAAAAGTTTGAAATAATGGTGATATAGATTTGAAGTCATATCACCACCCAGCCCTACAACTAACACCCCTTAGCTGTCCTAAAATCACTGTAAAGCACGGCTTGACACGGCTTACTTCTTTTATAACGTGCAAGAGTAATTTATAACAGCACATAGTTTCTACAGAATGTACTCCCCCCCCAACCCCTACACAAAGAAGGAAGTTGCTGTGTCTCTCTCTCTCTCTCTCTCTCTCTCTCTCTCTCTCTCTCTCTCTCTCTCTCTCTCTCTCTCTCTCTCATATCACTGGGTGACACATGGCTCATTGTTATGGTTGGACGGGGATGTGAGCTGGCAGTAATCTCCCTTCACACACACAAAACAACACAAAGAAGGAAGTTGCTGTCTCTCTCTCTCTCTCTCTCTCTCTCTCTCTCTCTCTCTCTCTCTCTCTCTCTCTCTCTCTCTCTCTCTCTCTCTCTCTCTCTCTCTCTCTCTCTCTCTCTCTCTCTCTCTCTCTCTCTCTCTCTCTCTCTCTCTCTCTCTCTCTCTCTCTCTCTCTCTCTCTCATATCACTGGGTGACACATGGCTCATTGTTATGGTTGGACGGGGATGTGAGCTGGCAGTAATCTCCCTTCACACACACAAAACAACATGAGACCAAAATGCCTTTGCTATTTTCCAATAACTTTGTTATTTTGAAATAGAGCTCAATGCCGAATTCACCCCACCATTTTTATCTAGAAATGGGCGTGTCCGAGGTATGAGTGACACCCTCGTAAATAAGCGAGTTGTGATCCAGCGAGAGCTCTGCTCCTCCCAGCTTCTCAAAGGTATGAAGTTACACAGTTATAAGATCATAAGGAGATGGTATGAAGTTACAGTTATAAGATCATAAGGAGATGGTATAAAGTTACAGTTATAAGATCATAAGGAGATGGTATGAAGTTACAGTTATAAGATCATAAGGAGATGGTATGAAGTTACACAGTTATAAGATCATAAGGAGATGGTATGACGTTACAGTTATAAGATCATAAGGAGATGGTATGAAATTACACAGCTATGAGATCATACAGAGATGGTATGAAGTTACACAGTTATCATAAGTAACATAAGTAAATACATCTTCAATTGTTCAAGTATGTGTCTACACATCTCAGTCAGAACAATCCAAACTGGTACTCTGGTTTGAATAACTATTATTTTCACTTGGAGGGGTAAAATATGCAGGCACTATTGCCTTTCACTCCTCCTTTGATACCAAGAGCATCAGCCAAAATCCTCTATTATACAATGGAGACTCAGGATAGTTCTTCAGTAGAGATTGTGGATAAAGACCTCCCCTGCTGGCCTAGATTCAAATCCCAGCAGGAGTTCTCTCCTGTGGTTCCCTCTCCTCTTGACAAACTATCTCAACAAAGAAATAAAAAGAGCAGACACTGCAGAATATCTCCTAAATAAATAAAGTTATTTAGTTAATTAATGTTACTCATCAACCACCTGCAGAAATATGGGCAACCCCGTTGTTGCCCTCAAGTGGTTTGAATCTTACATCATTATCATATCCTTTATTTAACTAGGTAAAAGCACTCATAGATTAAAAACTCTTTTCCAAGAGTGACCTGGCCAGGACAGCAACATGAAAGTCACATACTGTATATTGCTAGTGTTGAAAGCTTTCAACAATAGCAATAAACAGCTGTATATTGCTACGGTTGAAAGCTTTCAAAATGACAGGCATTTCCACTGCATAGAAAACAATATACACGTTTTCCCCCTCTACTACGACAACCCTGTGCGTGTAATGAGTTGAGGTGCCTGTAAGGTACAGTAAAATTGCTCTTTTTCTCTGGCAGTGGTGGCACACTATTACACTATCTGGCAGTCAAAGAGTTAAACTTTAAATTATTTAAATATTTTTGTTCCTCCAGCCCTATTGTACAGTCATGTATAGTGTTATTGTCGAAAGCTTTCAAAATAACAAGCATTTCCGCTGAACAGAAAACAAGACAACGTTTCTGCATTGTTGAGTCATTTCTACAACCCCCCCGAGTCATCATTAATCTCTCAGTGGATGGAGACACAGTGGGTATACGCAGGGTTAAATATGACTGGTAGCCACTGTATCGTGTTATTAATGTCTCAGTGGATAATGTATACAGTGTTAAATATGACTGGTAGCAAACACTGTATGATGTTATTAACCTCTCGGTGGAGACAGTGGATAAAGTATATACAGTGTTAAAAATTACCAGTAGCTACAGTAGCAGTGTGTATCACTACATCATGAGCACAAGCTGTAAGTGTAGAAACAGGTGGTGTTTCAAAGGAACAGAGATAACAGGAAATAGAAAAATTGCTCCTCGGAGCACAGCTCTCCGCCAGGTCACGTATATGATTGTGGGCCAGCAATGTTCGGAATTCACCAATCAGAATGGAATATGAAACATCGGATGGATCCGTCTTGATCACATGATTATAGAGATAATGTGTACCGATTTGCGTGATGTTTGGAATACATTTGAAGTAGTAATATAAAAATGTTTCTTGCTGCGAAAACTGGCCTCCTAGTGGCGCTATAATAGGGCAATATCAAAAGGGTGGCATTTGTTCCTCAGCGTAGTGCGAATGTGCGTGCAAAGTTTCACCGCAATTGGACGCTGTGTTCATGATTTGCAGCATTTTGTTAAAAACGGGGCACTCCAGCAAACTTTAATGTCAATCTTAGCCAATCAGGATGGAATATGAAAAATCAAACAGATCCATCTTGATCACATAACTGTAGAGATCATGTGTACCGATTTGCGTGAAATTTGGATGCAGTCTGCCGCTGAGCTTCAGCATAAAACGACAAACAAAATCAAAGCAATGAAAGGCTCTTGTTTGTGTTATATGCAAGAGGTAATAGTAGCAGCAGAGTTATTGGTGCAATTGACACAAATATGATATGATATGATTATACATATATCATAATCAATACAAATCAATCAATATTAGTGTCTGAGGCTAAATGTGAACCCTATTAACATTCATATTTCCTATTGAGAAATATTAGGCCAATTAGGAATACTTAAAAGTTCAAAGTCAAAGTGAACACCTTTCAGGGATATGAACTGTGCCCTAGATAAACATCCAAGTCATGTCACTGCTTTGATAACACACATCCCAGCACTGTAATCCAAGTGGAGCACTAAACAAATTTAGTTTTCAAAGAAAGAAACATTTAGGTAATGGGTTTCACATTTTCACCTGAAAAATGAGGCAACAGAGCAAAACTATAACTGAGAGACTGATTTGCAGAAAATTAGGCTGAAGAAATCCCCTCACAATCTCACTGCCAGTCAGCCTCATAAATGTATGTGTGCTGGATGGTCAGTGATTTGTGTCTACTAGACACTGTCAATTCACATTACGTAAATAAAGGTAATTTAATCTTTGAACAGCAGTGAATTGCTATTGATTAAATTCTAATTCAGTTCCCTTCATTTCGCACTTAATGCCCGTCCCTTTAGTGTGAGTAGAAGTGAAGACAGATCGTCTCACAGGGTAAAAGGAATTTCAGGACAGAAATAGATTAACGTTGATTATTTAATTAGCTTTGATATTAGCGTACCGTGCTCCATGATCCAGGCTGTATTTTTATGCTTCACAAACTAATTTATTTTTCATTTGTTGCCAAAATACTCCCAAAGATTTTGACACCTATAGTATAATAAAACTGTTTGACACTTTGAGGACAAAGCCGAGGGCTGTTTTCAAAGCATCAGAGATATCCATCATGGTCTCATTAAAAATATGCTACAAATGCAAGGCAAACACACCTGCTGGACAGCAGAAAATACCGCAGGAGACAGGGAAATTGGAAAGACCCACATACTACTTGTCTCACTATTCAAAAATAGAAATGGAATAAACACAAATCTCTCCAGGCAGACATTTACTTGTAGCATGTGGTGAAATTCAACATGGCTACAGCGATCTGTCTCTCATTTCACTATCACATAAGAGGATAAAGACGATAAAGTGATGGATGAAAGAATTGGAGATGAAGGCTGGGTGAGTGTCTGAATCTTAAAGAGAGACACGTCAAGGTGTGGAGCATCAGTTTCACTCAGCGCTCATCCCAAATGATGGCCAATAATGAGGTTTTTCCACGCTCGCCAAATCATGCTGATGGGGAGCAAAATATTCTTGCGAGTGACTAAGCAGCTGACATGTACTGATAGCATTGTCAACACAACCAGTGGTGTTGCTGACTCACATGCGTTACTTGCTATATTTGCACTTCCAGATGCGTGTTCGGCTGACATGGACTGAAAGGTGTGGAACTAAGGAAAGAAAGAGAAATTATTCTGGATGAAAAAGTAGCAGTACATGTATCTGGGTGGAGGATGTCATGTTTTTGAAAGAATGGGTTGATTAAAAAGAAAGTGCTGAAACACGTTATGTTGACGCTGACAGACTTTCACATCATTATGTCTTACACTAGAGGATATTTGAACAACTAAAGTCTGACAACCTGTCACATTTAACACCAATCTATCATCAGTTGTGGGTTTTTAGTCCTAGAGGTGCTGGGCACATCATAAGAGTCTGTGAAGACTGGGAATCATACAGCTTCACACATTATAAGACTCCAAAAGTATTCTGCAGCAGAAGTTTTACCATATCCCTCCTTTTTCTTGCAACAAACATCACGTCCATATATTTGACTAGAGTTTAACGTTTTGGGGTGATTGGAAGTACACTGGTAGAATTAATTCACTGTTCAACTGAATTGTCTTTATTGACTTGAACTTTGTTATGCAGATTGATTTTCACTAGTGTTTCCTACGGTTACACCAATGTTTTAATTATTCAATGACATTGCTCACAGTCTCACACGTGTAGGTGTAACCCATCATTTTAGGCTCTTGTTAAAGTCTGTCTTTACACTCATTTGATTGCCTTGTGGATTAACCCCTCGCTGGTGATATTTTCCAGTCCTCTCTGGACACTAAAACAGTGGTTCAAGGACCCCCACATTGATATGTTTTTGACCACGGGACCTCATCTGAACCGATTTTGTGCCAGGGATCCCCAGAAGAGATTTGAGTTTAAACATTCTAAATTATTCGAAATGTGTCTCATTCTTTTTCACGATTTTTTTCTAATCTACAAGCTCACAACGCATGGCATCGTGACGCTTTGTGTGAGCTTGTAGAACAGCTATAATTTGAATACCCCAAGTCATTCCAGGAGTCACAGGGACTCCCGGAACACCTTCAAGGATCCCAGGGGATATTGACCATGTCAGTATAATCCATGAGGAATGTCTTTGACGGGCACTATTCATTCATTCTATCATTTTCGTGTAACGGTGTGCTATGTCGGCCAGACAGCCTTTCTACCATTCAGCTATAACAACTTGACAGCAGCCAACCAAGCTTATAGGCTCTATGCACAGCAGCCATATTGGGAATGAATTGCACCGCACGGTTCCTGTCTAACCTCCCTGTTGGATTACAATCTAATAATAATAATCCTGACGGATTGAGCCAGAGGAAGACAAACACTTATGACAAATGAATGACTGCAAAGATGTCAACGGCTTGGGTTCATTATCAGATCCAAACATTGACATTGTTTGTTGCAGTTTATTATTTCAGCTGAGTCATTGCATGTGGAGGCTGTAGTGTGTCATACACACAGGTTCAGTGGTTAATTATTATGCATTAATTAATAGCCGCATAATAACAATAATGGGATGCGGACATTAAAGCCAAACATATTAGCCACAAACCGGGTTTTTGGTCTTCAGGCTACTCTGCTACATTTGCACGACTCACATTCCAGATGAATTCCACAGAGTGTGGTTTAATCACACTTGCTCAAAAGGAGCAGTGTGGTCTGGTTGTGCAAATTGTACAAAAAGTACAATACTTGAGTAAATGTACTTAGTTACTTTCCACCACTGGGTCTGGTTCATGTCTAATGAATGGATAATTAATGGCTCAAGGCTTTGAAAGCTGAAAGGACCTCCTGCTGGTGTGATTAAAAGAGAAAAGAAAACCCTCAGCATTGATCTCATGAAGGTGAGACACATCAGAGTCCAATCTCACCATCTGGATGGTGTAGGCGTGTCTCTCTGCCTCCTGCTCACCTCCTGTTCAATACAACTGAATGTTTAAAATAAACCAGCGGTGAGCGGCTGATGTCATTAATATGTGATAAATGAGATTAACAGTGTCTTTATCCCAGTCATTAAGACATCATCAAATGAGTCATTTCTTTGTCATTATGTCACTTACTGCTGTCAAGCTGATGATTAATAGAGCTACCCCACGCACACCTTATTCACACAGAACAATGACACTCTCTAACACACACACACACACACACACACACACACACACACACACACACACACACACACACACACACACACACACACACACACACACACACACACACACACACACACACACACACACACACACACACACACACACACACCTTGACCATTACAAATATAGACATATTTGGCCTACAAATATATACACTCGGGTCATTGCAATGAATGGAGGAGTCTGAAAACCTTCCCAGAGTAAAACTTCTTTGGTAAGTATATTTGGTACCCAATATACTTCTAATATCTGATAATAATATCTAATAATCTGATCCTGATAGCATTATTGCGGACACATGCGCTGTTGCCCACTACAGACGAACACCAAAACTCTCGCCCCAAAACAGTCACCCCCGGGGAAATCCGGTGATATTCACCTGGTATTCCTAAACGTAACCTCATTAAACTATGCCTAAACCTAACCTTATTCCTAACCCTAACCTCAGTAAAACTAAGAATATGGCTAACCGTAAACTTATTTCTAACATTATCCTCAGTAAAACAAATACAGGAATACAAGAACCGCTGGTCCGCGAAAAGAAATGGGGGCGAGCGTGTTTTGGGGCGAGTTTTCCGATTATGTACGACGACACCACGGCTTGAAGAAGTTGCAAGAGATTCTCTCCGTGGAGGAGTAATTAAACACCACAAACGTTGACACAAACACACTGGAGTGATTTAGAAGCACTTTATAAGAAAACTAACACTTATGTTGTGTTTTATTGTCGGACATTCATCATGGCAGGTTATAACATGGGACAGCCCCTCTTAGCAGGTACGACGTTCAGGTCCGCCGTATCAACCCGTTCCGACCCACTTAGTAATACTGAGTGCCAAAGCATGTACTGTAGGCTTACCCTGTGCCCTTTTTATACAGTAGCCTACCAGGTAGGACAACATATTTGCATTCCTATGGGTGATGGTCGCTACACTGAATGGACTCGGCCGTGGCTGTGTGAAACGGATGATGGCCGTATCGATTGACGGACGATCACCGCTATTGTTCTCGAGGGACTGGGTTCACACCTTCTTCAAACGGCGCGGCACACCTCAGCAGTAGCCCCGGCCCAAAATTGGGACGTTTGCCAGGGTTGATAAACACTAGCCTGGTAAACCCTCCCTCCAGAAATCTCATTTCCATTTGATTTCTGGAGTGAGTCTGGCTTGATCCGCCTTTCTGCAATATTGGCTCTGTACGCCGAAGGGACGAGCCTATCAGCGTCGTCGCTCATCGTTCTGTGATTGACAGCGACAGTTGGCCAATCAGGTGGCGAGTTCGAGTGAGCCCGAATGAAGCCGAGTGCAGCCTGAGTGCCTCCGACAAAAGACGAACGGCAGCCATTGTTGTTCTCCGAGTGCCTTCACTGTTTACTTTCGTTTTTAAAACGGTGTCAAACTTCTTTTTTGAGGCACGGAATTTACTATTAACATATCGTTTGGATAGAATTTAGTTGTTTAACTTCATATATGTGGTCAATTAATCATGACAGAGCCTATTTAAAAATATAAATTCAGAGAACGATCATTGGCTGAAGGGGTTGTCAGTCAACGGTATCACTCCCGCCCAACTCCAGCCCACAGCCAATATTGCAGAAAGGCGGATCAGGCCAGACTCACTCCAGAAAACAAATGGAAATGAGATTTCTGGAGGGAGGGTTTACCAGGCTAGATAAACACTGCCATCATTCATATTGCCTATGGCATAGGCAATATGAATGATCCAATACAGCCATACAAGATGTTATTTCTGCTGTGGTCCCTGATTAGAACTTTATGTTTTATATATGGTATAATAATTGTTGTGAGCTCCTAGACAGAAAGAGATAGAGAGAGGGAAGGTAGGAGAAAAATAAATAAATAGAAACAGCATAAAACACTATTTTAAAGAGCCCTGTCAATAAGTTGATGAAAACAGGCTTAATATACAATACAATCCTATTGCCGTTGCACATCAGATGATGGGAACAGACCTTTAATTGACAGGGATCACTTCTCAAGTAGCGTCTTTGTCACCTGCCGAGTAGAACAACTTTTCTTCGACACTCCTTAAGTGCCAAGAAAGTCTTCTCTGTTAACAACAGGCGTCTTTTTGCTGATAGCATTGAGTCTATTTTTCAAAATTAGCACCCAAATACAATACAAATCTCTCTGGTCAATGAATTTTGGAATTCCCATTTAAATTGAACAAAACAAATATACACCTAAACAAGACAAGGGGAGGATTCGGCATACAAACGTAGATAAGACAAGATCAGACTAGACAAGACTGAGTCTTGGGCATGAGGAGATGGTCATTTATTGTCCATCCCAAATACCATGTGAAACTCAACCCTCTCCCTGTCATTGGCTGAAACACAGGAAGGTATGTTTAGAAAGAAGGGGGAAGAGAGACATCTGAGCCCACAACAAACTAACTTATTAACTCAATATAATAGTTAATTACCTTCAAGGATGTATTCATTATATTTAATATTCTCCCACTGTAGTGTCACACATTTGGTTCCCGTTTAGAAAGAATTAGAAATATAATGAATAATCAAAATGATAAAAATGTACCTTCTTGCATAAGTGAGAGTATGATAGACAAGTATACTTAATCACACTTGAATGTTACACATATAACAGCAAGCTTACACAGTAGGACACATAATAACCACTTGTTTAATATGGATAATAACTATGAACGTATGAAACAAACTCTGCCTCCAGTCTTTGAGTGATTGAGGATCGATGACCTCAAGGTCATAGGTCGCAGGCCATTTGGTTGGAAGCGGAGCTCTACCTGTCACAGCTAACTGTCACCACCTGCAAATCAGGGCTAATTTGCAGTTTAAATCTGTCCCAAGTTTTTGTCCTGATGTAAAGTTTCCATGTCAGCAGCATTGTCACTCCTAGACAGTGGGTCTAGGATACTCTGTGTGTATGTGTGTGCACATCAGTATATCTGTGCGTGCACGCGTGTGTGTGCTGTTCACATAGTCTGCAGGGTTGTGTGTAAAAGGAGCTGTTAGGGGCATTTGACCTCTGGGGTCAACCTTCTCCTTGGTAGTGCTCCTCCATATTATGCTTGTGGAGTTGTGTTCATATGCATCAGCAAAAATAAAGGCCCAGTTTGGATCAGAGAATGGTTTGATCATAGTGGAATATCCAATTGATAAACCACAGCAAAGTTATTAGGCTAAATAATGCATTATAGACATGGGCTTCATAGGAAGTGTTGCCCGATCTACAGCATGAAGTAAATTAATGGAACATGTATTTAATTAACTAAATTCATTTTAAAGTAATTTGTGGCAATGAATTACGTTAAAAATCTTTACACACTGTGCTAATGACTAGGACTGATATGGCCCTTTAAGAAGCCAAATGTCTGTTGCCTTCAACTGTGTGATACATAGGACCACAATTGAAACAACTCCCCAGGACTTTTTTTTGTGTTATCCTTTTAGCCTTAATGTCTGACTGTATCTTGTGCTGTTTACATTTCTGACTAATTAAGTATTCAATCAATCAATCAATCAATCACTTGTTTGTTTGAGATTCAGTGTAAATGGCCGTGCATCAACTGCTGACATCGCACCTTGGTTCTCATTCGTCACTGAACTGTCAATCTGGTTAAATTGATTAATTCATTTAGCTGTGGGAAGGATGGGCGTCTACAAGTGACCGCAGCCTCTGGTCTGAGAGGCACGAGGAGAGAGAAAAAATTAAAGTCTGGCATGTGGTCGGTCTAATCTCATTTATATTACAGTAAAACACACTTAAAATTACGCATTAAAAACATAAACACAGTATATAAAATCCACTTTACATCAGATTATTCAAAACATTACTTGTGTCTCATCTAAGTAAAATTGATGACACACTGAAGTTTAATTCTACCTATGGGGTGGATTCTGCCAATGTTTCTTGACATTCGCGGATTTCTGCAAAAGAAAAAATCTCCGTTCCCTTTGAAAAGTATTGGCAGAATCCACCCTCATAGGTAGAATTAAACTTCAGTGTGACCATGCCCTAACAGAGTATTCCTACATTGTGGTATTGATACATTTACTTAAGTAAAAGATGACACAGCACCCCAGCACCCTGCTTGTTATGCTATTTTTATACCATAGCCACTGACATGGACTGATGGACAAACACCACATAACCAAGACGCACTATCAAGTTTCCTGGGAATATATTGGCTACAAGGATGCTATTGGAATGGCCTTTAAAGTCCTGTAAGGACATTCCTACTTTTACTTTCTGCATAGCTTGCAATTAACAGCCAATATAAGCATGCTGAGACGGTTGACACGGAACCCATTGCAGAGGAGTTCAGAGTTCCATTAGGTGGTAAGTGAGACTTCATGGTCATATAAATGTGTTAGAGATGTTAGCTATTTGTAGTCATAAATGTTTTAGAGGTGTTAGCTATTCCTAGTCATATAAATCTATTAGATATGTTTTTTTAACCTGACTCCGTACATAGTGCCACATAGCTACACACATGACCCGAGGTTACACACAATGAGTGGACAGCATAATTGATGTTATATTGTACAGATTGAAATGATTGATTGTGTGTTCTTGAATTTATAATGATATGGTTTGGGCCAGATTGGAATGTCCTTTTGTTCATTAATTTCTTTTTAGACATTTCAATTATGTTATGATTATATAGTTAATAATTTGCAATGCTTGTACTTTTACATCTACTAGAGTAGAGTTAAAATTATTATTATTATTATTTTAAAGTAGCAATATGTTTTACTTAAGTACAGTTTGGCTAGTCTGCCCACCTCTGACTGTAACATTAATTCATACAATGGAATCAAAGTGTATTAGAAAGAAGAAGAAAATCTAGAACTGCTTCGGTACTACATCAAAAAAAGACAAGAAACATGGCTGTAATGACAAAAAAGAACTTGCCGTGGTGAAATTAGGAATAAGGAATAAGCTAATAACAAACACACAAACGAAAAGAACTGAAGGGGCAAGCAGCATTTCATTTCATTGCATGTAATAATATTGAAATGGATTACTGTTTTCAGATGTGAAACTATTAAGAACTTATGCAGTGATGTGTGGCAAAAATGAAAATTAGGATTCATATAATCTAATTTAATTCATGAATATAAATTGTATTGAATCATTCAACTCATGTTAATGTCCGAAAAATGATGTGTTGCTTTCACAGGGGTTGCACACAAGGTTTCACTACTGGTAGAGGGGAAAAGTGAGTGTTCATAATTTTTCTTTAAACCTATAAGCTATAACCATAAGAATAGTCCTACAAGTATCTGCTCAGATCTCAAGTCAGCAAAGGCATCAACACCATCTATTTGTCTGTCTACAGAAAGCCGCCACCATGAGTACGGACGCAGAGATGGAGCAGTATGGCCCGGCCGCCATTTACCTCCGTAAGCCAGAGAAGGAGAGAATGGCAGCTCAAAGTGCGCCATTTGATGCCAAATCTGCAGCATTTGTGACTGATGTTAAGGAGCTGTACGTCAAGTGTAAAATCCTAAAGAAGGACGGTGGCAAAGTCACCGTGGAAACGCTCATTACGAAGGAGGTACGTGGAAGTGGATCTGAAATAAAATAGTGACACAGTACAACTGTAATTGCAAGACATTTTAAAGTTGTGGTTTTATTTTTAGGAAAAAACTGTGCCTGAGGCTGATGTCACCCCTATGAACCCTCCCAAGTATGACAAAATTGAGGATATGGCCATGATGACCCACCTCACTGAAGCCACTGTCCTGTATAACCTCAAAGAGCGTTATGCAGCATGGATGATCTATGTAAGGTTTTCTACATGCTGAGAACAGTACAGTATTGCACCTGTCGATAGCAAAGAAAGAAAAATACAGAGCACACGTTATATCATCAAGTGAAATCCATAGAATGACAGATTCAAACAAACCCATGGTTCTGAAGTTAACTTGCTCATTAGTTGATGCCACTTGCAACTTGTGACTGTAATCCCAGCTCTAGTGATCCGTTGTCCCAGATATGTGGTATGGTCAGTGCTATGTTGGATGATGTTAATGTTCTCTCTCTTCTCCCCTTCAGACCTACTCTGGCTTGTTTTGTGCAACTGTGAACCCCTACAAGTGGCTCCCAGTGTACGACCAGGAGGTTGTAAATGCCTACAGAGGCAAGAAGCGTATTGAGGCTCCACCCCACATCTTCTCTGTCTCTGACAACGCTTATCAGTTCATGCTGATGGGTACGTACTAGTCAGGACAATGTAAAAAACAAATATAACTACAATGGTTTTAAGCTGTATCCATTGAACTAAAAGTTTGCTTTACCTTCTACAGATAAAGAGAACCAGTCTGTCCTGATCACGTAAGTTTCCCATCTAATAGGCATTAAAAAAGCAAAGTTGTACACAAATTCACTAACTGTATTTCTCTGAATGTATGCATTTCTAACCAGTGGAGAATCCGGTGCTGGAAAGACTGTGAACACCAAGCGTGTCATCCAGTACTTTGCAACAGCTAGTTCTGGTGGAGAAAAAGCAGCGGCCGGTAAAATCAAGGTATTTGTACAGATTTTTAACAAAAAAATGTTTTGAACATAAAGCATTTATATGCAATATAGCACTTCTAATTTTAAAATAATTCTGAACAAATTGTATATTGGGCGATGTCTAAAACATTCTAGGGGTCACTGGAGGATCAGATTATTGCAGCCAATCCCTTGCTGGAGTCCTATGGTAATGCCAAGACTGTGAGGAATGACAACTCCTCTCGCTTTGTAAGTATAAATAATGACATTTTATGAGAAAACCTGCAATAATTCCACAGTGTAGATGCAACTAATTGTTGTATATCATCAAACAGGGTAAATTCATCAGAATCCATTTCGGCACAACGGGTAAACTGGCCAGTGCTGATATTGAGACATGTAAGTATGAAGTTCATGGATGATAAATTATATATGCGTTAATTTGAGGATTACATTTTGAGTTATGTACAACCCATATAGATTATTATTGTCATTATAATATTTGTAATTGTAATTGTAATTATAGACTGATTATTTGTTTACCAACATTGAGACTGGATGCACAGGTGATTGCTTCATGCAATCAATTCTCAGCCTGTATTTCCGGGTGCGCTGGTTTCAGCACACCCCAACCCCCTCTTGTGTATTGACTAGTGCTGCACGCCCTAGCGAGACCTGGCAGAATGGGTTTGACGCTTGCGCAGTATGACGCTTGCAACCAGCGTGATGTTGTCTGTTAAGGCGTCTATTATCATTATTATTGTCTCCGCCAGGCCGAAAGGCATGGCGAGAGAGTATGTTTTACCCTCCGTCCGTCCGTCCGTCCGTCCCACCGTCTGCGAGCGGCTAATCGCCGGCACCGTTGGCCCGGTCGCTGCGAAACTGTGCACACACTCCCTGGGTGCCAATTCAGAACCTCTGACCCAAATCTTTCACATGGGCCGGTTATAGCGCCACCAGGAGGCCGATTTGTGCAAAACCCATTTTTGGATATTACTCTTATAGATTGTATCCAAACATCACGCAAATCGGTACACATTATCTCTGTAGTCATGTGATCAAGACGGATCTATCTGATATGTCATATTCCATCCTGATTGGCTAAGGTTGGCTTCCAAAGTTTGCAGGATTGGTACATTTTGAACAAAATGTCTCAAATCGTGAATGCAGCGTGCGCTTTGTGAAAATGTGCACGCATATTCCCAATAGGCCGAGGAATAAATGCCACCCTTTTCACCTTACCCTGTTATAGCGCCACCAGCAGATTTAATTTAGAAAACACATTTTTGCAACAAAATGCCTCAAATCATGAATGCACGCACATTCCCAGTAGGCCGAGGAAGAAATGCCACCCTTTTCACATTGGTCTATTATAGCGCTACCAGGAGGCCACAATAACCTACCTGACCTGGCGGAGACCTTCTAGTTACTATTATTATTATATATTTTTTTAAATTATTATTATCATTAGTATGAGTTATGTAAAACCCATATAGATCTGCTGGAGAAGTCTAGAGTGACCTATCAGCTTCCTGCAGAGAGAGGTTACCACATCTTTTTCCAGATGATGACCAACCACAAACCTGAGATTATTGGTAAGTGGAAATACTGATGATGATGTAGTGAGAACATAAATTAATGAATAAAAAGATATCACACAACCCTTTTTTAATCCCTTTTAAGAAATGTGTCTGATCACCTCCAACCCCTACGACTTCCCGTTGATCAGCATGGGACAGATCACTGTGGCCAGCATTAACGACAAGGAGGAGCTGGACGCTACTGATGTCAGTGAACATATTTGTTTCTTTCTAATACTCACTAGTGTGGACTGCAGTCAGTTGCTCTGCAAAATGTATTTTATAAAGCAGTGGTTCTCAAAGTTTTCAGGCTGTGACCCCCCAAAATAGTCCTATTTGAACTTGGGACCCCCCTCCCCCATCCTGACAAGCACTTGGCATTGTAGCAGTTGAGGCATTACATTTAGTTTGACTCGGTTCCACAGATAAATATTGTGAAAATAGCCGATCTACATGTTTTCACATTCTTTGACTCTTTCTTATGTAATATTCGACAATTTGGCCAATGTTTGACAATTTCTATAGTATAGTTTGTTGATTACTTATTTGTTTTATTTCAACTTATTTATTGTATAGGTCTTAAAAGTCCTTAAATTGTCACTTTAGAAATGTGCAGATACCATACACTTATACTGTATGTTGGTTTGTTAACTGTTGAGTTGTACACAGTTCTAAATGATGTTTGTTAATCAATGCTTAATCTCAATCTTTTGAATACATCTCTGCTTATTGACATCAGGATGCTATTGACGTCCTGGGCTTCAACGGTGAGGAAAAACAGATGATCTACAAGTTCACCGGTGCAGTGATGCATCATGGTGTCATGAAGTTCAAACAGAAGCAGCGTGAAGAACAGGCAGAACCTGACGGCACGGAGGGTGAGCTGATCTTTATTATTATTATTATTATTATTATTATTATTATTATTATGTATCATTAACATCGAGGGTTAGCTGCATCTTCAACTAAGGAATGAAAGTAATGCATACTTTGTCACAAGTATTGTATTTACTTATTATTCTAAATGGACTAAGCTAAATATTTTGTCAATATATTTCCATTATTTTATTTTTTTATATTTTACCGTTTACGGTGGCACGGCGGCGCAGTCGGTAGCGCTGTCGCCTCACAGCGAGAAGGTCCTGGGTTCGATTCCCACTGTGGGCGCTGGGGGCGTGTTCTCTCCTCCACGTCATCAGTGCCCATACCCTAGGTGGGGTTGGCGAAAGGGCCTTTCTGTGTGGAGTTTGCATGTTCTCCCTGTGTCCCCAATGGTAAATAAACATGTTCTTTCCACGCGCTACACCCTTCCGGGGAAACTCCACCCTGTCAGGTGATAAGAAGCAGCATGCTCACTCCTCATGCATTGAAGGAAGCATGAGCTCAGTTCGGGGCTCTCCCCAAGCTGGCAGAGGGAGAGTAGCACAGAGGATTAAAGCTTAGGCTATTGGCACGGGGTAAATAAAATGGGTTAAAAAAATTGTGGGATAAAAAACGATATATATATATATATATATATATATATATATATATATATATATATATATATATATATATATATATATATATAATACTGTTTAGACTGATATTTGGTTATTTGGTTTACCTATGATCCTAGATCATTATCTCTATGCATTTGACGTATTAACTCGTGTTTACCTTTACCGCTCTCTGGATTAAGAGCGTCTGCTAAATACTTAAATTGTAAATTGCAAATTGTATGAACATTTCAGAGGCTGACAAGATTGGCTACCTGTTGGGTATAAACTCAGCAGAGATGCTTAAGGCGTATTGCTACCCCAGAGTGAAAGTCGGAAATGAGTATGTCACTAAGGGACAAACTGTGCCACAGGTGAGTAAATTACATTATTTCCATGTTCTGATTTCATACACACCTTATATTCTCAACACAGCATACCATAAGAACTCTATCTTTTTGAGTTGTGTCTTAAATCAGCTTTTGTAGATAAAATGATCCTCCAACATTATTCAAATGAATTTCTATTTATTTATTAAATATATGAAGAGCATACAAAATATACAACTCTGCAGAAACATGTGCAGTTCAATGCACCTCTGATGTATTATTTTAACAGTATCGTTATACCTTATATATCATTATTAAAAAGAAACACTACACTACACTACACATTGTGTATCCAACCATGCAACCCCACTCAGATCAGCTAACACAGGGAAGCTGTTAGAACCTTCCCGAAAACACCCGGGACAGACTCTTCTCCCTTCTGGCTTCCAAACTGTGGAACGAACTCCCATCAGGGCCGGACAGGGACCAAAATTCAGCCCTGTCATTTTGGTCCAAACCGGCCCACCACCCCCTGGGCCGTTTTGTGCGCGCGTTTCACTGTTTTAACCCAGCAACCCTATGTAAATTACGCCACAGCTGAGAAGCAGCCCAATCATTAACGTAACTAATAATTGGGCCGCGCGGCCCGGAAATGACCGTAATAATCCTAAAACGGGAGCAAAGATATTTTTTTGGGTGGCCCACCGGCGCACTGGCCCAGCGGCCCCGGTATGCAAAATGGCCAGTCCGCCCCTGACTCCCATTGCAGTTAAAACTGCAGACTCACTCCCAATCTTCTGCCGTAATCTCACATCTGAAGACTCACCTCTTCAGACTTCACCTTAGCCCGTATCAGTTGCTTTAGCCTTGACGACCTTGCAGGCTTATGCAAAGGCTATAATGTCATTTAGATAGCACTAGTCCATACACGTGGGAGGATATGTGCCATGATGATTTGATGGTGTTTTCCTTGCTTACTGTAAATCGCTCTGGATTAAGAGCGTCTGCTAAATGCCTGAATTCTTAATTGTAAATTGTGTAATTCACACCCCTACCTATGTCCTTAGGTAATGAACTCAGTCGGTGCCTTGGCCAAGTCCCTCTATGAGAAGGAGTTCTTCTGGATGGTCATTAGGATCAACGAGATGCTGGATACCAAGCAGCAGAGAAACTTCTACATTGGTGTGCTGGACATCGCTGGTTTTGAAATCTTTGATGTAAGCATGGAGTTTTTTTAAGTGGGAGACTAATTATTTTTGTCACAATTACACATTTTGTGTAATTGTGAGATTGGGCTAATGATATTTCCACTTACAGTTCAACACCCTGGAGCAGCTGTGCATCAACTTCACCAATGAGAAACTGCAACAGTTTTTCAACCACACCATGTTTGTTCTGGAACAAGAAGAGTACAAAAAAGAAGGCATCCCCTGGGATCTCATTGACTTCGGCATGGACCTGGCTATCTGCATTGAGCTCATTGAGAAGGTATGTACATGGACTTGGCTGTCTGCATTGCGCTCATTGAGAGGGTATACTATTATTATTATATTATATTATTATATATTATCATGGACCTGGCTGTCTGCATTGAGCTCATTGAGAAAGTATACTACTACTATTATTATTATTATTATTACTATTATTATTACCCTTATTATTATTATTATTATTATTATTATTATATTATTGTATATTGTCACTTGGCTGTCTGCATTGAGCTAATTGAGAAGGTATACAATTATTTTGTCCGTTAATGGATGTTAATATTGTTTTTGTAATTTTCCCTTTTGTCTCCTTTACAAAGCCCTTGGGCATCTTCTCCATCCTTGAAGAGCAGTGCATGTTCCCAAAGTCTTCGGACAAATCTTTCGCCGAAAAGTTGATTGACCAGCATCTGGGGAAGAACAAGGCCTTTGAGAAGCCCAAGCCTGCCAAAGGCAAGGGTGAGGCCCACTTCTCCCTGGTCCACTATGCTGGAACTGTGGACTACAGCATCACAGGCTGGCTTGAGAAGAACAAGGACCCCCTGAACGACTCTGTCATTGGGCTGTTCCAGAAGTCTTCAGTTAAACTGCTGGCTGTGTTCTATCCCCCACCTGAGCCTGAAGGTATGTTCATTAATCTCTGTGACACCAAACAATGACTCGACAAGGACTGACTGAGGAACAAGACTAATATACACATGAGGACTGATTACACATGAGATACAGCTTGTGGAGACATGGACATAGAACCAAGAAACTAAAACACATAGAAATACAAGACCTAGACAAGACAGGCAAAGTCTGTAACTGTGACAGAACCCTCCCTCAGCCCCTTTCTCTGCCTGCCCACATGTACCTGCGCTCTCAAGCTCTTGTACCCTCTATACATTCCTCTCGTTTCCCTTTTATCATGGACATTGTGTGACGTTTTTTTTTATTCGTTCTTGTCAAGGACTTTAGTTCGACCTTGGTCGTTGAAAATTGGCTGTACAAATAAACTTTGCTTTGATTTAATGTTTCTAACAAATATAAACAGATAACACAAAGAAGGGAGGCAAGAAGAAGGGTGGTTCCATGCAGACTGTGTCTAGTGCTTTCAGGGTAAGAATATTTATTCATTATTATCAACATTATATTCCTGTAAGAATTAGATATTATCATTAACAACATTATATCCAAATAAGAAATAGGCATGTCTTTTCATGTTGGAATTAAACAATTTCTGTACCAGTTGTGATCTTGTAGATCAGCTATCTTTGAATGGCAGAAGTATAACATAGGGCTTAAGTGGTTAATGTATGTTTTAGGACAACCTAAATCTGTAAAGTAACTAGTAGGCTATCTAAAGGAGAACGTTTTACTATAAGCCTACTTGGCTCTTTTATGTCTCAATAGGCGAACTTGGGGATGCTGATGACCAACTTGAGGAGCACTCATCCTCACTTTGTGCGTTGCCTGATTCCCAACGAGTCCAAGACTCCAGGTAAACACAGAAAATACAAATGTAAACAATGATTGTGAGGTGGTCATTTAATGACACTTTGGCCAGTGTGGAACTATTTTGTCCTAATAATAATGGAGCAACCTCTTTACAGGCCTGATGGAGAATTTCTTGGTCATCCATCAGCTAAGGTGTAACGGTGTGCTGGAGGGCATCAGAATCTGCAGAAAGGGCTTCCCAAGCAGAATCCCATATGCTGACTTCAAGCAGAGGTATTCATTCCTTTTTCCATCAGCTTTTAGTTCCAAACCCCTTGACGGGAGGCACTCAAAATGACCATGAACTTCTGCAAAACAGGTACAAAGTACTGAATGCCAGCGCATGTCCCGATGGCGCGTTCATGGACAACAAGAAAGCCTCTGAGAAGCTGCTTGGGTCCATTGACGTGCCCACTGATGAGTACAAGTTTGGACACACCAAGGTAAACACACTGTGAACCTGGTTTAAAATGATCAAGAGAGGACTAAAAGTTGATTTTACAGTTGTTTAGTTACAGTGTTTGTAACATTGTGTTCAGGTGTTCTTCAAAGCTGGTCTGCTGGGTACGCTGGAGGAGATGCGAGATGAAAAGCTGTTTGCTCTGGTCACAATGACTCAGGCTCTCGCACGAGCTTACCTCATGAGGAAGGAGTTTGTTAAGATGACCGCTCTCAGGTACTTTGAAAACATAATTTATTCAATATTTAGTATCATTTGTAAATACACTTACTTTCCAATTCAATTGTTATAGTGTCAAATCACTATAATAAAAGCATATACTTCTTCCATCACTGTCCAAAATCATGACACACTTTTCCACAGAGAGGCCGCTTACACCATCCAATTCAACCTCCGCTCGTTCGTCGCTGTGAAACACTGGCCATGGATGAAGGTCTACTACAAGATCAAGCCTCTTCTGCAGAGCGCTGAGACAGAGAAGGAACTGGCTGCCATGAAGGAGAACTACGAGAAGATGACGACTGACCTGTCTACTGCCCTGGCCAAGAAGAAGGAACTAGAGGAGAAGCTGGTGGCTCTGATACAGGAGAGAAATAACCTTGTGCTGGCAGCATCATCAGTAAGTAGGCTACACTGGACATTTTACAATTCCCTCCCTCAGATCACAAACCTGTGCTTTCTCAAACTATGATCCCTAAGAGTCTGTACCCCTCAACAGGCAACTGACTGCAAAAGTACATCTTGAACAGAACAAAATGCTGACATGCTTGTGTTTTTCTTTTTCATTGACCAAAAGGGAGATGAAGCATTGAATGATGCTGAGGAGAGATGTGAGGGTCTTATTAAAAGTAAGATCCAGTTGGAGGCAAAGCTCAAAGAGACGACTGAGAGACTGGAGGACGAGGAGGAGATCAATGCAGAACTGACCGCCAAGAAGAGGAAGCTGGAGGATGAATGCTCTGAGCTCAAGAAGGACATTGATGACCTGGAGCTCACCTTGGCCAAAGTGGAGAAGGAGAAGCACGCCACTGAAAACAAGGTATAGATTATACACTCTCTGGGGTTTTATCAAGTTAGTAGTCGTTGCTGTCTGGAACGAATCTCCTACTTTCGTTCATTTTGGATGTGAATCCTGACAAGTAAGTGTTTTGGACACGTGAGGTTTCCACCCGACAGAGACCAAGTGCAATTATGATCTATTCCATGACAACAAATTCTGTTCTGCTTATATCAGGTGAAGAACCTGACCGAGGAGATGGCCTCTCAGGATGAAGGACGTATTAACACTGTCTATGTTGGGTTCATTTAGGTGAAGAACCTGACCGAGGAGATGGCCTCTCAGGATGAGGGACTTGCTAAGCTGACCAAGGAGAAAAAGGCCCTCCAAGAGGCACATCAGCAGACCCTGGATGACCTGCAGGCAGAGGAAGACAAAGTCAACACTCTGACCAAGGCCAAGACCAAGCTGGAGCAGCAAGTTGACGATGTGAGTTTTACCAAAGCAATTGGATGTTTGGAACACATTATGTTTATTGTTTCACTGAATGATGACGTACGCATCATTTATCATTGTGCAGCTGGAGGGTTCTCTGGAGCAAGAGAAGAAGCTCCGCATGGACCTGGAGAGAACCAAGAGAAAGCTGGAGGGTGATCTGAAACTGGCCCAGGAATCCATAATGGACCTGGAAAATGACAAGCAGCAGTCTGACGAGAAGATAAAGAAGTAATGTGGACCAACAATATGAAATGTCATGGAGAGAAACCACTTGCAGAATGACACTAAAATATGATGTGCTGTGTTCCACAGGAAGGACTTTGAAGTAAGCCAGCTTCTGAGTAAGATTGAGGATGAACAATCTTTGGGGGCTCAGCTACAGAAGAAGATCAAAGAACTCCAGGTATTTTCGGGTTGAATAACTAGAGAAAGTGCTCCTCGGAGCACAGGTCTCCGCCAGGTCAGGTAGATTATTGTGGCCTCCTGTTGGCGCTATATTAGGCCACTATGAAAAGGGTGCCATTTCTTCTTAGGCCTTACACAGCAATCGTACATTGCATTAATGATTTGAGGGATTTTGTTCCAAAATGTGTTTTGCTAAATTAGAACTGCTGGTGGCGCTATAACAGGCCAATGTTAAAAGGGTGTTATTTGTTCCTCAACATAGTGTTAATGTGCGTGAAATGTTTGACCGCAATCGAACGCTGCGTTCATGTTTTGCATTAACCTGATTCCATACCATAGACCCCGCCCACTCTCTGAGTGGACTGCCTGGTCTGGTGTTGTAAATGTGAACCTAGGTTTTCTCCGGTACAAAATGTATTGTCCAATGAGAGTCGGAGGTGGGGGTGGGGATCCCTTAGGATTGGTTTAGGGAAATTCTAATCCCCTCCCCCTTGTAATCGTCTACACTGGAGCCAATGTCAGACTGAAGCTCCACGCAGCTTCAGTCTGATAATCAGGCTAGATTTGCGTAATTTTGTTCAAAACAATGCACTACTGCCAACTTTGGATGTGAATCTTAGCCAATCAGGATGGAATATGATAAATCAAACAGATCCGTCTTGATCACATGACTATAGAGATCATGTGTACCGATTTGGGTGAAATTTGGATAAAATTGGAAGTAGTAATTTAAAAAAAATAGTTTTACATAGTTGTCCTCCTGGTGGCGCAGATGTGAAATGCAGGGCGAAGGTTTTTCCTTGACTTCTAGGGAGTGCATATACAAAGTTTTACACAGATCGGTGCAGTTATAGGTAAAAACGCGAATCGGCCTGTTATAGCGCCACCATGAGGCTGATTTGAAAAAATTCAAGCTGCATTTCTTCCTCGGCATAGTGGGGATATGCATCCAAAATTTCACGGCAAAGATTGGAAGCCATTTTTAGCCAATCAGAATGGAATATGAAAAATGTGAAAGACCCATGTTGTTTAATGACTATACTGTGTACCGAGTTGCGTGATGTTTGGACAAAATCTGTAAGAGTACTGTCAACAAATGTGTTTTGCAAAAAGCGATCTCCTGGTGGCGCTATAACAGGCCAATCTGAAAAATTCGGGACAGAGTTTCGGCTTTGGCATCCAGGGAGTGTGTGTGCAAAGTTTCGGGCCAACCGTGCGGGAGATTAGCTGTTCACAAACAGACACACGGACACACGGACGGACAGGGTGCAAAACATACTCTCGACATGCCTTTCGGCCTGGCGGAGACAATAAGTAAGAGTGAATTATTACTTTCAGACGTTAATCTAACATCATTAATTTCAAAGGCTCGTATTGAAGAACTGGAAGAAGAGATCGAGGCGGAGCGTGCCGCTCGTGCCAAGGTGGAGAAGCAGAGAGCTGATCTCTCCAGGGAACTTGAGGAGATCAGTGAGAGGCTTGAGGAGGCTGGAGGAGCCACTGCTGCTCAGATTGAGATGAATAAGAAGCGTGAGGCTGAGTTCCAGAAGCTGCGTCGTGACCTTGAAGAGTCCACCCTGCAGCATGAAGCCACTGCCTCTGCTCTCCGTAAGAAACAGGCTGACAGTGTGGCTGAACTCGGTGAACAGATCGACAACCTCCAGAGAGTCAAGCAGAAACTGGAGAAGGAGAAGAGTGAATACAAGATGGAGATCGATGACCTGTCCAGCAACATGGAGGCTGTTGCTAAGGCAAAGGTATGATGGAATGCCTGTTTATAATATAATTATTGAGATAACGCTTTTTTTCATTTTAATTTTACCTTTATTTATTCAGAAAGGTCAATTGTGGGCAAGCTCTCTTTTCCAATGACGCCCTGATACAGTAAACGTAGCTTAACATTAAACAAAATAAATTACAAGATAACAGATATCCTCATAGCTAATGGTGGCCAACCCAGTGATGAGTAAGGAAACCATCTCCAGTTATAAACAGGAGGACTGAAGGATAGTCTGCATCGAGTGGCTTTACTGTTCAAATCAAAGCAATGAACCAATCAGAAAAAAAGGATGATTGAATATGTCCAATTTTAATTTACAGGGAAATCTTGAGAAGATGTGCCGCACCCTTGAGGATCAACTTAGTGAAATTAAGGCCAAGAGTGATGAGAACGTTCGCCAGATCAATGATGTTGGAGCTCAGAGAGCAAGACTGTTGACAGAGAACGGTAAATGTTCATCTTAAAGTCTACTTTATCGAACATGGCAAATTGACCATAATTAGAGATTATGCTTTGATCGACAGTTATCCTTGGACTTTTTTCTGACTGATTTTTTCCCCCCTTATGTCTGAAACGAATATTACAATTTCTAATTAGGTGAGTTTGGTCGTCAATTGGAGGAGAAAGAAGCTATGGTCTCACAGCTCACCAGAGGCAAGCAGGCCTTCACTCAGCAGATTGAGGAGTTGAAGAGACTCAATGAAGAGGAGGTTAAGGTGAGGAACAGATTTCCCCCCATTTTTTTTTTGGCCTAGTATTAATTATTCACAATATTATTTTGTCCATTTTCTATTGACAGGCAAAGAATGCCCTTGCTCATGCTGTGCAATCAGCTCGCCATGACTGTGACCTTCTGAGGGAGCAGTTTGAGGAGGAACAGGAAGCCAAGGCAGAGCTGCAGCGTGGAATGTCCAAGGCCAACGCTGAGGTGTGTCAGTGGAGGAGCAAGTATGAGACTGATGCTGTCCAACGCACTGAGGAGCTGGAGGAAGCTAAGTAAGTCATCAGTGTTTTAAACCAGTGTTTCTCAAATGTTTTGGTCTCAAGGACCCCCTAATTGATACATATATTTGGCCAATTTTGTGCCAGGGACCCCCAGAAGAGAAACAACATTAAAACAAATTCCAAATTATTTCAAATTTTCCAAATATTTTCCATGAGAATAGCAGATGTACAAGCTCGCAATGTGGCATGCTGTGAGCTTGTGGATCTACTGTTTTTAAATAGCCAACATATAAATGGATAACGTGGTGAAATGATTTTGGTGCTACATTAACTACTTTTGCTGGGGACCCCCCAAGGACTCCTGCTGGGGGTTCCCGGAACCCGCTTTGAGAACCAATGTTTTACACTGTCAGGCACCACTCACTATGCAAAATATTGCCCACATTAATTTGATTCCATTCAACACTGATCAACAGGAAGAAGCTAGCCCAGCGTCTTCAGGAGGCTGAAGAGCAAATCGAGGCTGTGAATTCCAAGTGCGCCTCTCTGGAGAAAACCAAACAGAGACTCCAGGGTGAAGTGGAAGACCTCATGATTGATGTGGAGAGGGCCAATGGTCTGGCTGCCAACCTTGACAAGAAACAGAGGAACTTCGATAAGGTGCTTTGACACTCATTATTTTGAAACAAAATCATTATTATTTTTTTTTTTGTTTTTTCACTCAGAACCAGCGATAACGCGATCCGAAAATGTACTGCTCCATTCACTTCCATTCATTTTCATTACTTAAAAATGCTGTATCTCGGCTCCTGAGCACTTTTTTTTGTACTATATATTTTTGGTCCAGACATGCTATTTTCAAAGGCGGACAATTAATGTCAACGAGGTCGCGATGACCTCGTTGACACACAGTGCAACCCTCAGTGATTAGCAACCATCAGGGGATCGATAATAATGGATATAAATATTCTGTGACTACTTGAAAAATTAAGAAAATCGCAAAGTCTCTGGCAGTGGGTGAGTGGCAGAGTGTATACACTCTGGCAGTTAAAGTAGGGTAAATGACACATTTCATTATACATGCTGTGCAGGTCCTTAAAGTGTGGTAAATGACACATTTCATTATAAATGCTGTGCCGGTCCTTAAATTGGGGTAAATTACACATTTCATTACAAATGCTGTGCAGGTCCTTAACCCTTGCATTGTGTTAGAAACCTGCATACACTTTTGGTGTTAGCGGTTGAAATTTGACACATGATTGAACTCAGCCCAAAACAAAAAATAATTATTTTCATTATTTTTTTTCTCCCACCTCATATCTGACTTGTTTTGCATTCATATCCATGCAAACACTTTTTAAAATATTATTTTGGGTTAGGGTTAGGGTTTCATCTTTCAATATATCTCGCTTTCAATTAAAAAAATGTTAAAATTCACTCATTACATTTCCTATAATGAAGACAATGGATAATAATGTTATCTAGCTATAATAGACTAATATAGAACACACTTCCCAAAAAGAACAAAAAAACGTGTTTTAATTATTTAAAACTAGTGACATCTGTGGTTTTAAGGGTCAAAATTGACCTGTATACCATAGAAGGTAAAAAGTAATTTATTTTTCATAAACCCAAACTATATTTTACTCTTAATAGCAAATGCTAATTGAGGACAAGTTTCTCTCACTCTCAAACATGTAAACATTGAATATTGACAATTTGGGGGGAATTGAGCCACACTTCTCTACGGGGTCAAATTTGACCATCAGAATTAACTAAAATGGTGGTGACACATTTCATTACAAATGCTGTGCAGGTCTTGGCAGAATGGAAGCAGAAGCATGAAGAGGGTCAGGCAGAACTGGAAGGAGCTCAGAAAGAGGCTCGTTCTCTCAGCACTGAGTTGTTTAAGATGAAGAACTCCTACGAGGAGTCTCTGGACCAACTGGAGACCATGAAGCGTGAGAATAAGAACCTGCAACGTGAGTCTTTCTCTACATCACTTTTAATAACAGTGAGGAAAAAAAAACATCATTAAATGTTCAAGATCAGTTGTGGATCAGGCTACAACTTTATTCAAATGCAAATACAAAATAGTTGCTGATTGGAACGTTCCTCATTCATTATTTTCAATAAACTGCAGAGGAGATCTCAGACCTGACTGAACAGATTGGTGAGACTGGAAAGAGCATCCATGAGCTGGAGAAATCCAAGAAACAGGTGGAGACAGAAAAGACCGAGATCCAGACAGCCCTGGAGGAAGCTGAGGTAAAACGTTTTGTTTCTAGATGAACTATGTCTTGTCTATATCCTAGATTTCTTTCAATACGTTTTATATTCAAACAGTGTAGATGATGTTAGATTTGGATCCCTACATTATAGGGTACTCTGGAGCACGAGGAATCCAAGATTCTTCGTGTGCAGCTGGAGCTCAACCAGATCAAGGGTGAGGTCGACAGGAAGCTGGCAGAGAAGGATGAAGAGATGGAACAGATCAAGAGGAACAGCCAGAGGGTGATTGACTCCATGCAGGGCACTCTGGACTCTGAGGTCAGGAGCAGAAACGATGCCCTGAGAATCAAGAAGAAGATGGAGGGAGACCTGAACGAGATGGAGGTTCAGCTGAGCCACGCCAACCGCCAGGCTGCTGAGGCCCAGAAGCAGCTGAGGAACGTCCAGGGACAGTTTAAGGTGCAATAGTTAGACACATATTCAAACAATGGAACTGCACTGAACAAGTCTCATTCTGATATTTCTCCTAACGTGACCACCTCAAATGTGATTTATTTTAGGATGCGCAACTGCACCTTGACGATGCTGTCAGAGGTGCAGAAGATGTGAAGGAGCAAGGTGCCATGGTGGAGCGTAGGAATGGCCTCATGGTTGCTGAGATCGAGGAGTTGAGAGTGGCTCTGGAACAGACAGAGAGAGGCCGCAAAGTGGCTGAGCAAGAACTAGTAGATGCTAGTGAGCGCGCTGGACTGTTGCACTCTCAGGTACGCAAGTCAATAAAAAACTTTAAATATTCAGAATGTTTTTTTAGTTTTTTTACATCATGCTTACTTACATTGTTTAACTGAATCTTTATGTTAGAACACAAGCCTTTTGAACACCAAGAAGAAGCTTGAGGCTGACTTGATTCAGGTCCAAGGTGAAGTGGACGACAGTGTTCAAGAAGCAAGGAATGCTGAGGAGAAGGCCAAGAAAGCCATCACTGATGTAAGTTAGGATGCCCTATCCTTATCTATTAGATATCCTCATGTCATGCTTAATATTAACATACAATATAATGCAAACATGACTTTCCAGGCTGCCATGATGGCTGAGGAGCTGAAGAAGGAGCAGGACACTAGTTCTCACCTGGAGAGGATGAAGAAGAACCTGGAGGTCACAGTCAAGGACCTGCAGCACCGTCTAGATGAGGCTGAAAACCTGGCTATGAAGGGAGGCAAGAAGCAGCTCCAGAAACTGGAGGGCAGGGTAAGATGTAGTTAACTTCAACACAGCTTATAGTCATAGATGATGACATAAGAAATAACCTCATAATGTACAATTCAATTGTGAAGGTGCGTGAGCTGGAGGGAGAGGTTGAAGGTGCACAGAGAGGCGGAGCAGACGCTATTAAAGGTGTCCGCAAATACGAGAGGAGAGTGAAGGAGCTTACATACCAGGTACTGTATACCCTGTTCACTTTAATGACCATCATGCCTCCGACAAAATGAATAGATTATTAGATTGCATGAGCATACAAATATGAATGTTATGAATTCACTTTAGACTGAAGAGGACACTTTAGACTGAAGAGGACAAGAAGAATCTTGGCAGGCTTCAGGATCTGGTAGACAAGCTGCAGATGAAGGTGAAGGGCTACAAGAGACAAGCTGAGGAAGCGGTAAGACAAATATACATGGTGATGAATTTTCACTTTTGGCTGCCATGGGCATATTACGTTTGCCATAGTGAACTAAGACATAATGGGAATCAGTTATGTAAAAAATAATGCTGGTATTATGTGAAGATGACCAACAGCAGAGCATGTTTCAGTGTCCATCTCGCTGCTTTCCACGAGCAGCACATGAATGTCTAGATTGCTGTGCTTCTGCGGTATGGTATGGCATCCGCACCGCAGGGAAGCTGTTACCGTAATACGGGTGCTGTAAAGAAAGGCAAGCTGTTCCACAACAATGCACACACTGCAGACGCAGGCTATGTTTCAGGCAAAATGGTAAAATGTCCAAAGTGGACTACAGAAAGCAATAGATTTTGTTTCCTCCAAGCTGCGATAACCCTAACCCTAACCCGAGTGCCAAACTAGAATAAGAACACAGCCATGATCGCGCCGTTCCAATAAGAACCTGTCCATGCTCATTCATGTGGTCCCAAGGCACTCCACTCATGAACATGCTGCATGGGCCATTGTATTAGCCTCAACCAGACTTAGACAATTTCCTGAAATTGTCTACTGTATATTGTCTATATCTGACTATAAGTGCAAGATGCTCTTTTCAAATATTGAGGCTTTGAACCATCTCTATACCATATTGTAGGAGGAAGCAGCCAACACTCACCTGTCCAAGTGTAGAAAGGTTCAGAATGAGCTGGAGGAGGCTGAAGAGCGTGCTGACATTGCTGAATCCCAGGTTAACAAGATGAGAGCTAAAGGTCGTGACGCCAAGGTAAATACATGTGCAATATGAAGGTTTATTAAGATGATTATCTTTAACTAAGATTTAACTAAAGATTAGTGTTGAATATCTAATAGTATATTTTTATGTTTACAGGGAAAAGATGCTGCTGAATAAGTTCTCCAATTCAAGTCACAATGAAAAGTCATAAAATATGACCCATTGTATTCACGCTAGATGGGAGGCCCGCACCATGAAAAGTCATAAAATATGACCCATTGGATTAAATAAAGGTGGCAACAAAATACATTTGTTTCATTGTCTTCATCACTTTTTATTATCAGGTTTGTCAGATTATTCTGGTTCCAACTCACAGGTCCGCTATATACTATTTTGTAAACCCATTGCAAAGACAAATAAATGTGTATTCATTTTAGATGTTTTCAATGCAAATCACAGGATGGTTTTCAAGTGCCAAGACCTCGTCAGCATGCTCATAAAATGCTGCTCAGGATCCATCCTGTTGACAACTGAACATTCCAAATGTAATTTCACAATGGCCACTAGCTATTGAAAGTTTTGGAAATGCACAATGAAAGGGTTATGTAGAGTTTACAAGAGATCTGCATGGTGGGAAAAAGCATACAAAACTAGCAAAGCCTTTGTCAACAAAGACCAAACTGACCGATTAATTGATTTGACTATGAGGGGCCAGCCCTAGAACATGTTTGCAGTACACACACACATACACACACGCGCGCGCGCACGCGCACACACACACACACACACACACACACACACACACACACACACACACACACACACACACACACACACACACACACACACACACACACACACACACACACACACACACACACACACACACACAATGTGAATGCTGGTGACTTGGCAGCAGCACATCCAGTGTCTCTGTCCAGCAGTTCTCACAATGGTTGTCAGTGAACTCTCATTAACCTGCTCTGGCATGGTTCCTGTACGCTCTGAATAAAGCACTGTAGCACACACACTACAGTACAAACCCACAAGGTAGCTTGTGCAGAATAATGAGTTGTCTAGTGGACTATGAGGGGTCAGCTCTAGTATTTACATCAGGATTACATCATATTAGATACAAACTTTATCTTCACACAAACCCAAGAGAGAGAGAGAGAGAGAGCAAGGTGCATCAGCATTAAATGAAGAGCAAATGTAGTTCATGACTCACTTTGTTGGCCTCCAACCCTGTAGCTAGATTTATACAACAAAGACTTTTCCCCCCCTCTATGAGTCTCCAACTGTGCAAACAAGAATAAAATGAGAAATATAAGCGATTCATTTCACTCAATCAATCTAGGAAATTGCAGACAATAATGAGGATATAAATGATAAATGTCATGTGTACATTGACCTTTAGTTTAACTACCACGTTAGCTAATTATGCAGAGCCAAAACCAATACATGCTTACTACTCAGCATTCTGTTAATTGCAAATTATGAGAACAATCTAAGAATATGAGCACATCTGCTGGATGGGGAATGATTCTGGAAGCTGCTCAATGTTTGCACTCCTTGTTAGATTGAGCTCACATTTTACACACTTTCATGGCAATTAAATAGACACAAATAAAATCAATCTCTTCATCGCAGAAAAATACCCCAAATAATACAATACAGCTTTGATGGACATACAAAGAGAACCATTGACTGGCTCTCAGTTATCTGTTCCCTGCATGCACACTGACTGAGTAATTAAGTCACAGTATTGGTGATCAATGAATGCTGACCATTAGCCAATTGCAGAGCAAATGTCCCTCCAGGCTACGGGATGTGTAGTCTATCCTCGTTTGGCCTAACACCACAAAATTACAAACTAGCAGTGCAATGAGGTGTCTTGTCAAAACTCAATAATCAAACATTTCTAGAGAAAAAGAAAATATGACAACTACATAACTGCTGCATTGCCCACTCAGCCAAGGATCCAAGCATGTGAAGAGTAGGGAGAGAGTCAGGCCCCCACAGATGGGAATACATAATGAGGTGATGTCTCCAAACTACTGAGGTTGAGGTCAAAATTACGTTGACAGTTTTTTCAATTTGTGGTTTCAATTCCAAAAAAAAAAGACGTTCAAAGCAAACGCAAATGAAAACGGTGTCCTGATTGGACCATAATAACACCATGAATGTAGACTACTATGTAATTACAGCCTTTCTGTCAGTTAGTATCATACTTCATCAAAAATGCACTTAAAGGACGACTTCACCGCTTTTAAACCTATCTTCATATAATTGGTCCTCACTAATACTCATTATAAAATGGTACCATTTTTTTCTACTCGGCCTGTGTCTCATAGGAGGACTGTGGACAGTCCAGAAACCATCTACCAGTGACATCATCGTTAGGCATGATTTTTTTTTCCCAACAAGATTTCACATTTTTTAATTTGATTTTTATTAACACGAGAACAATGGCTTCTTTTATTGCATTGCAACTTTCCAGGAATAGAAAGCCTGCAGTCTCTATTAGCTTGGATTCCCCATTGATGATGTCACTGGTAGACGGGACTCTGAACTGTCCACAGCCAGACCGAGTAGAAAAAAATGGTACCATTTTATCATGAGTATTAGTGAGGACCAATTATATGAAGATAGGTTGAAAAGCGGTGAAGTCGTCCTTTAAGTGGAAGCAGTAGCCTACATGAAAGGAAATACATGAAAGAAGTTCTCAACCACAGTAAAGAGCTACTTATAATTGGCTTCTTTCCACACCTGTAATTATGGATGATTGGATATTTTTCACCGATACAATTCATCAGGAGGGGGTTCCTCATAATCTGAATTAGATGACCTCAGTTCCTTGATGTATACATACTGTTAAAAGAACATTAGAGAGCACGATGACCCAGCAATCATTTAGGATGTTCCAAGGCGCGTGTAAGGGTGTAAAATTTGACCCACTAGATTATTAGTAGTCACAGTAAACAACACTAACCTTGCTGTGCGGTGCAGATTTATAGTGGGAATCAAGGGGCTCTCAATGGCCCCTCCAAATACTGCTTGCTAGTATTGATCTGTAGCTAATATGAGTGTAATGCAGGACACTAGTGCTAATGGCCAGTAATAAAGCACCCTGCAGACCCCAATAAAACACACGCGTCAACAAACAGCAGATGCAATGGTGAAGACAGGGACCAAAGCAAACACCATATGATGAATTCAATCATCCCATATTTTTGGCATTAATGTACTATTACTGTACTGTATATTGTTGTTTTTTTCTCTCTCTGATGCAATTACAATAAGACCATAAGAAAAGAGACAACTTTAAATATGAGGTCAAGTATCTAAAAATGAATATTCATTACGGAGCAATGCAGCCATGACAGTATGAAAGGTTGAATATTAACACACTGTACATAAAGCAGAATTCTATTTGAAAAAATCAACAGTTGACCATTACTGTCGTCCAGAGACTCATTATAAAGGTTTGAAAACAGAAACACATATTTATATCTGTTAATGCTGACCAGAAGCTAGATAAATATGTCTTAGTCATATACTGTACATCACTGCAGGGGATAATACATGTTTTTCTTTTTATAAAACAGGAGAGGAGATAGTCAAGCAAATAATCTAGGGGAAAAAAAACGAAGCACACAGCCTCCATGTCATATTTCACACTATAAACAAGCTGCTGTCCTTCCAACATCCCTCTTTTGTCTGTCTTCACTCTCCTCCCCACACAGTACAGTCTGTGCACTCCCTCTCTCTTTCCTCTGACTACGGTCACACATCCATCCACCCTCTCATCTGCCTTGGACCATCTCAGTCATCTTTCAGCTAGATCTGTCTGTCTCTGTCTGTCTGAAATGGCCAACAAAACACTTAATAAAACCCCATTGAATCTGGCAAGTCTGCTAGCTTTGTCTGCATGTCTGCTCACTTTCAGTCTCCTGCGTCTTTGGTTCTAAATCGCAGGCCTCCAATTATCTCCCCAGCTAGCCTCCACTTAGTCTCACTCCTCTTTCTTCACTGAGGATGTATAGTCACCTGTCACGGCAGAATGGTTGACATCAATTCGAGGTTCCTTCTCTTAACGTGCTGCTATCATCTATAATTCCCTCCCTAACTCCACTAGCATCTCTCTCCCCGTACACATCAGCAGACCTGTCACCTTCAATTTTGATCACATCTCGTTTTCCCTTCCCCTGCTACTGCTGCTTATCAGTTAATTTCTCCTGGCTGGGACCATCAACTCCTCCCAGGCCATCTGTCAGCTTCAAATCAACTTGAGCTCCTCCTCTTTGCAAGAAACAAACCCTCGACCAATTTCAAAGGGATTCTAAAACAATTTAAAGGGATTCAAAAACAGTTTAAAGGGATTCAAAAGCAACGTTTGTCATTGCTCCTGTCCTTCCTGTCTAAAACCTCTTCTTGAACGTTCCCTGCGTGCCGATATCTCTTACAGTCATCTCTCAAAGCCTGCTGGTATCCAAGCAGCCTGGCTTCAAGACGGCCCACAGGGACTGAGCTGCCTTCTGTCCCTGAAGCAGTGTACACCAACAGAGCTGCCTCTCACTCATCAGTCCTCTTGCCAGTGGCAATTAAACAAATACAACTGGGAGTGCAAATGAACACTAACATTTCTCATACTACGTCTCTACTACAGCCTACTGATCATTCCCACAGGTTTCATTAAATTCAGCCCATCCGTTCTTGAGGTGTTTTACTAACATGCAAACATTGACCTTGATTATGATTTGATATCATTGATCTTTTTCAACCAATGGTGGACGGTCGACGTTGTGACAAACGTAACATGCAAACTTGTGAGGCGCACCCTACAATACCCCGGACACCCTTAACTGTAACATCTGCACATCTCCCAAAAACCTTGGCATAATCCTTAACGGCACTTTCAAGTTTGAAAAAGTCCAGCTTTTTTCAACTCCGCCTCCTCACCAAGATCAAGCCTTATCTTCACCCAAAACAGTTAAGAGATCACAATCCACACTTTCATTTCATCATGACTTTCCTATTCCCAATTCTCTATATATCGGCATGGAACGGCGTCGTCACTTGTCCAAAATGCTGCTGCTCGCATGCCGACCGGCACTAAAAAAACGTGAACACATAGCCCCCGTCTTGGCCTTCACACAGGCTCCCTGTCTTTTTTTTTAGGATTGATTTTAAGGTTCTCTCATTTGCTTTTACATCTTTAAATGGACTGGCCCCTCAGTATCTCCCTGAGCTCCTGGAATCCAACACCCCAGCCAGAGTACTGAGATCTACTGATAAGTCACTGCTGGTCGAGCTCAAAACTAGCAAGAACACCAGGGGCGCACACGTATTTGCGGCTGCAGCCCTCAGGCTATGGAACAGCCGGCCCTTCCATATTAGATCTCAGTCCATCAATGTTTTTCTCTGGCTTTTAATATCATCTGAGCACATCCATTGTTTTATTTTGTGCATGTTTTTGTGCTTATGTTGGCATATAGATTACATACCTTTGCCCTGATTGTTTTGTTTTTGCTCTGTACAGCACTTTGGTCAATCTCGGTTGTTTTAAATGTGCTCTATAAATAAAGTTTGATTTGATAGGTTGCGCAAATTCAGGTGCTAGACAAAGAATAACAGTTTAAAACATACAAGTCAGCACAACAGTGTTGCTCCTAAACGTGTTTTGTTTACCACAAGTGGTACAACGTTTCGGCCGAGCATTATGGCCTCCATCAGGCCATGACATTAGACACTTCAGGGGCCACATGTGGCACACCAGGGGCCACAGGCACACCATTGCTCCAATCCTCACCAAACGTGGTACAAATGTTGTTCAGGCATTTTCTATGACAAATGTCACACCAAAAAAAACTAAATTGCACACATATGGGACACTACAGCAGTGTTACAGCAGTGTCTAACATTTAAAATGGCCATAATTCGGGACTGGATTTGAAGGCCTGAAAATATAGTAATATAACAGAGAGAGAGAGGAGAGAGGAGAGAAGAGAGAGAGAGAGAGAGAGAGAGAGAGAGAGAGAGAGAGAGAGAGAGAGAGAGGGAGAGGGAGAGGGAGAGGGAGAGGGAGAGAGAGAGAGAGAGAGAGAGAGAAGAGAGGAGAGAGGGAGAGAGTATCAAACAACCTGGCTATAATTGTTAGTTTTAATTGGAATGTATCAAGCAGACAGATACAAGTTGTGTCTGTCTGCTTGATTAACATGATTGCAGGAGTTCATTGGAGTTGTATCATACAACTCTAATGAACTCCTGCTATCAGGTTAATTACCATCACTAATGACTCAAACATTAACAATCTTTTAAACCTCTGCTTAGTAATTCAACAGTGTTTTGAAATAATTAGCGGACTGTGTACGAACCAATTAGGGAAAGATGAACCGATACAAATCAGACATTGATTTGAACATTAATGATGTGACTACATTGATACACCGATTGATCTAAATACTTGCACAATGGTTCGGTTCTGAAATTGTATTAATTGGTTAACTGAAGGTTTTTCTTAAAAGTTAGGTGAAGCAATTTTTCATCTTATCCTTTTGTCAGTTTGTTTCTAAACCTATTATAAATGCCCACACGCTCACAAGCTTGAGAAGTGAGAACAGAAAGCCTGCAGGTCAGTAGGGGTTTGTTTACTTTCTAACATGGTGATAGAAAACATGATTCTAGACGCTGTGCTTCTGTCTGGAACTTCTAGGTCAAACCTATGTGCATCGTTAAGTGAATGTTTATCCCCTGTTCTTACACTATTTAAACAGAATTTTAAGACTGATAATTAGTCCAGCGTCAGGCAGCAGACACCAGTATCTGTGCTAATAGGCTCTATGCACAGCAGCCATATTGGGAATTAATTGGGCCTCTTCCTTAATTCCTTCACAGGTGTTACCAATAATACTAATTAAGGCTCTGTTCCATTTAGTGTGGCACAGGGGTCTCTTATTTTCAAGGACCCCCATAACTCTGAGAGTGTACAAATGGAACCAAATGGACCTGTGAGGGTCCATTTGGTTCCATTTGTACACTCTCAGAGTTACACACCCACCATAAGGGGCCATTTGGGAACCAAAATGGAGTGTTTCTAGTGAGCCAACATGCACGATATCAGCACCCTAGTCTCGCGTAGCCAGACCCCACAGAAAATGAAAAACAGCGACCTCTGTTTTCTGATATTGTCTGTGGGGTCTGGCGGGAGGAAAATGGAAGACCAGTGCGCAGGGAAACGCCGGTTTCATGTCTGCCTTCAGCGCATCACTTCCGGTTGGTGCGACTACGTTTTCATTCCCAATAACAATATTTCTACACGGAACACTAACACCACTTCTCCCAGAGAACATGGATGGTTTTGGTTATAAGCCCACTTGTTTCTATGATGAAAGAGTAAGTTAAAATGTGAATATCTTTCCGTGGTTTTGTCCGCTCCGAGGACGCTATTGTTAAATTAGTTTCGGCTAGTTTCGAGGGGGGAAGGGTGGATGGACACGTGAATCCCGCCCACTACATTTGATTGGGTAAAGCGCGGCCCGCTTCCTGATCTGAAGGCACGCCCACTTGTAGCCAATGCGCACACGTTATGACGAACCCCTCCGACAGATTCCACCGCAGGGCAGAATCTGTTCTTGAGAGATTATCAGCACCCTGACCAGAATGGAACAGAGACTTCATTAGTATCATTGGTAACACCTGTGAAGGAAGTAAGAAGAGGCCCAATTTCTTTCCAATATGGTTGCTTGCTGTGCATAGAGCCTATTGTCTCTGCCAGGCCGAAGGCGTGGCCGAGACTATGTTTTGCACCATGTCTGTCTGTCTGTCCGTCCGTACGTGTATCCGATCTCTCTCTCTCTCTCTCTCTCTCTCTCTCTCTCTCTCTCTCTCTCTCATAAAGGATGAGTCTGCATCTGTGCTCTCAACCATCAGCATTCAGAACCTTGTTACCAACGCTAGGAGGTGACTGAAGCTTGTGGGAAAAATAAGATAATCATGCTGAATGCATCTGTCTTGTCTAGACTTGTTTTTCTGTCTCGCTTCATTGTGCACAATCTAGTTAAGCACAAATTGCATGAAACTAAATTAAGCTAAATCAGTGGTTCTCAAACTTCTTAATTTCAAGGACCCCCATAACTCTGAATGGACCCCCATGTGGGTCCATTTGGTTCCATTTGTACACCTCTGAATACACTCTCAATGAAACATGCATCATTGAAGACTGTTGTGTTCTGCTGTACAATAAATGTCACAGTCGCTCTTATGTGTGACAACATGTCCGTCCAAAGCTCATTAAAAGTTGTGGCCAGAGAACCACAGGCTCCTCTGAATATGGACATGAACAGTCTAGTGACAAGCCGTCAGGATCTAAAATAGGCTCGCTGACAGAACTGAGGCATGGAGGCAGACATTAACACCACCAACCATGTCTAGTAAGCATAAATAAATGGAGGCTGGACAGTATGGTGAGATGATCAGGCATGGAATGTGTCGCACTCACACTGAGGCATCACACTGAAGACATTCACATCTACCTGTTTTCTGGGCTAGAACAATGAGGAGTTGACATTTTGGGGTGAGACTTGCTACAGTACATCATTTCAAGGGACAATATTGCCATACTGTATATGTGACATGGCACTGTGACTGTCCACTGTCTGTCTGAGCACAGTCACCGTTGTGGTAATCTAAATAAAACAACACCTTTGGAGGTTGACCCAGTGTAGACTCTGCTCTCTTTTACTGTACACAGTAACATGGTATGAGAAGTCTCCAGTAATGTCTCTGGCATGAGCCACTGCTTAGAGGTAAGTTGATATGAACCACACATTGATCATTTTGTCTTTCATACAGCAATAGGGTGGTGAGGTGAGTCTTTCATACAGCAATAGGGTGGTGAGGTGAGTCTTTCATACAGTAGGTGAGGCTGTTTTAAGGCTGAAGAATGACTTTTCTAGCAGCATAGATAGCTGTGGATTAGAGCAGCCTGTCACACACTGACAGCACAGTGACAATTTAATCATATGACTGCATGGATCCCTGCAGAAAGGAGGGAAACGAGAGGAGACGGTTCAGTGAGGCCGTGGCAGCTAATTGATGGGATTAATTCTGTCACATTGTCACATTCCCTTAACTCCTGCCAGAGTATTTTCATAAAGTACTCCCCCAGTGCCAGCGATTTTTTTTTGTTAATTTGTAATTTAATTTTCAAATGGTTTGTCTTTGTGCGTTTTTAAACACGTACCACAGATCGGCCACAAGAGAGCAGTACAGTGACACCTCAATCACTCGCTGACTCGTTCGACCCCCCCCACACACAGGCCAAACACTGTATATGTCATAAACCGGATGTGACGTTTTCGACAATCTCTGATCGGGCTAAATTACGATGTGATACACGACTACGATGACTGATCGTCACCCAGACCAAAGAGAATAGAAGTTGACCTCTCCGTTAGTTTTTTATACCGTGTGAAAAAACGTGTTTTTCCCTATTCTGGCCGAAAATGACCGGGGGAAAAAAATGAGAACCGGAAACGGAATCTGCGTCATGAAACCGGAACTCAGTGAGTCTGAAGAAATCAAGAAGTGAAAGTGATGATGAAAAATAAACAGAATAGCGTGATCACAGTCAAAAGTAAAAACTCGGGATTTCTCGTTCTGGCAGGGAGGGTATTCAGAAAAAACTCGGGATAACTCGGGGCTTGGCACTGAGAGAGTTAATAGTCCCATTAGTTACAGTATCTCCTGAATTCAATGAACAAAACATACACAGGTTGTGCTTACCTTTAAATCTAACCCGTAAGCCTTAAGTAAGAATGTCAGAGAAATGGGTCAGAGAAATGCACTCACAATGGTGAATTATAAATTGTTCCTGCTTTAAAAGAATACATTTTATATCCAGTCATACCCAGTTAATTTCTACTGTGAGGATTAGATGAACCCTGAGGTGTTTTTTTTAAGAGCATCCATCGATCTGCAAGAGTAGCCGAATGTGTTTCACTGACCTGTAAGGATCAGATGAAACACTGAACACCACCTGTAATGTAATATAATAATAATGTATAATATTCTGGTTCACTATCGTCATGAATAGACCGGAAGCTGAACTGTCGGTCACAGTCAGAGAAGAGCATTAGTTCTGCATGGACTTGAAAGTGAAACGCGTAATAAAAGCCATTTGTAGATTTAGAGGAATTAGTCGTGTACCTTGAGAGCAGTTAATGTTCATCTGCAGTGCAGTTGATGGGTTTGTAAGATGGACACACAGCAGCAGACACCACACAGCTGGTGCTAATGGACTAAAAAGGTGGACCAAAAGGAGCAACCCACCACAAGAACACTGGCTATCATTGGACTTTATTCTAACATTGTATTATCTGTCTGTGTGTCCTGTTCAGTATGCAATACTTTGTTCTAGAAATAAAGTGTAAGAGATACATAATATCTGTTTGCTGGATAGATATGGCTGTCATTAATCAAAACATATCAGGAATGTCAAAATAACAGTTTGAGCACTTGAAATGTTGTTATCGCTTGCATGGCACTCTGGGAAAACATTTATAGTCCGAGTGTGCCAGATTAATGCCCTCAATTGGCCAGTATGTAGGCCTAGTACAGTAAAGTATGTACATTGTATAATATTTATATTCATATTGTGCATTTGAATTGTGTCATACAGCATAACCCATTTAGACCTGAGGCCGATTTTACAAACGCCTTCTAAATACTTTAGTTTTCTGAAAAACGTCAAATATGTATTCAAAAATGTCAAAAAAATGTATGTTGCTATATACTGTACATAGCAACAAGAACCCCAAAAGGGGTTCCCGTCTTGAAAGGTATCAAATACGGGTTCCCGCCCCAAATTGGATAAGAGGAGATACCAGGAGATCTCACATAATATGTATATATTTATTCCGCAGGCAGCAGGACGAGACGACCAGCCGGTAAGAGACACGTCAGGCTCCTCTGCTGTGGAGGAGGATGGATGAGTGTGTGCAGAGGAAGAGAAGGAGAGGTGCAGACAACCCGAGGAGAAGCGCTGGTAGGAGACATGTCAGACCACTAAAGTACTGTCCCAGGTCACTGGGGGAACACAATAGACCAGCAGGTGTGTGCTTACTGGACCAAAATGGGACATAAATCCTGCCAGAATAAAAAAAACTCTGCCTTCTCTGCCTCTCTGAAACGCAGTAGAAAATGGGAAACAGGGAGTGTGTGTCTGGTCAATTAAATTAACTTGACAGGCTAATTCAATAAAATAAGAGACAGAGCTCTTTGTTTTTGTTTATAGAGAAGTTCATGTTAGAAAACGGATTAGATAAATAAAAACAACTCCTGCATCTTGTTAATTATCCAGTGGAAGACTTATTTATTGTATTGTTTAATTATGTCAGTAGCCCTAGGGGACTCAAGTAGTTTTGATTCCCCTGTGTGTCGGATGGTTTCAAACTGTGCTGAATGATAAGAGGACATTCTGAACAAAGAGTTTGGTTGTTTTTACACTGTAAAGTACATACTGGAAATGGGGAAATGAGGTTTGCATAACCTGTAGATATTTTATTTTCACTAGAGGTTAAGCTGCTATGAACCATAACTAATATCACCTACAAGCCATTTCTCAAATTTTCATTTTGGGCTCCAAATGAGTTCCTTGCTATGTTTGCCTGCTTCACTGCATTCTGAAGTCTTTGTTATCAGTTTAATAAATCATTATTGGACTTCACCGGCCTGCCAGCGTGGTTCTGTATTTGGGTCCACATCTGACACATGGTGACAAAAATCAAGGGTTTAGTAAGCAGTAAGCCAGACACACAGTATACTGTAATGTCTCGGTATGTTTTTCCAGGCAAGAGAATCAACCTTTCAATGACTTCAGCCTCAAACCTGTAATCAGCACTTCACATAACAGCCACTCAGCTGCAGAGAAATTGCCTGGCAGCCCCTCTAGGTTTAGCCTCACTTAGCAGCCTTTCTGTTTCATCATTACACTGTAGGTTAGAACATGCAGTACTCCTGTGTACAGCTGAAGATCCTCAAGTATAGCCCTGAGTGCTTTGCAAGTTGCTATAGAAACCTTCAGGCTTTGTAGCTGACACAATTACAGCGTTTCCTGGAGTGCAGCAGTCACTGTAATAATAATGCTAATAATACGGGTAATACTAATAATAATAATATGACTCAAGGTACAACCTCCATCTTTCGATTCCATCAATTAACCTTGCTCTGCTGAACCCTCAATTCACTGTGTTCCATAGTAGCTGAGAGGCAATTCGGCCAAAATCATCAAGATCGTGCACTTGGTGAGTTTTTTTATTTTTATTTTTGGCATGGTGTTAGGTATGGGCTTAAGGTTTTCAAAAACCATCACAAGCAAGTTGGGATCGCCCCTTAGTGGTCTGCTTGCAATGATTACAATATTGGATTGGTCAGTATAGGGTTGAAACCCCAAATAATTGATAGGAAAAAAATCTGTTAGTATTGGGCATGCTAAATAGCATGCAAAGAATTTTTATTCAAATATTTTACTCATTATTAGTGCAGCCCCCATTGCACTTGCAAAATGTGGTACAGCGAAGTCCAGCTCGGTGGCACTTGTCGGTGGCCACAGTGGAGGATCAGTGAGCATGCCTTGCTGACATCTTTCAGATCTGTCCAATATGGCACCCACACTTTGCTTCTGGCATTCCATTCCCAACCCCATTCACTGGGGTCTGGGATTTTGGGAGCCTTGGAGAGGGACAGCTTCCAGACAAAAGCTGCAGTGTGCAGGGCACGTTTCCCATGCTGGAATAAAGCGTGCTGGGTTGGGGGGATTGAATCCAGGGATTTGAGGCTATGGATGAGCTTGTCACCAAGTGCAAGATTTTTCTGAATTCCCTCTCAGCTACAGTAGATGATACAGTATAGACCATATCCATAGGGGGATAAGAGCACCCAAAGTGTGCAGTTTGGCTTATGAGCTGTGAACAGACAGTTTATCAGGGATGGAAAGTGAGTTTGTACTCTGTAGTGTGTACACACACCACACGCACATCACGCCGTGGAGGCACAGAACACACACAAACACCCGCGCATATACAGATCTAACAGACGGAGCCGTCCCCCGTCGTCAACACACACACACGCGCGAGCCGTCGCGAGCGCGCACAAACACACACACACACACACACACACACACCACGGTACATCCTCATGCGGCCAGAGCCGTGCCCCGTCGCGAACACACACACACGGGGCGTCGCGCAAACACAAACAATGTATATTCTGAAACGTGCCTCCCCAACGTGCATGCGCACGAGCGTGTCGACGCATACACGGCCGCGGACCCAAGTTGTGGTGCAATCATCTCCCCCCCCCCCCCCCCCCCACACCCACACACACCCACAAACAATGGAGCCGCGACGCAGAATGTTATGTGGCTCCCTGGCGTTGCCATGTCCGGCTATTGTGAGCGGTTTAGGGGCAATATTGGTGGTAGTGTGTTTTTGGCGTTGGTTGTGAAAGTGCAGGTGGGTGTGGGGACGCGTTGTGAGCTTGTAGATTGGCTGTTTTCCAAGGGGCAATGTATATGTGTGAAGGCGCTTCGTTTGGCCTTCTTTTCATAGACCTTGTTGCTTGTAGAAATGGATCGACTGGTGTGAAACTTTGCACGCTCACTCCATTGTACACGCTACCACTTATACTGCCGCAGTGGCACACACAAACGTGACACAGTCTGCACTTCACACCTCTGGGCCATCTGGGGAACACACACTGTTATGAGTCGGGACAGACTACATAGGTTTCTGCAAGTTGACACCAGACCAATCACTCAAGGCTTCTAAAAGAAGACGGTTGATGTTTTCCAACTTCATTAACTATTTGACTGCCAATGACGAGATGTTTCGTCATATTTTGCTAAGGTATAGTCTGCCAATGACGAGAATGACGAGAATTTGTGCTTTCAGTGGTTTTCCACTAGATGGCGCTGTTCACTCGCCTATGAGTCACTGTTTGGCTCTCTGTGAAGCAAAGGAGGTCATGTGATCGCAAAAAAAAAAACAGCCAGTTAATTTCCTTGTTATTCGATTTGGGAGAATGGCTTTTCCTCTGTTTCTGTTGCTTTTTGGCGAAAACAGCCTACATTCTGCACACAACTATGGAACAAATGATCACGGCGGCTCGCTCCCCCCCCCCCCCCCCCTATCATGAATATGATTTTTCAAAGGTTAGTGAAAACACTCGAAAATCCCTGGCAGTGGCTTGGCAAATTATATTTAATTTCTGGCAGTCAAAGAGTTGAGTTGGAATGACGTTGCTCCATTATGAAAGAGGCTGTGCACAATTTCTAATGGAGACAAATTGTAACTAAAACGATTTAATGCTTTTTTGTAATTATATAACAATTTACTATATTAGGCCTCCCATTAGTGCGACGTAAAATGACTTCTTAGTGATTGTAAGAGCTACTAGAACTGTGACACTCCATGTGTTGAAGCCAGTATCTAAAAGACCTTCATTGGACTGCTGGTCATATGCCATGCCATTAAATATACTTTGTTGAAATAATTGTAATAATTACCTGCTGTAGTTAATAGATGTTTGAATGATTCATACATACTGCTGTTGATTACTGCCAGAAAGCTGAATACTGAATGTACAATCCCCTAAAGGCAATACATTCACCCAGTCACACACACACACAAACACACACACACACACACACACACACACACACACACACACACAGACAACGGAGGAAACCATGCAAGGCAGTTAGGGGTTCAGTGTCTTGCTCAAGGACACTTCAACACTATCCCAGAGGGAGCCGGGGAATCGAACCGTGAACCTTTTGGTTACCAAGCAGCCGCTCTACCTCCTGAGCCACACAACACAACGATAGCGCTCCAGGCCTGTAAATTACATTGGATTTAATCTTCTCATATCAAGTCCACAAATCCCTGGGGTGTAACATTGAAAAGGTTATTTATTCCAATCCAAGATGCAATGTCAATAACATAAACTAGTCTCTCTCTGCTGCATACTGTACACGTCCCTTACAATAATAGCCATTATGAGTGATAGATAGTTAGGAACCAAATGGACCCTTACGGGTCCCTTTAGTTCAGTTTGTACACTCCCAGGGTTGAATTAACACTGAGGATTTTGCATTGTAGATTGGGGTCCCAGTTGGCATACAATGCGCAAATGGAGCATATTTTAAGTTGGTCAATTTTTAGTCAATGGAGAAATTATTTTTGATTTCTTGCCCATGTCATGGCAAGGTAACTACATAACTTAAACCTCTACCAACTCAAACCTCTACCAAAGTGGTCTGGCCCTTTAAGTTGAAATATTAAGATGAACAGTCTTTCATAATAAATGGATGATCCATTGGGGTGTTAAGCATTCAATGAATTAATGAAGCTGTAGATTGATGCACAAGGACACGAGGAAGGATGAAAAATCGACCAAAATGTGTACCATGAGGTGTCCTCAGAGAGCCTACAAGCCATGTAATATTATCACTGTTAGGATAGATTTTCATTTGTGCATATTAGAAATAAAGAAACGCATGACATAGACAGAGCTCTCTCTCACTCACAAACTCTCTATTTCATGCGTGCGCGCGCGCGCACACACACACACACACACACACACACACACACACACACACACACACACACACACACACACACACACACACACACACACACACACACACACACACGATCAATAGCCCACGGCATGTCATAGATTAGCACAGCCTGTGAGAGCAGTGGAGTTCTACACAGAAACATCTCCCACGGCTTCTCAAAGCTCTACAGAGAACCAGGCAGCCAAATGCTTCTTTATGGAATCATGAGCTGTGGAGTCCTGCCTCTGAAGATACAATGATTTACTAATGAAATCATAATAATCTCCATCTTAATAACTAGTAGTTGAATCCATGTAATGGAAACCTCACTAATGCTAAAAATTGATTTCCAAATCATGTGCTTCTGTCAGTTCTCTTCATCACCTGTAACCTGATCTCTATCACATTGTCAGCATGCAGTTTTCAGTGAATCCATTTTCAAAAAAGGCTATAAGTTATAATGTGACATTGGCATATTATTTACATAATTAATCTGTCAATTCAGCCTTATTTGCAGAATGCTTACAGAATATTATGTTTTTGGTAAAAGCACTTGTCATTGCTGAATACTTTTGGTGAAATTCACCTCTTCCATCGACGTGATCAAGGCTTGTTCACGGCCAGCGAGTCAGGAGAGATCCTCTGGTAAGTTATTTCATAGACTTAAATTCATAAATTATCGTACTTCTTACTTGCTTATCAATTATGTTTGCGAAAAGCTACATCATCGGACAATACATCAGAAACAGCAAAACCCATGCATGCATGCTCAAAAGATTTCCAAAAGGTTCAGCTTTGAAATCGTGTACAGCTGTCTAGTAGACTGTATTTAAATGCATAGTTCATTTGGCTTCATAACATTTTGAGTTGGTCCACATTTCACTGAATCATGCAGCTGCTCTCTTTCACTTTTCATTCAACATTCTTCTCTCGTTCACTGAGACACAATCACTACCATGCTGCAACACACATATTTGAAATTCAGCAATGCAATGATTAGGTTTCCTCCATTTTCAATAAGAAATATCAAAAGCAAACATCCTTTAGGCACTGAATCTAATAGTATGACATTGATTTTCTGTATATTTAACTTTTGTTAAATATCGTGACATAGGTGTAATTTCTTATTCCTACAGTAAGTAGTCGTTGTTCCTGTCTCATCTCTCACTGCTCATTGTAAACTCCAGTGTGTCAAAGAGGTTCCAGTCTGACAGGGCCTATTTTGAGTCTTTATCATTGAGGTCACTTTGAGTGAAATGCAACCAAAACAGCAGAACCTGGTTTAAACAGACGTGTCAGTGAACGTCAGCCTGCTCTGGATCAGAACATTGACTAAATCACAAACCATGCACAGTGCTTGACATTGCTGGCAGCTTCATTGGGGTGGAGCACAGCAGAGGTGTGCATGATAGTAAATATTATCTTACCACCTTCTGATCAGTAATAACACAGAATCATAAGTTGCCAGAAAGTGACAGAGTATTTTAAGAAATGCAGTACAAGCCTGCAGGCGGACTAGAACAGTCAACCATTACAAAATATTTGCTGTGCATTCATGCCACCTATGTACGGGTTATTGTACTGTTGCACGCGATTTGAAAATGTGTAACCTTAGCATTCATGCGTGTGCTGCAGTCTTTTGACTGCTAATCTTATCTTTTCTCTCGATCCACAATGATGTCCACAGGCGGACAGAGTTCAGATGGCTACTGGAGGGAGTTCACCTTTACAACTAACACGATGAGATGCCACCAAGTAATGATAACAAAAAAGTGGAGAAAAGGAGGTTTTCTGTGGAAGGATCTTGCAGTAATTGGCATAGACATTGTTACGTTCCTCACACAGATATTGTCTTTCAAAAGGTAACTAACACAGAAACCACTCACAAACGAAAACTCCAGGAAAAGAAAATGGGTTCGAGAAAGGCCGTGTTTAAGACACTGCCCACTATAAAGCTATGACAGCTTAAAACACTTACAAAACATGAGATATAAGAGAGTTTTTAGAGTTTAAACACAGTCATTATTATACCTTTGTGTAAGGATGTCTGCAGGTTATATTCCCCACGTCTTATTTCACCAGGCATCAAGGGCCTGGACCTGAGAAGCTTATATAAATAACATATAGAACTTATATACTGTACTGATCAGACACATACAGGTACTACACATCCTCGTTAACGAGGCTTCACTGACTGGACAAAGCAGCAACCAGATGGCCTTTGACAAAGCTTTTGAATTACGTAACAGCAAAAAGAAGAAAGGCTCTCAATGCTCAAACTGTGACAGCAATTGGTCTGGACCATATAAATTGCACCCTTCTTTTACAGTTTCAGACTATATATAATGACTTTGAAATTGTAATTATGACACAGCTACAGTATGACTGAAATTGCTTGTCACATAAAAACCTTAATGGCAGTTACACTACAGAAGATCCCTTACACTGAAATATGAATTATTACTTATTTTAAGAGCTAGTGGCTGGCCTGGACCGCTGGCGTAACGGTCCAGGCACCTAGGCTACAATGTAGCCTGACACCGTGTCACGGGTTCGAGTCCCGAACCCGACGGCCTTTGCTGTGTTTCACTCCCCATCTCTATCCCAATTTCCTGTCAGCCTACTGTACTATCCAAATAAAGGCATACAACGCCCCAAAACAATATCAACCAACAAAAAAAACAGAGTGACAGTGGCTGTGTTCTGGGCACACACACACATGCAGACATACATAGAAAGCAAAAAAAAAGAGAGAAGATAATTAGGAATAAAGCTGCTGAGGCGAATATATCTCCCCAGTGTGGACAACACAGCAGAAGAATGCATTTACATTTGTAATGTTTCCCCTCGATGGCTACTCTGTAATGTGCTCATTAGTAATGTTGTGCTTGAGGCTGTTCTCCCCGCAGGAGACCGTGGTTGGTAGAGAACTGTCTGTGTTTACTGCAGCACACATCAAAGAAAGCTGAGCTCAAACGTGGAGCATCTTCACGGAATGGACTGACTGCCTGCCCATCATGGAATGTGTGATGGAAAATGTATATACTCTCTGTTTTGCTGTGCTCTTTGTGTTGCCTTTACAGACAGAAGCCTTTGTAGTTAGTTGTCTCTTATATTGTGTTCACGCAGTGGCTGAGCATTCCGTTCTATTGAGATTACTGTGCAGACTCGGTCTATATAAGAACAATTAGCCATATGGGATATGCTGGTGAAAGCAGGTGTTTGTGAGGAAACAATAAGAACCTATAAACAATGTAACTTTCTAATGTACAGAGAGACACTAAGAAATTGATTGGACATACCATGATTATTAGAAAAAAAAAACATGATTACTTGAGATGTTTTTTGTGAAATTATGTAAATGAGAGAAACAAGATAATGGACAACAAAGCTGTAGAAATACACACACACACACACACACACACACACACACCTAATACCACCAAAGAACGACTACTTATGAACTTGCTGCACACATTGAAGGAAACCTTGGAAGTTAATTTCTCTCACAGATACACACAGGAACATACAGACATCATCATGTAAAACACAAACATGAGCACACAGTGCAGTGTGTATGTGCATGTTTGTGTATGTTCCAAGGCAGCACCCCCCCCGACTGTGGCATAGACAAATGGCAGTTGACCTGAGAGAGATGAGTGAAGGTGACAGCTGCTAAGTGTGGTTAAAGACTGAAGAGCCTCCGTTGACCATGGCAGCTAAGTGACAGCTATGTGACGCCTGTCACGTGCACCACAGCCTTGCTGTGGCCTTTCATTCACTCTCAGTCTAATGCATATGTGGCCGTAGAGCCTCTTGTTTGAAGCAAACCAGCTGATTCTAGACCAATAATATTTTCACAAGAAAGAGACCAGCTGCTTCCAGACCAGTATAAAAAGTTTTCGAAATTTAGCAAAAAGAGCCTATCTACAAGCTCACTCTTTCCCCTTTAAATTTGTAGTTATGAATTCATCTTTTTGGGGCTGTAGTCTTTTCACAAGAAAGATACCACACACATCCCTGGGAGAAATGTTTCAGTACAATTGAGGGCAGACTTGTTTATGTGACTATAGCCGTCAACAATTCCCAGAACTGACTCACTGCAACAATAGTCACACTCAGTCAAGTACAGTATACATGTCTATTCTGAAGCTGGGATCAGATACAGCAGGTAGTGGTACATCAACATCCATGCACTTCTCTCCCTGGCATCAAAGCTCCTGGTACCTCTGGCCATGAAACACCATTCCTCATTGTCACATCAGTATCTTAATGTCATGACACACCATACATCACCCCCTCATTCCTCGTTGTCACATGACACCATACATCACCCCCTCATTTCTCATTGTCACATCAGTATCGTAATGTCAGGCGGGTCGGCAGGGTGGGGGGTGGGGAGTTTAGGGTCTGGTCACAACATTGAATAGGCTCTATGCACAGCAGCCATATTGGGAATGAATTGGGCCCCTTCCTTACTTCCTTCACAGGTGTTACCAATAATACTAATTAAGGCTCTGTTCCATTTAGCGTGGCATAGTGGTTGTTATTTTCAAGGACCTCCATAACTCTGAGAGTGTACACATGGAACCAAATGGACACATGGAACCAAATGGACCCTTACGGGTCCATTTGGTTCCATTTGTACACTCTCAGAGTTACACACCCACCATGAGGTGCCATTTTTGAACCAAAATGGAGTGTTTCTAGTGAGCCAACATGCACATTATCAGCACCCTGACCAGAATGGAACAGAGCCTTCATTAGTATCATTGGTAACACCTGTGAAGGAAGTAAGAAGAGGCCCAATTTCTTTCCAATATGGCTGCTATGCATAGAGCCTATTGTTGGGACACACACGCTGCTGTGCATCACTTTATTTTATCTCCTCCATTCTCAATAAGACAATCCTGAGCTTGTAAATGTTTATTCAACCAAGCAAAGCTGACTAATGTTTAATTGTCTCCGCCAGGCCGAAAGGCATGGCGAGAGAGTATGTTTTACCCCCTGTCCGTCCGTCCGTGTGTCCGTCCGTCCGTCCGTCCGTCATTCGATCTGTCTGTGTACAGCTAATCTCCGGCACCGTTGGCTTGCTCGCAGCCAAACTGTGCACACAGAGTCCCTGGATACCAGAGCAGAACCTCTGCCCCAAATTTTTCACAGGGGCCTGTTATAGCGCCACCAGGAGGCCGATTTGTGCTAAACACATTTTTTGACAGTACTCCTACAGATTTTGTCCAAAAATCCCACAAATCGGTACACAGTATCTCTATAGTCATTAAACGAAACGGGTCTTTCAGATTTCTCATATTCCATCCTGATTGGCTAAAAATGTCTTTCAAAGTTTGCAGGAGTGCACCGTTTTGAACAAAATGCCTCAAATCATGAACACAGCATGCAATTTCCGTGACATTTTGCACGCACATTCCCATTAGGCCGAGGAAGAACTACCATTTGAATTTTTTCAAATCAGCCTCATGGTGGCGCTATAACAGGCCGATTCGTGTTTTTACCTATACTTGCACCGATCTGTGTAAAACTTTGTATGCACACTCCCTATAGGTCAAGGAAAAACCTTTGCCCTGCATTTTTCACATCTGCCTTTTATAGCGCCACCAGGAGGCCGACTTGTGTAAAACACATTTTTTTATACTACTCCTTCCAATTTTATCCACATTTCACGCAAATCGGTACACATGATCTCTATAGTCATGTGATCACGACGGATGTGTTTGATTTTTCATATTCCATACTGATTGGCTAAGATTGACATCTAAAGTTTGCATTATTGGCTTGTTTTGAACAAAATTCTGCAAATCATGAACGCACCGTCCAATTGCGCTCAATCTTTGCACGCACATTCACACTATGTTGAGGAACAAATGCCACCCTTTTAACATTGGCCTGTTATAGCGCCACCAACAGGTCTAATTTAGCGAAACACATGTTTTTAACAAAATGCCTCAAATCATGAATGCAGTCAGTGTCCGATTATCGTGCAAGGCCTGAGAAGAAATGGCACCCTTTTCACGTTGGCCTATTATAGCGCCACCAGGAGGCCACAATAGCCTACCTGACCTGGCGGAGACCTGTGCTCCGAGGAGCACTTTTTCTAGTTTATTCTCAGTCACACAACAGTGTCACTTGCCAAACAGAAGTGATCTTCAAGCTAACGCGATGATGAAACTTATAATATAATATAATGTAATCATTTTGGTCCCCACGCCTATTATTTCTGTATTTCTGTCACTTTATACTGTATTTGCAGATATGTTAAATGTGTCCTCTGCATTTACCCATCCTATAACTATATTAGGAGCAGTGAGAACAAATGTCTTGCTCAAGGCCTCTAAAGCCTCTCTATGCCGCTCAGCTATGGCCACAAAGTCACAGAAGTACAGTAGTGGAAGCAGCTGTGAGGATTCATAATAAAACTCTCTCCTAGAGATTAAGGGCGGATTCACACTGCGGCCTTGAACCAGCCTTGAGGCTGGTTGGAAGGAATACATGGGAAGGAATTGGTAAAGCTAGCATCAATTATAACTAATAAGTGTACTTTGTGAGAAGTTTTAGATTTTTGGAATGGTATTAGGTAAGGGTATAGCTTTTTAAAAAACATTGCAAACAAGTTAGGCACGCCCCCTATTGAAAACCTTATAAAACTTCTCACAAAGTGCACACGCTTTACCAATTCCTTCCCAGGTATTCCTTCCTACCAGCCTCAAGGCTGGTTCCAAGGCCGCAGTGTGAATCCGCCCTAAGAAGTTCAAAGACTTCAAACGTATAACCACTCCAAACCAATGATCTTAACACCTTTTAACCTTTAAGTTAACAAATTAAACCTATGCCTTTAACTTAACCATACTAAAACCTAACCTTAAAAGGATTTCTTCTCCCATTAAATTAGATTTTTAAATTTTGTTTAAATCAATTACTCACCCTGTGAGGAATTCATGGATAATGTTTGTTTGGCTCTGTGCATAACTGTAGTTCTCTTTTCCAGAAGGTGGCACCCGTTTCCTGTTCCAGGTCAGTTTCTAATGTTTAACTGTATTCATTCAATGTAGAAATAACACACATATTTCAGGGATTCAAACTTTATGTTTATTTAAAGACGAAGTTTATTGGAACCAAGCTGAAATGTTTGTTTGTCACCTGTCTTTCCTCTGCAGTACTGCCACCCCTCTGAATGAAACTGCCGAAACAGAGCGGGGCCAGTCCATTTGGTTAAGAAGGGGGGGAATGTGCCATGTACTGTAGAGGAGGAGGGGTGTGTGTATATGTGTTTAGCAGTGAGCTTGTTGTTAAAGTATTTGTGATTATATTGGCGCCTAAAAATGTGATTAATGTGTGGTGTGCAACATTTATTTAAAGTTCAGATTATTCCTGTGGAATGGGGAATGTCTGGGATAATTGTAGTCTGTACTTGTGGTAGGATCCACTCCCTATTTAAATGCAGTTTCTGTTTAATAAAAAGTATTATCAGAATATAGAGCATAGAGTATATAAACACTTATTTTAACCAAAGACAATCACTTACCTTACCTTTAAGTACATTTTGATACCAAACTTTTACTCAAGTACATTTTGAATTCTGGACTATTTTTTTTACATTGGAGTATTGGTACTTTTACTTAAGTAAAACATTGTAGTACTTTTTCCACCACTCGTTACTATTTAAAACACTTCCAGGATGAAGGAGGAGCGCTCCTGGGTGAGTGCATGAACTCAGCTGTGTTAACTGTGGTGTTCAACTGCAGCTACAGACAGAGATTAAAAGTCAAGTGAACATGAGTCATACTCATGAGGTTATGCTGAGCTGAAGACTCTGCACTGTTTACTCTTCTAGACCATTGAGACCTGAAGTCGATTCTACATGTCTCCTAAATCTCAACAGTGTTCTGAAAAACGTATGTTTCTATATCAGTGGTGTTCAATCTTTTTCATGTCAAGGACCCCCAAAATGATATGTATTTGGCCGCTGACCCCCATCAAAATATTTTGTTCCAGGGACCCCCAGAAGCAACGATTTGAGTTAAAAAGGTTCGCTTTAAAAATATATATATTCAAAGATTTGCACACATTTCCACGATTTTTAAAAAATAGCAGATCTACAAGCTCGTAGCGCGGCACTCGGTGCCGCGCTATGAGCTTGTATATCTGCTATTTTTGAATAGCCCAAAGTGTGAAATAATGCTTTTTAGCTCAAATCTAAAAATGACACAGTTCCAGGTCTTAACACATTGACTGCCTAGATCGAGTTATCTCGATATTAAGAATCCAGCGCTTGACTGCCTAGATCGAGTTAACTCGATATTAGGTCTTTTCATTGGTATAAGGTAGATTGCAATCTTCCACAACCTGTGTATTAATATTAAGCTTCTACGACAAAAGAAAAGTCACATGATCGCAAAAGTCACATGATCTGAGCAAAACACTACAAATCCGGGTGCAGAACAACAGTCCCTGTGGCATTCTAAACAAACAGTGAGCAGAGACGGACGGACAGAGAAATAGAGTGAGAGAGAGCGAGAGACAGCGACTGAGAGACAGAGAAAGAGCAAGCGATCGTTAGTTAGTTAGTTAGTTTGGTAAAGTTAGGAGAGGTGCAAGATATATATATATAGGTGAGAGTAAGACGTTTATATAGTATAGTAGTACATAGATATATAGGTGAGAGTTAGGTGTACATATTTATAGGTGGGAGTCGGACTCGGGAGTATAGTTTTTAGGCGAGATGCGAAGAAAAAGCAAGGCCAAATGGCCTCGGAGAGACCCGACCCAAAGAACTATTTTGGAGACAATGTCCTTCACTGCTCCCCCGGGACCCCCATCACCACCGGGACCACCATCACGACCTGTGGAGGAACCACCACGACCTGAGAAGAAGCCGTCGGCGGTGGCGTCTTTCACCGCTCCCCCGCGACCACCTTCGCCACTAGCTGGGGGCTCCAAGGAGGTGAAGCAGGCGGCGTCTCTCACTACCCCCGAGGGATCTGTTGACGTGAAGCCATCTCTATCGGTGAAAGATACCTATGTCTTCACGTCAGCAGAACCCTCGTGGCGACCACCTCCGCCGCGACCACCTCCGCCGCGACCACCTCCGCCATTGGAGGGATCCGAGGAGGCGAAGACTGCTCCCCAGGGATCTGAGGAGACATCGGTGTCTTCGACCGTCCCCCGGCGCGGGCGGCAACGACCACGGAGGCCTAAGAAGCAACCACCCCCCCCACCACCTCCCCCACCACCTGCGGAGGTATCTGAGCCTGAGGAGGACACGAACCCACCGGTACCAGACCCCGATCCCGGGCACCGATTGCGTCGTAGCAAAAGACCGACTCCGAGGACCGTGTCATATCGCCCAGAACCAGACACTACTGACGGTGAAGAGAGCTCCGATTCGGATTGTTCTGGCAGCTGGGAGCCAAGCGAGCCAAGCCCAAGGAAACATTGTCTGGATCCGTTTACCAGTGGTAAGAATATCCTATATATATATATATCTTTTTTTTTATCATATTTTACCTTTTGGTTGTACTCTGAAAATAGCAGATCTACAAGCTCACAACGCCTCGCGCTGCGACGCGTTGTGAGATTGTAAATCGGCTATGTTTTACCTGATATTTGTATAAAGTCTGTGGGGCACTACTTACTTATATCAACATATAAAATGGCACCAAACCATTCAATCGCATCACAACGTAGTGCTTTTATCTTGTTATGATCATTGAATGGTGCCATTTTATATTTTGATGAATTGAATACCTATGAATGGTTTCATCCTTTTTAGACAAATTGTTTGACTGGGCCTCTAACAACTGGAGGTGTGTGTAACACCTTATTTATATATGGACAATGTAGAAGCCCGGTGTGGATTTCTAGGATATTGCACTCTGGGTCAGCCAGTTATAAAATATGTATTTATTTTATTCTGTATCTATTTATATGCATGTGATTTATTTGAATATGTTGACGATGTAGCCTATGAATTTGTTGACTTGTAGATCTGGGGGTTTTTTTTGGGGGGGGGGGGGTGGCATACTTCAAAGGGAAGAGGTCATGTCATGTCATGACAACAAATGTTTTGATTTTGTTGGGGGTCGACATGAGGCCATGTCAACAAAGTCTTTTGTAGTGTTGTGGGTCACATGAGGACATGTCAACAATGATTTTCAAATCCCTTTGATGGCTTTAGTTTTTGGGGTGGAGGCCAGGTGCACCGAGGCCCCCACCATCATAATAAATTTCATCAAAGGTCCCCTTATGTCCACAACATCAACAGTGTTTGATCTTGTTTACTTTCAGACGACGAAGATGAGTCTGATGAAGCAATGGCGTCGTCATCTCATCATAGGCCTACACAGTCTGCTAGGAATGGTAAGTCTGTTTCAAACATTTTCATTAGACAGTTGGTTTTTATAGATGCCATTTTCTTCATCACGTGTCCATTTGGTTCCATTTGTACACATCGTACTGTAATGGTAGCCTTGCCTAACCAGGCTACTGTATTTGGTCATTTAGGGCTAAACTCTGTTTGTGTTTGACACAGTGTCATACATATAATCTGGTCATACAATATAGACAAACACATACAGAGCCAGCCCTGGCTAAAAACCACACTCTGCAATGATACATGTCATTCATTCTAAGTTGCGCAAAGTAATGCACCACCACCAGTGAATATAATTGTATATCTTATTTACCAAACTATTTTATGTTTTACTGTGATTTCAGACATGATGGATGTGGAGGAAGCAGGACCATCATGTTCAACCGCAGTACCAAGTGTCCGCCGTGAAAGAGGTGAGACAGTTTTCACAGCTGTACCACACAACAGGATTTTGACAGTACATCATACAACAAACACATACAGAGCCAGCCCATGTCATTCATGACATGATACATGTCATTCATTCTAAAGTTGCCATGCTGGCAGTGAATATAATTGTATATCTTATTTACCAAACTATTTTATGTTTTACTATGATTTCAGGCATGATGGATGTGGAGGAAACGGGACCATCACCTTCAACCGCAGTACCACGTGACGGGCGTAAAAGAGGTGAGACAGTTTTCACAGCTGTACCACACAACATGATTTTGACAGTACATTTTGATTCAGTTTTAGTCATAGTCTGTTGAATACAATTCCACATAGTGTCATAATCTGGACATACAATATAGACAAACACATACAGAGCCAGCCCTCGCTAAAACCCCACTCTGCAATGATAAATGTCACAAAATCATGTACCACAACAACATGATTTTGACAGTACATTTTGATTCAGTTTTAGTCATAGTCTGTTGAATAAAAGTCCATTTAGTTTTAGTCATATTTTCATATAAATCAACACTGCCACACAAACAAAAAAGATGTATTTTATGGTAATTGTGTATTTCTGTAATTCACAGGACATGGTGGGAGGCCGTCAGCTGTAGAGCCTGTGTGGAAGGACACAGATTGGGAACCTAGGGAGGACATCCCTTTCACTGCTAGTCCGGGTCCTAGAAATGCTGCGGCGGAGCTACATTCCACCATGCCTGTAGACTTTCTTTCACTTTTCCTCACTGATGAGCTGCTAGGGATGATAGTAGAGCAGACCAACCACTATGCTGACGTGTTCATCCAGGCCAGGAGTGAAGAAGAAGTGGCGCAGCATCCACAAAGCAGGGTGAAGGACTGGAAAGCGGTTTCAGTGGGGGAGCTGAAAAACTTTTTGGCCCTGTTGTTCCTCACTGGCCTTGTTCGAAAGCCTGTACTAGAGTACTATTGGTCGACCGATGACCCTGTACTCACTTCGTTCTTCGGCAAAAAGATGCCACGCAACAGGTTCCAGATCATCTGGCGGTTTCTCCACTTCACCAACAATGAGGCTGACGCTGCCGCTCACGCCGCCGCCGCTGCCGCCGCCGAAGCTGCTGGTGAGGTTGCTGTTGTCGACAGGCTTTGTAAAATCAACCCGGTCTTGCTGTACCTGACAGACAAATTCAAGCAGATGTTTGTTCCAGGTCGTAACATCAGCATCGATGAGGGGATGCTTTTGTGGAGGGGACGCCTATCCTTCAGAGTGTACAACCCAATGAAGCCCACCAAGTATGGAATAAAGTCCTACATTCTGTGCGATTCTGGAACGGGGTACTGCTACTCAATGAAGCCATATTCTGGACAGTACTCTTCCCTACCAGACACAGTCATCTTTCTGTTGCAGGGTCTTACAGGGTACGGGTTTTCGTTGTTCATGGACAACTATTATAACTCCGTGAAGCTGTATGAACTCCTCCTTGAGAAGAACACCCATGCCTGTGGTACCATGAGGCTAAAAAGAGGAGAACCACAAGCCATGAGGGATGTGACGATGTCCAGCCTGAAAGTGGGACAACGTAAGATGCTTCACAATGGCAAAGTGATGTTATTGGCCTGGCGAGACAAACGCATCGTTCGATTGATCACAACCCAGCACAAGGATGAGATGGGCACCCAGATGGTGAGGCAGAAAAAACACAGCGACAAAGTGCCACAGGAGAAGCCAGTTTGTGTCCTTGAATACAACAAGAGTATGAATGCAGTTGACCGACTAGACCAAAACCTAAGCTATTATCCCTTCATCAGGAAGACAGCCAAGTGGAGCAGCAAGTTTGTGGTCTATTTATTCCAAATCGCAATGTACAACGCATTCGTACTCTACAAGACAAGGAATCCAGGTGGCGACTGTAAGTGCATGTATGACTTCATCCTCAGCGTTGTCAAGTCTTGGACCGCTGTGAGACATGCCCCTGTCCCAGCAGACCCGCCTGTCCCCCCCCCGGCCGCCTGTCAGCAGCAACCTCACCAGCAGCAACCTCACCAGCAGCAACCTCACCAGCAGCAGCCTCACCAGCAGCCTCATCCTGCCCGCCCCTGCCGTCCCCCGGCCTCTCCGCCCCCCCCTGCCCCCCCCCTGCGTCCTTATGCACCAAGAAGTCGCGAACCTTGTGACCGATTGAGTGGCGATATGAAAGTCCATGAGCTTGTCTATTGTCCCCCCACTGCCAAAAACAAGCACCCAACAAAATGGTGCAGAGTTTGCACCAGGAGGGGAGAGCGGAGTGAGACAAGGTATCAGTGCAAAAGCTGTTTGGTACCCCTCCATGTTATTGATTGCTACCTTGATTACCATACTAAGGAGAAGTATTATTGAATCATTTTGATTGTATTTGTTTGTTTTATTTTCATTTTGTATTTATTTTGACTTTGATTTATTATGCTCTGAGCCAGCCAACAGTTGGCAGTGAATGTGCTGCTAATGTTTCTCACTGCCCCAAGGGATCTGAGTGCGTGATGCCATCTTTGTCGGTGAAAGACATCTATGCCATCACGTCCTCAGACCCTCACGGGGACCACCTCCGCCCTGAGCGATTGATTACCATACTAAGGAGAAGTATTATTGAATCATTTTGATTGTATTTGTTTGTTTTATTTTCATTTTGTATTTATTTTGACTTTGATTTATTATGCTCTGAGCCAGCCAACAGTTGGCAGTGAATGTGCTGCTAATGTTTCTCACTGCCCCAAGGGATCTGAGTGCGTGATGCCATCTTTGTCGGTGAAAGACATCTATGCCATCACGTCCTCAGACCCTCACGGGGACCACCTCCACCCTGAGCGATCTGAGGAGACATTGATGTGCTGGCCAGCAAAACACACAATGATGATATATTGTATTTTTTGTATGTTTTTTGTATGTTGTACTTTGTATGTTGTACTCCATTTTGTACTTGAAAGACATATAAAGTGTTCAAATGTGTCTGCCTGAGTCGTTTCAAACTTTTTCTGTAGACTGTTGGTTTTATATCATAGATATACAATTGCAAACTAGCAGGTCTTGTGTGCACAAATGGAACCAGTGAAATCAGTATCCTAATCTGAAGAAAACCTGGACATAGAATATAGACAGACACATACATAGCTAGCCCTATTTGACCATTACTGTCAACCCTACGGGTCCATTTAGTTCCATTTGCACACAATCAAGAGTTATGGGGGACTGATATTCAGTAATTGGGTTCTGTAGACTGTTGGTTTTATATCATAGATATACAATTGCAAACTAGCAGGTCTTGTGTGCACAAATGGAACCAGTGAAATCAGTATCCTAATCTGAAGAAAACCTGGACATAGAATATAGAAAGACACATACATAGCTAGCCCTATTTGACCATTACTGTCAACCCTATGGGTCCATTTAGTTCCATTTGCACACAATCAAGAGTTATGGGGGACTGATATTCAGTAATTGGGTGTTGTGATAAAAATAAGGCTGTATATAAAACTGTTTCACTATCTAAAAAGTCAAACATTTACTGATTTTGCTTGGTTTTATGTCATAGATGCTATCTGGATCTCAGTGCTTGTCTGCATGGCATTCACAGAAAATAATTCCTCCTCACTTACCTTGCATACAGTCTATATGTCTATATGGTTTCTATCAGGGGGCATCAATATGTCTGTATTGGATGGATGGATGTGTCACAATGTAGGGATTTATTTTGACCACCAGAGGGGGACAGTGCAAAATCTCTCCCTGTGTGTGCGTGTGTGTGTGTGTGTGTGTGTGTGTGTGTGTGTGTGAAATTATAATGGTGTGTAAAACAAACTCAAACAATTGGCACAGATAATGCCAAGTCTTGACACACACACACACACACACACACACACACACACACACACACACACACACACACACACACACACACACACACACACACACACACACACACACACACACACTGGCGACTGTAAGTGCATGTATGACTTCATCCTCAGCGTTGTCAAGTCTTGGACCGCTGTGAGACATGCCCCTGTCCCAGCAGACCCGCCTGTCCCCCCCCCGGCCGCCTGTCAGCAGCAACCTCACCAGCAGCAACCTCACCAGCAGCAGCCTCACCAGCAGCCTCATCCTGCCCGCCCCTGCCGTCCCCCGGCCTCTCCGCCCCCCCCTGCCCCCCCCCTGCGTCCTTATGCACCAAGAAGTCGCGAACCTTGTGACCGATTGAGTGGCGATATGAAAGTCCATGAGCTTGTCTATTGTCCCCCCACTGCCAAAAACAAGCACCCAACAAAATGGTGCAGAGTTTGCACCAGGAGGGGAGAGCGGAGTGAGACAAGGTATCAGTGCAAAAGCTGTTTGGTACCCCTCCATGTTATTGATTGCTACCTTGATTACCATACTAAGGAGAAGTATTATTGAATCATTTTGATTGTATTTGTTTGTTTTATTTTCATTTTGTATTTATTTTGACTTTGATTTATTATGCTCTGAGCCAGCCAACAGTTGGCAGTGAATGTGCTGCTAATGTTTCTCACTGCCCCAAGGGATCTGAGTGCGTGATGCCATCTTTGTCGGTGAAAGACATCTATGCCATCACGTCCTCAGACCCTCACGGGGACCACCTCCGCCCTGAGCGATTGATTACCATACTAAGGAGAAGTATTATTGAATCATTTTGATTGTATTTGTTTGTTTTATTTTCATTTTGTATTTATTTTGACTTTGATTTATTATGCTCTGAGCCAGCCAACAGTTGGCAGTGAATGTGCTGCTAATGTTTCTCACTGCCCCAAGGGATCTGAGTGCGTGATGCCATCTTTGTCGGTGAAAGACATCTATGCCATCACGTCCTCAGACCCTCACGGGGACCACCTCCACCCTGAGCGATCTGAGGAGACATTGATGTGCTGGCCAGCAAAACACACAATGATGATATATTGTATTTTTTGTATGTTTTTTGTATGTTGTACTTTGTATGTTGTACTCCATTTTGTACTTGAAAGACATATAAAGTGTTCAAATGTGTCTGCCTGAGTCGTTTCAAACTTTTTCTGTAGACTGTTGGTTTTATATCATAGATATACAATTGCAAACTAGCAGGTCTTGTGTGCACAAATGGAACCAGTGAAATCAGTATCCTAATCTGAAGAAAACCTGGACATAGAATATAGACAGACACATACATAGCTAGCCCTATTTGACCATTACTGTCAACCCTACGGGTCCATTTAGTTCCATTTGCACACAATCAAGAGTTATGGGGGACTGATATTCAGTAATTGGGTTCTGTAGACTGTTGGTTTTATATCATAGATATACAATTGCAAACTAGCAGGTCTTGTGTGCACAAATGGAACCAGTGAAATCAGTATCCTAATCTGAAGAAAACCTGGACATAGAATATAGAAAGACACATACATAGCTAGCCCTATTTGACCATTACTGTCAACCCTATGGGTCCATTTAGTTCCATTTGCACACAATCAAGAGTTATGGGGGACTGATATTCAGTAATTGGGTGTTGTGATAAAAATAAGGCTGTATATAAAACTGTTTCACTATCTAAAAAGTCAAACATTTTCTGATTTTGCTTGGTTTTATGTCATAGATGCTATCTGGATCTCAGTGCTTGTCTGCATGGCATTCACAGAAAATAATTCCTCCTCACTTACCTTGCATACAGTCTATATGTCTATATGGTTTCTATCAGGGGGCATCAATATGTCTGTATTGGATGGATGGATGTGTCACAATGTAGGGATTTATTTTGACCACCAGAGGGGGACAGTGCAAAATCTCTCCCTGTGTGTGCGTGTGTGTGTGTGTGTGTGTGTGTGTGTGTGTGTGTGAAATTATAATGGTGTGTAAAACAAACTCAAACAATTGGCACAGATAATGCCAAGTCTTGACACACACACACACACACACACACACACACACACACACACACACACACACACACACACACACACACACACACACACACACACACACACACACACACACACACACTTCTTTTGATCTTATAACTTTGAAAAGAAAAACGTTGAAATGAGCTTGAGATTTGTTTATCAACAAGACACATGTTGATAAACGTTGATGTGAAAAAGCTATATAAAAGTATATTCAAAAGCACTTTCTCAGTGTTGTTAGTTTGAAAACAACAACTGTGCAGATGTCTGATGTCAGTAATGTGTCACTGAAGGTGAAAATATAAGGGTCTAATAACTGTTCTGCCTGAGAGAGAATGTTTCACAAAAGCCTCATTATCTCAGCTTCTAGATCCAGATAGCTGATTTTGGTGAAACCAAGCTATATTCAACTGCCAATAGCTAAAGAACAGAACATGCTAGGAACTCACTTTTTTTCCTGGCGAAAGTAGAGATTCTGATCTTTGTTTTGAGGTATTCCATGTGTTCATAGTCCTAGCACAAAATGTTCTGTGGGCCTAGATAGACTGGCCAGAAAGCTCAAAAATGGCTGGCACAGGCAGCTATGGCTGGTGTTTTAACTCTGGCAGTCAATGTGTTAATGGGCTAGACGAGCCGAGAGGATAGACTTGTCTGGAAAATAACGTTCCTACTCACTGGGCTCATTTATCTGACTGAAAATGAAGACCCACACATGATTAAACAGTGCAAATGGAGGTAAGAAGAAGAGACATACAGTATAAAAGCTGTTGTGAACTGCGTGTGTTGGTGGATTATACTATGCAAGGAGAGAAAGTGACAGTGAGATCGGGAGGCGCAGTCACATATACCTAACAGTTTCTTGGTTTATCTTATGGTCTGTGTGATGTTCAACAGCTCTGTGTGTGTGTGTGTGTGTGTGTGTGTGTGTGTGAGTGTGAGTGTGTGTGTGAGTGTGAGTGTGAGTGTGAGTGTGAGTGTGAGTGTGAGTGTGAGTGTGAGTGTGAGTGTGAGTGTGAGTGTGTGTGTGTGTGTGTGTGTGTGTGTGTGATGTTCAGAACCTGTGACTCCCTCTGCCAGACGTTTGGATGATGTGTGATGGATGCTCTCATCATTCTGCAAGTCTCAGCTGAGAAAACATTATTTTTGAATGTGTGAGTGTGTGTGTGTGTGTGGGGGGGGGCTGTTGAGTTTCTCCTTGCCGCCTCTCTCTCTCTCTCTCTCTCTCTCTCTCTCTCTCTCTCTCTCTGACAATGTGAATTGGAAATGACTCCAGATGCTCCTTCCTGCAGCCTACATGTGCATTTTGCTTATAGAAGCAGACCACAAAAGGGGGATAGTGGGTGACTTGATCTGCCTCGACCACGTAGCTTAAATCAAGGCCACACAATTAATTTCCACAATGGCCAAGGGTACAGCATCCCCGCCGGTTTCATCATTACAGTTATGGAAATTATAGTCATTTTAAGCTTATTACCAGTCATTCTCACTCTGTCCACTATGACTAGAGCCATGATGTGGTGGGCGATAGCTCATGCCTCCGAGGAGACCAGAGGGGAATAGAGAGGGGGGGGGGAGAGAGAGAGAGAGAGAGAGAGAGAGAGAGAGAGAGAGAGAGAGAGAGAGAGAGAGAGAGAGAGAGAGAGAGAGAGAGAGAGAGAGAGAGAGGTGGCCAGTGATAGGATAAATATAAACTAAAAGAAGCAAAAAACATCTTGTGTTAAAAGAGAGCAGAATGTTTTATTTATTTCATTCAGAAAGCTGTAAATAAGTGTCTGTTTCAATTGGATTTTAGCCTCACTGTGAGGAGACCCTCAACACTCCACTGGTTCATTCTTTGATATGGACAATAATGTGCAGACATTGAATCAATTATGCAGGAATGAAATATGAGTATGGTAGCTTGCCCTCTTATTTCAAAATAATTGTAATATTTAATATTTTATTAAAAGTAATTTTAGTCATTACATAATCACACACAATTTTGAATGACCTCCCACTTATTTCTCTTGAGAATTAATTGACATTAATGAATATGTATTTTGTGCAGTGTTAATGAAAGATGATGCAAACAATTCCACAGCTTATTTTACAGCTTCATTGCACGATAGAGCTGGGAACAATTTCCTGTAATATGTAGGTTTACTTGTACCAACCTTGCACTCAATAACAATTATCCACTATAGCCTACCCCCAGTGGGGTAAAATAAAATGTATTTTGCCCCACTGGGCATCACCATGAAATCTAATGTTTCAAGGTTTTAAAGGGGAAAAATTATTGTATTTTTAAGAATTTTATATTATCCTTAATCGCTGGTCTACGTCAAAGCGGCATTGTGCATTATTTGTAATAGTTAGAACAAGGTGTGAAAATAATAAGCTCTGTATAAAGGTTTCATTGGGACATAAAATAATAAGCTCTGTTTAAAGGTTTCATTGGGACATAATACATAATAATCTCTGTATAAAGGTTTCATTGGAACACAACACTACAAACCAAATACAGTATATTTGTTTTGTTCTCCTCCTTTCTAAACATTGTTGTCAAGCTCTGGCTCGACTCTAACCTCCTCAAAAGACGTCCCCAGATCCCAGATCAGTGTAAAGACCGACAGCACATTCTATACTGTCCATGCATTCCCATAGCCATCAATCTCACTCAGTGAGAAGACACTAAGTTTGTGTCGCTTTGTTGCCCTAGTCCGTTGGGGAGAGAGTTTGTTTTGACACACAATGGCTTAATTTCCTTGTTTTGTTTTGTTTCAGTAGAGACTGTTCAAGGACACTGGTGGAAGATAACTTCTCACATTATAGACTTAAAGCAGCAGTATGCAACTTTTTAACAACTATATAGCATAATCATGTCCCACAAAATTATAGTTACATTTTTAAGCAATAACATACATCCATATGTATAGACACTGGGGTCCCTGCCAGGAGCTTTACTGTATTACTGTACTGTACGCATGAGATAAGAACTCACATTTTGGTCTTACGTTAAAGTAACAATACCACAATGTTAGAAATACTGCATTAAAAATCTTTCAACTCACATTCCATCCCTCCAAATCCAACCTGTCACCTCACAATGCATCTGATAACTTAGAATAATGATGGCAATATTATGCCCTAATTAGCCCAAGCTATCACTGAAACCCGGACCCTGTGAAAGTGTAATTAGTAAAAAGGTGTTTGACTATAAAGGTATAGTTATAATAAATGAGACGACAACGACAGATCAAAATAGGGTAATTCTTATTAAATATGAGTTATAGTAATTACAGTTATTAATTACAGTTATTAATTGCAGTTACATTGAATTTGCACAGAGTTGCGAGATATAGAGGCGAAACAAAAATAGTTCCTTAGGGTTAAGTAAAATGTCACAACTGGATTATGGGAGAGAGATTCACATATTATAAGTGGTGGATTTAGGGTTCCTTATCGCAAGGAGGGGGGAGATTTGACCTCGTAGCATCTCTTCAGAGCTATCTTGCCATATAGCTCCCGGCAGTAGGTGGACGTCAGAGGGCTGGTAGCTGCTGGTGAATCATATCTCAAGGAGGGGGTTGCAGTGACCTCACAGGCCATAGTTCCCGGCCAATGATTCGGGGCAAGAGTCAATTTTGATAGGAAGGCTCCAGGAATCCATAACAAGACCTTTTCTCATGGTGGGATAGACACAACTTTCATGGGCAAGCGACGCCTTGGCAGGCAGTGTACAGTTCATGGCTGCACACTTGTGTGTCCAGGGTGGACAGATGGCCTTCTGCTGTATTTCACGTGATGTGAAAACCTTTATGCATACATATGTCTTATACCAACAAATCATCAACAAACAAGCAATAATTCATAGTTATCAATTCTCCCTTTTTGTTCATGATTTCAAGTATATGACATCACAAAAAAAAAAAAAATGCATCAAAGTGTTTCCCTACGACATGTCAAGATACAGATTGGCTTAAGGACAAATGGATTGGAAGTACAAATATATTTTAAGGACTGTATAATTTAAATCGAATTGTAGATTAATAAACCTTACATTGTGACAGAGTGGCTTAATGCCTTTAAAAAAAAGTAAATGGTTAGTTATGTATTTAATATATAGATATATTATTAAAAAAAATGTAAGGGGTTGTATAAGTTATTATTATTTTTTTTTAAGGGGTTTGTTACGACCCCCTGTCTAGGGTAGGGGAGGTGACATAATAATGGAGGACAAAGTCGCTTTCAAAAATGAATTGTTTTTATTTCCTTTTTTTATGCAGAGATTTCAAACTCTTTTTGTCTTTTTTTCACCAGTGCCAAAGAACTTCAGGGTGCCGGTTTACATTTGTAAAAGGCTGCCTAATAAAGAAAATTACCCCTAACCTAAACCTAACAAAAGAAAAATATACATTTACTAAACTTACTTACCTAACTAAAGAATATACAAAAACAAAGTGGTTTAACCAACAAAAAGACCAAACACCCCTACAAGGCGAGTGAATAACTAAATACAAGAAATAATGGAAGTGGACAAATAGTTACAAGATGATGCTTAACTCAAAATAATACTGGGCAAAAAGCAACAAGTTTAACTATAATTAAATTATAGATTAAACTAAGAAACTGAAAAGTATAACTGAAGGGCAAACAAAAGTAGCTAAAGAACAAACAAAATAACTGATTGAATCAAAAGTCACTGATGGACAAATGAACAAACAGAAGGCAAAGAAACAGAAACAAAACAAAACAGAACAGATCAGACCAAGCTACATGGGTTCGGGGAGACAGAGGGATTGAATCTCTGCAGCTCTTTCAAGTGAGAGCAACCAGTCCCCATGACAGACAGAGCAGAATGAGCTTTTGTAGGTGAGCTTCAGAGAACAGCCAGCCCTGGCTAGGGCGGAGACAAAGGGGCGACGAATGGGAGCAGGAGAACAGGGCCAGAGGCTGGACCTGTCAATCTGGACAGCTGGAAGGCAATCACTCACTCACTCATACCAGCACCACACCCAGACTCAGACTCACAGCTTCCACCACCACTCATGACCTTATATGGAACACAGAAAGACAACAATATAACACAAGCCACACATAGCACAGACATATAACCAAAATATAACCACACATAATATAACCATACGGCTAGGGCCGTAACACCCCCCCCCCTTAAAGAAAACCTCCCCCCCCAAAAAGAAGTTTCTTAAGCTGGGGCATAAACACGAGAAAGGGCATCTGCCAAGACATTATCAACTCCTTTCTTGTGACGAATCTCTAAGTTGAAATCCTGTACCAGTAATGACCATCGCATGAGCCTTTGATTCGAATTTTTCATCTGTCTCAGAAAAACCAAAGGGTTATGATCAGTATAAACAACTACAGGCAATGGGCTAGATCCCACGTAAACCTCAAAAAATTGCAGATCAAGCAATAAAGAGAGAGCCTCTTTCTCAATAGTACTGTAATTACTCTGAGGTGCATTAAATTTCTTTGAGAAATAACAGTTTGGATGGTCAATACCTACGTCATCCTCCTGCAGCAGTACTGCTCCGGCTCCACTTCCACTCGCATCCACCTCCAACTTAAAAGGCATTTTGAAGTTTGGGGCAGCCAGGACAGGAGTGCTGCAAAGAAGAGCCTTACAGGACTCAAAAGCATGCTGGCAAGCAGGCGACCAAACATAAGGCTTTTTCACACTGGTCAAACTGGTAAGGGGAGCAACTACATCAGCGAAATTTTTACAGAAGGCACGATAGTAGCTCGACATTCCTAGAAAACGGCGGAGACTACGGCGTGACGTAGGTACAGGGTAGTCCACTATGGCCTTGACCTTGGCATCAATGGCCCGAACTTGACCCTGACCTACCTCTTTTCCCAGATACGTAACGGTGGCACGACCAAATTCACACTTTGACAAATTTAGAGTCAGATTAGCGCCCGCCAACCTGCCGAAGATTAAACCAAGAGTGTGCATGTGCTCAGGCCACGTATCAGAAAAAGCAACAACATCATCGAGGTACACCTCACAATTTTCCACCCCAGCTAACACATTGTGCATAAGCCGTTGGAACGTAGCAGGTGCATTACGGAGTCCGAATGGCATCACAGTATACTGATAGAGACTATCGGGGGTAACAAAGGCAGAGATATCTGAAGCACGAGCAGTTAAAGGGACCTGCCAGTACCCTTTAAGTAAATCAAGTTTTGTAACAAATTTAGCAGCACCAACACGGTCTACACAGTCCTCCATGCGAGGCAGAGGATACGAATCAGGTTTGGTAACATTATTTACCTTTCTGTAATCTGTGCAGAAGCGTTGACTGCCGTCAGATTTTGGCACGAGCAGACAAGGCGAACTCCATGCGCTAGAGCTGGGAATGGCAAGGCCATTATCTAGCAAATACTCAACCTCCTTCTTAAACAATGAGCGTTTAGTAGGATTTACCCGATAAGCATGTTGTTTAATGGGAGGATTCACACCTACTTCCACATCATGTGATAGGACAGTAGTGCGGGAAGGTATGTCTGAAAATAAAATGGGGTTATTTTCAATCAAACTAACTACGTCTGCTTGAGCCACAGAATCCAAGTGCTGCAAATAATCAGGCAGATTTTTCAGAATTTCAGAATTTTGCATCCGAGAGCCAGCCGAGCTCTTTGAACGCAAGCCATCACTCTCTGGGGAATATAGAGAAGGCACGACGGACACTACTGAGGCTACCGGGGTGGGTAGAACTGAAGGCGCAACACTCTCAGAACGATCAAAATAGGGTTTGAGCATATTAACATGGCACACTCTGGTTTTACTCCGGCGGTCTGGGGTCGCAACTACATAATCAGTATCACTAAGTTTTTTTCCTATGACATATGGGCCACAGAATTTAGCCTGAAGGGCCGAAGTGAGAAACGGGAGCAACATTAGCACCCTATCACCCACATTAAACTGGCGTGTCACCGATTTGCGATCAAAATGTTTTTTCATTTTCCCCTGGGACGCAGTCAATGCGCTGCGTGCGAGGTTACAGGCATTGTGCAGGCGGTCTCTGAATTTAGCTACATAATCCAACACATTTGAGGATGGAACAGTGGATTTCAATAGCAAGCGATCACGGAGCACCCGGAGAGGACCACGCACACTGTGCCCGAACACCAGCTCAGAAGGGCTAAAACCAAGTGACTCTTGTACACTTTCCCGCACGGCCATGAGCAGAAAAGGTAACCCCTCATCCCACGACTTGCCCGTCTCAGAACAGTACTTTTTCATCATTGACTTGAGCGTTTGATGGAACCGCTCAAGAGCGCCCTGAGATTCAGGATGATAAGCACTAGACTGTATGTGTTTAATGGACAAGGACGCGACAACCTGCGCGAAAACTTTAGAGATGAAATTTGTTCCCCTGTCCGATTGAATGGACTTGGGTAAACCAAAAATAGAGAAAAAATTAACCAGAGCTTTTATTACAGTTTTGGCCTTTAATGTGCGCAATGGAATCGCCTCCGGATACCGAGTGGCAGCACACATTAAAGTCAACAAATACTGATGACCTGACTTCGTTTTGGGAAGTGGGCCAACACAGTCAATAATGATATGTTCGAAGGGCTCTCCCATCACCGGAATAGGTAATAAAGGAGCAGGAGGAATAACCTGGTTAGGCTTCCCCATCATTTGGCAAACATGACACGAACGGCAAAAATTTGACACATCAGATTTAAGCCCTGGCCAATAAAAATAACGCAAAATGCGGTGATACGTTTTACGAATACCTAAATGACCAGCCAAATTGTCATGTGCGAGACTAAGGACTTGAGAACGAAAAGGTTCAGGTACAACAACCTGCTGAACGGAGTTCCACCCGAGGTTGCCAGCGCCGGGCGGGAACCAATTGCGCAACAAAATGCCATCCACTACACTGTACGCACTCTGCGCATCCTGCGCATGAGCGGCCCCCCAGCAAACAGCGAGGGATGGGTCATTTTGCTGTGCCGAAACGAACGTGTCTTTATCGACATCAAACACAAATTCAGTCTTTATTGGCATCACATCAACCATCTTCTGCTTAACCATGGCGGCAGGAAGATTCACTGGTTGCTCAGAACACATAAAAGTGTCCTTCAAACTAATGTTCTCATCACAGCCCTTCCTTGCCTGTGCACGGGTCACAGCGCAGGCAGGGAACAATACCGAGGTGCCCATAGACTGATCCAAATTGATCACAGGATTCTCGACAATTTCCGGCGTTGGGAAAACTTTCTCCCCTGCCAAGTCATTGCCGAGAATTAACGAAACGCCGCCGACTGGTAACTGAGCGCGAGTACCCACCTGCACAAAACCGGAGACCAGGGGCGAACGCAAAAACACAGAGTGCAACGGAGCGCGTAATGAATTCATCTCCACCCCCAACAATAGAGCATCAGATCCACAAAAGGAATTATTCGAGAAAGGCAACACATCATATAACATGAGAGATTGTGACGCTCCCGTATCACGCAGGATTGTGATCGGTACCTGATCTTTATCCTGACCTGACAGGGACACTGAACCTTTCAAAAGGAAGGGTCCAAAACATTCCTCCATTTCATCTGACACAGGCGCCCCTGTGTCAGAGGAAAGTGGAGGAGGAATGGACCGAATGAACCCAACTGCTTTTGATTTTTTTGGACTCTGAGTTTCTTTTCGTTGTAGAGTGGGACATGCCGAAATGAGGTGACCCTTTTCATGACAATAGAAACAATCACGAGTCTCTGAACCAGAGACAACATTAGAACCAGGCGGGCTTTTTGACACAGAAAACTTTTGATTCCCCCCCACTCTGCCGCCCATGGAATTGCGGCGTGCAGAGGGAGCAGAAAACACAGATCGGTGTGTCAAAATGAACTCATCGGCACACACCGCAGCTTTAACCACATTATCCACTTTCTGCTCGTTTAAGTAGACAACTATACGCTCAGGTAGACAGGATTTAAATTCCTCTAATAATACCAAATCACGAAGCTGGTGAATAGTCAATACCTTGTTTGCAGTGCACCATTTGTCAAATAAGACACTTTTCTCCCTGGAAAATTCTACATAAGTCTGGTTGGCAGTTTTCCCACAGGACCTGAACCTTTGGCGGTACGCCTCCGGCACTAACTCATATGCCCTTAGTATGGTTTCTTTTACCACCTCATATTTGCGGCTCTCCTCAACAGTTAAGGCTGCACACACATCCCGAGCTTTTCCCACTAATTTGCACTGCAGTAATAAACTCCACATGTTCTTTGGCCACTTCACCGTGGTTGCAATGCGTTCAAAAGTGTCAAAGTACGAATCGAGTTCTGTCTCTTTAAAGTGCGGTACCAAAGGAATATGCTTACTGATGTTGAAATCCTGAGAGCATCCCGAAATCCTGGGCTGGGGGGCAGGTGACCTGTCGAGCTCTGCGGCCCTGATGCGGAGTTGCATCAGCTCAACCTCCTTGGTTTTTGTTGCGAGTTCCACCTCTCGGAGGCGGAGGGCCAGCCCTAGACTATGTGAGTCCCCCCCAGCATTGGTACGAGCTATAAGCGGATCTATCTCTGAGTCCTGAGGTGAGACACTAGCCTCTCCTTCCTCAAGCTCAGTGAGCGCAGGGGAGCCTGTGTCAGCAGTCGCCTCCACATTCTCACCCGAACGCCCAGCCATATTCTCCGCCAGCCCGATGCTTACACGCTCTATGATCCCTTTTTCAGTAAGTTTTTCCTCTATATGAGACCTTAGTCCGGCCTTATTGGCACCCGATGGGACAGAAATTTTGAAGACTTTAGCAATCAAATTTAACTCAATTTTAGTGCATTTATCTAATTTGTCTAGAGTGGGAGAAGTTGGGAAAGTTAATGCAACCTCATCTGGTTCTACCGCGGACATTACAATTAATCAAATACTCTACCTAACCTGCCAACCAAAACAGACAACTGGAGCAAAGTTTTGACTACTCACCAGATCGAACGAAACCCAGAAGGACCTAACCAAACCCATGCAACCTGTTAAACGAACGAATTAAACCAAATTCAAATAATCCTCAAAAAAGGAATAAGTTTCAGGGGTAAACTTTTGAACCAAGCCGAGTCCCCAAATTATGTTATAATTTGGATCGATATTTTTTTATAATTTGGAACGGACGAGCCCCCAAATTATGTTACGACCCCCTGTCTAGGGTAGGGGAGGTGACATAATAATGGAGGACAAAGTCGCTTTCAAAAATGAATTGTTTTTATTTCCTTTTTTTATGCAGAGATTTCAAACTCTTTTTGTCTTTTTTTCACCAGTGCCAAAGAACTTCAGGGTGCCGGTTTACATTTGTAAAAGGCTGCCTAATAAAGAAAATTACCCCTAACCTAAACCTAACAAAAGAAAAATATACATTTACTAAACTTACTTACCTAACTAAAGAATATACAAAAACAAAGTGGTTTAACCAACAAAAAGACCAAACACCCCTACAAGGCGAGTGAATAACTAAATACAAGAAATAATGGAAGTGGACAAATAGTTACAAGATGATGCTTAACTCAAAATAATACTGGGCAAAAAGCAACAAGTTTAACTATAATTAAATTATAGATTAAACTAAGAAACTGAAAAGTATAACTGAAGGGCAAACAAAAGTAGCTAAAGAACAAACAAAATAACTGATTGAATCAAAAGTCACTGATGGACAAATGAACAAACAGAAGGCAAAGAAACAGAAACAAAACAAAACAGAACAGATCAGACCAAGCTACATGGGTTCGGGGAGACAGAGGGATTGAATCTCTGCAGCTCTTTCAAGTGAGAGCAACCAGTCCCCATGACAGACAGAGCAGAATGAGCTTTTGTAGGTGAGCTTCAGAGAACAGCCAGCCCTGGCTAGGGCGGAGACAAAGGGGCGACGAATGGGAGCAGGAGAACAGGGCCAGAGGCTGGACCTGTCAATCTGGACAGCTGGAAGGCAATCACTCACTCACTCATACCAGCACCACACCCAGACTCAGACTCACAGCTTCCACCACCACTCATGACCTTATATGGAACACAGAAAGACAACAATATAACACAAGCCACACATAGCACAGACATATAACCAAAATATAACCACACATAATATAACCATACGGCTAGGGCCGTAACAGGGTTGTATAAGTTATTAACAGATATTACTTAGAAATGTTTTTACTTCTTTGAAAGGACTGTATTTTTAGCATGAATTAGTTTCTGACGAGCGAGTTCTACAAAAATATGTTTTGCCTGCCAGATGACCCCGGAAACAGAAGCTACCGGGATTTCCCATGAATCGCCCCGGAAGTATAAGCCCGCAATGATTTATGGGAAATGAAGTCATCTATCTAACGGCAGGCTACATGGAAAGGAATCAGTGATATGAATTATGGAGCGTAACCGAGAAAGAGATAATTTACTCTTCTCGCAGTCTCACCCACAATCATAAACATTCAAAGCATTCAAAGTATTTACAATTATCTGAATTTATGGAGCATAAACGAGAAAGTTGAATAGTTGACAAAGAGAAAACTTATTCTTAAGGCAAAATATTTACTGGTTCAATGAATTAGAACAGAAGGTTCAAAGAAAGGAATATAAAATGTATTATTAAGGCATTAAAACACTATTTTTAAAGCTCAATATATATTAAATGGATTAGATGATTTTAATCTACAGTGGTCAAAATAAAACCGGTCAAAGGTAAATAAATATATGTATATATTAAACGCTCACCCCCCGCACCACCCCGGCCGGAGGCGGTGAGAGAAAGAGACAATAAAAATACATTAGAGTGTAGCGCTTCACTCTGAATTTTAGAGATGAAAATGAATAACGAGCTACATAATGACCACAGTAGATAGAAAAATTTATGAGACACAGGAATGTCCTAGTAACCGACTAAGTTGAATAGCCGACAAAGAGATAAGATTTGCTCTCCCGTCAGACACACAGAGTTAAGAATGATTTATACAGTCAGCGTTGGGTCAGGGCAGGCAGGCGTTACATTATTCTTTCTGTTTTAAGTTGGGAAGCATATACAAATCAATTTCTTGGCGTTATCTATCATTTTATCTACAGCCTCCTCGTGACGCTCATCTCTGAGAAGTACTTGGGGGGCTGGAGGGTCTCCCTTTATCCAAACACCGAGATATCGGAACGGGAAACCATTCCGATCGTTAACAATAACGCCTTCCGAAATAAGAAATTTATTAAGGGTAGGACCGCAAGTGTGAATGCACTGGGTAATTAAATCTCTGCATTCTATGGTGTTGAGCCTTAGTTCTTCGATTGTCGCTTTAAGAGCGTTCTCCCATCTGTCGGGCTCTGATCGAATATTAGGGAGTGTGTTTATAATATTGTCTTTATCTTCGGGATACCATCTTCTGTATCCAGCGGCCATTAAAATGTTCTGCTCTGGTGTAACTATGAACTCGGCTGTCTGGTTTTGGGCCATGACAAAAATTAAAGAGAGACCCTAGGAAGTCTAATTCTGAATCTAATAAGATCACTGATTTTAATTATGAAAAGGAAATTAGTTTTTGGGATGTTTAAATTTAACAGTTAATTTATAACAATTGTATATCTCCAAAGTGAACAGTTTTGTTATGGCAATTTACAGTTATATGATATAACTATAAATTGTCACAATGCCTCTCTAATGTGCAAAGTCAATAAACCATACTATACCCTTACAGTAGACCGATCACAGGATCCAGTATTCCGCGAAGAAATGAAAAATATATTTCCGAGTATATAAAAAAATCCTAGTAATTCGCTCGTTCACGAAAAATCAGAGTATTTCGCGTATTTTATCCGCACTCGTTTTGGACCATTTGATAACTTAGAATAATGATGGCAATATTATGCCCTAATTAGCCCAAGCTATCACTGAAACCCAGACCCTGTGAAAGTGTAATTATGTAAAAAGGTGATCGACTATAAAGGTATAGTAATAATAAATGAGACGACAACGACAGATCAAAATAGGGTAATTCTTATTAAATATGAGTTTTAGTAATTACAGTTATTAATTACAGTTACAATTACAGTTATTAATTGCAGTTACATTGAATTTGCACAGAGTTGCGAGATATAGAGGCGAAACAAAAATAGTTCCTTAGGGTTAAGTAAAATGTCACAACTGGATTATGGGAGAGAGATTCACATATTATAAGTGGTGGATTTAGGGTTCCTTATCGCAAGGAGGGGGGAGATTTGACCTCGTAGCATCTCTTCAGAGCTATCTTGCCATATAGCTCCCGGCAGTAGGTGGACGTCAGAGGGCTGGTAGCTGCTGGTGAATCATATCTCAAGGAGGGGGTTGCAGTGACCTCACAGGCCATAGTTCCCGGCCAATGATTCGGGGCAAGAGTCAATTTTGATAGGAAGGCTCCAGGAATCCATAACAAGACCTTTTCTCATGGTGGGATAGACACAACTTTCATGGGCAAGCGACGCCTTGGCAGGCAGTGTACAGTTCATGGCTGCACACTTGTGTGTCCAGGGTGGACAGATGGCCTTCTGCTGTATTTCACGTGATGTTAAAACCTTTATGCATACATATGTCTTATACCAACAAATCATCAACAAACAAGCAATAATTCATAGTTATCAGCATCCATCCACATCCACTGTCACTGTTGTCATTACACAGAAAAGCAGTCACAGGAATCCAAACCGTCCGAAAGCACAAAACACATTTACTGTAGAAACACATGCACAAACGCGCGTGGACTGCCAGGTAAAGCAGCCACGATACCCAATACGTAGCCTTGTGAGACAGATGCTGTGGTTTTATTGCTTGTTGGTTGGTTAGCAGAGAGACATTGATTTAGTTAGACAATAACCAAGATACTTTGTAGCACTTAATTGCTTTCTTTGCACTCTATTTATGTAACCATTTTACCCTGTCATTTGTTGACTAATAAGGTTCATTACATTTACTCTGATCTTGCAGTTTGCATGTCGCTCTGGATGAGAGCGTCTGCTAAATGCCTACATTGTAAATGGTACAGATTGTGTGTATGCATGTGAGTGGGCACTGTGTAGCACACATGATTTAATTCTAACACAGACATGCTTGCTAGGCTGTGTGACTACTAGAACCAAGGATGAGGCTGATCATTGTTCAAGAGTTATACACCAAAATGTTAAAGGGATACATTTCACTTGCAAAGATGTTTGGGGTCGTTTTAACGTCTACTCAGGCTTTTGTGAGCACCTCAGACAGTTTTTAAGTTGCTTGATTCAGTATTTAGATATTAGATATGTATTTTATCGGACACACCCCCTTTCTTTACAACATATCTTAACCATGATAGATTCATTAAAAACACCCGTCCTTGGTTCTGGTCACTCATAGTGCCCTTCTAATATGTGAGGGGGCCATGTTTTTCGATAACTTTTCTATTATTTGTCTTTCATTGTTATAAAATTATTTAAAAATGCATGGAGAAAAAAAAAGCTCACAGACACATAGATAATCTCTGGCCTTGCAGAGATAATTGTGAGTGACGATGGAAATATCTCCGCACAGCCAACTATTTCAAGGCACACACACACACACACACACACACACACACACACACACACACACACACACACACACACACACACACACACACACACACACACACACACACACACAGTACATGTAGATTATGTCTTCACAAATGGCTTTAAATAGACTTTACATTTGTATTTAATGAAGACATTTCAACACACACACACACACACACACACACACACACACACACACACACACACACACACACACACACACACACACACACACACACACATATATTAGCTTGGTAGTATTTTATAGTAAAACAGACTCAGAGTTTCATTGTAATGTAGCCCAGCATGAACAATGTCTGTGCTCATTAACATGATGATGTCACCCCACCGTCACATCCAGGTCATTAAAAACCCAGCACTTCTAAAAGATGTTCTACCAATTTTCCTGCACAGGATGGCAAACATAAAATCTGACAGACAAAAACATTCATGAAATATGGTCGTTTCCAGAAATTACGGCTCTCCAGCACAGAGCATTTCATAACAGAGGTATTCATCAAAGGAGTTCTATTAATGTGCTTTATGGTGATGAACACAATGCAAGTCTCCCTCATTCACATATATTCACTTGCGTAACGAATGCCATGTTGGATACTTAACTGTAAAAGGCGTTCTCTTGGAAAACAAAGGTACAACGTTTGGCGATGATAAAGGGCCACATATTTAGACATTAATACTAGGGACTAATGTAAGTCAGGAACAACACAAGGAGGGAATGCACTTCGGTGCTGAAGATGTGGATAAAACGAAGCACGATCAACAACAAACTGCTCCTAAATAATTTGACAGGAAATCCCTGTTTTACCATCTGTTGGTGATCAGCCATCCAAACATACATAGACTGTCATGAAATAGCTTTATCTTCTTGTTATGCATGGGAAGCAGTGTATTCAGAGAAATAAAGAACTGAAACCCTTTGTGGTTTAGCCCTGTAACACCATCAAAAAATATGAAGATGAAAATGTTTTTATCGGTCTTCAAAAATGCGAAGAAATGTTTTGACAAAACAGGACATGAACAAGTTACATTTCAGCTTGGGTATTCATTATCTATTTCCTTTTCTCCACATGACAACATGACTTCATTGATGCCACAGATAAAAACCGACTGACGTAATAACAATTATTGTCAGGGAATAATGATGATATCATGGTTACTGTCAACAGAACAGAGGAACCACTGGCCACATGGTCTCAGGAAGGCTCTTTGTAATGAGAGTAACACAGCTACATCCTACTATACCATAGATACAACCATGCTAGTCTGGCCTAGCAGAGATGAGAGCAGGGACGTGCTGACCACTGGGAAATGTGGGACAACTCCCGAACAGCCGGTCCAGGCCCAACCAGGCCGGCCGCTTTAAAAAGGAACAAATAAAAACTTGCTGTTTACATTTCTGACTAATAGAGTTTTCAATCAATAATAATAAAAATCACACCCTGTGTGAAGGTAGCGGCGCCTTTGATACATTTTAAATGTATATGTGTTTATAATTTGTTTATAGCCACGTGTCACGTGAAGCTTGACCAATCACTTTGTTGACGTACGCACCTGACCAATCAGAACGTTGACGCACACGGACAAAGTCAGATATAGAGCAGGATCCGCGGCTAGCGCCGCTAAAAAGACAGCAGAATATAAATACCGGTATATACAACATAGTATATTTAAAAAAGAACTTCTCTGCGTCTTCTCCAAATGCGATGATTTTAATTGCTCCACTTTGATCGCTCACAGTAAAATTAAATATCTTGCCCTGACCAATCAGAACCTTGACGGGCCTGACCAATCAGAACGTTGACGGACCTGACCAATCAGAACCTCGACGGGCCTGACCAATCAGAACGTTGACGGACCTGACCAATCAGAACCTCGACGGGCCTGACCAATCAGAACGTTGACGGACCTGACCAATCAGAACCTTGGCGGGCCTGACCAATCAGAACGTTGACAGAGCTGACCAATCAGAACGTTGACGGAAAAGCCAGGTATAGAGCAGGACCGCTCTATACTATGTATAGAGCGGCGCCAGCGCCACTAAAAAATCACACCCAGTGTGAAGTGGGCGGTGTGTGGTCATCACAACATGACTCACTTAAAAAAAAGGATAAATGACTTTCTTTTAAGTCCATACTGCTATTCATAGGGCTGCACATGTGTCATGTGTTTCGTAAGCCAATCACAGTCCTGAATTTGCAAAGTCAGCCAATCACATTACAGTTAGTGGTGATGACACTAGCTGTAATGTGATTGGCTGACTTTGCAAAAGTATCGATTTGCATTAACAATGGAAGGGTTAGGGGTGTAGACTGCGTTGTAGACTATTGGCCAATCACGGTGCAGGATTGGTCAATGTCCAAAACTCACTTATAGGGGGCGGTTACACCGCCCCAAAAATGTATATATAAAAGTGTATTCAGAGTTCTTTATTTCTCTGAATACACTGCTTCCCATGCATAACAAGATAAAGCTATTTCATTACAGTCTCTGTCTATGTATGTTTGGATGTCTGATTTATCCTGTGTGCATCGATAAATGTATAAAATGTATTAAAAACAAGGGAACCAGGAGACCTGGTACTGCCAGACCCCTAGTGGTTGAAATCTGAATGGCCGGGCTTCGCATGACGTGTGTCCCTTCAATGACGAAAGGGGGACAGACTTTTTTGGCTGGGGCCGGGGGACAAAGTGACCATGCCCATGTATGGAGAAAACAGATACAAAGCCTCGTGTAAGCCCGACCCCTTGGGTCTGGAAAATATTGTATTTATTTTTGTTGCCAAGTACCAGGTCTCCTGGTTCCCTTGTTTTATAAAATGTAATGCAACCCTGGCATCCCTATTTTAGGCACAAAAGAAGAAAAAGAAAAAAAAAATCAACCGGCACTCACTGACTTGTACAGTAGATGGCCTGCCTCTGAAAGAGGCTAGCCGTAGATGTCATCCATGGGCATGATAGCTTACAGCTTCCTCGCTTTTCTCACGTTAACCACCCACTCCATCCCACCCACTGAGGCCCTAACAATGGAGCCAGCCTTCCTCAGCAGCCTGTTCAGGTTGTTGGTGTTCCCAGTGCCAGATTAACCTTAACAGACTGGTAGAGCAGAGTTGTCTGACTGGAGAGACTACCACCCAGGCAACCTAGAGTTGTGTGCATAGTTGATTCGCTTGGTTCAACGTCTTTCCTTTGTATATTTTATGGAGAAGCCTGTGTCTTCAGAGTACCTAACTGATAGAAGCTCATGTCACACTGTTTACACAACAAGGTTTTTCTCCAGTGTGGACACGCAGGTGTCTCTTCAGGTTATGTAACTCACTGAAATTCTTGGCACATTGTTTACAGTGGTAAGGTTTTTCTCCAGTGTGGACACGCTGGTGTGTCCTGAGCGAAGCTAACCGACTGAAACTATTGTCACACCATTTACAGAAGTACGGTTTTGCTCCAGTGTGGACAGGTTGGTGTTGTTTCAGACCCCATAGCGTACTGAAGCTCTTGTCGCACTGTTGACAGTGGAAAGGTTTTTCTCCCGTGTGGACCCTCTGGTGTGCCTTCAGAATACATAACTGATTGAAACTCTTGTCACACCGTTGACAGTGGAAAGGTGTCTCCCCAGTGTGGATACGCTGGTGCGTCTTCAGGTGACCCACCTGACTGAAACTCTTGTCACACCGTTTACAGTGGAAAGGTTTTTCCCCAGTGTGGATACGCTGGTGTGCCTTCAGGTTTCCTAACTGAGTGAATATTTTGTCACACTGTTTACATGTGTGGTTCGTGTGTGAGTCATCGGATGTGTCTTTACGTCTCCTGGCTGAGTTAAAGTCCTGGTAAGATCTTGGTTGGTCTGTGTCTCTGATTTCCTGACAGGAAGATGAGGAGGGGATCGTCTCTCCGATGTGAAGGCGTATGGACTCTCAGAACAGGAGACTTGAGTCATGGAAGATTGGTTAATCGTTAAAGCCACTGTAGGGCCCTTGGGGACTGGAAGATTTTGTCCTTATGAATTCTCTGTCACTCTACTTTCTCCCCTATAGTGGTCAATGTCTCCATATTTCCCTGCTCCCTTGATGTTTAAAGACAGCTTCACATCTTATTCATGCTGACCAGAGAGCTGGTATGATGATGTCACACAACACAAACCGTTGATATCATTCATAACAACACCGATTTGCAATTCATGCATCAGTGTTGTGAATTTGCCGTTTTTGGACAACATTTTTGTCTGCACACATTTCTCGCTTAAATGACAATGGCTGTATAGTGGCTGGACCTAATTTTAACAATAACTTGCCTTGCAACTGAGTTGCAGGTTCCTTCTTTAAAAACATTTTTTGTCTAAACCTGGCCGAAGGCGTGGCCGACACTATGTTTTGCACCAGGGACGTGCTGACCACAGGGAAATGTGGGACAACTCCCAAACGGCCGGTCCATTTCTTTTTTGCCCCCATTTTAAAATGGCCAATCCTTGAGTAGCACCGGCCCACAGAGCAGAGAGACATCACATTGGCCCACTGGCTTGTCTATCATCAGAATACCGGTCTACTACTCCTAGTGGCCTGATCACAGACTACAGTGGCGTGGCCCAGGAGTTCCACTAATCATACAGCTGATCTACAAGCCCATAAGGCGTCACTGACTCGACGTGTTATGCGCTTGTAGATCTTCAGCACACGTCACGACGAGGAATACTTTAGACATGAGCAGAGAGAGGGAGAAAAAGCATATGGGACGGCACACTTGTAGAGAGGACAGTTTACCATGTGAAGGAAGGAGGTGATGTTGATGTGGTAAGCAGCACAACAGAAAGTCTGTATGCCTTCCTTATCCAACATCATTAAGCATGGATAACTTTTCAAGCACAAACGCATCACGCATCCCGCATGATCACATCACGCTGTGAATGTAGGCTGCCAATCAAAGTAAAAAATGGTTTCTATCACAAAAGAGTTGCTTAGCTATCTGAAGAACATTAAACTACAAACTGCATGTTGTTTTGTGTGTTGCAACAATGTCTAGTTATCTAAAGTATGGCAATAATAATAATCGTATACTATCCTATCCTTTAGTCATATGATTATGTCATGCAAAAATAACAATCTACAAGCTCACAAGTCACAAAGTTTAATTGCAATTGTTGTGTCCTTTCTATACTTTAGCTAACTAGTCAAAGTTCTGATTGCATGCAGATTCTATTTCCTATTCTATGTATATATGCTCGACTCCTCTTGCACATTTGATTCATCACTGCTGCTATTGATTATATTCTGCACATTACCTTCACATTTTTTAAGCTGTACACAATTATAAGCTATTGCACCTGTCTAAGACCCAAAACCCAACTCTTCTTTCCATTACCTCCAGCATTTTATCATATTTCTATATGTTTCATTGTATATTTGTCTCCGCCAGGCCGATAGGCATGGCGAGAGAGTATGTTTTACCCCCTGTCCGTCCGTGTGTCCGTCCGTCCGTCCGTGTGTCCGTCCTGTCCGTCCTGTCCGTCCGTTAGCAGCTAATCTCTGGCACCGTTGGCCCGGCCGCTGTGAAACTGTGCACGCACACTCCCTGGATGCCAATTCAGAACCTCTGGCCAATTTTTCAGATTGGCCTGTTATAGCGCCACCAGGAGGCCGATATGTGCAAAACACATTTATTGATACTACTCCTACAGATTTTGTCCAAACATCACACAAATCGGTACACAGTCTCTCTATAGTCATGTGATCAACACGGATTTATCCGATTTCCCATATTCCATCCTGATTGCCTAAGATTGGCTTTCAAAGTTTGCAGGATTGGTCCGTTTTGAACAAAATGCCTCAAATCATGAACGCAGCTTGCGATTTCCATGAAATTTCACACGCACATTTCTATTAGGCCGAGGAAGAATTGCCACCCTTTTCACATTGGCCTGTTATAGCGCCACCAACAGGTCTAATTTTGCAAAGCACATTTTTGGAACAAAATGCCTCAAATAATGAACAGTGTCCGATTGCAGTGAAAAGCCCTTGAACAAATGGCACCCTTTTCACATTGGCCTATTATAGCGCCACCAGGAGGCCACAATAACGTACCTGACCTGGCGGAGACCTGTGCTCCGCGGAGCACTTTTTCTATTTTTTTTTTTTTTTTTTTTTTGCTCTTATATAATTATTAAACTAAACGGGTCGATCAGATTTTTCATATTCCATCCTGATTGGCTAAGAATGGCTTCCAAAGTTTGCAGGACTGCTCCGTTTTGAACAAAATGCCTCAAATGATGAACACAGCATGCAATTTCCATGAAATTTTGCACGTACATTCCCACCAGCTCAAGGAAGAAATGCCACTTGAAAATGTTCAAATAAGCCTCATGGTGGCGCTATAACAGGCCGATTTGTGTTTTTACCTACAGTATAACTCCACCGATCTGTGTACAACTTTGTATGCACACTCCCTAGAGGCCAAGGAAAAACCTTTGCCCTGCATTTTTCACATCTGCCCTTCATAGCGCCACCAGGAGGCCGACTTAAGTAAAACATTTTTTTTTTATATTAAGCCATAAGATTTTATCCAAATGTCACACAAATCGCATGATCTCTATAGTCATGTGATCAAGACGGATCTCTTTGCTTTTTCATATTCCATCCTGATTGGCTAAGATTGACATCTAAAGATTGCTGGAGTGGCCCGTCTTGAACAAAATTACGCAAATCATAAACGCAGCGTCCAATTGCGGTGAAACTTTGCACGCATGTTCACACTACGTTGAGGAACAAATGCCACCCTTTTAACATTGCCCTATTATAGCGCCACCAGGAGGCAGATTTTTACACTTTTCTTTTTCTTTTAACCCTTTTCTTTTTTATATTACTCCTACAAATTTGTTCCAAACATCATGCAAATCGGTACACATTATCTCTGTAGTCAACTGATCAAGATGGTTCTATCCGATTTTTCATATTCCATGCTGATTGGCGTCCGAACATTGCTGGCCCACCATAACCTACATGACTTGGCGGAGACCTGTGCTCCGAGGAGCCCTTTTTTTTAGTTTGCTAATATTTTCACGGGACTGTTGTTGATTATACTGTATTAAAAATACTGTATCTGTATCTGAGTGTGCACTGTGTATGTATGTGATTATGTAGTGATTTTCCCATGGTTGTCTGCACCACTTGGTTAGACCAAGCTAGAATTCCTACTTTGTTTCCTGAGCTACTAAAAAAAACACTTTTGTGTTGTTGTGAAACAATGCAGCAACCCTCAGGCCCCTCTCAGGGGCCCTGATTCAGCCCCTTTTTGACTATGCTTGCTCCTCTTGGTACTCCAACACCTCAGTGTCACTGAAGACTAAGCTTCAAACCTCCCAAAACAAACTGATTTGACTACTTCTCGGACTGGGGCCCATGACCCACCTCTCTCCCACTCACTTTGCCAGCCTAGGCATTTCGGGCAAATGCAGATTTGCCCGAAATGCCCCTATACCTGTATCTGTATAAATACCTCGAAGAAGTTAGTGACACCCACAGTCACGAAATTAGAGGGAGCGTAAACAACAATCTGGTACCACCCACCCATAAAACAAACATGGGCAAATTCTCCTTCTACAGCACAGCCACCAAGGTATGGAATAATCTAACCCCATCCCTGAAAAAATGCAGTTCACTGGGCTCATTCAAAACAGCCCTAAAAACTCATCTTTCTGGAGGCCAAAAGAGGAGCTAGTACCAGTTTCCCTGTAGACAGACGACCCCCCCCCCCTCCCCTTTCAGTGCAATGGTAACATGCTGCACAAAGTTATGAGGCAGGTGTCAACATGACACCCTAAAAGTGACATCCTAAAGTGCCTTGATGGTCTACAACGTCTTTAGACTCTCTTTATACCACAAAAAACGATGAGACCTAAAATCACTGTCACCGCTCATCGGTTAGTATTTGGGGCCTCACAACATGGCCGGAGGGAAAACTTTTTTCTTGAGGGCCTCTCCAACTCCTTTCCCCAGGCTGAATTAGGGGCCCAGCACGTCCTTGGATGAGAGACATGTAGCTACTGTATAGCAGTGAGGGCCAGGGGGACCAACTTGAAAGGAGAGGGGGGAAAGAAGGAAAGAAAAATATAAAGAAAACAAATAATTTCAATTCAACCTAAATTCATAAGATTGTTGGCATCCCTATTTTTGGCACGTCATTATTGTCAAAAACGTTCAAAATGTTTCAGACATCTCTACAATCTCACAACGTACCATGCTGTGATGATTTCTTTTTCCAAAAGCAATTATGCAATAGGGAGGCATGCAGCCAGAGGCTAGGGCTATTGGGGTTCTCTGCATTGAAAGGTTTGGGAACCACGGCTGTATATATCCCTCTCATTGGTTCCAACCACATTTTTAGACAGTTATAATCACGTCTGTTGTGTCCACCATGCAGGTTGGGTAATGGCCTCTAGCAGACCTTGGGACAGCACTACCACTGTAATGAAGTGTGGATCTACAGAGACTACAGTAGCACAATGCCAGCGTGACAGAAAGGTAAACCTTTGAGAGAGGATCACGTTGTACAACACTGTGTAGCTGATACTGCTATACAAATAGTCTCTGTGGACATACAGAGCCACCCACAGGACACACTTACACCCAGAGATGCTGGACAACAACACTGCTTGGTTCCAATGATCAGGCTGAAGACAGAAACCTAGGAAAGTAGCTGTGTTTAGCTTTTGATTCAATAAACTGTTCTTTCAACTAAACGCACATGCCATCAAAATGCAGGCTGGTTCTCAACGTGGGTTATGGGACCCCCAGGCGCCCTTTGGGGGTAAAGGGGGTCCTTGAAGAGGTACAGCTAAATCATTGATAGTAAGAAATCAATTGGAGTGTGTAACACTACAAATGAAACCAAATGGACCCGCAAGTGTCCATTTGGTTGTACAGGCTAGAGTTAATTCCTTTTAACAGGTCGTTCATGAAAGTCCTTGCGGTCTTGTTTCCAATGAGAACCTGTGAGCAATTAGGGGTTAAGAGTCTTGCTCAGGGACAAATTTCATTTCATCGACACATATGCTGGCCTGGCCTGGACTCGAACCTGGGGCAACCAGGGCCTCTGGCTCCCTAGGCAGGTTCACTAACCACTCAGCTATGGCCGCCCCATTAATGCATGATGATTACATTAATGAATGATGATTTTACAGTGGGGATTGGGGTCCCAGAGATACCACCATATCAAATGGGGGTCCATGGTCTAATGCACATCAAACTGGGGGGTCCGTACAGCTCAGTTCATCTCCAGCAATGTGATGGAAAGAGACACATGACACCCACAGGTCCTCTGTGAACTAACCATCATTGTTCATGTTGATTCTGGTTAATAGTTGATGCAGAATGTCTGACTTGACGTGACAGCTTCTGTTTGACACCCAACCCAGTTCTCCTGATAACTAGTACATGTTATAACTGTCTCTTTCTGATACCTCTAAGCCATCGTTTGAGCAAAGTAACACAATTCATCCTCTTTGCTGCTTAATTCTGAGTTTTGACAGTTTCATACACAGCCCAGCTGAACATGGTTCATGATGGGTGACGACAAGTTACAGGCTGCTGCCAAAACCTTTGAGAAGTAATTGTATTAATGATGGATTATAATTGAATTGTTAGCAGCCTGTAGAAAAATGAATTATTAAATACTGCATGCACATTAGACTATTATTTTACATCCATCCATCCATCTTCCTCCACTTATCCTGAATCAGGTCACAGACTCAGGATTGCAGCAGAGAATCCCAGACATTGAATTATTATTTTCATGCATTTATGTAAATGCACGTCATCCTCAACTCCAAAGCAGGAGCAAAACACAGTAATGTGCAAACACACGAGAACTAGATGGATGGGCTGGATAGAAGGTATTTTTAAGGACCTCTCCATGGTGGCTGTCCTACTGGAATACATTCATTTCAATGTCAAGACAGACACATACAACACAAGTTAGTGACCGCTTGGAGTAAACGCTGCAGCTGTTACTGTAGCTTTAAATGCAACATTGCGCACACACACACACACACACACACACACACACACACACACACACACACACACACACACACACACACACTTCACAGCGATGGGAGTTGACTGCAATCTCCCTCTCTTCCTGTCCTCCTCCGCACCACAACTAATTTCTCCCCAGAGATGATAGGCTCTGCTCTACTGCAGCCAATCAGAGCTAACAACAATAATACATATTTATGTGCGCTTTTCTAGATACTCAAAGTCCCTTTACAAAAACAGAAAAAAAATAAGAACAACTTTTTGTAGAAAAAAAGGGTAGAAATTAAGGAGGGTTTGGATTAGGTAGGGAATGTGAGTAGGAATGTGAAAAGGTGGGTTTTGAGTGTGGTTTTAAACATGGCAAGGCTGGGGGCAGCTTTGATGTGAGCTGGGAGTGAGTTCCACAGGGAGGGGGCGGCCACTGATAAAGCCCCGTCACCCCAGGTTTGTTTCTTTGTCTTGGGGACGTCAAGGAGGTTGGCATCACCAGACCTGAGGGAGCGGGAGGGGGCGTGGCGTTGAATAGCTGATAGGCTTTGCTTTACTCCAATCAGAGCTGATAGGCTTACATCCATAAAATTAAGGTACTTTCCCATTGCAGTACAGTGCCATGCTGTTTGACGCCGCGGCACTCCGATCGTGTATTTCCACTAGCGAGGGAGGATGAGTGAAGGAAGTCTGGAAGTGTTTGAAAAACTACAATGACGTCAATGATGACATGCATACTAGGGCATTAACAGAATAATCGAATATTTGAATATTCGACTATCAAACCGACTATTCGACTATCAAACCACTATTCGATTATTCTATTAAAAAATAATAATAATTCTAGATTTTTCTTTTTTTAGTGGCTTTTCTAAAAGCTAGGTGTGATGTTTTTTTTTTTTTTTTTTATTATTTTGTTTTTTATAATCAAAATCGATTAATCGAATAATTCGAATGCTAAAAATCACTATTTGTGAATGCCCTAATGCATACGCAACATTTTTTGCGTCGTGTTCGACAGTTTGTCAACAACAACAACGCTGCAGGAGCCCATGTGGATGAATTCACTGTCCCGTTGTTTGTCGTTATTTTTTCGCTATTCGGAGATCCGGAAACGGAGGACATGGATATAGATATACCTTCAGATACAGATTCAGATGAGACGGCAACCGAAGATACAGACGAAGACGAAAGAGGACGAGAGCAATGGACATTCGACGGACCGGTTACCTAAGGCTCTCTCAAGGGAGTGACACGAGAATAATAATGTGCAGATACACTGTGCTAAAGAAAGACAAGACCCTAACACTAGCCTTCAGTTTTATCGTGTCCAGTATTGATTAAATGCCATTACCTGGTTGTTGTTTTCACAAATAAAACCCTTTTTGCTTCTTGATCGTTTTTGTGTTTTAAGTATTCAAGGGTTCAAATTCTGTAGTACTTATCAATGCATTGCTGTATTGTAGAAATGCTCAAATATCAAAACAATTGGAAAAGAGCATACCTACAAGCTAAACAAAATAAAATTGACTTGTAGATTGGCTATTTTCACTTGTTGAATTATAACGTTTATATAGGCTATAGCGTAGCTGTTGGGCAGACGCCTCGTATGCCCCCATTTCATCTTGTTTTTGAATGAATATCCTTTTTTGATATCATGAAATGGCCAACATAGGGAAGCCAAGTTGCATGTGGGTGTAATATTTACTCACACAGGATAAACAATGGATGACAAATAAATGAGCAGACAGAAATGGAACTGGAACAATATAAAATTGTAGCTGATAAATGAGTACTCCTGGTTGAAAACTTACAACCCCTGAAAATGTATTTTTGGTCTATTAAAGAGCTGCTGGTTAGCAATGAATACTATCCAAATATAACCAATTGTACAAGATTATGACATGGCCCAGCAATGGGACACTAGGGTTCATGTAACTAGAAGTTCGGCCGGCTGCGCCGGCCTCACATCTAGCGCCCACGCCCACGTAGCGTCCACGCCCACGTAGCGCCCACGCCCACGTAGAGACCACTTGGCAGCGCCGATCACTGGCGTAGCGTCATGAGGGCTAGTGGGGCCATGGCCCGGTCAGTGAAGATTTGCCAGGAAAATTAATTCTGCTCCGACAACAATAGACACAGCCGCCGGCCGCCAGTGACGTTACTGAAGTGATACATTGGCTGGCCCATTCACACCTTTTACAAAGCTAAAGCTGCCTACTCCTGCCTATCAATGGTCCAAGTGTGACCTGTAAAGTAGCCTAGCGTAGTCTGTAGGAGACATAAGCATGTCCTAAGAGGAGTCCAAAAGAGAATGGATCCTGGGAGTCATGAATTAAATTACAGAGGTGAGTAAATAACTACATGTGCTCAAGTACTGCACTTTACTGGATATCTATCTATTTATCTATCTATCTATCTATCTATCTATCTATCTATCTATCTATCTATCTGTCTATCTCTCTATCTCTATCTCTATCTCTATCTCTATCTATCTCTCTCTCTCTATATATATACATATCTAAATGGCGAAATGGCTGGGGGGAAATGGGCAATATATTGTTATTTAATATTGTTATTTTATTATGAGTATTAATAAGTTCTGATGATTAATTATATCATATGATTATAATATTTGATTAAGATATATGATCTTATAATAATCATGGGGCATGTATAATCATTATCTAATAATCAAATAATAATACAATGAGTCATCACATCTTTTGGGTGGCGGGTGTTATACGGAAATGTGTGACCCTGTACAATCTGGTCAAAATGGCGGCCGTTTGTGTGTTGTTGCGCTCGTACACACACACACACACACACACACACACACACACACACACACAAGGAATGTGTGTGGAGATGGCGGCTGTTTTTGTGTGTTTGCACAACAGTGCATGTGGACACACGAATGGTGAGTTGGATGCGTCTTTTAATAATCAGAAGACGCACAGTACTGCACACACACACACACACACACACACACAGACACACACACACACGCGCGTTGAAGTAATTTCCGTGTGCGCGCGCACACACACACATCTACAAACGGAGACGGCGTGTATTGAAATGGGGGCAGAGGTTCTGAATTGGCATCCAGGGAGTGTGTGCACAGTTTCGCTGCGAGCAAGGCAACGATGCGGGAGATTAGCTATCCACAGACGGACGGACAGGGGGTAAAACATACTCTGGCGCCATGCCTTTCGGCCTGGCGGAGACAATGAAAAAGCTAAAGTAAAGGAAAAGACCATTACTGCAACAAAAGTAGTCAACAAACTATACTATAAAACATTGGGCACATTGTCAAATAATATAAGAAAGAGGCAAACATGTTGAAAATAGCCGATCTGCAAGCTCACAACGCCTCTCAACGTGAGGGTTGTGAGCTTGTAGATCTGCTATTTTCACAATATTGACTTGTGGAACGGAGTCAAACAAAATGGGGGAGTCCCCAGTTCAAATATGATGTAGGGGGGGGGGGGGGGGGGGGGGGGGGGGCGGGGGATAGCCACTGCCCTAGTCGGACCGAAATTATCTGAAATTACAACATAATGCAGCCTAAACGTGCGTTGCACGGGGCGGTCCTGCCATTACGTTACATACCACAACATACATCATCTACAATGGACTAACGGAGCAGCAATAATAACATTCACCACACGAATATTGTTGACAAAGTGATTGCACAGCCGCTGCAGGTATGACAACCACGTTAGCGTTAGCTACATGGCAACTATCACAGCGCCCTGTCTGTCGTCGCTGCGACTGACTGATGGCTACAGCCACATAGATATATGTAAACACTACAGCAAGCTCTCTGCGATGCCATTGTCTGGAAACTGCTCTTAGCGTGACAGGACCAATGAGAGTGAGCGCTTTCGTTGTTGCTAAGATACGGTGCATGGCACACGGCGTCTCTACCCCATAGCTTGTAGATCTCTCACACATGATTGGCGTAGGCTGCGTTGCCAGGTCTGACTTTGTGTCTAAGCAATGGTCGGCTTATTTTTGCGCGCCTTTGGGCTCGTTCGCATAGTGCGCACGGCAGCGCTTGTTTAGCGTACGTCAGCGCGACGTGGCAACGGACGTGGCAACGTGAAAGGGTGGTCACTTATGATTGGCTGGTGAAAAGAAACACCCGGACGTGAATTTTGAGGTGGCGAAGTGATTTGCATAAGTATTGGAGCATAATGCGTTTGATATTAATTGTACATCCTGCAAGTACAGTGATGGGATGCGAAGCAGCTGGTTTGACAGGCAGAATATTGAGGAATTTTGGGGGAAAATGTGGAGTTAGTTGGGCCATGTGTCTGCTTGGCCATTGAGGCGATACACTCGTGTACACTCCATGACTGTGGCCGTCAATTATGGTAGCAAGATACAGTAAGTAAGTGCATTAGTACAATACACATGACACAGGAAAAGGTTTGTACAGGATTTTCAACTTCTTTTATTTTCTCTCTGCACTGTTTGCATCGCATGCCCTGTTAATTTAGCTTTGATGCCATTTCCCCTTTTCATTCCGTCGAGTGCTATTTGGACGTCGGGTTTGGACCAGAACGGCAAGTAACACCAGGGTGTCCTCCACAGGCTCCACTGACCACTGCATTATTGTTGCCATAACTTGCCCACCACTCTTTCTTTCTTGCAGCTCGATTACGTAACTATTTTCCCTCCCTGAGACAATTATTTAGGTTTTCATCGGCCTGTCTCAGTCTATACGAGTGATACTAGTGTTGCAGTAAACATACAGCACCTGAAACATGCCTCAATGGAATGTTTCAGGTGAAACGTTGCACCTGAAATGGTGAGGTGTGAGCTGGACTGGCGGGGTCCGTAACGACTAATTCGGCACAGGATGGATGGGATGTGTGTTTTGAGGGTGGAGGACAGGGGAGATCAGGGGGGGTTCAACAAGCAGAGAAGATAAATTAGCCAGAGAAAACAAAGTCAATGACACGTGAAGGAGGCTGTCCTCTCCTGTGTTTTGTTCAGACAGAGATCCCTTCTCATTGACTGTTACTGTGTCTCTCAGGAATATTGCCATCGTGTCTCTCTCAGACTGAGACTGAAAAAATAATGCATATCACATACATTTTAAAGTCCCTTCATTGTTGCCCGTTAGTACTAGAATTGATTTATTAAATTACAAATTTACTAAACTAGGATTGAATTACAATCGTATTCATTCGTTTTGAGGTTTAGGTAAACCTTTATTAATCCCACCGGGGGGATTCAGTTTAGGGGTCAACCAGCTGATGGCTGTTCAGATGGTCATCATGAGTGTTCAGGGGGGAGCTGTTAGGGGTTAAGTGTCTTGATCAGGGACACTTTACACATATACTGGTCGGACCGGAGGGCAAACCGGTGACCTTCTGATTACCAGACAGCCTCTCTACTAAGCTATGGCCGCCTCTAAAGATATTAGATTCAACCCTGGGTCCTCAAGCTCACATGGAGAATAGGTTGTGTGAACTAAGTGGCTGAGCCACCTCAAAGGTTAGTTTGAGAGCTGATCACCCATCAAGTCAGATAATAAACAAATGCATGTAAATAATGCATATACAATAACTATTACAATCGAATTACTGTTATTTTATCCGATGACTTTTTAAAACCTGTGGTGAAAAATGGGGGATTTATCTATAGATGGAAGAAGAAACTTGTTGTGATGGGTCTGGCTAACATCTGCTCACAGCAGCATGAATAATGTCCATGCTTCTGTGAGTTCATGTCTTATCTGTCTAGACTTTATTATAGTCTAGACAGATTAGATGACAGCAACATGTACATGGACTGAACTGAACTGACTTGGATCAACTATAGTCACTGTCACTTTGTGTGAAAACCTCTGATGGTGTCTTCACTGTGAATTTGAGTAACACAGTACACCATGACATGCAGATGATTGCTTTGGCTTTATATATTCCATTCACTGTAATGAATTCACTATATGGAAAAAGAGAGAGGACTTTCTTTTGCTTTTATTGTCTCCGCCAGGCCGAAAGGCGTGGCCAAGACTATGTTTGCACCCTGTCCGTCCGTCCGTCCATCTGTCTGTGCATCCGTCCGTCCGTGTGCGGCTCTGTCTGTGGACAGCTAATCTCCGGCACCGTTGGCTTGATCGCAGTGAAACTGTGCACACACACTCCCTTCTTTTTTCCTCACATGGGCCTGTCATAGCGCCACCAGGAGGCCGACTTGTGCAAAACACATTTTTTGACAGTACTCCTACATTGCAGAATGGCCTGTTTTGAACAAAATGTCCGATTGTATTGAAACTTGCACACACTTTCACACTACGTTGAGGAACAAATGCCCTATTATAGCGCCACCAGGATGCCGATTTTTTGCCAAAAAAATCTTTATATATTACTCCTATACATTTTTTCCAAACATCACGCAAATCGGTACACATTATCTCTATAGTCAAGTGATCAAGACGGATCCATCCTATTTGCATTTCCATCCTACCTGACCTGGCGGAGACCTGTGCTCCGAGGAGCACTTTTTTTTTGTTTATAATGTGATCACTTACTTTGATTACTTATTGGCAGTATTGCTCATAGTGCTGTTAGCAATAATAAGGATATGAGTACATGTATGTTTCAATTGATAACTAATTAATTTTGAATTGAAACTAAGTGATTTACCTCCTATCCTTTATGTCAACTATACTGGTACTGGAAGGTTCCTGGTTCGATCCCATTCTGTTCCTGGCTTTGCTTCAACGTGTCCTTGAAGTGTCAAAGCACTTTGAATAAAGGCACTAAAGAAATGTAAACCACTCATTTGATTACTTACTGTAGACAGACTGCTGTTTGAGCCATTGTGTTTGTGGCAATAAGTACATGAGTACATTTTTCAATTTAGAACAAAATTAACGTCGGATTAACAACAACAAAATTAAACTAATTATCGCCTATCTTTAAGCACTAGCAGTGTTATTCCAGCAGAGAGTGAGCTCTAGACTATAGGGACACAGAACACATTGTGTTCTCCTCACAATAGAATCACACAATTTAGCTGCATAATATGGTTGGTTATATTATAACCAATTAACCTGCAGGGTACATCTATAAAGGGATTCACATTTGAGCCATTAAGCAGAACTCCAAACAATAAATGAGCAGCAATAAAGTTTCCAGTATGAAACCAGTTGGGAAACACTGTATTAACCACAGCTGACAGGGGTACCCCAGGGCTCTATACTAGGTCCACTCCTTTGTTTCCCTCTACACCAAATAACTCTACAAGCCCACTATAAGCTTGCTTGCGAGCTTGCAGATCTGCCATTTATGCCAAATATTATCCTGTTATGTCAAGAATATGGACGCTATAGGGTTCACTCAAGACCAGATATTTTCATTTTAATGAGGAGTAAATATAAAACATGTATTTATTGTAGAACAACATCAGTCCTCTGCCTGGCTGCTGCTCTGTATGTAGACAAATTGCTTGTCAAGCAGAGGCTCAATTAACATTAGCTACTGTAGAACATAATCAATCTCTGCCACAATATGTGTGTGTGTGTGTGTGTGTGTGTGTGTGTGTGTGTGTGTGTGTGTGTGTGTGTGTGTGTGTGTGTGTGTGTGTGTGTGTGTGTGTGTGTGTGTGTGTGTAAAATATGTCTTGGTCATGATGAGATGCAAATAAGAAGGAAAGTCCATCAACTCCATGATGCATGAGCTCATCATGTGGTGATTATCATTATATTTTCTACTGTTGTGTTCCACTCCAATCACAGCAGACTATTGTCTATAATATCATATCTTAGACCCAAGCACATGTAACTTTTCAGGAAATGGAAAAAAATAACCTGTGTTCCAATGTATCAAAAGTAGTTTTAGTAGTATTTAGTCACAAGCTCTTGTAAATACTTTTCATTGGTTAAATATGTATAAAATCCACAGACAGGAACCACTATCACTTTAAAAAATAATTGTAATTGCAACAATAGCCGCTCCGCAAGATGTAGATCAGCTACTTTTGTGCAAAACTCTAGTACGACAAAGTAGGGCATTGATATATGACAAAACATAAACAAGTTTAAATATGGAGATACAAGATTTCTGCTCAACGGCAGACATATGATAATGTTACTTGTAGCTTTTAACTTTCACTGAGAATATGAAACAAAATCACGCCTCAAGTTCACCTCCTTCCTCATCATCATTACTGTGTTGATGATGACTGTAACCTTTAGAGGAAAGAGAGGAGAGGAGGAGGCTTTAATTGCATCTACAGGGAGCTCAGTCTAAACTCTGATGATGACTTTTATGACTCTACAAAGTACCAAGGTGGAAGAAGGCAGCTTGTTAGTTCTGTGTTCTATACTGCCCTACAAAGTCAAAGTGCAGTAACTATGCTTTTGGAGACATTTGTCTTAAAGGTCTTTGAGGGGATAAACAACAATGAACAGATATAACATTAGTGAAACATCACTTAAATACCGATAACGCATTTGGCTGGCCTGCTGAAACACTTTAATTCAAATTGCGTAGTTGCACATTGGCTTTGTAGGGCAGTAGCTGCTTTGTGTGCGCGTGCCCACATGCACAGATTGGATGACTGTGTTTCTCTGCCATAGCACAATCTTTGTTGATATTTTGCAGTAATATGCTTGTCTGATATTCCGAGTCATTGATCACTAATCATCCCAAAAACACATATTTACATACTTGTATTGTAGTGTTCACATTGATATTAATATTGTCTTTCCGAGGGAGGCCTGGACCTCCTGGCCGAGTAATGGTCGTCTTATAACAACCATAAAAGCCAAAAGCCAAACATAAAAGCTTCAGACAGAGCACATAAAAACGCTGCAGATGTAGTTCAAATAAATAAGAACACAGCACATGTAGTTGAACTAAATAAAAACACAAGGCATAGAAACAAGTGGTCCCAGCAGAGAGAACAGCCTACATGAAGGATCTTTTACATAATATTCAGTTCAGGCCTTGGAGGCGTCAAGCTGAACAAATCTGCAAATGAAAACTAGAGCTTCCATCTCATTTCTGACAAATAAAATAATAAATAGAAGGGAAGGTACCCTATACAATCCGGAGTGTGAATTTAACACGGAGAAGGTACAAATGGAACCAAATGGACGTTAAATGAACACTCAGGATTGTACAGTGGATTACTAAGCCTAATCCTGTCACATGCTGACAATATATGTCACAATGTGGCACTTTTTTCAGTAGAAAAGTTTAAATTGTGTGTAAAATAAAAAAGTATACAATTAAATAACGTGTAATAAAAGTGTAATGCTATGCCATAGAGAGGTTTTACAGACATACCTGGAACAAAGGGGCAAACAACTTGGAAAATATATAGCCTCTGTTATCTTTTTTGAGAGATTTTTTTGTGTTTCATTGCAATTGTTCTTCTTTCTGCAACTTCGCAGCTTTAAAAAATATGGAATGCTCTCCCTCAGAGCAATTCTGAAGTTTTGCCAAATTAAGGTTGCATTAACTTTTTGCTTTGAACTTTGCAGAACATAAATAAACATGTTTAATCCTCTGATCCGTGACCAGTCCAGCCCTTCATATTGCATAAGCGAGGCCAGTGTGAACATACCACAGCACTCCTACAAGCTGTTCACTGAAGTGGACATTTCATTTCAAGAATCCAAGGTAAACACACAGTGCAGGGTTCTGTGTCAGTCATCGTGTGCCCGGGGTGAAGCCATGAATGAGTCTCTCCGGTTCGCGTCTAAAGGGCTTAGACTTCACCGCTTCAACAGAGACTCACACGCCTCAGGTCAATGTCACGGTCATGCCAAGCAGTGACCTTTGATCCGTTAGAAGGGCGCTAATGTCTAGCCTGAGGTCCCACCAGGGAGATGTTCAGACAAGCTGAAAGGCAGGAAGGAGCGACTGACAGCAGCCTTGAACCATTCAGTATGACTCCCTCACAACACTGGCAGCATGCTGTGTCAGCACCAGTTTGGACAAATACTAACAATTGCAAACTTTCTGAGAGAAAAAAGGAGGGTCAAGTCCAACAGCAGAAATGCAGCAAATTAGAATTTAGTTTTTTTTTTCAATAACTTTTTCAGATCATAAACTATAAATGGTCAGCTTTATTATAACACCTTTATTGGATAAAGGTGTTATATAAAGCTAAAGAGCTTTACAATGTGTGTCACCCATTCACACTTGACAGTCCTTTGTGGCGCTAGCTATGAATATGTTTAACGAGGCACACGATGGTCGCTCGGCTCGTTCAATATAGACCAATTGCTCGGAAAACAACAGCTCAGCACAGTATGGACGCTATTAGACATGCTTACTGTGCGTTCTCTTGTACAGTATGTTCCTTTGTCTTGCTCTGTAGCACTGCTGAGGGTGTATAGTGTTGTTACTTTAATCTGTATCTTAACTGCTTAGCTGCCTTTGGCGACTGAATTTCCCTCACAGAATCAATAAAGGTCTTATCTCTTATCTCTATACACATTCTCCCATTCACACACTGACAGCGATGGAAACCATGCAAGGAACCAACCTGCTTATTGGGAGCAGTTAGGAGTACCGTGTCTTGCTCAAGGACACTTTGACACAAAGCCATGAGGAGCCAGGGATTGAACCGGGAACCGTCCAGTTCCTAGAAGGCTTACCTAGAAGTTCTACCTCCTGAGCCACTGCCGCCTCAAGCAGTGTAGTTTCCAAAGGTACCAACTCTCTAGTAGAATATTGCTTGGACTGTCCATACATTCTGTGTTCTGTACCATTACTTTAACCACAGTCCAATTCTATAGTCATATCAATTATATTGCACCCCAGTCTTCCGATATCCTTGCAGCGAGCGCACATGGACTTTAGGGATTGAAACCGATACATCAAAACCAAGTTTACAGTGCCTTCGGTGAAGATAACACTTTGAGGTGATTGAATTTATTATAAAAAAACATATAACTGTGTTTGTTATGGTCCCCTGGGCCCCACAAGCTTGAGTTTGAACTGTGCCGGATGAAAACATGAATTCACTACCTCTAGCAGAGCACTGCAGGAAATAGACTAGTATCTATTTCACCTCAGATGCTGTTTTAAATCCCACTGCACACCATCAGGCTGGCTAATATTCCCTCTTCTGCATCCAGCAGGATGTCTGAGGCAGCTCCACAAGCAAGCTGTTTGAAGAAGTCCAATAGTTCACCTGAAGGTTGTATGGTATGTTCTCCAATGTCTTTTTGCACTGTACGTAGAAGTCATAATTATATTGTATGTCCGTGTAATGTGTTAATAGTCTAATGTTGGGTTGTCACGAGCACTGCCAATGCAAATTATTTACTATGCACCTGATACATTCTTTGAAAAGCTATTCATCGATTCTTCAACAGAGCTGTGATGAGTTCCTGGGAAAAAATATTCACTAGATGAAGAGGTAAACAAGGCAAACCGATTCAAAGCCACATTATGACTGTGTCTGTGTCTATGCCTCTACCTTCCTGTGTGACTATAGGACATGTACTGCATAAGCAAGTGTCCTTTGAAAGCAAGTTCATGAAATCGGCATTATTTTTGCCTACGTAGGCTGCTGCTAGCACTAGCCTGCAGCTACAATGTAATGATGCATCTTAAACACAACTTCACAGAGCAGGCCTTGGGCCATGGTATATTTTTTGTGGAAATACAGTATATTAATCACACTGTTACTGATGTGTCAGCTCCGCTTGGCTTCAGAATGTGATACATTTTCTTGTGAAAGTGAACTGATAATAACATTGAATTGAGTTTAACCCAGGTTGGTGCATAGTATAACTTCTTCAAGAAACAGTGTTTGTATTACATTTTTGCCTCCTTGGGAACCCTGGTACTCTCCACCTCAGTGACTTCGATATTAGAATCAAACGGTCAAAGACCTGCTTAACACAAAACAACATTTCAGAGGAGAAAGATCAAAAATAACAATGGGAATCATTGAGGAATTGTTTTTGAACAGGGCCTGCTATTGCATCAAGCCTGCTGCCGTCTTGCCAGCTGCTCAACACAACAGCTGGATCGATATTGCCGATATTAATTGTTGTTTGCTGCCTCCATGTATTTTCTAGTTGTGCTGCTGGGTGTTTACTGCCTCTGGCCAAACGCCAATCAAGCTTAGCTCTCTCCCAGTGACACTATCACAGGCCTGTCTGCACCAATCAAAATGATGTCTCACTGCTTTAGTACACCAACGTGGTGTGGAAAGCAGAGAGGCAGCGTTTCCTGCAGTGGAGAGAGTTATTTCTGGAACTACGGAAAAATGACTTGAAATTCATGTGAGATTCTATGTAAGACACGGAGGGGGGGGGGAGAGAGAGAGAGAGAGAGAGAGAGAGAGAGAGAGAGAGAGAGAGAGAGAGAGAGCAGTCACAGTTGGTTTGCTGCATCTATGGGCATATCATTTCATATCATGTGGCTTTCAGGGTGTAAATTACAGCACCTGTCCCCCTGGGCCACACTGACCTCCCTTTAATGAAGTGGAAGCATGTGATTGGTCAGACAGCGCTGCTGTCAGCCTGTTAATTAGTCACACGGCTTTATCAGAGCGGGACACTCACCAACCAGACCATCTGATTACCATCGTATTACCATAACTGTTCGTAGTCTTTACAGCCTTTTAACAAGCACCAAGCTCAATACTAACCCAATTCCTAATCATTCCTCAAGTCATAAACATTAATTGTGGCATCTTTCATTTGACATGAAGCTGTAATAGAGCATGATGATTTGTTTGCAGAGCTGTTTGTGCAGTATTGGACTTTGATTCTGATGAAGTGTTGAGGAAATATGAGAATAATGACTTTCATTGATTCTGCTTTGGAGAAGAGTTTGCAAACAGAGATGATGCATTCTATCAGGTGGCATTGAGGAATACTTTTAGCTTTGCTTTTCACCATGAATAGAGGAATAGGGGACCACACACACACACACACACACACACACACACACACACCCACCCACCCACCAGTGGGATGGTCATTTGTCTAAGGTGTCAATGAGGTGCTGATGGTGGCTCCCTGTGGAACTATGGTGTCATTGACAGTAATGGAGGAGGGCTGACAGACAGGCCAGGAGTCAGCTACTGTAGCAGCTGTGCTCGTTCTACTGCCGTCAGGGTGACATCTTACTTGACTTTTCATGGTCAAACTGTACTTAAATCTGCTGCAGTCTGGTGAGCCGTAGTACAGCCTCAAGGCCCAGAACAGCAGACCTTTCTAAGTAGATTCCCACTTTGCCCAGGAAGAAATGCCACGCTTTTCACATTTCCCTGTTATAGCGCCACCAGCAGGTCTAAATTAGCAAAACACACTTTTTTGAACAAAATGCCTCAAATCGTGAATGCAGTGTCCGATTGCCGTGCAAGGCCTAAGAAGAAATGGCACCCTTTTCACATTAGCCTATTATACCGCCAACAGGAGGCCACAATAACCTACCTGACCTGGCGGAGACCTGTGCTCCGAGGAGCACCTTTTCTAGTTTTAACTTATTCTTATGTCTCTACTCTCTACTCTTACCTGTACATATCCTATCTCATCTCACTGCATCTTATCTTAAGGCACACACATTAAAATATAAGAAGAGTTGATACAGTAAGTGAATGAGTGTTTTATTCTCTCAAAATGTACACTCAATTCCCCACTGCATGCTTTCCTTGCATCACCACTGCCTATGTACTAAATACATCACCTCCTTTCCTGCGTACGCATCACCATCACATCACACAGTGCACACCTACACACTGTCCCCCAATGTGAGATTCTGCCATTCTGCCGCTTCTATTTCAGTTGTGTTGATCCCACCAAACTTTCAATTGATGGGATCAAACAGGATGTTTCTGTGCACCGAGGACACTAGACTGAACGTGACGACTGACTGACAGATAAATCAATGGCAGATATCATGGACTGCGGGAGGGAGCATTGCCATTCAAGTGGGAGACACACAGAAACACTCTTGACTGAATATTCCTGCCACAGAGTTGATACTGTAGTGCCAAAGAACACATTATGAGTGATTACTCTTCGCAGGGGTTCGAATCCCAACGGATCAGAGGTAGTCGACTGTATACAATAAAACCATGCACTACTATGAACCAATTTGGTTCAGAATTGTACGGTCTCTTGTGTCCCTTTAGCCAGTGCTCTGGATTTTCCGACGGTGCAATTATCTCGACTATAATGTACAGTAACACAGAGTCAAGAGAGAGTGTGAGTGAGGCTCTAATGGAATATCATAGATCTATAGGCGACAGGGCAGGAAAAGGGGAGTAATTAAACATTTCAATGACACCACTCGAACGATTTATTACTAAAAAGGGTCAAATTACAGGACCTACAGACAGAGCAAGACAGAGTGCTTCTTTTCGTTTGATCTGCCATACAACATTAATATTTAGTATTAAAACTAAAGTAACAAGCATGTTTTGAAAATGTAATGTGCAGATACTTGCGTTAAAATGTAACAAGTAAAAGTAAAAAGTAGCCAGAAAATGCTCAGTAAAGTACAGAAACCCGAACAAACTACTTAAGTACAGTAACAAAGTACTTGTACTTCGTTACTTCCCATCTCTGGTTTTATTAAGATCCCATCTCCAGGAGACCGTAGTTTAGGATAGATCCTATAGTATAGCCCAAAGGGACATTCGTTGTTGTTGGTTGTAAGGGCGATATCACAACCAATCTGCCTGGCCTCGTCCGCTGCTGCCTTTTTCTAAAGGTGCACCCCCTTCCCACAGCCACGCCCCCTTTCCACAGCCACACCCCTTTGCCTGCCTTGGGTATAAATATGAACGGGAGTTCACGGCCTCTTATTGCGAGGTGCCAATAGGACTGTGTTTGACACAGTCAAAAAGTACATAATGTCTTGAGAAACTGTTAAAGAAGAATTTGGTAGTCATTTGTTGCAAAAGCCACAGATACAAACCATTGCAAATTGATTCAATCTAGCTCAGGTCATTTACTGTAAAACTATTCTATTTGTGGCAAAAGTGTGTCACACAAAAAGTGTACCAGGGTTTCCAAGTGGGCAAAAATCCAAGCAAAATCAAAGGAGGGAGGCCACTGTAGAATGCAGAAAGTATCTCATGACAAACAACGTTGTCTCTTTAGATCTTCCGCCATTATGAATTATATGAAAAACAGTCCAATTTGATTGCAGTTTTAGGAAAAGTATTCTAATGCCCCAAATACATAAATGCAGTGTCATATGTTTAGGAAACTTTGCAGTATGGTAGGAAGTCATGCCAATGAGCGCTGAAACATATCTTTCCACTCAAACAGAGAGCGTCTCCTTCCCAAACCCCAATGGTTCTAATCAGCCCCCCGCCCACAGGAGTGGCCCAATTCTCTCACAACTTGCTACAAAAATCCCTCATGAAAAACTATATAATCTACTACCTTTCATTTTCAACCTTCACATGTGTCTCCTTCTCTAATAATCAAAAAGTGCTATATATTTCATCTCGCAATTTACTTCCGGATGGTTCGTTTTGCACTTTCTTTGCCACATCGGTCACGGGAAAGAAATAAGCGCTGCCGTGGTCTATGGAAACGAGCCCAAAAGTGCACCCAAATAAGCCCAAAATCGCTTATACAAACAGTCAGACCTGGCAACGCAGCCTACGCCAATCATGCGTGAGAGATCTACAAGCTATGGGGCAGAGACGCCACCGTATCTTAGCAACAACTACAGCGCTCACTCTCATTGGTCGTGTCACGCTAAGAGCAGTCTCCAGACAATGGCATCGCAGACAGCTTGCTGTTACTGCTGTAGCCATCACAGTTAGTCCCAGCGACGACGGACAGGGCGCTGTGATAGCTGCCATGTCGCTAACGCTAACGTGGTTGTCATGCCTGCAGCGGCTGTGCAATCACTTTGTCAACAATGCACGTTCGTGTGCTGAATGTCAATATTGCTGCTCAGTTAGTCCATTGTAGATGGTATATGTTTGTGTGTGTCTTCTGGAGCACTATGTAGGTCCACAGCAACTACAGTAACTAACGTAATGGCAGGACCGCCCCGTGCAACGCATGTTAGGCTGCATTATGGTCATGTAGTAATTTCAGATAATTTCGCTCCAATTACAGCAGTGCTTATCAACCCTTTCACGCCGCCCCCCCCCCCCCCCCCCCCAAATAAACGTACTTGATCTGGGGACCCCCCCATTCTGTTTGACTCCGTTCCACAAGTACATATTGTGAAAATAGCCGATCTACAAGCTCAAAACGCCTCACGTTGAGAGGCTTTGTAAGCTTGTAGATCGGCTATTTTCGACATGACTGCCTCTTTCTTACATTCTTTGACAATGTGGCCCATGTTTTCATAGTATAGTTTGTTGACTACTTTTGTTGCAGAAATGCTCATTTCCTTTACTTTCCTTTTTTTATTGTCTCCGCCAGGCCGAAAGGCATGGCGCAAGACTGTTTCACCCCCTGTCCGTCCGTCTGTGATAGCTAATCTCTCACATCGTTGACTTGATCGCAGCAAAATAACAGCCCGATGAGTCAGTGAGAGCTGGATAAACGAGGTAAAATGTGTCAAAAGGAGTCTGTACGGCTGTCGATAAATGAACACATGACGTCGGTGGGAGAGGAGATATTGTGTCTTTTGGACAAACAGCAGTGTCGTGCTGATGTTTGTTGTGTGAAGCAGCTTAATGTCAGAGTGTTTGTGTTGGAGCGCCTCAGTGCGGCTGCAGAGTTCATGTGCAACCTCTTCCAGAGAGAGACAGAGACACTAGAAACTCTGCTGGGGAACAAAAACACTGCTGGGCATTGACTTTCATATGGACATTGATCTACACACTGCAGGTATATCTGCTACACACACAACATCAAACTACACACTGCAGGTATGATGCAGCGTTTGCATTACAGCCAGCATGCCAGCGTAGTTCCCATATGGTTTCAAGGTGGGCTAAACCATATGGACCCCATGTCAGCAATGTCAGCGGCATCCACTTCAGTCCCAACTGCGATGCCCATGCAGGCTATAAGTAGCTTCTACCTGGCCCTTAGGTGGGCCCCAACTACCCATGTTTATGTGGGACCAAGGCGGGTCCTACCTGGGTTTGCCCATGCAGGCTTTAACTGGGTTCTACCTGGGCCCTAGGTGTACCCTAACCAACCACAGTGCAGTGCCCATCGCTCCAATTGTTGTGACGTCAGGGCTCTCAATACTGCACATTGGTGGAGGAGGAGGGGCCGCAGGGCGACCGCACACATCGCTGAACCAATGGTAGCCCACGGATGTTTCCTCTGGGGATTTGCAATCTGCCCCTCTATGCCACATATCATCCGCACTACAGGGTCTTCACTGACCGAGCCACGGCCCCACTGACCCTCATGACGCTACGCCACTTATATGAGTTGCCAAGTGGCCGCGGGCGCTACGTGGGCGTGGCCGCGGGCTAGACGCGAGCCCCCGCGTAGCGGGGGCGAGCTTCTAGTTACTCCAATTGGTAAAGGGGGATGCTATAGCACTCGTTTGAAAATGCAAACTTTGAACAGGCATGTCATGCCTCGTTCGGCCTACAGCCATGACACTTGCTTGCACATGTGCCTTGACACATAATCTAATGGGTCCATTTGGTTCCATTTGTACACTCTCAGAGTTGCAGACCCATAAGGGTCCATTTGGTTCCTAATTTCTTTTGAAAGTGACCCTTTAAGGTCCCTTTAAGAGACTGTGGTTATTATGGGATGCACCCTAGGACAAGGAAGTATGATCTGTACTGTGTGAGACTGAAGTAAAGGCAGTGTATGTTCTGATGTTGAAGCGCGTGTGCGTGTCAGTCTTTCCACTCACAACAGTGTTTACATTCTAGCAAGAAAATATGCTCATTGTTTATTGGAATAAAACATGTTCAACACAACGTATGAACTATAAGTCCCTGGGTGCTGGAACCTGTAAATAAATACCAGCTGAACTGACTGTAAGATTGTGTAGCGAGTCAAAACAAATCCTCCAGAGCCACCACAGTGGTCAAAACACAATACACCTGCAAGACAGCACTCTTGAATATAGCCACTACATTTATGTTAATATAAAATGGTTGAGCCACGTTCAAAGCCATTGCAAAACACGTGATCGCATTGCATCAACCAAAGAAGCCAAAGTGAAAGCTGCTTAGAATCAGAACGCCATAAAGCCTTCCAAGGTCCATTAGCAATAATTCTACCTGCAGCCCTGAGGGATCTTTCAGGAGAGATCACCAAGGGAATTGTACCTTTTATTTCCAAACTCTTTATTATAGGGAATATTATTTATACATCACACTGCGTGGAATGAGCTTCAAATGTACATGCTGACAGATATGATATGAAGATGATATCAGTCGAGGTTCTGTGTTGTTTTCCTTTCCATTCTCGAAAGGATGGAAGGGGGGGGGGCATTGCCGTACGCAGAGATGTTGCAATCATTTGAAATTCTAAACACATCCACTGACACTACTTATGTGCAATAGGCTCTATGCACGGCAGCCATATTGGAAAGAAATTGGGCCTCTTCTTACTTCCTTCACATGTGTTACCAATGATACTAATGAAGGCTCTGTTCCATTCTAGTCAGGGTGCTGATATTGTGCATGTTGGCTCACTAGAAACACTCCATTTTGGTTCCCAAATGGCCCCTTATGGTGGGTGTGTAACTCTCAGAGTTATGGGGGTCCTTGAAAATAAGACAACCACTATGCCACACTAAATGGAACAGAGCCTTAATTAGTATCATTGGTAACACCTGTGAAGGAAGTAAGGAATGGCCCAAATCATTCCCAATATGGCTGCTGTGCATAGAGCGTATCGGGACTGAGAACAGCTACAATTTGAGAAATGGCTCTTAATGTGCACCTCTCTGATCAAGACAGCAAGAGAAGACCCCCACCTCCACCCCTTAACCCTCACTGCGGTGCTGTTGAGTGCTCAGGAACCATTGCATTTCCGTCACCTTTTGAAGTCTCACTTCAGGCATGGCAGAATAAAGGAACCCCTTTTTTAAATCGAAAGTTTATCAAGACATGGCATTTCTCTATATGAAAGAGCCCGTGCTGTGCACAAGGGACAATCTGAAGATATCTTCTCATTCACTCCTACTAACAGGATTAGCACCTTGCTCAAGCATTCATCATGTTAAGATATGGAGATAATACTGGCATACTATGCCAGCATTATCTCCATATCCTACCGATATCAAGGAATGGAAATAATGGCTAGGATCTCATCCAAGTGAAGAACACAGTAGAAGGTGCACTGATTAACACCAAAGACACACTGCAGCACTGTGTGTGTTGACCAGGTTCATGTGCTTCTCTGGAGGTTTGTAGACTGTTAAATAAAGCAATAGTTACAATGTGGAGGTCAGTGTGTGTGGGTGTAAATTTAGCATGTTTTTATGTAGGTCATGTGTAGGTGTACACGTGTGTCTATGCATGTGTGCGCCTACACGGGTGTTTATGCATACATGTTTGTATACAGTAGGTATTCTCTTGTGTTTACAGTCTGGCTAATGAAGGTCTAGCTGCTAGAGCATCATGTTGGCATTGGACCAAGTAGCCAGCAGCAGTGATTCACTTAAACTGTAGTCATGTTCAGAATGTCCATGCTTATGTTTATTGCCTTTTAACATCAGCTGTAAACACTTTGGACTAATTATGGTTGTATAATACAGTGTCACCACTCATTGAATTCAAATCTGTAACATTTAACAGCTTACAGCCATGGTGTACAGCAGGTACATGTGTGTAGAGCGGTGGAGTCATGTTTATGGTTAATGGTAAAAATTAATTGTTAAGTCCTGTAAATTACTGTACATCGGGATATTTTTATATGTAATATACGTATGCATGGAATACAGAATCAATATCTGGTCGGACTCAGCATTTTTAAGAGATGCTTTAACATTTATCTCTAGCCTACAACTTAGCCTACAACTAACAGTAATGAGCATAACACTCTTTATTAACTGTTCCATTTACATCCTATGGACTAACATACTCATACAGTGCATACTCAAACTGGTGTATTTGGACAAAAGGTTTTGTTACAACTGACCGGTACATGGCTTGATAGCACTGTGTGTGCAGTAGAACATACATAACTAGAATTAACTATAACTAATTCATCATAACTCCATCCTTTATTATTCTTTATTAAGTCATACAGAATGTGAGCTGAAGTCAATGGGCCCAATTAACTAAGCTGTTTACGCCCATAGTTTTCAGTTGACACAATTAGACCCGAATTATTAGGTCCCGACCCTCTGCGTGTTTGCCGTTTATGCAATTGGGCTTTCATGCCAACTCCAATGACGCGCTACATCACATTAAGCACTCTTACTTTGATGAGGATACAGCATGGATGAAAGCTGTGTCAATTATGTCATTTCCAATTCCGATGTAGTGGAGGGTTCGTCCAAAGGACCGAATCCACTCAGTAATCAATAACGCTCTGCTCAAAATTATCGGATATTCCAGCATCGTCTTTTTACCTCTGCTAAGGTGAGTGAGCGATTGTTCAGTGGAAATTGCTTATATCATGTCCATTCCAAGTTTTAGTAGCCTTTGGTCGTGAAGTTAAACTTTGTAAACAAACTTCTTATTTTCATTACACTTGAGAGTGGCTATTTACTTTATAAGCGTTTAATCGCGTGAGGGACTCGCTTGCTCTGATCTACAAATTGTCATGTGGTGCGCTCCGCCGCGTTGTAAGCTTGTAGATCTGTCCATTTTGCTGACTTTTTTCATCTGACGTTAGATATTCCTGGTTGCCTTTTATGGTGTGAAATGGGTCGTGGAACAATGCAAATGAACTTCTCAGGAGATGAGATTTTACGATCAACTGGCAGCCGCCCGGATTCATCATGACATACATACACCTGTGATCTTCACATTTGAGGGATTTACACATGCCTTTGTGAATTGCAAAGGCTTCAAGTTCAACTAATGGCACAGCCTTATTTCCTGTTTCTTTCCACCGTACTCACAAAATAATAAAAAACACAAAATCAATAGAACTTGTCCGTCAATATGCACCTGTACACCAGGATAAAATGGCAGCTTTAGACCAAAATGAGCTAAAAGCATAATTTATATACATTTCAAGATGACCTTTGGGTTAGCTTTTGGAATGAAAACACACAGATCCATCCTGTTTCCTACAAGACACTTATAGGAATGTAGAGATACAGACTCCTGTGGGATTTTTGGGTTACATGTCGCCGTTCCGACATGTCGCCTTTCCGACGTTAACTAGGGCTTTACCTAACCCTAACCGCACGTGGAAGCCACTAGTCGGAGTAGTGAGATGTCGGAATGCAGACATTACCCCGGATTTTTGCATTGGAATGGAGAACTTTTGAGGAATCTATTTTGCCATGGGTTCAGAGAGAGGTGCACAGAAAAAGTGCAGAAATACTAAAGAAACCCCATCACTGATTCTGACCTGCAAACAGCCTCGACATTGGTGAAATAAACCGATTTGCACTTGCTTGGGGCTACTGTTTAAAGGTCTTAGTCTGAACTCTGAAAAAAGATAAAAGCATGACACCATCAACCCTAACATTCTGTGATGATCTGAAGTGTTCTTTTTAAGTCTAAATGCAAATCACATCCTTCACCTGATAATAAGGTGTTGGCCTTGACGGCTCTGACATCTCAAAATGGGTTGTTTTCATCTCCAGTAGACAAAATAGAACAGAAATAAACAGTGTATGAAACATGCTCAAAGCATAAGAGTGTGAACACTAAACCAGCACAGTTTGAAGACAAAAAAATGGCCCTTTGGTCGCTTCTAAACAAAAACTCTAAGACACACAGTAACCTTGCTTATATTATCTTGGGTTGGACTCTTGTGATTACGATGAATGATGGCCTGGCTTTTAGTTAATGGCTGTTGTAAATGATATGGAAATATTTAATCAGAGCTCCCAGGGTGGGGTAGGATGGTAATGGTGACACCACTGCGTGCAAAATTACTCTGCAGAGAACACACATGTGTGTTCTGTATTAAAATGCAGAAAAAGGCCTTCTTCATCTGCCATGCACGCTTTTTAAAAAGCAATTTTTAAAGGACAGTAGAGACAGGATCACACGCAACTCAAGATTATCAAACGTAAGACCCTTTCATTTGTGTGTGCCAGTTAGCCAGCTAACTGGTAATATATTTAGCTGTCTAAAAGCATTTTCAATTGCACAGGGAAGCCAAGCTGTTAACACATGCCAGCGTTTTTTCATAACAACTTACCGTGGGTGCCAGCATTCTCCCATTGACTGCGCTTTGCTGTTTGTTGTTTCCGCGTGCGTTACAAGCAAATCCACGCAAAAAAAAGCATCGATTCATGTTCTGCCATGAGCCTGGCTACAGGCTGGAACCATAACATCCCCTCGCGGGGAATCGGGGGGGGGGAATCGCGCATCGCGCATGACCGTTTTTCCCCACAGGAAACAGATTCGGAGATATAGGCGTTTCAAAGTAGGAAATAGACAGGAACCGGATGGGGGGGAAAAAAAGTGTTTCCGGTGAGCGATCTGGCACTTCCTTTGCAGGATTACAATGGGTGCTCCCAGAGCTGCTCTAGCCCCGCCCGCGCGGAGAAAAACAAAAAAAACAAAAAGACTGAAATCACGGTTCAGACCGTGTTCGGCACCGAAGCTTCGGAACCGCCACTAAGTAAACACACGGTTCAGACCGTGTTTGGCACCCGATGTGTTAATAGACTATCTCTTGTTTAATTTATACCACATGCAGTGGATTATTATGTGGAGTCCTACGTCATGATTGATGAAGCAGAATCAATTATTTCAGGTATAAAATACCTGGTATTGCATTTGTGTGCTCCTAGACTTTTGAAGTTTGCATTGGATTGTCCTTTATCTGAGAAAAAAACAGGACTGTTCCTCCTCACTGGCTGATGTGTGGTGTTCTTCCTAACTTTTAAAGCTTATACATATTTATTTATTTATGTGTTTAATTTTGTTCCTGCCTTGTTCAGTATCTGTAAATCAAAGTGATCATACAGTATGTGCTCTTCCGTCCCGTGGCCACAACAAGAAGGCAGCAAGCTAAGTCACAAAGATAAAAGTAAGCCTGGAAAAAACATAGATTTTGATTATTGTTATTAAGTATTTTCCTGGTCTTAAAACCTACATTACAGTAAAGTGATCAAATTTTCTGAACTCATTAGGTTGGATGATAACAACACTGCAGTGGTAGTACGAGTGTCTTGTTGGGTCAGAACAGAACAGAGTCTTGTGGTATATGCTGGGTTTAGGTTCTGCTTCAGGCTCTGCCTGGGCTGCTCCACACAGCACTGTTTGCTTCCTAATTTGCTCACCAGTCAGCTTAATAATTCATGACATGGAACCAGCATCAACCATCCTAAATTGTGTTTGCGTGGGTAATGCTTGTGAGTGAACTGTGTGTGGGTGTGTGTGTGTGTGTGTGTGTGTGTGTGTGTGTGTGTGTGTGTGTGTGTGTGTGTGTGTGTGTGTGTGTGTGTGTGTGCGCACGCGCATGCATGCGTGTGTGCGTGCGTGTGTGAGAAGGTATAATTGATGCGATCTGTCTGAGCGTTCTTTAATGTTTAAGCACACCTATCAGCTCAGTTAAGTGCAACTGGCTAAAGAGATCACAAATGTTCCTCACATCCAGACGAAAGAGAAGATATTTTGTGTCCAAGAAAGAACAGAGCAAGAGCACGTAGTCGCAAGTGTCATTCAGTAGAGAGATGAAACAGCTAAAACAAAAACGATGAAATGCATTTGATGTCAGAAGCAGTCCGATGTGTGCAGCATTTTCAGTAGTTTCCATGTGCAGACTGCTGCAGTAATGACACCTCACAATACAGATCTATTGTCGTTAAATGACATTTACGTGTGTGTGTTTTGTCATATTTTTTTTGCCTGCATGTCTGTGTGTACGCAGGCACGCATGCATGCACATGAGCATGCATGTGTGCAAGCTCATGTGCATGCCCCCACCGTGATTCATAAGACCTACTGGACCAAGATTTAACCTCCTCCCTCAGCCCTGCCTTCACTATTATCCCCTGGAGGATTTTCCAACTAACTAAAACAAGCACGCGCGGTAGAAAGCCATACACACAGTCCTGCAACCAGGGGCAACATGACCATGACCAGCAGCTGATCATAGACAATTCCTGCTTTCCTCTCAGTCACACATTGAATCTTAGACCTTAATTTCATCCTTCTATCTATACATTCATGAAATGTCTGCACGTGTGTGAGTGCGTGTGGGTGTTTCACCAGCATATCTCGAGAACCGAAGTGGAAGTTGGTCAGATAAGCAGATACAAATTTGAGAAATCCCCATATATGGAGTGCTCTAATGCCATTTATATGTCATAGTACTGATGTCATAGACTGGCCTGGACTCCATATTTGGGCATGACTCACTCGGAACTATTATATGGGCATAAAAGGGACAGACTGACACACGGGCACAACAGGTTTCTGCCAACGGGTACAATGGGTAGTGCATAACTTGGTGGGGCTACTTTTAATTTGTTTTGTTTTGTTCCCATTAGCATAATTCCTGAATTCCTAGTGTAGTCCAATTAAATTATCCCAGGTTATCTCAGCTGTGACTGACAATACAATCAAAATGAGTTTCAAAATGTAGAGTGAACGGTTCTGGTCTTTCTGCTTGAAAAATCTATGTTCAAAGAAGTAGGTGGTTATTTGCAATCTGTGAATGTCTGCTCAGACTTTGCATCACATTGCATTATGCCCACTCATCAGAGGGGCTCTTAGGATGGTGACGTCGATCGGTTGGACTAACAAGCAATTTTCTGCACCGCCAATCTACCACAAATACTGATTTTGGTCCTCTAGCGCCACCCTCAGGCCAAAATGTAAACATTTGATGCAGGCAATACTGTAGTAATTGACAGGGTGTGGTCACACATCATAACAGTGACTTCTTCGTCTTCTTGCCCAGTAGTACAGCAGATTAGTGAAACGATACTTCACTTTGGTATAGAAGCATGAAATTTGGCACAGATACTCTCCAAGGTCTACTCTTTAGGAAAAAGGCGCGTGCCACTCAAAATTCCAAGATGGCGGCCCCAAAATCCAAGATGTCCGCCCAAAAATGTGTTTTTTCCTTTATAACTCAAAATGCCTTGATTTTAAGCCCCATAAATATATTGAAGTTGAATATAAAGTTGGGTATCGTGGACATTTTGGTACCAAGTACATGTCTGTATCCATTACGGTTCTTGAGATACAGCATGTAGAAACTTGTACAGACTCGGGAGAGTGATACATTTGTAACATTGATGGTTGTTAAGTGAATATGGTCATATGAAAATGTTATTTTCATAATCTTTTACTTTCCATAGGTTTATAACATAGAACTCTTAAACCAGACTTTTTTTCAAGATGGGATATGGGGTAGATATCCCCATGGCCAACCCTCAACCTGGAGGCCCAGGGCGCTGCTTTGTCGGCCTCCTCCCCTTTGACCTATCCGGCTTAGTTAAACTTGCCAGGGATATAAATTAAAATCCCCACCGGCATAGCCCTCAGGATCACTGGAGTACTCAAGCCTCTCCACCACGGCAAGGTGCAGCTTACAGAGAGGAAGGGCCACTCGTTTGGAAAATGTCCAGTAAAAATTCAAGATGGCGACCGTTTTTTAACATGTCTTCCACTCCTGTCCTATATTCATCTTTCCACTCAAACAGAGAGCGTCTCCTTTCAAACCCCAATGGTTCTAATCAGCCCCCCGCCCACAGGAGTGGCCCAATTCTCTCACAACTTGCTACAAAAATCCCTCATGAAAAACTATATAATCTCCTACATTTCATTTTCCACCTTCACATGTGTCTCCTTCTCTAATAATCAAAAAGTGCTATATATTTCATCTCGCAATCTACTTCCGGATGGTTCGTTTTGCACCTTCTCTTGCCACATCGGTCACGGGAAAGAAATAAGCACTGCCGTGGTCTATGGAAACGACGAGCCCAAAAGTGCACCCAAATAAGCCCACAATCGCTTATACAAACAGTCAGACCTGGCAACGCAGCCTACGCCAATCATGCGTGAGAGATCTACAAGCTATGGGGCAGAGACGCCACCGTATCTTAGCAACAACTACAGCGCTCACTCTCATTGGTCGTGTCACGCTAAGAGCAGTCTCCAGACAATGGCATCTCAGAGAGCTTGCTGTAGTGTTTATATATCTATGGCTGTAGCTATCACAGTCTAGCCTGGGTGCCAGCCTGCTTCGCTGCGTTCGGCGGACTTTTTTTCTCTCTCCAGAGAGAAAAAAAATTTCTCTCTCCAGAGAGAAAAAAACATCCGCCGAACGTAGCGAAGCCGGCTGCCACCCAGGCTAATCACAGTCAGTCGCAGCGACGACGGACAGGGCGCTGTGATAGCTGCCATGTCGCTAACGCTAACGTGGTTGTCATGCCTGCAGCGGCTGTGCAATCACTTTGTCAACAATGCACGTTCGTGTGGTGAATGTCAATATTGCTGCTCAGTTAGTCCATTGTAGATGGTGTATGTTTGTGTGTGTCTTCTGGAGAACTATGTAGCTCCACAGCAACTACAGTAACTAACGTAATGGCAGGACCGCCCCGTGCTACGCATGTTAGGCTGCATTATGGTCATGTAGTAAATTCAGATAATTTCGCTCAGATTAGAGCAGTGCTTATCAACCCTTTCAGGCCGCCCCCCCCCCCCCCCCCCCCCAAATAAACGTACTTGATCTGGGGACCCCCCCATTCTGTTTGACTCCGTTCCACAAGTAAATATTGTGAAAATAGCCGATCGACAAGTTCCCAACGCCTCACGTTGAGAGGCTTTGTAAGCTTGTAGATCGGCTATTTTCTACATGATTGCCTCTTTCTTAGATTATTTGACAATGTGGCCCATGTTTTTATAGTATAGTTTGTTGACTACTTTTGTTGCAGAAATGGTCATTTCCTTTACTTTCGTTTTTTAATTGTCTCCGCCAAGCCGAAAGGCATGGCGCAAGACTATGTTTCACCCCCTGTCCGTCCGTCTGTGATAGCTAATCTCTCACATCGTTGACTTGATCGCAGCGAAACTGTGCACACACACTCCCTGGATGCCAATTCAGAACCACTGCCCTATTTCTTTCACATGGCCCTGTTACAGTGCCACCAGGAGGCCGCTTTTTGCTAAACACATTTTCTCACAGTACTCCATATTTTGCCCAAACATCACGCAAATCGGTACACAGTATCTCCACAGTCATTAAAAAAAAGGCTCTTTCAGATTTTTCATATTCCATCCTGATTGGCTAAAATGGCTTCCAAAGTCTGCAGGACTGCTCCGTTTGGACCAAAATGCCTCACATTATGAACACAGCATGCACTTTCCGTGCAACTTTGCACCCACATTCCCACTATGCCGAGGAAGAAATTCCACTTGAGATTTATCTAATCAGCCTCATGGTGGCGCTATAACAGACCGATGTGGAGAGTCAGTGAGAGCTGGATAAACGAGGTAAAATGTGTCAAAAGGAGTCTGTACGGCTGTCGATATGACGTCGGTCGGAGAGGAGACATTGTGTCTTTTGGACAAACAGCAGCGTGGTGCTGATGTTTGTTGTGTGAAGCAGCTTAATGTCAGAGTGTTTGTGTTGGAGCGCCTCAGTGCGGCTGCAGAGTTCATGTGCAACCTCTTCCAGAGAGAGACAGAGACACTAGAAACTCTGCTGGAAAAAAAAAAAACACTGCTGGGCATTGACTTTCATATGGACATTGATCTACACACTGCAGGTATATCTGCTACACACACAACATCAAACTAAACACTACAGGTATGATGCAGCGTTTGCATTCCAGCCAGCATGCCAGCGTAGTTCCCATATGGTTTCAAGGTGGGCTAAACCATATGGACCCCATGTCAGCAATGTCAGCGGCATCCACTTCAGTCCCAACTGCGATGCCCATGCAGGCTATAAGTAGCTTCTACCTGGCCCTTAGGTGGGCCCCAACTAGCCATGTTTATGTGGGACCAAGGCGGGTCCTAACTGGGTTTGCCCATGCAGGCTTTAACTGGGTTCTACCTGGGCCCTAGGTGTACCCTAACCAACCAGAGTGCAGTGCCCATCGCTCCAATTGTTGTGACGTCAGGGCTCTCAATACTGCACATTGGTGGAGGAGGAGGGGCCGCAGGGCGACCGCACACATCGCTGAACCAATGGTAGCCCACGGATGTTTCCTCTGGGGATTTACAATCTGCCCCTCTATGCCACATATCATCCGCACTACAGGGTCTTCACTGACCGAGCCACGGCCCCACTGGCCCTCATGACGCTACGCCACTTATATGAGTTGCCAAGTGGCCGCGGGCGCTACGTGGGCGTGGCCGCGGGCTAGACGCGAGCCCCCGCGTAGCGGGGGCGAGCTTCTAGTTGTCACAATGCTTAAATAGTGATGCAAGCATATGTGCTACAAATATTGTGTTGGCCACTTTTTTTGAAAAAGTGTATAGCCAGTAAAAAAATCAAGATGCTGCCTTTTGCAAGATTGCAGGCATACAAAGGGCCACTGTTATCGCAAAATTCAATGACCAGCAAAAATTAAAGATGTTAATGTCCACACTGCATTTGAAAGGTTGTGCATTCGATCACCCGCCGAGTCAAACGAAAGACCATCTGAAATACTACAGTTCTCCCTGCTTGGCACTCAGTATTATGGGTTGCATCAGGGGCATCATATCAAGGAAGGTGCACTTGTCATCACGGTATTCGATAGGCTCCAGGCCCACCACACGGTTTTCAGTGTACTTGCTCTATTCACATTTGCAACCGCACAGTGCTGTGCAATTGAACCCCAACTTGAAACATTTGCACCTTCCACAACACTCTGATTTGCAGTTACACTTGGCCAGCTGTTGACAACTTTGAGCAACAGACGCATTTGCTGTCCAGTAGACCTGCCACTGTGCACCGACCTTTGTCCATCCCCAGTCAGCAGGGCTCTCTTCTTGTGGCTTACGCTGGGTTGCCTGACCCCATATGCAGCCTGCCTGATAGGCAGCGCGTTTAGTGTGTTGAAGCAGAGCTGCTCTTGTTGGAGGAATGGCTTCATATGGCCTCTGCTTTCGGGCAAACATATCAAGCCTAGCCTCATCTACACTAACGGCCGTACTCGATCTATCGTACATGAGGACAACAAACTTCTCCAAGATCTCCAGCTCACCATCAGTCAATACAGGAGGGTATTGACCTAGTTTGCTGAAGATGGGAGAGGCCTCAGGGCAAATGTCCCAAGTTTGCCAGGCAGTCTTTTTGCCTTTGTTCCGAAAGGCTGATACAGTATTGCAACCTGTGAAGGTGTGAAAGAAGAGTATGCCTTTGGTCTTAACAGGCCCAATAGCATGGTACAGGTCATGAACACCAATCCACCTTAGGCTCACACCATGCCCAAATGCAACCTACAGTTGCTGCAGACCAAGTTCTTGGAGGGATGGAAAGATGTTTAGTGCGATAACAAGAATATCGGTGTCATTGGCTTTGATCATTATGGTTTTGCTACCCTCCTCAGTGGCATGTTTGGCATGTACAAAGATGCGGCTATCAGCTTCCTCATGGAAACATTTATCCAGACTGTCTAGACAGGTTTCAGAGGTACTCAAGACATCGGTTCCCTTGGTTGCAACAACTAGGTTTGGCACAGTCATGTCAGCGATCTTGTCAGCCAGAAAGTTGAAGAGGTCTGTTTTATTAGCATTATGTCTAAGGAAATTGTGCCAATTTGACGGAACTTTGTTCTTGTTTGTCACTTGGCGCCGACCTCCCTGACCTCGTTTAGATCTTGTTTCCATTTTGAGGCTTGATGGATTATACACATCAAACACAATATGTGTACTCTTGTACTTAAGGGCATAAGCATGTATACTGGGCAGAAAATCCAGTGCTGCATAGTCCTCAACTGTCTTTGAGCGTTTTGGTGGTAGTGTATGGACCAAAGCTGAACCATCTATGATGATGACTTCAGTGTCTGGTTCTTTTTCTGGACATGTGATGTAGGTCTCAAGGATGGAGGCCAGCTGTGATTTCTGGCAAGCATAAAGTTTTCCATTGTCACTCAATGCAGCGGGGTAGGGGTGATTCTCATGTTGGAAGAACTCCTTCAGGTCACATTCTCTGCTTTGACAGGAGATGAAGAGTTTGGAGAACAGCTGGCAATTATCCTTCACCAACTTCTGCTTTGATGGCTCTACACTAGCAGCATCTTGGCTGAAAAAGTCAACTCTGTTTCTCTTGATTGGTTCATAGAAAGTGTTTGGATTATTTTGGAGTCCTTTTGCAAAGTCCTGGGATTTTGTCTGTCCCTTCTTAAGGTGTGTCATCTTGAATATGAGGGACAAGCACCCTTTCACTAAAAAAAACCTTTAGAGTGTACTTATATACTTGCATCACTGTTTGAACGATTGATATAATGAGAATTTGACGGCCATCTTGAAAAAAGGGCCGACATCTTTAACTAATAAGACAACCCTCAGGTTGTCTTAAAGGTAGGGTAAGCGATTTCCGAAAGTGGCTAACTTCCTGGCTAACTTCCGTCGCAGCCTTTTCATAGAGACGAGTCCTTCTGTTGTTGTTCCGTGTAACGTGAACGCGCACAGCTGTTTCGACCACAGAGCGCAAACAAGTGCAAATAAAACCTTCCAGCATGGATCAATCATCTACATCTTCAAACCAGTAAGTCCTAATTCTTTTTTTAAGTTCAAACATATTTAGACATACATTAAATACATTTAATTGACGGATTAACGCTGCATTACAACCGTCTGCATAGGCAACTTTCACTACTTCTCAAGTAATTGAACTCGGACCCCCGGGCCCGGGGGTCCCTGGCTCTAGACGCTTAACCCTGGCCGGTCCGCCAGTCGGGTCAGGCCTCTGGAGCCAGCGACCACCGGGGACCCCCGGTGAGGCCTCGAACTTTTTAGAGGTGCCAACCGCTCTATACGTGGCTTTTGACTTTTGTATGTCCGTCCGTCCGTCCGGCGGTTTCAGCACGGGATGAGCACGGCAAAGAAGCAAACAGCTATAACTTCAGTTTGCAGCATGCCACCAAGTCCAAATTTGGTATGTGGACTTAGACCACCAATAGGGACGAGCATGAATTGATGACGTTATCAAAAAGGGGTCCAGGGACCCCCAGCGCCCGTATGAGCACGGGATGAGCACGGGATTTTAAACAGCTATAACTCCAGTTTGCAGCATGCCACCAAATCCACATTTGGTATGTGGACTTAGACCACCAATAGGCACGAGCATGAATTGATGAAGTTATCAAAGAGGGGTCCAGGGACCCCCCGCGCCCGTATGAGCACGGGATGAGCACGGGATTTTAAACAGCTATAACTCCAGTTTGCAGCATGCCACCAAGTCCACATTTGGTATGTGGACTTAGACCACCAATAGGCACGAGCATGAATTGATGAAGTTATCAAAGAGGGGTCCAGGGACCCCCCACGCCCGTATGAGCACGGGATGAGCACGGGATTTTAAACAGCTATAACTCCAGTTTGCAGCATGCCACCAAGTCCACATTTGGTATGTGGACTTAGACCACCAATAGGGACCAGCATGAATTGCTGAACCCCCGCCCCCTCTGTCTTCCCATTGGCTGGCCTTCAAACAGCCATAACTCAAGTTCGCAGCATGCTATGGAGTACAAATTTTGTACATGGACTAAAGCCAGCAACAGGGACTAACTGTCATTACTTAAGCCCCGCCCCCTCTGTCTGCCCATTGGCTGGGCTTTAAACAGCCATCATTCCAGTTTGCAGCATGCTCCCAAGTACAAATTTGGTAAGTGGACTCAGACCACCAATAGGGACGCATTGAAATGAGTTAAGGCCCGCCCCAAAGGCACCGCTTCCTTCACACAGGGTGTGATTTTTAGCGGTGCCAACCGCTCTATACGTGGCTTTTGACTTTTGTATGTCCGTCCGTCCGGCGGTTTCAGCACGGGATGAGCACGGCAAAGAAGCAAACAGCTATAACTTCAGTTTGCAGCATGCCACCAAGTCCAAATTTGGTATGTGGACTTAGACCACCAATAGGGACGAGCATGAATTGATGACGTTATCAAAAAGGGGTCCAGGGACCCCCAGCGCCCGTATGAGCACGGGATGAGCACGGGATTTTAAACAGCTATAACTCCAGTTTGCAGCATGCCACCAAATCCACATTTGGTATGTGGACTTAGACCACCAATAGGCACGAGCATGAATTGATGAAGTTATCAAAGAGGGGTCCAGGGACCCCCCGCGCCCGTATGAGCACGGGATGAGCACGGGATTTTAAACAGCTATAACTCCAGTTTGCAGCATGCCACCAAGTCCACATTTGGTATGTGGACTTAGACCACCAATAGGCACGAGCATGAATTGATGAAGTTATCAAAGAGGGGTCCAGGGACCCCCCGCGCCCGTATGAGCACGGGATGAGCACGGGATTTTAAACAGCTATAACTCCAGTTTGCAGCATGCCACCAAGTCCACATTTGGTATGTGGACTTAGACCACCAATAGGGACCAGCATGAATTGCTGAAGCCCCACCCCCTCTGTCTTCCCATTGGCTGGCCTTCAAACAGCCATAACTCAAGTTCGCAGCATGCTATGGAGTACAAATTTTGTACATGGACTAAAGCCAGCAATAGGGACTAACTGTCATTACTTAAGCCCCGCCCCCTCTGTCTGCCCATTGGCTGGGCTTTAAACAGCCATCATTCCAGTTTGCAGCATGCTCCCAAGTACAAATTTGGTAAGTGGACTCAGACCACCAATAGGGACGCATTGAAATGAGTTAAGGCCCGCCCCAAAGGCACCGCTTCCTTCACACAGGGTGTGATTTTTTTTTAACGTCGAGTCTGCCTGCCCTTCTATAAATCTATCTGCGTATGTAGTGACTTTGCACCAGTGGTTCTCAAACTTTTTCATGTCAAGGACCCCCAAATTGACACTTATTAGCCCGCGGACCCCCATTTGAAAAGATAAGCCAGGGACCCCCATAAGAGAAGTTATTTACGGCTCTAGCAGTGATTCTCAACCATTTTAATTTCAAGGACCCCCAGTTTGACATGTATTAGGGCTGCGGACCCCATTTAATGGCATTTCTATCTCTGGGACCCCAATTTGTTATTGTAAAATAAATGTTAATATAACTCAGAGAGTGTACAAATGGAATCAAATGGACCCGTAAGGGTCCATTTGTACGCTTTCAGAGTTACAGACCCATAAGGGTCCATTTGGTTCCTATCCAACATTTAGCTGGGGACCCCCTGGATCCCCCTCAAGTACCCCTGGGGGTCCCCAGACCCCACTTTGAGAACCAATGCTTTACACCACTGCTATTTAGGTATCTAGTGACTTTACACCACAGCTATGTGTGTAGTTACTTTACACCACTGCTATTTATGCATATAGTGACTTCACACCACTGATATTTATGCATATAGTAATTTCACACCACTGCTATCTATGCATATAGTGACTTTACACCACTGCTATCTATGCATATAGTGACTTTACACCACTGCTATCTATGCATATAGTGACTTTACACCACTGCTATTTATGTATCTAGTAACTTCACACCACTGCTATCTATGCATATAGTGACTTTACACCACTGCTATTTATGCATCTAGTAACTTCACACCACTGCTATCTATGCATATAGTGACTTTACACCACTGCTATTTATGTATCTAGTAACTTCACACCACTGCTATCTATGCATATAGTGACTTTACACCACTGCTATTTATGCATCTAGTAACTTCACACCACTGCTATCTATGCATATAGTGACTTTACACCACTGCTATTTATGCATCTAGTAACTTCACACCACTGCTATCTATGCATCTAATAACTTCACACCACTGCTATCTATGCATATAGTGACTTTACACCACTGCTATCTATGCATCTAGTAACTTCACACCACTGCTATCTATGCATATAGTGACTTTACACCACTGCTATCTATGCATATAGTGACTTTACACCACTGCTATCTATGCATCTAGTAACTTCACACCACTGCTATCTATGCATCTAGTAACTTCACACCTCTGCTATCTATGCATATAGTAACTTTACACCACTGCTATCTATGCATATAGTGACTTTACACCACTGCTATTTATGCATCTAGTAACTTCACACCACTGCTATCTATGCATATAGTGACTTTACACCACTGCTATTTATGCATCTAGTAACTTCACACCACTGCTATCTATGCATCTAATAACTTCACACCACTGCTATCTATGCATATAGTGACTTTACACCACTGCTATCTATGCATATAGTGACTTTACACCACTGCTATCTATGCATATAGTGACTTTACACCACTGCTATTTATGCATCTAGTAACTTCACACCACTGCTATCTATGCATATAGTGACTTTACACCACTGCTATCTATGCATATAGTGACTTTACACCACTGCTATTTATGCATCTAGTAACTTCACACCACTGCTATCTATGCATATAGTGACTTTACACCACTGCTATTTATGCATCTAGTAACTTCACACCACTGCTATCTATGCATATAGTGACTTTACACCACTGTTATCTATGCATATAGTGACTTTACACCACTGCTATTTATGCATCTAGTAACTTCACACCACTGCTATCTATGCATCTAGTAACTTCACACCACTGCTATCTATGCATCTAATAACTTCACACCACTGCTATCTATGCATATAGTGACTTTACACCTCTTCTATCTATGCATCTAGTAACTTCACACCACTGCTATCTATGCATCTAATAACTTCACACCACTGCTATCTATGCATATAGTGACTTTACACCTCTTCTATCTATGCATCTAGTAACTTCACACCACTGCTATCTATGCATCTAATAACTTCACACCACTGCTATCTATGCATATAGTGACTTTACACCACTGCTATTTATGCATCTAGTAACTTCACACCACTGCTATCTATGCATATAGTGACTTTACACCACTGCTATTTATGCATCTAGTAACTTCACACCACTGCTATCTATGCATATAGTGACTTTACACCTCTTCTATCTATGCATCTAGTAACTTCACACCACTGCTATCTATGCATATAGTGACTTTACACCACTGTTATCTATGCATATAGTGACTTTACACCACTGCTATTTATGCATCTAGTAACTTCACACCACTGCTATCTATGCATCTAATAACTTCACACCACTGCTATCTATGCATATAGTGACTTTACACCTCTGCTATCTATGCATATAGTAACTTTACACCACTGCTATCTATGCATATAGTGACTTTACACCTCTGCTATCTATGCATATAGTGACTTTACACCACTGCTATCTATGCATCTAGTAACTTCACACCACTGCTATCTATGCATATAGTGACTTTACACCACTGCTATTTATGCATCTAGTAACTTCACACCACTGCTATCTATGCATATAGTGACTTTACACCACTGCTATTTATGCATCTAGTAACTTCACACCACTGCTATCTATGCATATAGTGACTTTACACCACTGCTATTTATGCATCTAGTAACTTCACACCACTGCTATCTATGCATATAGTGACTTTACACCACTGCTATTTATGCATCTAGTAACTTCACACCACTGCTATCTATGCATATAGTGACTTTACACCACTGCTATCTATGCATATAGTGACTTTACACCTCTGCTATCTATGCATATAGTGACTTTACACCACTGCTATCTATGCATATAGTGACTTTACACCTCTTCTATCTATGCATCTAGTAACTTCACACCACTGCTATCTATGCATATAGTGACTTTACACCTCTGCTATCTATGCATATAGTGACTTTACACCACTGCTATCTGTGCATATAGTGACTTTACACCACTGCTATCTATGCATATAGTGACTTTACACCTCTGCTATCTATGCATATAGTGACTTTACACCACTGCTATCTGTGCATATAGTAACTTTACACCACTGCTATCTATGCATATAGTGACTTTACACCTCTGCTATCTATGCATATAGTGACTTTACACCACTGCTATCTGTGCATATAGTAACTTTACACCACTGCTATCTATGCATATAGTGACTTTACACCACTGCTATCTATGCATATAGTGACTTTACACCTCTGCTATCTATGCATATAGTGACTTTACACCACTGCTATCTGTGCATATAGTAACTTTACACCACTGCTATCTATGCATCTAGTAACTTCACACCACTGCTATTTATGCATCTAATAACTTCACACCTCTGCTATCTATGCATATAGTGACTTTACACCACTGCTATTTATGCATCTAGTAACTTCACACCTCTGCTATCTATGCATATAGTGACTTTACACCACTGCTATCTATGCATATAGTGACTTTACACCACTGCTATCTGTGCATCTAGTAACTTTACACCTCTGCTATCTATGCATCTAGTAACTTCACACCTCTGCTATCTATGCATATAGTGACTTTACACCACTGCTATCTGTGCATCTAGTAACTTTACACCTCTGCTATCTATGCATCTAGTAACTTCACACCTCTGCTATCTATGCATATAGTGACTTTACACCACTGCTATCTATGCATATAGTGACTTTACACCTCTGCTATCTATGCATCTAGTAACTTCACACCACTGCTATCTATGCATATAGTGACTTTACACCACTGCTATCTGTGCATCTAGTAACTTTACACCTCTGCTATCTATGCATCTAGTAACTTCACACCTCTGCTATCTATGCATATAGTGACTTTACACCACTGCTATCTATGCATATAGTGACTTTACACCTCTGCTATCTATGCATATAGTGACTTTACACCACTGCTATCTATGCATATAGTGACTTTACACCTCTGCTATTTATGCATCTAGTAACTTCACACCTCTGCTATCTATGCATATAGTGACTTTACACCACTGCTATCTATGCATATAGTGACTTTACACCTCTGCTATCTATGCATCTAGTAACTTCACACCTCTGCTATCTATGCATATAGTGACTTTACACCACTGCTATCTGTGCATCTATTAACTTTACACCACTGTTATCTATGCATATAGTGACTTTACACCACTGCTATTTATGCATCTAGTAACTTCACACCTCTGCTATCTATGCATATAGTGACTTTACACCACTGCTATTTATGCATCTAGTAACTTCACACCAATGCTAGATGTGCATATAGTGACTTTACACCACTGCTATCTATGCATCTAGTAACTTCACACCACTGCTATTTATGCATCTAGTAACTTCACACCACTGCTATCTATGCATATAGTGACTTTACACCACTGTTATCTATGCATATAGTGACTTTACACCACTGTTATCTATGCATATAGTGACTTCACACCAATGCTATTTATGTATCTAGTTACTAGTTACTTTACACCACTTGATTCGTTGGGCTATAACAGTCGTTTTGTCTATATCATAGATCACGCGGAGAAGAAGATGATGAATGGAGCCCCCCCCAGCTGAGGGGGAGGGGGAGGGGGAGACCCAGAGGTGTACGAGGTCCACGAGGGAGGGGTCGTGGAAGAGGTCGCAATGTGCCTGTGCCAACCGAAGAGGATGAAATCCAGCGTGTGCAGCAAATGCACCTAGAGAGGGTTGCAAGAGATAGAGTATGTATTGATCATATTATGCTGTCTAATATTGATGATTATTTGTTATTCATCTTACTTTCTATTATTGCTGCTATTCTTCATTCTTATTAATCCTACAAAAAAGTGTAATTGAGCAATCATAACCAAAGTTTACTCTAAAGATGTAGGCTAAGAATAAACTCTTCAATCTTGATCACTTAGAACATACCATAAAATATTATTTTACTTTCATTAGTTTGTATGGCGTTTATCTATTGTGTATATTTCCTATATATATATTATATATACTCCTAATGCTTTTATGTGTATTGACCCATTTATAATTGTCGTTTCAGGCAACACTGGACAATTTAACCAGAGAGGAGCTGTTGGAAAACCTCTTGTTCTGCCAAAACCGTGACCCTGGCCTAATATTTTTGGCTTTGCGTGCAAACAACAACCGGACCGCAGGAGCCCCTCAACCACAACCATTACCTGTACGACCAGCATGGTGTGTTTGTGGAAATTGTCAGGATATGGCCACAGATGAAGAGAACCTTTGCTGTCGCCAGCAGCCGCAATGGTGCACATCAAGGCTGCCTCACATGGGTGTGTATATCATTCAGGAAGGGATCTTGCAGCTGGCCGTTGGTATCTGGAATGATGTCCGTGCTCATGGTGTAGCTCAACACCCTGCTGCACGCAACAGACAGTTCCGCCATGCTGCCTACAGACAGTTTGTTATGTGGCAGCATGGTGTGCTGGGAGCTGGGAATAGAGTTGTTGTGCCATCGTGTTGCGTACTCGTCATTAGAGGCAGATACCCAGATCCTAACGGGCAGTACACAGGTTTTCGCCCCGCTAGGGTGTAGGGCAGACATTGACCTACTGTTTTGCTGGTATTGGGCAGAAACATTTTATGTCTAAATTGATGCTACATCATAATATAGTGTCACAAGTAGTGAGAATAGCCAATGTACAAGCTCACAACACGTGTCATCGCGACACGTTTGTGAACTTGTCAGCTATTGAGATACAAGGTTTCCACCCAACAGCGCTATATATATATATATATATATATATATATATATATATATATATATATATATATATATATATACTTCTCACAAAATGTAAGGAAACTTGAATTTGGGCCATTATATCTCCAATCGGTAAATTGTTGTATTATCATTTTTATCGGTGACTAGTCACCTTTACAAAGAGGTACAGCTTGTAAGCATCGGGCATTCATACAATGAGCAACACAGGCAAACGTGTGGGTAGCGCCGAGCAAAAATGACTGGCCTGAAGCCCATTGAATGTCATGAATGTCACGACACTTAATGTCAGCAGAAAAGTCTAACAGGCCATTTGAGCACATTTTTGCTCATTCCATGAATGCCAGATGCTTACAAGCTGTACCTTATGGTAAAGGTGACTACCGTAATCACAGAAAAAAATTATATACAACACTTTACTGATTGGTATTTGTAAAGGTGCGATATAATGGCCCAAATTCAAGTGTCCTTACATTTTGTGAGCAGTTTTTATATTTATAGCTTGAAAAATCACAGCGCTAGTAGGTGCAAAAGACCATGTCATACAGTTTCCAACCTTTTTAGTTTTTTTTTTTCATCTTGCACTGTTCTTCACTCTGCAAAGAGCACACTTTTGGGCACAGCACTATTTGGTGAAAAACATCATGTCATATTACAGCCCTACAGTGTACAAATTTTTTTTTTTTGGTTTCTTTAATTTTGCACTCACTGTTAAAAAAAGAATGGCTCTTGGATGTGATCGTAATTTGTATATTGTTCACACGCCGAATTCTTGTAATTTTTGTTTCCTTCTTTTATATGAGTGCCCATATATATTCAACAATGTACAAAAGTCTGTAAATATTTTTTTGTTTTGTTTTGTACATAAGCAGTTGCAATAAAGTGTTATCTTTGAAGTAAAGATACTGTATGTAACATCATTCTCAGTATGGATCATTTTATGCATCAAGAATAACACATTTTATATAATTAAAATGTTTATTTCACAAAAAATTGGAAAAATACATACAGAATATACCGATTGAACTGTGACCCTGGATATGGAAGTCAAGAATCAGCATCACGTTTATTAGCATCACAGCAGTCTTGATTTCGTCGACTAAAAACTATGACAAAGTGTCCATCGACTGGCAGATCTACAAGCTAACAGCACACGTTGTGAGCTTGTAGATCTGCTATTTTCAACATGCAACCAAGTGTAAAGTCAGTCATTACAACGCTATCAAGGCACAGCCAAAATACATTTTAGTCAACTAAATGAACTGTAGATTTAGTCGACTAAAACTAACATTTCAGATTACTAAAATATGACTAAATGTAATTTGATTCCAAAGACTGACAAAAACTAAAATATTTCCTGTCAAATGAACACTGCATCACAGGTTTACAAAGTAAAGGAGAAATTTGTTTTCGTACATTGTTCCCATCTCAATGTTATTTCCATAGAAAGAAGAGGAGGGGGGGGGAGTGGCAAGGGAGATCAAACAAGAGAACAAGAAAAGGCAAAACAAGTTATCTACATATTTACACTGGTACCTGAGATAAGATATGACAAAGGGTGCATGAGCATAGCAGCAATTTACACTGTGCATGAAATACTTATGGACGTTGGTTAAGGTGCTTTGAGGGGTGGGGGAGCACAATAATCAGTGCGTTACACATGGGATTAAGGTGCAAAATGTCAGTGCGTGTCAACTGCATAATCCACAAAGTAGAGGGACCCTGGTTTAATCCGTAAGTAGTTCCATGAGAAAGAGCATAGAGGAAAAAAAAGACTAGATAATTCTGAGTCATTTTGTCCCTGGTATAATACACCTGTGTGTTCAATTGAAGAATGTCACTTGGATGGTGGATGTCACTGGTCTTTCTCTGGCAACTGAGTCATTTTGTCCCTGGTCTAATCCACCGGTGTGTTCAATGGAAGAATGTCACTTGGATGGTGGATGTCACTGGTCTTTCTCTGGCAACGATTGACCTTTGAAAACACAAAAGGTAGCTGTCATTATTTGAAGTTGATCACTGGTCAGGCAGGCACAGTTTGTTATTGTAATAATCAAGAATAAAACATATGAATTTTTCGATAGTCCAATATTTCACTTTTGAAGTTATATTACATGGAAAAATGTAGTTTTCTAATATTCCAATCATATGAGATGGACCTGCATATATGTGTACACACACACACACACACACACACACACACACACACACACGTGTCAACCTTTATGTCCACACAAATGAGAGCATACAAGGACACAAATGTTAGGGTGCAGTAAGATTACATTCACAAAATCATGGCATGTCTTCATGACACAATTAGCACGTCACCCAATACTCTATGACTGCAAATTATAGCAGATAGAGCACAATCATTTAACAGCCTTTTTGGCCATCCCCAGTTGTTTTAAACCTCTAACCACCAGTCTGAAGTTCTTTTCTAGGCTGCCAAATATAAAAACAAATAGTCTGCACCTATAGCCCAGCTCTGAGATGGTATGTAGGAGTGGTTGTTATTTTATGACCGTGGACATAAAAGCTTCCTCTAGGCTAGGATCAACGGTGCATGCAATCTCTAATACACACTTATGGAATCTTCATCAAACCACAACAACATCTGGTGTATTAGCTGTCAAAAATGTAAAGATGTCTGGGTTATCACAGAGATGTAACATGTATGGAATGACACAGGAATGTTTGTACAGTCTTACAGAGGGTGCATGATATTTTCATATGTCCTTTGCTATGAGTTCCACTATTCTACCAATGGCGTGCAATGTACATCCCTTTGTATGCATAACAGCCATTCAAGATGTTTGACAGTGTTTCAGTGATATGTTATGTGGTGTGGTGCATACAATGAGGGACATGAGTTGTGGGAAAACAGATTGAAAGGTTGGGTCTGGTGGGCACGCGCGCACACACACACACACACACACACACACACACACACACACACACACACACACACAGTATCACACAGTATCACTCACCTGTTCCTCTGCTGGCTTGTCTCTGTAACAACTCTTCGATGGTTGGTGCTGGTACACCACACAAAACTCCTAGAAGCCTGGCATCGTCTGGTCTTTTGAACCTTTTTGCAGGCATCCCGGGTCCGGACAACCTTTTCTACAGGACCGCGTTCAGTAGTTCTGGGATGTAGCTGTAGTCCTTCTCCTCCTTCGTCACCACCACTCTGTAGCCCTTTGTCTTCTTGCTGAACATTTTGCCATGACTAATTGAGTAAGAGTAACAGTGATAGCAATTAACTGTAGCATCTACTATAGACATATTTAGAATAACATAATCGAATAATTCATACATGCATGCACATATATTGAATACTGGCATACATCTTTAGATAACTTCATGTACAACATACCTCACTGTTCCATCTGCCTTTAGTTTGGGTGATCTGTGGACGTGATGGTTGTAGTCCAATGCAGCCAGCATCATCCGTGCTCCATACACAGGGGGGGAGAATGAAAAGCGTTTGGAGGCGTACATCAGCATGTGGTTGTGGAAAGACTCCAGGTCACCAGTTGACCTAAACATTGAAACGCAGGAGGAATAATGTTATTTGACATTAGAGCATATTTCCATGCAACATCCAATGTAAATACATTGCAGTTGCACACACTAATTATCCCCATAAATACCCTAAATTATTGTCAATTTTGCATTTGTAGCATGGTCATTTTTTTGGTAACTCCGGACATAACAAAACAGATGTACTGACCTGAAAGTCAGGTAATGGTGGATAGACTTGAGCCAGCGTGCGTTCAAAACTATCTCTGCAAGTTTCTGGTGCGCTGTTGATTCGGCCTGCATCCATGGCTTGTCTCGGTCTGTTGCTGTCAAGGGCATCTTGTGGTCACAGGCACCGTTGCTATGGATCCAGGTGTGTTCATCCAGCACATGGTGTAAGACCCCAGTCCACTTATCCTAAACAAAATAAAAAATGTAACATTTGTGTTGTTTTTACAACAAACTCTCTAGACTTACCACAGCAAAATTGCCGATCTACAAGCTCACAACACGTCAGGTAGTGACCCGTTTTGAGCTTGCAGTAAATGTGCTTTTTTTGGGCTTGTGTGTGTTCCGGACAATGTGATTCATTCAAGGCAGTAAAATATGATAGTTTGTGTTTCGAAGTACTTACAAAAAATGTGTCATAGTCATCAGACTTCTCGCAGCAGTACCAGAAGTGATTGCAGATGTGTTGATTCCAGTGATTGAGGATTGAGCAGTCCTTCAACTGACCAGCCTGAAAATGCAATTTGAACAAAATAGTTGTCATTGTTGGCACTCGTTTTAACACTTGAGTTTCCACTTCAAATCATACTTTTCAATTACACTGGATTTGACCAAAATTACACTTACAGCACGGATCTTCTTTCCAAGCCCCTTGGCTCCATGCCAAATGTCGAACGAGTGAATAACTCCACTGTCTTTGTACTGCCCCTTGGCTGAAAAACAATGTTGGCATAATGAAAACATGGAATACTATGTCCTGGTCATACGCAGGTCAATTTGGTCTATGATTGTGAGATAATGCTCCAATAGCTAAAACAGTAGTATGAAGAGTAATGTATCAATACACTTACTAAAAAGAGATCCAATTTGCACATGGGCATCTGTGCAGATCTCCGACAGCTTCAATTCTGCATGGAGCTTGTCAAATGTTTTGATGAATGCCTCCCTCTCCATAATCACAGAGTTTCGCCCAGTTTCTCTCTTGTCGATGTTGACCAAATGGATTATTTCTTTTGTGTCATTATCCATGGTGGTATAACTGCAATACTGTGCACAGTAACCGGGACTGTCCATCCGACCATCACCTGGCATAAACAAAAACATAAATATAGGAATGAGAACCGTTAGCCTTCTCATAATCACATTATCATTCAGCCAAGCTAGTTTGTTCTAAAAACATCAGATCATGTCATTCAACTGAAATGCATCTGTACTCATCACAAATAGCTTGTGTTAGACGCCGCATACAAATGAGTGGTCATGAGAACATCACTCTATAATCAATCATTAATTTGGACTGTGTATTGTGCTATACAGTATATGGACACTCACCCAGGGCCACAACTTTGTCTTTGGTTTGTAGTCGAGTGATTATCGCAGTCCTCTTTCTGTTCCAGAACTCTGTGATCGTGTCAACACAGTAGAGGTCTTGGATCTTGTGGAATGTGGTCTTGTTCACCATGCCCATATTCATGAACTTGAATAGGAGAGTCACCTTGGCATAGTTGTTTCCCGAGATGAGGACATTGCAGGCCAGAAGGAAGTCTCCAACCAGCATTCCATAATTCAGATACGGCTGGGATGACCACCTCCACACAGTGTGACCCTCTTTACAAAACTGGAAAACATGCAGGATAATTAGATGTAATAATGTACAACATCTGCAAATTGAAAAAGCATTCAATAACACAGTAAAGGACACTAAAAAAAAAGACTCACCCATTCAATGATGGCTGCTGTACCCCTAGATGTAATCCCAACATCAAACGGTTGTTTGATTCCACAGTGTTTACACTCTTGCTCTGGTAGCTGTAGATGTTCCACTAGTTGACGTAGAGACATGTGGTACGCTATACAGGCAGGTTGTTCGAGAATGTTAACCCCGGCCTGGATATCATGTTCTGGATCTGGAGTGTTAATGGGTTCTTCTTCGTCAGCTCCCCCATCATGCACTGACTCATCAAGACTGATGAGTGGAAGATGATCAATGCTGACTTTCAGAGCACCACCAGAACTGCAGGAACAAATAGGATCAAATTCAGAAATAATCACAACAAAATGATATCTCAATGAAATCAGCATATATAGGTTATAATAACCTACCGAACATATAAGCGCGGCCGATAATCATCCTCGCTGTCTTCCTCCTCACTGTCGTAGTCTCTTGTCAGATATTCCTCTGACGATGACAATGGCAAACTCCCATAATGCCAGGACTCATCATCTTCCCACTCAATGCTGCATAATACAATGTGTAGAGCACTTAGTACTTGTAATAATGCAACAATTGATATTTTTGGTACTGCTAGATGTTGTAAAAAATTAAAAGGTCAACTCACGTAGCATTATGGAGGCTGTTGAACTCCTCAGCGTCGATGGGCTCATTTAAATCCAATGAGGACATACTGGGGTAAAGAATAAAATAAATTGAACTCATACACTAATACATGATCACAAAACAAATATACATAAAATGAGTAAACTTCATAGCCTGATCATAGAAGGCAAGGAGAGAGAGAGCAATTTACACTGACTGGTCCAAGTTAGAATGATGTGACATATTTCAGTCTTTTGTCTAACCACGCATCTATGTGTGACAACAATGTTAATATTGTTTTGTATGCAAGAGACTCATACCAAGATACTTGATGAACAATGGTATATGGTTAAAACACACATTGTATGTGTGCAGTAGAAACTAACACACTCTGAAACAATACAAAGGCCTACTGGTGATTTAGCAAGAACTGAGCACAAACCTAATTTCAAACTGGTGAGCAGCAGTCTCCTGAAATGGGATTTCCACCTCCACTGGCTGGATATCAAGGGAATTAGCCTCCTCCCTTCAAGAAAAAAACAAAGAACATCCACAATATTGTTTTGTTACAAGTGCAGAGAGATGGAATGAGTAATTTTGATAGCCACATCATAGAAGAAAAGGAGAGAGAGAGCTATTTACACATAATGACCTGATTTAGAATGATGACACATTATTCACTCCTTTGTCTAACCACCCAGCCACTCCTTTGTCGAACGTCCCAGCTATGTGTGACATCACAGAGTGAGCCAACACTTTGTTATTGCAATTGTTTGTGTTAATATTGTTTTCTATGCAAGACACTCTCATATAACATACTTGATAAAATAACTTTGTATTAGGCCAATGTAAAAAAGACATAGTAAGTGTGCAGTAAATACTAATGCAATCTGAAACAATACATATGCCTACTGGTGGTTTAAAAGGTAAATGTATCATGTAGCAAAAACAACACAAACCTAATTTCCATCAGATGAACAGCAGCTTCCGTGGAAGGGATTTCTTCCTCTAGTTGTGGCATATCAAGGAATCTATCATCATCCCTGTAAAATAACCATTCCGTTTAGCTGAATATTAATACAAGAAGCAATGTTATCTACACATTAAAACTAGTACATTGCAATAAAAGAAGTACAATGCGACATACTCTCTCTCGCTCTTTGAAATGCTCGAGATTGAAGATGGGGGAGGGGGTCTCTTCCGAGGACCCTTAAACGGCGTTGATTGAGACTCATCTCGCTCATACCTACAAAGAAAAACATTAGAAAAATAACTTTAGGTGGTTTACTTCTCTGGCATCTACTTGCTGCTGGTGTAGAGAGCATTACTACGTTACATTATTGTTATGCTTCAATGAAGAACATACAACTATCTCGGTCGCTAACTTGCTATGAAACTCAGCTACCAAACAGATGGACATGAGATGCTACAGTAAAATAAATGAATACGCTAAATCAGGAATGGGTAAAAAACAACCACAAACCTAGTGTAAATGCCTAACAAAATTAGAATACCCACTGCAAAGTAAAATATGACTTACTGGTCGAGTAGAAGTAACGCAACTTCGGCGTCCGTTTTCAGAGACTTTGCTTCTTTTATTAGTCTCCACCGTTCAATAGCCTCTCCGATGTAAATTCGGGTCTTTGATTTCACCTTTCTCCTTTCTTTAAAGGCAGACTTCTTCTCTTCACTCGCAGCTTTAGTCTCTTCACTCTTCTTTATTCTTTTGGCTTGTTTTTCTGTAGTTTGGAGAGCTGGAATCGGTATTTTGCTAGTCTGCTCACTGTACGCCGCCATGTTGTAAACAAACTGTGCACACGCAGGAGGGGGCGCGCTATAGAACGCGCACAGAGGCACGCCCCACTTTATCCTGATTGGACGAAGACCCGACACCTACCATGGAAAACCGAAACTGCATTTTCTCCCCACAGGGGGGGGAGGGGAACTCCTTATATGGACAGGACACCCTATAGTGACGAGTACTATCAGAATATATAAACATTTTGCAATTATTTGAATAATTGCAAATCACTTACCCTACCTTTAATAGTAAGTAACCCTACTGAAAATATCAGGTTATGAGAGTAACATTTTCATAAATCCATGTTCTCGTAACAACAATCAATCTTACAAAATTCTCACTTTTCCGGGTATATACAAGTTTCTATATGATGTATCTCAAGAACCGTAATGGATACAGACATGTACTTGGTACCAAAATGTCCACAATACCCAACTTTATATTCAACTTTAATATATCTATGGGGCTTAAAATCAAGGCATTTCGAGTTATAAAGGAAAAAGCACGTTTTTGGGCGGACATCTTAGATTTTGGGGCCGCCATCTTGGAATTTTGAGTGGCACGCGCCTGTTCCCTAAAGAGTAGACCTTGGAGAGTATCTGTGCCAAATTTCATGCTTCTATACCAAAGTGAAGTATCGTCTTGAAAAAATGAGTTAATCTGCTGCACTACAGGGGAAGGTCCATTCCGCAGCTTGAGTGACAGATCATGCAGCCAGTGCCAAATAGTCAGGTTGCTAAGGACCAGATTGTAGGAAAATGTGGACACGGCTGACAAAAGCGCTACATTTCTTTTATATGCTCTCCATCACCATAAGTTTCATTTTGGACGGGGAGCCATGTCATCAGGACAGCAGAAGGCGGCCATCTTGGATTTTAAAGATGGCCACCATGGGAATATCAACAAGTGACTATTTCTGCCATGATTTGGACATTTGGTTCATTCTGGCAATATATCTGATACGAGCGGTGCGTCATAATCACCCGTTGCTGAGCTTCGTGAGATGTTTTAAACCACATTGTGTTGTACCACAAACTTAACTTAAACTGTCATTTACTTGACTAATTAGTAAATGATAAACACACAAAATGAGAAACACACGGCGTAGCTTCGATGTGGATCTCTGCCGTCATGGTGATGATGTCATATTGATGACATCACTCTTGCCCAATTATGGAGGGGGCGGCATCCTGCACACATCGGTGTTGCTAGGCATGCATGGCAACCGTTTATGTTGTGAGTGAGGTCAGACCAAAGCTTTGCTCGGATATATGAGGTGTGAATTTGCTTTAGACTTCCACTCCTAGACCAGAAGATGCTGTGTCCACACGTGTTGTGAGAGAAAGGTATACAGAACTTTGGTAGACAAAGAATACAGGGCGATAGAGAGGGCACATTTTCCAGCCTCAACAGAACCTACAACTCTATTCCCATCACAGTCCATGTACAGCAGCAGCGCTGACCATGAACCCCCACTCCTGGGAGGGGTGTGGTCCCAATCATCCCAGACTAAGCTCTCCTGTTCTGAGTGTACCTTCACGTCTCATCCGAGCCACGACGAACTCAACCGCCAAACGCTGAGGCATGGACATATCTGCTCAGAGGCCCGTCAGCAAATAGTCAGCTCCGTAACCAGCCGGAAACAAGGAGACACAGACCCACCAAAATCTCAAAGTCATCAACGGTTTACCGAGGTTTTAACTCAACCAGGAGATGTAAAGAAAAATCAGACGATTTACAAAGGAAAGAAAACTCACATCTGTAAACAGTGTCACAAAAGTTTCAGTGGGTCAGGTAGTCTGAACAGACACCAGAATGTCCACACTGGAGAGAAACCTTTCCACTGTAAACAGTGTGACAAGAGTTTCAGTAGGTCAGATAGTCTTAAGACACACCAGCGTATTCACACTGGAGAAAAACCTTTCCACTGTAAACTATGTGACAAGAGTTTCAGTGTCTTAGATAGTCTTAGGAAACACCAGCGTATTCACACTGGAGAAAAACCTTTCCACTATGAACTATGTGACAAGAGTTTCAGTGTCTTAGATAGTCTTAAGAAACACCAGCGTATTCACACTGGAGAAAAACCTTTCTACTGTAAACAGTGTAACAAGAGTTTCAGTCAGTTAGGTAGTCTGAGGAGACACCAGCGTATTCACACTGGAGAGAAACCTTTCCACTGTAAACTATGTCACAAGCGTTTCAATGACTTAGATAGTCTTAAGAAACACCAGCATTCGTGAAACATGTATGATGATGATCCATAGTGATCTCAAAGAGCATTCCCATCCACGCTGGAGGCTAATATAACCAAAGCAGGCTGTTACTGCATGCTTACAGAGAGAGAGGAGCAACGATCCGGTGGGAGGTTACCATAATGCTTCATTTATGCACGTACCTTATGCTGCAGACCGCATGCTGCAGAAATACAAGGTTATCTAGTTTTAAAGGTGTCCTACCACTAACAAAGATGAAAATGATGTAAATGTGCATTGCTAGAATGAACATATTTATTTGATCTTGGTACAAACAAAAACCAAGTGGTATTCTCAATAGCTTAAAAGCTTAATTCCTTGACACCAAGATTAACCTTCTAAATGGCTTGGAAGCCGAGATATTGGCACTTAAAGCTATTACATGGTGGCCATCTTTGAAATCCAAGATGGCCGCATTCGCCATCTTGATGATGTGGCTCCTACCAAATATTTAAAGTTATGGTGATGGGGAGCGTGTGGAAAGAATCTGGTGCTTTTGTTCGCTGTGTCCACATCTGGACCTAAGCGACCTGACTATTGCCAGAATGAACCAAATGTTCAAATATTGGCAGAAATAATCACTTGCTGATATTCTCAATAGCTTCATCAAATTCCTTGACCCCAAAAATAAATATTTTGACACCAAGATTGAACTTCTAAGTGGCTTGGAAGCCGAGATATTGGCACTCTTAGATATTACATGGTGGTGGCCATCTTTGAAATCCAAGATGGCCGCCTTCGGCCATCTTGATGACGTGGCTCCCCGTCCAAAATGAAACTTATGGTGATGGAGAGCATGTAGAAAAAAATTGGCGCTTTTGTCAGCCCTGTCCACATTTCTTTGCCAACAGCCCTGACTAAAAGGCCTGCAGGACCCACAGGCAAACGCAGAGCATGACACTGTGATTGCTTTATATTGGCTCTTTTCTCTTAGCCTGGAGAGATGGTGGTCGAATGACTCACATCTGGAATAATATGACATAATTCTGAGGACATGCTGAAGTTTTACAACGTGCTTATCACGGAAATATGGAGAAGATATAAAAGCAAACATAAAAAGAAAATCTGTCTAGTCATTAACAAGTTCACTTCATTGTAATTCCTCTCTAGCCATTACTTTCTTCACTTTCTTTGCTAGCCCGCTAACCTCCGCATCTACTGGGACACATGTCATTCAGTCACCTTCATTAAGAGTCCATCTTGAGGATTTCTCCAAATGAGTTTGCTGGAGTTTGTACTTTGGCCAATCTTTACCCATCTAGTAAAGGATGAGTTATTATTATATAAGTGTACATGAACAATGGCCCCGATTCATAACGAGGGTCGTAAATATGGTGTAAATGAAGTTCGTAAAGGAGGTCGTATTTTTGGTACTCACTAACGGACGTGCAATTCATAAAGGGGTTCGTATATGACAGAGACGTGCGTATGACCAGGTGTAGGAGCTGATTAATCTCGAAATCTGCATCCAACAGCATCCAACTTTAACGTCACTTTACGGCACAGTGTTGCCATGTCCGGTTATTATAAGCGAATTTGCGCTTATTTTTCTGTAAAGTTGCTTGTAAATATTGGTAGTGGGGTGCGTTTTTTTGGGCTTGTTTCTAAAGTGTAGTTGGTTATTTGGGCTTGCTTCACAATTGTTCAATTGTTTTAACCGGTGGTTCTCAAATATTTTTATATCATGGACCCCCAAGTTAATATGTAGGCTAATTTATCCCTAGCCTATAAGCCCCATCTGAAAATGTTTTGTGCCAGCTGGAGGCAGATTTGTGTTGTTAGAATGTTTAAAAAATCTTCCAAATATTCCACATTTTATTACAAGATTTGTTTTTAAATATAGCAGATCTACAAGATCACAACGGTTTAATTAAAGTGCTTATAATAAATGGCCTAAGTGCCAGTTGCTTCTTTTGGGCTTATTTTCATAGACCTGGTTGCTTATTTCTCTCACACAATCTGGCAACACCGGAGTTTAACGTCTCCTGTGCAGCGCCCACTATTGTCTGAAAGTGGCACTTTTCTGACCTCTGACCTCACTGGACGGCCCGCCACACTTTTTTTTACACCTCTCGGGCTTATCCGAGAGTGTGGTATTGTAGAGGAGGTCTCCCTGAACGCGTGCGTATGTTCAAAGTGTTGCCTCGCGGAGCCGTCTCCTGTGCAGCGCCTACTATTGTCTGAAAGTGGCACTTTTCTGACCTCTGACCTCACTGGACGGCCCGCCACACTTTTTTTTACACCTCTCCCGCTTAGCGGAGAGTGTGGTATTGTAGAGGAGGTCTCCCTGAACGTGTGCGTACGTTCAAAGTGTTGCCTCGCGGAGCCCTCTCCTGTGCAGTGTCCAATTTGTATAGGCTATGCACTCCTTTGAACAGCATTTATCCATTTATATAAATTATTAATGTTTTAAATCCCTTTTTGTTACACAGAAACATAATATGTGTTGTATAGAAACATAATATGTCGTTTAAATGCTTAATTTATAGTTTTAATGTGCAAATTAACCGTTTTTCAATGGCTCCTTTTTGCTCTAGAGGGTACTCTTATTCTGAAGAGATCGTCCACCGGAAGTCTTATTGTTGCCACCTTATCGTTGCTGACGGAACACAGCTCGCTGCCGGCCCGGCCGCAATGCCTTGACACTGACAGAGAACTTGAACATCATTCTGATCTGTCTGGAAGCGAGTCCCACTATTGCACGATGGATCAGCTGAACGTAATGTGTAATGTTTACAAGGTTTAACCCCGCCAGCAAATAATAGACTAATAACCTGGAAAGGATATAACATTGCTCACGTTTACCAGGTTAAAAAGATTATGTTGAAAATAAATCCAGGGCATACAAGTGGAACGCTGCTATCCGATTATGGACCAAAGCTTATTGATTACTTATTGATTAAATTAGTTATTTTTTGATTAATATATCACTGTCCTACGTCTGAATGAGGAATAGTCTTCTGGACACAGCTTTCATCACTATAGTTTCCTCATCAGATGGTAACATTTATTAGGCTGTTGTGTGTGCTGTTCATGTGATCAATATACAGTAGAGTAGCCTACAGTAGGCTACTAGCCTACAAATGAATACCGCACCACGGACACTGGAGATGCGTCAGTCCCTCCGCAGTTTCATTAAAGCATAGCCTATTTTCATTATTACGTGACACTTTGGCTGAGATGGCCCGCTGGCAAACACACTGAGGGACATAATAATTCAGCTCAAAATGCAACTGATAGCCTCGAAAATAAATAAAAAGCGGTGGAATCTACATCATGTCTATATTATGCATAGGCTTTAAGCAATACATCGTATAGGCCTACCATTTATTTTTTTATTTTTTATGTATTTTTTATGTTATGTTTTGACAAATGTTGGGCACATATATATTTTATTTCAGGTTTGCCACTGTTATAATTGATTTTGGCATGAAGAATAAAGCATTCTAAAGACATACGCACATGTCAGCCCTGGCAAGACTGCCTCGGGGGTGACGTGAATCAGGTGTAGTGTGTACGATTTGTCCTAAATGCCGATACGTACAAAATATGGTCGTACAGCCCTTTATGAATCCGGCCCAATGTATTCAGTAGTATGGGTAAATAGTCAATCAACAGTGGATACATGAGGAAAACACAACATGTCATCATAAATATAGACAGTTAATCTACAGTGAGTATAATGATTAATATACAATCTATCCACAGTGTGGATAGATCTATCCACTTCCCAGAACTCATGAGGTTCTGTGATGTTTAAAGCGAAAATAGCTGATCTGCAAGCTCACATGCGTGCTTGCTATTTACGACATTTTAGAAAAACAAAAAACATTTGAAAGTTTAAGTTGAACTCAGGGTTAATACCATATCCTGAGCAGGACCCACATTAGGTTCTGAGAAACACATATGAAACCTAGCCACAGCGTATGTAAACATATCCACGGCGTGACACAGTTCTCTTGGTAGTCAAAAAGAGCCATGAAACCAGTGAAATCCCAGTAGTCTGAGTTTGAACACGAGTCGTGCTTGCTATTTACGACATTTTAGAAAAAAAAAAAACATTTGAAAGTTTAAGTTGAACTTCGAGGACAGAACAGAACGCCTGGTGGTGGAATGCCCTGGTGGCTTCATTATGTAACTTAATGGCTATAGTTTTTATTAATTAAAGCCCTGATGAAGCCCTACAATGGTCACAACATGTTGGCTTGTATTACTACTTGGCCACTATAATGAAAGGCTTTTTAAAATTAATTTCCTTCCTCATTGACATGGACTGGCTGGATTGCTTTTCAGTTCATCCTAGTTGTTTCACTGTTTTACAAGATAATAGATACATGTTTGATATACGTTTTGAGTACAGAGAGCAACCAGTTTCTCTTTTTTTATCTTTGTGTGCAGCCAGCCAGCCAGCCAGCCCACACACACACACACACACACACACACACACACACACACACACTTTACTGAGATTAATGAATCAGACTTGTAACGTGGGAAATTCTTTTATGTTCAAAATATAGACCCTCCAGAAAAACGCGGGCAAAAATCCTTGATTATGCGGGCTAAAACTCTTGATTTTGCGATGAAACATGCAGGTTGTTTTGCAATTTTATGCGGTGAAATTGCGGGAAGTTGTGAAATATGCGGAAAGTTGTGAATTATGCGGCAATATGCAAAATATGCGATATGCGAAAAGTTGCGGAAAATGCGATGCGAAGCGCATATTATGCGATGCGATGCAATGCACATATATTCTGTGCAAAGTTAGATAATTTATATGAATAGTTATTTCATGAGCAACATACTGACAAGCCCATCAATAAGGAACGTCTTTCCTAACGGATTGTGGGCGTGATTTCTTTAGCTGACACCGGCAAGAGTCTGCAAGCTCCTGCAGGGTTTCGCCCACTAGGAATGGCTACATCTTGGGTCCTTTTCAGAGCTGTCACTAAGAGACATGTGCTGCTGCAAGTTAGGCTTCTCCTGTCACTTATGCGAGATTTATACACTAATCCATCCCTGGAACATGCTGTACATGCTCGTGAGCTCTCAAGACAGTTCACCTCTTGGGTTGTCATTGGTCTTTGAGATAAGCTTGTCTGGCGATGCAGGAGTTATTATAACGAGACACCAAAAATGACAAAAGTTACTTAATTGCTGAACCCGCTTCTCTGATAACATGAGTCTCACCTCCTTGTGTAAAGTGAGGAAGAGGTGTTTTTACTTTGAATGATGGGTGACACTGCATTAGCTTCCAGCTAATATTGCCTTGGATAATGTAGAGCACAGAGACATACAGAACAGTGTTCCCCATAGTGAGTCACCTCACTTGTACAGTATGTTATCAGAGAACCCCAATAGCTCTAAATAAAACTTTAGTTTTAAGCAAAACTCAACTAAATGCTAATGATAATATCTGCAGTATTATAGCATGTAACATGTTGTGTAAATGTAAGCGTGCATTTACTTTATTAATTTGTAGCTCAACGACCAGATGCTCTAACCTCTGACACTAACAGCATGTCTGTGATGTGCAGTGTGCGGCAAATTCAAGATGCAATGCTTTTATTTGTCACATGCTCATACAGTACGTGGTGTAAAGTAGCTAAGCACATTTACTCAAGTACTGTACTTTAGTACACTTTTGAGGATTTTTTACTTTACTGGAGTATTTCCCATTTTTAATACTTTTACTTCTACTCCACTACATCTCTACAAATATTCTACTGGGATTTTACTTTACCATTATTTTAAAACTTTAGTTACTAGTTACTTTGCAGATCATAAAGGATCATATAATAAAACAGACATTAACCACTTTAGACCTATTTTATACATAGGCTATTTGAAAATAGCAGATCTACAAGCTCACAACGCGTCGCATCGCGACGCGTTGTGAGCTTGTAGATCAGCACAATCAAACATTGTAGTACTTTTGGTACTTGAAGTATATTTTGATGCCAATACTTTTGTACTTTTACTCAAATAACATTTTGAACACAGGCCTTTTGATTACAACAGAGTACTTCTACATTGTGGTATTGATACTTTTACTTGATGACTTACATGATGACTTAAGTAAAAAATGTCAGTACTTTTTTCCACCACTGGTATGTGCAGTGAAATGTTGGTGTGGCAGACTTTGTCATTTGTGGCTAACTGTGTCCAACATAGTAATACAAGGTATAACACAAATAAGTAGGGTAAGGTACAGTACTGTTAGGTAATAAGTAATGTAGGCCATGGGGCTGGTGGTGGGCACCTTGACACAGCCCAGTCATTTTCATTATTTTACTGTTGAATATCATTTTAATTTTGCAGAAAGATCTCATGAATAATAAATTGGGGATCAGACTTGATGAGAGGCTTGCCTGATGACTGTGAGGAACTGGAGCGTATTATTCTGTGAATCAGCCTCCGTGAATTCAACACTCTAAGCTCCCTCTCTGTTTCAAGGTCATTGTGGAGCACAGTCGCTCTATGAAATTCTTCAGACAATAGGCTCTATTCACAGCAGCCATATTATGAAGACATTCACAGGTGTTACCAATGATACTAATGAAGGCTCTGTTCCATTCTGGACAAACAGAGTCAGGGTGCTGATATTGTGCATGTTGGCCCACTGGAAACACTCTGTTACACCAGTGGGACTACAGTTGGGGTCATGGGCTTCCAAATGGCCCCTTACAGGTGTTATTGGTTATTTTCAACAGCTTATAGAAAAAGATGAGCTCGGAATCAGAGGGTCAAAGTTGATGAGTAGTTGCTTAGTTTTATTTGGCTTCCATCATTGTTACATTCAAGAAGGAGACAGTCAGGTCAAAACTTGAGATCTTGTCCGTGGTCAAAACGTGGAGGACCTTCAGGGTGCGACTGTCTGTCTGAAGACAACTCGTAGTCCGCTGATATACTGTTTAGATCTAATCTAATAACCTGCAGAATACAATTGTATGTATGCCATATACCGTGCACATGTTTAGGTAATCTAATAACCTGCATAATGCAATTGTATGTATGTTATACAAGGGATGAGGTCATGGCTACTGCCGTGCACATGTTGTTTAAGTCACATGCAGAAGTGGGACACATACATTGTATTCTATATAACATACACTGTTGGAAAATATCCTATAGTGTGTAACTCTGAGAGTGTACAAATGGAACCAAATGGACCCGTAACGGTGCGTTTTAACAGCGGGCAACTCTGGGCGATGCCGGGCGATATCGCCCAAAAAGATAAAGAAAAATTTCATCGCCCCCCCGCCCACTTCGCCCGATCGCCGGCTCTCATAGACTTTCATTATATTTTGGGCGATGTTGCCCGAGAGTTGCCCGCTGTTAAAACGCAGGGTAAGGGTCCATTTGGTTCCATTTGTACACTCTCAGAGTTATGGGGGTTGTGGAAACCACTGTGCTAGACTAAATGGAACAGAGCCTTCATTAGTATCATTGGTAACACCTGTGAAGGAAGTGATAATATGGCTGCTGTGCATAGAGCCTATCTCAACCACTTAAACCCTATGCACTTCATTGACCGGGATGGACCCCCAGGGGTCTGTAGTAGGCCCCCTCCTTTATCGCTCTACACCAAATCTCTTTGCAGAAAATATCCAATCTACAAACTCACAAAGGGACGCATGTGACGTCAACTATCATCGGTGAATGTTTGCCTTAGGAAATATGTGATAAATGAAATAGCAATCAGATATCAAATATTATGATTGCTAGCTGTGTCATAAGTACAACAAATCCACTATAGGTCTTTGACTTTAATATTTACTCCAAAGTAATTTATCACAAATTATTAATATTAGCTTCTAATTGATCAATAAAACACTGAGTTTAGAGAGCACAAATATGTATTTGAGTACAATATATATATATATATATATATATATATATATATATATATATATATATATATATATATATATATATATATATATATATATATATATATATATATATATATATATATATATATATATATATATATATATATATATAATCTAGTATGCTCTCCAATCCTAAAATAAAAATTCCTTTGAGGTTTCACAAGGGGATGAAATGACCTTCAGTGCAAGTGGACCTCTTAGGTCACACACACACACACACACACACACACACACACACATCCAATCTTACAGCCAGCGGTCTCATCCCGTCATATCTGGTCCTGTTCCATCTGTCTGTGTCTCACTCGTCCTCCTCTCTCTCTGTCTGTCCTACCTGAAGCTCTTCTGTACGAAAGTCTCTGGTATTAAAGCACAAATCATGCACACAGCAAGACCCTTATGGTTGAGCTCTCCTGCTCCCCCCGCCTGCAGCAGAGGTCAACTGCAGCCACCTCTAAGACATCAACAGGAAAATGTGGTCACTAAATCATGTTCGCTCTCTCATCGTCTTCCTAACTGATAAACACTAACCCCATCCCCATAAAATGGTTATAGAGTAGGTCGCAGGTTAGCCCTAAAACAGTCAACAGGCAGGGGATTGTGCTGTCATTATAATAACATTATTTCTGCAGAGATTGTGCCTCACTCTCCCTCTATCACCCCTCTCCTCTCTCTCTCTCTGTGAGAATAAGGAAACATGGTAGAAATCCTCTAGTGAGTGCTCCTTCCAAAAATAGAATATTCAGCAGCGGCTGTTGCTAATATGACTGATTAATGAAGTTGACATGGGACCACAAGAGGCTCCAAACATTGTTGTGGCTCAACTAGCAGGGCAGCAGAGGGAGTTCTCCTTCTTTGTCATCTATTAATCACAACCGCTACAGTCTGCACAGATGTTATACCGTCTATGAAATATATTCATATGACAATTACATGTCTTTCTATCTGTCTGTCTTTCTGCAGAAGCTAGTATGGTCACTGCTAACACCATAGCCAGTCGTTACACCTAAACATGTTTACTGGCCTTTCCTTTTACGTCAATAAATAATCAATGAGGCATAAACTACTGGAGAGAAGCCATCAATGCCAGGCTAAGGGCGCTAATGTAATCTCACTTGCACTAAATCAGGCTTATTTACCTTGCAGTGAGTATTTATCCATGAAGACAGAAAAGCATAGGTAAAAAACATTGCGAATTAGAAAACCTTTACAGAATAATTCAGTAGTGAAGTCTTGTTCAATTTCCTAACGTCTGAGCTAAAGGCATCCATAAAACTGATGCATTGTATTTGTTACATTCGAACTCATAATGGCACACAAGCAATCAGACAAATAGTCAATAAGGAATAAAGAATATATTTAAAATGGAATAAATATATTTGTTATGCTCTCATATCTTTGTTTCATTGTTCGACACGTGTGTAACAAGGTCATTTTGCATTGTATTGTTATTTGTTGTGGTGACAATGGATAGGGACATGTCCCCTAAACAGCACTGGCGTCAATGACAGATTCAACCAACAGCTTTTAACGCAACTGAGACCAATACGTTATTCAAATCACCCCAAATGTCCTAGAGTGTGTCCCCTTGCTTTTCAACTGATATGGTTTTTAAAGAATCCAGTGTCTAAATTCATTTTTTTCTACTTTGGTTTTCAAAGGAGCCTGCTGAAAGATTATAGTTACTGCTGAAAGATTACAGTCACTGCCGAAAGACTACAGTCACTGCTGAAAGATTACAGTCACTGCTGAAAGATTACAGTCACTGCTGAAAGATTACAGTCACTGCTCACTCACAAATATAAATGAAGGAAATGGCGAATGTCTTTGACACAGCATCCGTCACCAGGGCTGGTCGATATGACTTCAAATCAATATCACGATTAATTCAAACTTTTGCCTCAATTACGATTTATGAGTGATTGTCAAATATATACAGTACATATAATGAAAATAGCAGATTTGCAAGCTCACAATGTGTTACGTTGCAACACATTGTGAGCTTGTAGATCTGCCATTTTGAATGAGTGTTATGACATGATTCCAGTGCTCTACAGCCACACAAATGATGATGTATTTACATCAACTGGGAACTGTAGGATCACATAGCTGCTGATTGAATACAACAAAGCTTTGCTTTGTTTTATATGATATACAGGCATATGTTTAATTTAAGACACGTATCATTATGAATGAAGTGAAGTGGTTTCTGTCTAATACACTGAGAGACAGTGAGCTGTGAGTCAACTGGTAATATTAAAACAATAATGATGTATAGACACAAGAAGAGATCCATACATTTGATTTTCAGCTGGTATCCTGAAGACACACTAGCGTATCCACACTGGAGAAAAATCTTTCTATTGTAAATAGTGTGACAGGAGTTTCAGTCAGTTAGGTAGCCTTAAGACACACAAGCGTAATCACACTGGAGAAAAACCTTTCGACTCTAAACAGTGTGGCAGAAGCTTCAGTCGGTTCGACACTCTAAAGATACACCAGCAGCGTATCCACACTACAGAAAAAAACTCTTCGTAGTAGGGGTGTAAATAACAAACCACACCGGTGTACCGAACTGAACGGCCGGTACCGAATGAACCAATTTCTTTTAATTATCAAAAAACATGAGTTTCCACACCAAAATTTTGCATTAATTGATTAGAGAGAGAGCACTAAAGAGCACATAGTGAGTTTGACACTTTTATGACCCCCCCCCGACCCCCGAACAGACAGAGGCGTCCCTCTGCCCTGATGCACATCAACATAAACAGTGTAACAAAAACAAAATACAGTCAGATGGGCGTGTCTGTCTGCAGGGAAACACACCAGCACAATAATATAGTGGCTAATAGAGGGATGGCTAAAATATGTATATATATATATATATTCAAATTGGCTGGTGGGTGGGCGGGCGAACTCCAGTTACCAGCATGCTAAAGGCCACAAACTTATTGGGTGATTTTAGATGTCCCATAGGGAAAGGCTGTAATTTCCCCTCTGTGTTCCTATTGGCTGGGGTTTAAACAGCCATAACTCCAGTTCCCAGCATGCTTAAGGCCCCAAACTCGGTGGGTGGTCCCAATAACTTCCAATTTAGCACAACAAAAAGTTAAGGCGATAGAGGTTTTTATCAAGGAGATAGAACGGGAGCGGACGGGGAGCCATGTTTTTTGGCACGGTGATCCATCTGTCCCTTCCTTCTCTGAGTCACCGTGGGTGATTCCAGAGCGGCGCTAGCCCCCCCCTTGTGGAAAAAAACGAAAAAAACAAAAAGACTGATAACACGGTTTTTACCGTGTTCGGCACTTAAGCGATACTCTCTGAAAACATTTTAACTATTTTTTTTATGTTTGGCACCCGTGTGTTAATCAACAAGACCAGGAGACCTGGTTCTGCCAGACCCAGAATAAGTACTTTATAAGATCAGACCACTACGTCACGGCTAAGCCGGACTTCACATGACGTGTCAGCCTGTGTCCCTTTTCAGAGGTCCCTTCTATGCCCATGTATGGACGAAAAGGGGACAGAAAACTGACATGCCCATGTATGGACGAAAGAGGGACAAAGCCTCATGTAGGCCGACCCTCTGGGTCTGGCAAAAAAATGACCACTTACGCTTTTTGACTTTTTTGATATGATGACATTAGCGGTCTCATATATGAGCATAAAGGGACAAGGACTGACAGATACAGAGATCTGGCCGCTATGCCCATATATGGTCATGTGCGACTCAAAACACAGTGCGTAGCGGCAAGGACTCGAGGGAGTGTGGTGCCCGGCGTCGAGTAGTTCGGATATCCAGTTGTCCAGAATCGCCGATCCAACTAATATGCCCATATGGGCATCCAATATATGGCCAGATACTGATTAAATCAGGGGTATCCATATGTATGGGCATAAAAAACGGACAAGGGCTGACAGATATCTCCATGTATGGGCACAAAGGGGACACAGAGTCAGCCAGACGAGTACAACGGGTACTCTGACAAAGTCCCCAACACTATGACTCAGACATATTGGTCGGATCGGCAGTGCAACGAATAGGTGTGAAGGCCGCGTAGCGGCCCGAACCTCTAGTAATAAAGAAGTGCTGTTGTAGACAATTAGGTGGGACATGGTTATTATTCAAAATCAACGTGCATCGCGATACATATCATATTGTGATCTCTATATCGTGATACTGTACGTATTGTATTATGAGGTTGTAGGCAATACCCAACCCTAAGAGGAACCACTGAGAGCATCCTTATTGGCTGATTTTACGGAATTTTGTGTTTTCTTCAAAAGTAACTTTTTGCTACTAGCCTACTACAGATGTTGTCCACAACTCAAACATAATATCTGCTGTCATTTATTTAGCTTTTTACCAATGTCGTTATGCCAATTGATTCCACCCCACACACATTTGTGTGTGGTCTCTGCTGTTGTGTCCTACTGACTCACCTGCCAGTGAGGAGCCCCCACCGGGAGTACTACGTTCGTCCTACTCCACCCCGCCTAACAATCCCTGCTGTGCCACACCAGCCCATATGAGTATGTGTATTGACAAATATCCCCCCCCCCAAACACAGGCCAATTGCGTTCACATATGGACGCTCGATAAAGTCGGATACACCACGGTGGATTCGAACCCACAACCTCTGCGGTGGTGTGCAGAGACTTTACCACTGTGCCACCCGAGCGCCTATCTTGGGTCATTTGATCAAGATGTATCACTCAGATCTTCCATATTCTAATTACGGTATTTTCCGCACTATAAGGCGCACCGTCAGTGAGCCTTATAGTGCGGATGCGCCTTATAATCCGATGCGCCTTATATATGTATCAATATTGGTTCCCTTGGTTTCCACACTATAAGGCGCACCGTCAGTGCGCCTTATAGTGCGGATGCGCCTTATAATGCGGTGCGCCCTACATATGAAAATATAGTAATACATTTATTGAAGGTGCGCCTTTTACTCAGATGCGCCTTATAGTGCAGAAAATACAGCTATGACTATGACTATGAACTTAATTTCATACTGGAAGATAATTGAGGTTTGACTGGGCTAAAACTTTATCTCAGTAAATGACATGGAACTCCATATCTGGGCATGGCTGACATCATAGTGACAACATAATGATGACGTGAGCTTTGAATCAGCTCAGTTTAAAATCAGACTGCACAGTGTGAATGACACACATGGAGAGAGACATCGAGGAACATTTCATCACCTACAAGAGGAACTATTCCAACAGAGAGCTATACATTTGTTTTTCAGCTGGTGATTGCCCTGTAACCACCAATCCTGGATCGTAAGGTCACACATCATTGGTTACGTTATTGGACCATTACAGCCCATGCATAAGCAGCAGCTTTGACGATGAACCCATTGTTACTGACAACGAGCCAGCAGCAAGGAAACTCAGAAGAAGAAAGACCTTACGGTAGTCAACAGTCTACCAAGACTTCAACTCAATCGCAAGTGAAGGCACATTGTCTGACTGACACGGGAAAGAAAACTCACATCTGTAACACATGTGACAAGAGTTTCAGTCACACTTACTTGAAGACACACCAGCATCTCCACACGGGAGAAAGACCTTTCTGTTGTAAACAGTGTGACAAGAGTTTCAGTCTGTTAGGTAACCTGAAAAGACACCAGCTTATTCACACTGGAGAAAAACCTTTCTGTTGTAAAAATTGTGGCCAGCGTTTCAGTCTGTTAGGTAACCTGAAGACACACCAGAGTGTCCACACGGGAGAAAGACCTTTCTCTTGTAAACAGTGTGACAAGAGTTTCAGTGTGTTAGATAACTTGAAGAAACACCAGCGTATCCACACGGGAGAAAGACCTTTCCATTGTAAAGAGTGTGGCCAGATTTTCACTGAGTTAGGTACTCTGCACAAACACCAGCGTATTCACACTGGAGAAAAACCTTTCTACTGTAAACAGTGTGACAAGAGTTTCAGTCAGTTAAGTAACCTGAGGACACACCAACGTATTCACACTGGAGAAAAACCTTTCCTCTGTAAACAGTGTGACAAGAGTTTCAGTACGTTATGTAACCTGAAGAGACACCAGCGTATTCACACTGGAGAAAAACCTTTCCTCTGTAAACAATGGGACAACGTTTCACTGAGCTAGTTTGAACAAACACCAGCGTATTCACACTGAAGAAAAACCTTTCTATTTTAAACAGTGTGATAAAAACTTCACACTATCCACACTACAGAAAAAAACGTCTTCTTAGTAGGGGTGTAAATAGCAAACCACACCGGTTGGAACTGAGGTGTGAGTGACACGATGTGTAGGGCTACACTGTCAGTGTCACCACTGTCCGACCCAAAGGACAATGGACATAAAAGCAATCAGAAAGGTGCAAAAATCTCCATTAAATGTTGCCTATAAATACCCATCCATGAACAAACGCAGGCTTCAGCACCAACGCCAATATTAGTAATGACCTTGAAGTTGTCCCTGGGATGCATGTGGTGCCAGTGTAAGGATCTACGATCCAATAGGCAATGTATTTGAAAATGTGTGGAAAATTACATTAATTTAAACCAGACAAGGCTACAAATGTCAAATGGCAGAGCTTAACTTGCTACAAATTATATCAAATGGAAAAGTGGTATTGTAACAGCTGCTGATGAGTTAAAGTGGCAAATATACAATGGAGGTATTCTAAAATAAACTTTAATTGAGGAGAGGGCTGATTTGGACTGATTAACTTCATTCTGTCAATTCAAATCATATACAGGGGCAGAACTAAATGTTAAAAACATTTAGATGACAGTGATTGTGTCCTCAGATATACTCATTCCAACTAACTTCTCTTTGGCTTATAAAGCACTTTCACCTGCAATACAACATTGTCCTGATTTGCACATGGCACTATTGAGCCAGTTTGTATGCATGTTTTCTCCTGGTTCTGAGTGGGAAAAGGTTTTTTTTTTTCTAAGTTGGAACTGAAACACGGGAGGGATTGTACCACTAGTGACGTCACTTTCGGGGCCAAATCAGTTTGGCCTGTTTTTAGACCAATTTACATAAAACCCCAGATATGCTGTGAAAGCCTGAGTGCTCAAACTGGGGTATTTTTTGGGGGAAAGAAGAGAGGTAGGGGAGACCAAAAACACACAAAAAATAAGGAAAAGTTAAAAGTCATGGTGTAGTCCCTTTAAGTGCATTACAAAGAACTATCCAATGTGATGGGGAGGACGTGAGTTTTTGTTCAGTTCAGTTTGTTGTGTCTGGGTGCTGCTCAGGTCAAGGCTTCCTACCTTGTTAGGGACTCGTCACTTCGTTCCCTGGATGATTGGCCAAGATGTTATTGAGCAGTACCCTCCATCTGAGGGCAATTTAACAGTTAGCTCGCTACACACAGGCCCAATTAGAGGTGAATCTAATCCTGGATGAGGTGATACTGTATGTGACTAGTATTTGTTCACAACACTCAGGTGAATAGAGATGTTGGATCTGGATAGATTTAATTTACTGCCCCCTGGTCCAGGCTGCCCTCTCTCAGCACTCCTATTGACATCATTCGTTTTGCATTTACTGTGGAGAGAGAGTGGAATATTATTGACTTGCAGCCAGGCTGCACAAACAGAGGAACAGCATAAATGTATTTTTCCACTTCACTGCCCCCTGGGCTTTGCAATGAGGACACTATCTGCTGCTGCATTCATCTGACTGCTGAATTCCAATTGATCCACTGCACTGATCTGTTTCCACTATTTTTTGCTTTCACAACACCAAATGTCATTTTACCACAGTGAGGTTTTAACTACACCCTCACATGTGGACATGTTCAATCTGGAAACTGGACAACAGCCAGCATCTGTGAAGCCACTGGTTTCAAAGGGAGCCTATTAACATTGCCAAGATTACATTTTAGGTAATTCAGCAATTATTCAAAAACAAAGCAAAATAAATCCTGTCCCATTATTGTATAATATTTGTAATAGTAGTAAATCAACACAAATGTCTATGACTGACAAAATCTGTCATTGACTGATGAAGTTACACCATTGGTCAGCCTGGTTTAACAATTAACTACTGTAGGTAATCATAGCAGTCATCCAGACAGAAAGTGTAATAACTGAGGAAATCTAAAAAGTCCCTCTTTCTCCTCCAGTGCATAAAACTAAAACTGAGTTTTTGGGTCAATGTCAGCAGGTTTATACACACTGTACTGTTATTAGAAGAGCAATACATAACATAAAACATCTAAACAATGCTAGCAAAATGAATTGTCGCTATTGAAACCAGTCTAAACCAGTCCAAACATTTTGCATTGTACACTTTCTCAATAGGTGTCTGTCTGTTCTAATGCCTGCGCAGCAGAAAGGGCAGCACAGGGCCTTCACATGTCACTGGGCTTAAAGGGTTAGTTCAGATGTTTGGACTTAAAGCTGTAAGAAATACATGCCATGAATGTAGTGGTTGCAAAGGTATTGATTGCCCGAGTCCCGTGGTCAGAGTTCTGGTCCGGTGCTGATGAATATTAAGTAGTTACGGTCGATTAGTATATTTGGTGGGGGCCGCTCACTAAAAATAAATTAATAAAAAAGAACTAGAGTCATTTGTATTGTTGACCTATTTCTACCATATAGTGCAGGTTTTGTTCAACTTCGACCCCTCTGTCACATGATACTATTTTTTGTCATATTTTGTGGGTGAGTAGGCTGCCGCGGCACAGTGATTCTGAACACAAACAATTTGAATGTTGTTTTTTTACTTAACAGCAGTAAAATAGATTAGACAAGTGGACAAGAATATCTACACAGATTGTAGATATACTCGACTCCTGAAGCATTAGTGGAATCTATTAAAAGGTCTCATTGATTTCTGACGGGTTCAAAGATAAATGATTTCTTTATCAAAGAAGGAGCTTGAACTCCTGTCCTTAAGGGTACAAAGAAGAGATCCTGTTTGAAACACTAGATTAGAGAAAATGACTCTAATCTTACCTTAACCCTGATTAATGATGGAATGGTTATGTTTTTGGGATGGGATACTGTGGGCCCTATCTTGCACGCCGCACTAGCCGTTAATTACGCACAGGGCAGCTGGTGCTGCCTTGTGTGTAAAAGCGGTATCGTAAGCGGTGCCCCTAAGCGGTATCGTACGCCGACGTTACCCGCTAGACATTATGCCGACTCCCTTATTTGCACCTGGAGGTGTGGCTGATGGGTGTGATGTGGCGCTATCCCTAAAATTGCTATTGTGTGCAAAAGCATAATATGGGAAAGCGCATCGTGGGTCCTCAGGCCTTATCCGTTCTGTTGTTTACAAGACCCTGCCTGGAATGGAAATGTCGGGCGCATATTAGGCGTGCATGCAAGATCCCAGAGCCAATCTGAAAGACTCATATTTCACTCAATTTAGGTGCACATGTATTCCTTAATTAATCCTATGAAATAAAATACAAGTTTACCAGTGTCTTCTTGCCACGGGAATGCCCCTTGTGCAACGCTAAATCCTCAAAAAGTGGGTGGTGTGACTTGGCCGCAAGATAGCACAAATATATTGCTATGACCTTAACTCCACATCTACATGCCTAACCTTACATTTTATACTAACACACTCCCAACGCATACCACAACAACCCTAATTACAAACCTAACCATGAACTCAAACCCTAGTATATTTCCTTCTACTCAGAAAAGCACTAGATTTAGTGTAGGCGTGTGCGTTCACTCACACGCTGCTGTGTAACCATCCAGTTATTTCCTTTCAGCACTGGACAGATCCATACGTTTCAGCACATAGACCCAGTGAACAGTTCCCCGGGATTACTGGCAAGCAGCAAACATAAGTAGTTGTAATGAGTCACGTACAGTAAGTAAGCTATTGTATGTTGCTTTTACAGCAGCAGAGAACATCTTCAGGGAAATAATCTGGTCTGGAGTTTAAAGGCAGTAATGGTAATGTTTATGTACAGTGTAATAGGCTCTATGCACAGCAGCCATATTGGAAAGAAATTGGGCCTCTTCTTACTTCCTTCACAGGTCTTACCAATGATAATGAAGGGCTCTGTTCCATTCTGGTCAGGGTGCTGATATTGTGCATGTTGGCTTACTAGAAACACTCCATTTTGGTTCCCAAATGGCCCCTTATGGTGGGTGTCTAACTCTGAGAGTGTAAAAATGGTCCATTTGGTTCCATTTGTACACTCTCAGAGTTATGGGGGTCCTTGAAAATAAGACAACCACTATGCAACACTAAATGGAACAGAGCCTTAATTACTATCATTGGTAACACCTGTGAAGGAAGTAAGGGGCCCAATTCAGTCCCAATATGGCTGCTGTGCATAGAGCCTATTAATGCTACAATGAGTTTGACACACAGCAGTGGAGATGGACTAGAAAGATGGGTCTAATGGAAATCGGCAGCGCCAATGGGACGGTGCAACTATTTGTCACACAGAGTAACCAGGGATACATTTTATATCGTATGACTAGTTACTTACTTTGTTGCCACGAGGGAACATTTCCAAGAAAAATAATGAGAAACAAATGGAATCAGGCAGCAAGTGCTGTGGTTGGAACGGTGAAGGACACAGGATAGGACAAGACAGCAGCAGTTGTTATGAAAGTTACACCACATGTTCTATATATAAACATGGAGCTGCCTTCTTACCATTCGCCCACAGAGACTATATATTCATGTATACACAGCAGGCACAGTGTAACAATACATATGTCCTGAAGTATGACTACATCTAGATCTAGTACATTAATGACTGGAGGATTGAAAAACATTATGCTTGTGTATTAGGCTGCTCTGTACACTTGCAAGCTATTTATTACATTATATCAGCAACAATTGAGATCACAGCGTGTGCCAGCCGGTTCCAGTAGCCTATAAAAAGAGCTTATTTACATTTGCATTATATTAATTACCTCCATTGTTTGAGCCTACTTTTAATTATGGAAGATGAAGCACATCACACCCTCATGTCCCCTCCCATGAGATTTACTTTAGCATTATAGTGTGTGCGTGTGCGTGCGTGCGTGTCCGTGCGTGCGTGCGTGCGTGCAACAGTGAGCGAGCTATATCAGTGATGGCATTAAAAAAAGGAGAGGACAGGAGAGAAGATGGGGAGAGGAGAGGAATGCGTCAACCGTATCATCACATTAGCACACTGCTTGGGGTGGAGAGAGGCAGGAGTTTAATCTCCCCCAGGCCCCAGCAAGCAGAGGTAGATGAAGAATGGCATGTTAAATAGTTTGCATTATGAATTAAAGAACACCGCGAGCAGCCACACAATCAACCTGCCAGCGGCTGACACAAATGACAGGCGGCCATTTAACTTTTTGCTGGCTCATCAAAAAATGACGAAAGGAGGGAGAAAATATTCCTGCACCGAAATCACATGCAATACTGTCACCCACCCTGCAAATAAATGAGTGAATGAATGAATGAATACTGTGTCTCTTAGCCACTGAATGAATGAACAGCCTTTTACCAGAAAATAGTGTCAAATAGTAGCAAGTCAGAATATCCACACGCAAATTACAAAGTTGGTGAACAGCAAATGTGATGGACCACAGGGTTATTTGGGGCCAGTGCTCCACACACACACACACACACACACACACACACACACACACACACACACACACACACACACACACACACACACACACACACACACACACACACACACACACACACACACACACACACACACAAGTTCTGTTTTATTTTATAGTAAACCAATCACGCAAATGGCCTCATTCAGAATGAGATAAAATACGTTTTTAAAATGAAATAATTACCAAGGTGCAGACCTTGGAGGCATCATAGCAGGTTTCCCAGGGAAGGGAAAACCACAGATAATAATGCATGCACTCAATCACAAACAAACTACACAACTGTGAAGCCTGCGGCACACTTCAACTGAACATGAACTAAATGAACTTTGGCTAGGGCAGGTCAATAAGAACACATATATGTTATAATAACTTTCGCAGTAGTTCTTGCACCTCCAACATTGTCTAACTAGTCGAACAGCTTCCTGCATGGCCAAATATCGTGATTGGTCAGAAGTTCAATGTGATCGTGATTTTATTTGTATTTCTGCAATCTGCCACTGACATACCATGGTCAGTTTTGAATAAAGGATGGCTGAGGATAAGCCCTCTCTGAGGGACTACATAGATAGCCAGATGGTAATTACTTAATGGTGAGGGATAGCACACACTTTGTTCACTGTGTCTGTCACAGAAATGATGGAATCTATGAAACAGACAGTGAGGATCATGTGGTAAAACCACCAGTACAATGATTCAGAGCGAGCTGCTGTGTTGCTAGGCAGATTACTAAGTGGACGGGGTCTAGTCTTCAGAACTCAGACCTGAGGTTAAATAATTGTCTCTCACTGCTGTGTGTCTCTGCTAGGCGGAAATACTCAGGCTAGTCTAGCTAGAGTAAGAGAGTGAGAGAGTGAGTGAGTGAGTGAGTGAGTGAGTGAGTGAGTGAGTGAGTGAGTGAGTGAGTGAGTGAGTGAGTGAGTGAGTGAGTGACAAACAGACACAGGGAACCCCATGGGCAGGGTAACTCCTCTTAGCTAAAGAGAGAGAAGGGAAGGGAAAGAGAGTGGTAATATGTTTATGTGAAATATTAAAGAGCTCTGCATTAATCTATCTCTCCTCTCTCCCATGGCGATGGTGAAGTCTCTCCTACTGTCACAGGCTTCCCTGGGAAAGGACAGAGGCGTGCGTGCGTGTGTGCATGCGGTAAGATAAGGTGTTTTGATATGGCTGCAGAGGTCAGGCATCTGAGCACAGTTTCAGTTTCAATTCCTGAAATTGCTTGATTTTCCCTCCACATGTACAACGTAGTATAGGAAAAATGACACTTTGCCAATTTTCAACTTAATTTCTCTTGTTCTGAGGTTTTCCCTTTAATTATTATTATCCATCAAGAATCAAGAGGGATTTAAAAATGATAGATAATTATAGATGTATCGTCGACAATACACTAACCACTTGAACCCTATCATCCCTATTCTGAGGGGAACATTAGCCGAAAATAGCAGATCTACAAGAACACACGGTTTGGTGTAGAGGGAAAAAAGAGCAGACCAAGTACAGAGCCAATGGTCAAATTTACAAGTATTGAAGGTGGTTTAAGTGTTTAAAATGTCTGAAACCACACATTTAACATGAATACAATATGTAGTGGGGGTCCCTGCTTTGTTGCTTTCTCAGCCAGGGGGTCCTTGACTAATTCATGTGTAAACCGATGGTAAATGAGAACTCACATTTCTCCATTGATAGAGGATGTAGTGACGATTTGATTCTAGACTACATTGACCTTCAGAAGTGATAAAAATCTATGAAAAAAGTGCTTAAGTTGTCCTTTAATCGCATGTGTATCACCTCCAGATCAAAGTACTGTATTAGACTGTTCACATCCACAGGGACAAGCTTTAACCCCAGACTCCAAATGATCTGCTGGCTCCTCATGAAGGTTTCTGGTACCGTGGGATTTATCCAGGACACCAGAACCACATCTGGACTCATCTGGTCCACACACGCACACACACACACACACACACACACACACACACACACACACACACACACACACACACACACACACACACACACACACACACACACACACACACACACACACACACACACACACACACACACACACACACACACACCTCATTGATCTGTTAACACTAGCGTGACAGCATTAAGTCCACCTACCACACAGACAGACTTTTGGTCAAATTGACATTTTTTCCCCCTGCGATATCATTGGCCCCTGTCTCCCCTCTGGGCTCCACACGTCCTAAAACCTTCTCCCACACACAGCGGGGATACTGTTGTCTTTTAAATATCGATTGGCTTTGCTCAGGCTACACAACATTTCAATCCCACTCAAATCTAAACTACGCTTCATTTAACTTAGTGGCAGCAGAGTCACTTTTCATTTATGCCTGCTATCTGAAGCCGGAGACAGACTCTCCATATGCCCAGATTCATATCTCATTGAAGAGCATAGATCCAATATATTATAACTCTATGGCATAGATATGGCAAGGGCACATGTGTAGCCTAAATAATGACAAAAACGTAGGAAACAGCTGATCGCTGCGACGCTGTAGCTGTGAGCTACATAGGTTCCCAAACCCATAGGATTATGTCGCATGACCGCCACAAACAGACCTATAGCCTGCAGGTCTAAAAGGCACTTGTGCATACGTCACAGACTATTACTTGGACACACTGAGGATGACTTTTTTTGTTTTCTTTGCACTCTAATTACTTGACCATTTACCCTGTTTGTTGACTCCGGTTCATTACATTTACTCTGTTCTTGCATTTTGTTATGTCCCTCTGGATAAGAGCAGCTGATAAATGCCTTAATTGTAATTGTTTCATCAGACTAAACCTGCTTAAACCATCCGCCTATGATGAAAAGTGTCTCTCAGCTTGCTCTCTTTATTAACAGAAACAGTATTGATCAATACAACGTCAAGTCTAGTGATGCATTTGAAAGATGAACTGCAGAAAAATCTATCTGTAGTCTTGGTGTTATGAACACCATAAAAACATCTTTAAAATACCTTTAACCTCTGCTCAGCAAAGATTAAGGTTTTCTGAGGGATCCTCATCCACAGCAAAAAGAACGTGCACCGGGGATTAAAGGAAAAGTAATTGAAAGGGATTGATATTTAAGAGAGTGAAATAGAATATATTCAGCAGTTCAGCACTTCAACAATTTGAAATCAAGATTGAAAGAAGGAAATGGAAAATTGGTAGAAGAGAGGAGACAAGGTAGAAATAAAATATCGATATCTCTCCCTCTCTAAATGACAGACGCAGTGAACAGATATTTAATCTGATAACTACCGCGCGTGTGTGTGAGTGAGAGAGAATGCCCATAACGTACAGAAATATTCTTCTGACACACACACACACAAAAGTCAGATTTAATAACTAAACAGCACAAATCATTGCAGCCTTAATCATATTTGACAGATCAATATGAACTTGGCAGAGCCTGCTGTCTCAAACTCTCCATTGACACCGCTACACAACAGCAGTCCTAATGCTGTGTCTATTTGCACATTGACGCCTGAACCAAAGGGCCCCTGAGGGCCCATGATACAATATGAGCCTCTAACAGGCTCTGATCACATATGAAGGACTGTAATATTCTCTGCTGCACCAACATCACATGCAATACTGTCACCCACCCTGCAAATTAATGAATAAATGAATGAATACGGTCATACTGGGTCTCATTACACACACTCCTGCTATGTGCGGTCCATGTGCAAGTGAACCAAGCGAGAATGATGACACGTTAGCAGATTACCAAAACAGCCTTTTACCAGCTCCGAAACATCGCCCGCCTCCGTCCCACACTATCCCAAACTGCTGTAGAGACACTCATCCATGCCTTCATCACATCCAGACTCCACTACTGCAATAGCTTCATCCAAAGTTCTAAAAAACTCCACCAAAGTTCCAAAAAAAAAAAAACGTAAGTAAAAAAAAAACTCTGCTGCTGTGGTGGAAAAAGTACTCAAATTCTTTACTTAAGTAAAAGTACCAATACTGCAATATAGAAATACTCTGTTACAAGTAAAAGTCCAGAATTAAAATTTACTTGAGTAAAAGTACAAAAGTATTGGCATCAAAATGTACTTAAAGTACCAAAAGTAAAAGTACTAAATATTTGAAAATAGCCGATCTACAAGCTCACAATGTGTCGCGATGCGACGCGTTGTGAGCTTGTAGATATGCTATTTTCAAATAGCCTAGGTTTAAAATAGGTTTAAAGTGGTTAGAGTATGTTTCATTATATCATAATTTATATCTGAAAAGTAACTAGTAACTAAAGTTTTCAAGTAAATGTAGTGGAGTAAAAGTACAATATTTGCCTCTGAGATGTAGTGGAGTAGAAGTAAAAGTATTGGAAATTGGAAATACTGGAAATTGGAAATACTCAAGTAAAATACAAATACCTCAAAATTGTACTTAAGTACAGTACTTAAGTAAATGTACTTAGTTACTTTCCACCACTGCTCTGCTGTCCGCCTCCTCACCAGAAGCCGATCCAGAGACATCATCATCCCAGTCCTCCATGACCTTACACTGGCTCCCAGTCAAACACAGAATAGATTTCAAAATACTCATCACCACCTACAAGGCCCTCAACGCCACGCCCCCTCAGGTCTGGTGCAGAGCCTTCTATATTGGAGAGTTATCAATGATGAATAAACTCAAAATAGTGACAAACGCTCATGGACTACAGTGCATTCTGTTAACTTCCGGTTCAGGGCTTTGTCACTATTCGCCAATAGAAGGCTCTATAGAAGACTGGCCTGATGAAGTGAACGGAGGTGACGCAACTCTCCTTATATGGCTCTGGTCTAGTGAACCTCTTGGACATCCCCAAAACAAAAATAAAGTACCTGGGGTGACAGGGCTTTCTCAGTTGCAGCCCCCCTCCCTGTAGAACCCACTCCCACCTTACATCAAAGCTGCCCCCACCCTTGCCCTGTTCAAAGCCTCGCTCAAAACCCAGCCTTTCAGACTCGCTTTCCCCACCTAATTCAAATATCCCTTTCTGCCTTATTCTTAGCTTGTTTTTTCTACCATTACCATGGCAAAATCTACAATGTGATCAAAATGACCAAACTGACACAAACAGTCAAACATAATAATGTAGTGACCCAATGTGTTGTTGATGTGCATACATTTAATTAAGCACAGAGGCTACACACTAAGATTGCTTTCTTGATTGTGTGACATGAATCATCACCGACATGTCAACTGGCCTCTTGTGGTGTGTCATACTAATAACCATAAACAAGACAGAAAAAAAAAAAAAAACATCCATATTGGCTCCAACAGGAACCTTAGTTGCCCTCTCTCTTATTGCACTCATAACTCTGTCACAACATCCACCTTCACAACAATGTTTGGAATAAAGAAAAGATGAGTCATTCTGAAAGAAAAATGGTCCCAGTTCTTTCCCTTGATTTTTCTGCTTTCCTTGGGTGAGAATACCTCACTTTTTCAGTTTTGGAGAGCTCAATAACAACTTACTTTGTGACTTTGTGCATGAGGTGAGATAAACGACAGAGTCTAATATGAGTGTGGCCTTACAGTCCAATATTTAGCTGTTGTGTTCAGTGGTGAAGTCGCACTAAACATAACAAATCGTAGTGACATCATTACCTTCATTGACACACTGGCTGCTTGAGATGAAATGCCGTGATGACGTGAAATACACATCACTTTTGGGGGTCCTTCACATGGAAATGGTTGAGAACCACTGTTCTAGACTGCTTGGCATTCAGCCATGCTAATAAAAACAGCAAAGTGTGTTTCAAGCATCTTACAGGTTGCTGTTTGGGGACAACCTGACATTGTGACACCACCCCCTGCACTACTGTTGTGCTCCGTGTGTGCAAGGTATTTGCACTGAAGTAAACACTGTGTTTCTGGCCTGAACATGGGACATATTGAGTGCTTTATAAAAGGCAAGCTTCATCAATTATTCACACTTCAGGTTTGCTTTTCCCATATATTTATATTTCACACACTCACACACACACAGTGACATGAGGGAAGGATTAAGATGTCCTCCTCGCCTTGGCCATCACTACTTAGGCAGAATCCACCTCTGTTGAGCTACATGGGTCCCCTGGCTTATAGCGGGGTTTCAGATGTCACGTAAAAGCATGAAATACACTAAATCTATTGCATTATTGCCAACGCAGACACCCACTCAGACTCTTATAAGTATTTCAGTGTGGATGGTGGATTTGTTTTTGGCCACATTATTTAGTCTTGTGGCATTTGTAATCCTCTCATTTATTTACTACCATGCTACACCAACCTTTTTTATTTATTCATTTTTGCTCAACCTTGTCTTTATGAAACACATACATTAATGTCTTCAGAATAAATATCATCATCATTATTAATATTAGTTATCATTGACATCACAGGTTACAACTTATTTGCTATTGTATTGTCCTTTTTTAAGGAGACATCCTAATTTGTATTTTTCGGCTGCATGAAGGTTTATATTGAGATGAATTGGGTTATTAGATTGTATTGAACAACACGGTTCTCTGAGAATGTGTATTTGTTGTTCTGTCTATAACAGTACTGACTCCATGTTTAAATATGTAGATGGAGCGTATGAATACAACACTTTTTGTTTGCCTCCTGACCACTCAAAACACCTCACATTCACATATACGTACATTTACAAGCATTCATACATGTACAGTATGTTGTGTTATCGTGTGTGTGTGTGTGTGTGTGTGTGTGTGTGTGTGTGTGTGTGTGTGTGTGTGTGTGTGTGTGTGTGTGTGTGTGTGTGTGTGTGTGTGTGTGTGTGTGTGTGTGTGTGTGTGTGTGTGTGCTTGCGCGCATGTCTGTGCGTGTGTGCGTCCGTCCGTCCATCCATCCATGTACATAAATGTCTGTCTCCTCTGCCTCTAAATGTGTACAGTATGTGTTAAATACAGCATTCTGAACAGTTTAAAGTACTGTATCTTTGGGATCCACGTATAACAGGACACTTATCTTTCATATTTTGTCTGCAAGAGTTTTGACAATCTTCACCTGGATAAATGTGCTTTGGTCTTGATATCTCCCACAGTCCAGAGCCCCCCCCCCACCCACACACCCACACACCCACACACACACACACACACACACACACACACACACACACACTCTGTATTGATCGTGTGAGCTCCACTGGGCAGAGCATGACACCAGCCATGGAAAAGGCCACTGGGATCAATTCCCTCTGAATTTCAAGCCTTCCCTGTGCTGTCACTCATGGAGAACCAACGCTGTTCCCTACATGAACTCTCTCTGGCTCTCTTATGGTGGAGCTACAGTAGTACTCTCTCTGGCTCTCTTATGGTGGATTTAGTGCTTCAGGCAGTCTTTCTAGCATATATGTTATCATTCTCCTTTTTAACAAACAAAAAACCCTGTTCCTATCACAGCCTGTATAACTCTGAGGACTATTTAGGGGTCACAGACACCCTGTTGAAGACCCCTACTCTAAAATATTCTCTTCTACCTTTGAGCAAGAAACAGTGAACCATGCTACAACAAGGTCTCCTTCCCGCTAGAAATACATTTGTAAATCTTGACATTCAGGGGCCCCCCGGGGACCATTGAGTCTTTGTGAATAAGCAGTGTGTCTGGGGAGACAGAGAGAGGGCTTCAGAAGCAACCAGCTAGATATGAGCCTGACCTCCTTGGTGAGAGAGTCAGACTGGAATGATATCCATTTTTATTCCCTCATACATGCTCTACTGCCCCTACTGGTGTACTTTGTGCTGTGCAGGATGCATACTTAGAATAGTAAACCAAAACTAACCCAGGGAGTCACATGTGATGAAATAACATCAGAAAGAGCAGCCCTCTTGTGTGTGATCTTTACAATGGTGTGGTTCCCCCAGTGCTCTCCTATCTGGGAAAAATCTAAAAATTGTATCTTTTGATGTTACGACCGCTAACGTGTGTGAAGAATAACAACGATGCGTCAGCGAGGAGAAAACCCATGCAGCCCCTCACAACCTCACAGAGGGAAATGGGCCTCCAGCCAACCTTGTCTCTTTTGCCTCCACTCACATGTATTCAACAGGCCTGCTCCAGTCTCCGACTGGGTTTCCAACACAAAGACCAGCAGGACTTGTCGTTTGAGATTCTAGATGAAGTTTTAGCGCCAGAATAAAAAGGTATAAAAACGTTCCACAGCACATTTACCTCTTTACCTGCACTTTCATCAACCCCTTTATCAAGGAACTCTTTTACTTCGACACAATTTTGCAGAGAATGGGAAGTGTTTTTTTTTTGGTATCACATAGGCCTATGTCCCTACATTGATGGGAGCCAGGGAGACAACACAAAGACAAAAAAACAGCAGAACAAAAAGTGAAGGGGAGAAAATAGAGGGAGGGAGATAATGCCATAAAGAGAAGAGACATTAACCATGGGGAGAGAGGTGTGTGTGTGTGTGTGTGTGTGTGTGTGTGTGTGTGTGTGTGTGTGTGTGTGTGTGTGTGTGTGTGTGTGTGTGTGTGTGTGTGTGTGTGTGTGTGTGTGTGTGTGTGTGTGAGGGAGAGAGCAAAGATTCTGGGTGACATATTACAGAGCCTCTAATGTCTTCCCTCCAGGACAGGAACAAGTTCAGTGATATTAAAATCCTGTTACTGTTTCCACCACATGCAGTGCTGTTTGACTAGAACACTGCGCCACCTAGAGGCCTCCTGACTCCATAACTGCATTTGCATACACAGGCTCTCTTTCAAAACAAGCTTGCACCTTAACTAGGACTGGGCAATTAACCAAAAATATATCAAAACTTAATTTAGATTCAATAACCAAATTAATCTTGCTTATGTAGGCTAATCAAATAATCGAGAAGCATGTTTTCTGTTCTCTTAAACTATATATCAATGACTATACACAAAACAAATCTAATAGATTTGCTGTCTGATTAACCACCACAGGCCTGTATTATACTTTGTGGTACAATGGTGGCATGCAAATATAGAGAAAATAGCCAATCTACAAGCTCACAACGCGTCATATCACACTGTGAGCATGTATCTCTGCCCTTTTGACTTTTTCATTGTTCATTAATAGTATTTAATTGATTTAAGTCATATCGCCCTCAACTGAACTCATTCTTTACATGTCGTTTCATCGTCTGAACACATCAACGCACGCATGCCTCTGATTACTCTGCATGACACTTCTTTACATGCTGTTGCTTATGGCAACTTGCGACTGGGCTTTGAAAGTGACGGCATTTCCATTCATGCCAATCAGCAGTGTGACTGAGTTAACCGGTTTAATCCCAACGGTCACATTTGTGACCACTTGTTTAGTTTAGTTTAAAAGTAATAACACAGAGCCATCTAGAGGATGAAACATAATAAAGTCAGGACTTGTTGCCATTATGGTCCTCATAAAACATGTCAGAACACATGTCATGTACAATAAATTACACAGACTTTCCAGACATAAACATAACACTTAAAATAGACAGACAAGACAGACAGACACAGAGAGAGAGACACAGACAGACAGACAGACAGACAGACAGACAGACAGACAGACAGATAATGAACTAGAAAAAGTGCTCCTCGGAGCACAAGTCTCCGCCAGGTCAGCTAGGTTATTATGGCCTCCTGGTGGCGCTATAATAGGCCAATGTGAAAATGGTGCCATTTCTTCTTAGGCCTTGCACGGCAATCGGACACTGCATTCATGAGTTGAGGCATTTTGTTCCAAAAATGTGATTTGCTAAATGAGACCAGCTGGTGGCGCTATAACAGGCCAATGTGAAAAGGGTGGCATTTCTTCCTCGGCCTAGTGGGAATGTGTGTGCAAAATTTCACAGAAATCGCACACTGCGTTCATGATTTGAGGAATTTTGTTCAAACGGACCTATCCTGCAAACTTTAGAAGCCAATGTTAGCCAAGTAGGATAGAATATGAAGTATCGGACACATCCATCTTGATCACATGACTATAGAGAGACTGTGTAACGATTTGCGTGATTTTTTAACAGAATCTGAAGGAGTAAGAGCAAAAAATGTGTTTTTCAAAACTCAGCCTCCTGGTGGCGCTCTAAAAGGCATATGTGAAAAATGCACGGCAAAGGTTTTTCCTTGGCCTCTAAGGAGTGTGCATGCAAAGTTGCACGCAGATCGGTGCAGTTATAGCTAAAAACGTGAATCGGCCTGTTATAGCGCCACCATGAGGCTGATTTGAAAGTTTTCAAGTGACATTTCTTCCTGGGCCAAGTGGGAATGTACGTGGGAAATTGCACGGAAAGTGAATGCTGCGTTCATGATTTGAGGCATTTTGTTCAAAATGAACCAATCCTGCTAACTTTGGAAGCCAATCTTAGCCAATCAGGATGGAATATGGAAAATCGGACAGATCCGTGTTGATCACATGGCTATAGAGATACTGTGTACCGATTTGTGTGTTATTTGGAGAAAATCTGTAGGAGTAACATTAAAAAATGTGTTTTGCAAAAGTCGGCCTCATGGTGGCGCTATGACAGGCTGATCTGAAAAATGTGGGGCAGAGGTTCTGCTGTGGCATCCAGGGAGTGTGTGTGTGCAGTTTCACAGCGACCGGGCCAACGGTGGCGGAGATTAGCTGGTCGCAGACAGAAGGACGGACACACGGACGGACGGACGGACGGACGGAGGGTAAAACATACTCTCTCGCCATGCCTATCGGCCTGGCGGAGACAATAATGGCCATGAGGAGTACTTGATAGGCCTAAAATAGGTTATGTATGTAATAGGTTTTGACACCAAGCCAGTCATGAACCAATACAGTCATCCTGTCACAACTAAAAAGCTTCACCAACAGCCACAGCAGACACACTGTAGAACCACACCAGTCTTTGATTCCAAGTGAACATTTGTTCCTTGTTACAACTCAACTACCTTCAACGGCAGATACAACACAACATACACACAGTAGATTCACGTCAGCCTTTAATTCCAGAGCCAGAAACAGTCACTGCACATCAGCCACCCAGTCACTGGGTCCCAAAATAACAGCAACAGTACAACAGCTTGAATCACATTAGTATACACCCAGCTTACAACAAGCAGCAGCAGCAAAGAAGGAATGAAAAAAGAAAACAAGGTTCCTACCTTGAGCCGTCTTCTAATTGACTTCATCAGTTGTGTAAGTGATGGCCAGGGTCAACCTTTGGAGCCCATGGATAGAGAGATAGAGCCTCTCTCTCTCTAGTTCATCCTTGGACGAGCCCTCCAGCGGCGTCTTCAGTCATCTCCATCCATCTGGCATATACTGTATCCTGTGACAGCATACAGTACACAGCTTAGAATTCGAGAGCCAGGTTCAGTCATGTTTCATTGCCAGCCAGTCAATAGAGCTACGGTAAAGTTTGTCTTTATATTGGATAATTGACAGCGGTAAAGTTAATTTTACATTGGTTGACAGATATTAAACAATTTAGGGCCGTCAACAAAGTACTCAACTTTATCTGTAATTTGCATGTTCAATTGCGTTTAAACCTAATGATATATTGAGGCTCAACAAACTCTACATTGCAAGGACAAAATTGGGATTAAACGGGTTAACTGGAGATAATATTAGCAGATCTAATATGTATTCTCATTTCTTCCCCTGACAAGCTCATCCTCTGAGGATATATACATATGCACAGAGCACAAACCCTGCCAGCAACACAAGACTTATCTGACTAAAAGTAATTTCCTGTTTAGGAATACATCAATATTTTAACGCCCAGCCTCAAGGAAAGACCAGAGTTAATGTATACCATTGCAAAAACATGTCATAGAAACAATACAGAATAGCACTGAAATAATCAACAATAGGGATCATCATTACTAAACTATTAAAAGATGGTGTTCTAGCCAGAGGCTGGAAGATTGTGGATATACGATTAAGTTGTTTTTTACAGATGACAAGAGACAGAAATACCTGCGTTCCAGTATGTGTGTCAACTGTGTTGATGACGTACTAGAACTTGAGGATAATTATGTGCAGTTAAAATGTTCAAATTCTATGTTTATGCCTGAGAGAAACAAACCTACCACTTCTATTGTCAATGACAAATAGCACTGATAATCAGTGAAGAAGAAACTTCATGGTATAATTTGTAGTACAGGGAATACATGTTTTTTCTTTTTCTTTTTCAATAAACTATAAAGTGGAGCATAATAATCATATCCCTCATGTTTCTTAAAATATAATGATTTCCACCAAAGTCTCTGCATCCTTGAAACTCAAACCATAGGATAAATGTAGAATGTTCATAAATAAAGACATATGGGTTGGGTAAAGCTATGTCTGGAGGAAAAAAGCCTTCATCTTGCTGTGTCGAGGGTTGCAAATAAATATCCAGCTGGCAAATGTGGTTTTGTCTATTCCCCAGTGAAAAAGCAAAACATACAGTGTTTTCACTAGAACCGGTTTCATGTCTGGTGGTGCGTACTGGGGAAAAAAAACACCTAAATAGATGCAGCACACAGGATGGTATGGCTGACAGACACTGTTGGAGGGTGCAGCACACTGTCTTCAAATATTTCTGTCTATTAGCAGTTAGTTGCATTTTTGTTCACTCTGTATTTGCAAGAAGAGTTAACCTGCATTTATTGCCTGAAAATAATCTCATAAGCGCAATGATTATCGATTTCCAAATTAATTTGGCTTTATTGTTTGGAATAAAAAAGGCCTGGTGGTTGTACTTGTTGGCTCTGTGGCCCAACACATAATCAGTGTATATACTGGAGTGTTTGCGCTGTAATTGTTTAAGTTATCGTAGCATTAATATCAATTTATAAAAACAAACCCAAATTGCGATTGTCCTTCAGTGCCATCGGTACATACTGTACTCCAAGGACACAATGGCCTGGTTTATAGGTTTAGTTTCACACATTTTCAACCTATCTTCATATAATTGGTACTCACAAATGGTCTCTGTCGAGGTAGAAGCCTCATTATGTTCAAAACTGTTACTTTTCACTTTCACCATTATTTTTTTATTTTTTTTCAAAAATAGCAGATCTACAAGCTCACAATGTGTCGCGATGCAATGCGTTGTGAGCTTGTAGATCGCCAATGTTTGCTACTTTTGTGTGGCATTGTAGTTAGTATGACAAACTAAGGCATTCATTTACGGGAAAAACTGTTGAAATAGGAGATACAGCTTTTCTGCCTGACAGCAACAAACTCTCATTATCAGATTGCATCATTTCATTTTACTCACTCTGTGTCTCAGAGGAGCGCTGTGTGTCGACATTTCAGAAACATGCTTATACCAGTGACATCATCGGTGGGCAAGTTTGTTCATTTCAAACAAGATTTTATTGTATTTTATTATTTATTAATTAAGAACAATGCCTTCTATTCCAGCATGCTACCTTTCCAGGAAGAGGAAGGCTATTACAGTAGCTTGGAATTCCCATCGATGATATCATTGCCAGGCAGGGTTTCTGTCCCCATCACAGAGTCAGTAGACAGAATTGGTGCCATCATATAATGAGCAATAGCGGGGACCAATTCTATGAAAATAAGGTTTAAAATGGGTGAAGTGGTCCTTTAAGCAGTGGAGTAAATATGTATTGTGTAGCCATGGTATAATGCATATATCAAGGACTCAAGTGTAGTATTGCTTTACGTTTACTATTCAGGGGTTAGTAGCAAGATCAACAGCAATCATTTCATCTTGACTGGATAGTTCCTGATGTCTTATGGAATGTTAAATGGCTTTTCATCTGGGATGCAGGAATGAATATTGAGATGGAGGTCTGGTGTGTGTGTGTGTGTGTGTGTGTGTGTGTGTGTGTGTGTGTGTGTGTGTGTGTGTGTGTGTGTGTGTGTGTGTGTGTGTGTGTGTGTGTGTGTGTGTGTGTGTGTGTGTGTGTGTGTGTGTGTGTGTGTGTGTTCTTGTCAGACTAATCTCCAATTCAAATGACGCACCTTTCTCACCACCTCGCTTCTCTCTTCTTTTTCCACTTGGTGACCATTTATTCACCGGAGAACGTCCCAGTAGCCTGGAGAGTGTGAGACAAGCTACGGGTGATTTAAGGAGGTGATGACAGCGGAACAGCAGATTAATCATTTATAAAAAAACAACCCCTGTCTACCCCTATCTAACCCTGGATACTAGTATGGTGCAACACACCCCCTAGGGGTCAAATGTGCATCCTGCTGAGCCTGCTGTGGAAGAAAAAAACATTATAAAATAGAATAAAAATCCCTGCATTAGTAGGTATACCCTGCCCCCTAGTGGTAAAACGATGGTACTCCACTATAAAATGAACAAGGTGGAAAGAAACACTAAAAACATGTTGTCTATTATGCTTAGACTAGACAGTGTATGATATTAAATATCATAACCATAACCAAAGGGCACAGCCAGCCTGCACCAAAACAAACGCACAATCCATTGTAGCAGCTGTGTGTCAGACCACAGCATACTCATAATGCTAGATATGTGTCAGACCTCAGGTAATAAACCTTTTTACATGGCAGCAGTTTAAACAAGTAGCCTTGGAACCTAGCCCTAGAATGGCTGTGATATTACATACATTGCATGTATTTGGAATACATGAAATATAATCTGTATGTAATATCACAGCCATATAGGGCTACATCATGGTTTTCCGGGGACCCTCCATGTTCCATGATGGGGTTCCAAATAACCCCGAGAGTGTACACATGGAATTGGTTGATGCACAGAGGTACAGTTTCATACAAAATGATGCTAAAAGTACAAACCCAAGAAAGCCCTATGGTTTGTTTCCATTGGGGTCCTGTGTATTCATTTCATCGAAAAACAAAAGGGACCCTGACTAGTTGGTTCCATTTGTACACTGTCAGAATTATGACATATAGTTATTAAAAAGGTTTGAGAACCACTCAGGTAACTGTAAAAAGGTATTAATGACAATAATGTGCATTTCATTCGTCAAAACAGAGTCTGCTGGGTGCTGCTATTGTTAATTAGTACTAGCATATTGGTAACACCTGTGTGTTTTCCTTAGTTAATGTGTGAACATTTGCTGCCTTTAAAATAAAAGGTCATAATCCAATAATACACAATAATACAAGCAAAACCAGCGTAGAAAAGTAAATGTTACATTTCTTAACTTTTGTCATCTTGAATTCATCCTTGCGTCTGTCCAACAGTGGCCTGCTGTGACCCAAATTAAAATTCAGCTGTTTCAGGAGGTGTTAAGCCCAATGACCCAGATAGGCCTATATCCAGTGGTGTAAAGTAACTAAATACATTTACTCAAGTACTATACTGTTCTACTCCACTACAAATATTTGTACTTTTACTCCACTACAATTATTTGACAACTTTAGTTACTAGTTACTTTGCAGACTTTGATTATTATTACAAAACATATATTAACCACTTCAGCCTATATACATTTTGGACATTTGAAAATCTACGAGCCCACATCTCAAGACATTGTGATCTTATAGCTATTTTCAAAATAATTTGAAAACTTGTGAAAAGTTATTTAAAAAAAAGTACTTAGTTACTTTACAACACTGGTAAATAGGTGCATTAATGACAATAATTTGCGCTCCATTCAGTCAAAACAGGGTCTGCTGGCCTGGGTGCTGCTATTGTTAATTATTGGTAACACCTGTGTTTACCTTAGTTATTTTTTATCAACATTTGCTGCCTTTAGAAAAAAAAAGGTCTATGTAACCCAATCATTTACAATAATAAAAGCAAAACCTGCGTGGAAAAGTAAACTTCCATTTCTTACCTTTTGTAGTCTACATCCTTGTGTCTGTCCAACACAGAGCCTGCTGGCCTGATGCTGTGACGCAGTTTAAAATTCAGCTGTTGACGTGTGAAACCCAATGACGCAGATATATCTCCCTTTTCAAATTATGACAGAAAACGTGTGTATAGAAGAATATCTCCACTTTTCCACGAGCTGCATATGGACAACATTCTCTTCCTGCAACCAGGCCAGACCCGAAATGACTGCTGGACTGAACATAATGAAAACTTCCTTTTGGAACACAGATGTTTGGGAAGCGTTGTGATTGGTGTGGGGTAATTAATCACACCTGTCAATTGTGTGCCCCATACCTTTGTGCTTGGTCCAGCAATCATTTCGAGCCCCATCAGGGGCAAAGGATGCGCTGTCTGTGTGCAGCTCGTGGAAAAGTGGAGATATTTAAATAAACATAAAATATCTCATAAAATATGAAACCATCGAAGACAATATCTGACTCCAAGTCGCAAGAATTAATTATTGGGATTGAAAGATTCATTGAAAGATTGAAGATTGAAATGCAATGAAAAGGAAATAATAACTATACAAATTCAGACATTCTGTGTTAATTTTGTCATGTAGGCCTATTATACATTTATTTTACGTAATATTTATAATGCAACAACGTTTTTGCAGCATTATGTTTCAGTGCTCAATCTTTTCTGGTGGAAAAGGGATACATTAATCATTTGATAATTAAATAAATGAATAAATAAAACTTATAAACAAACAAAATAACGATATCAGTTTAAACACTTAAACCCTATTTATTCTCCGGGCTATTCCAAAATAGCTGATCAACAAGCTCACAACACGTCACATTGTGATTCGTTGTGAGTTTGTAGATCAGAATTTTACAAAAAAAATTGACAAACTTGTTGACATATCTTCTCTTATGGGGGTCCCTGCCACAAAATCCTTTCAAATGGGGGTCCGCAGCCAAATACACATTCATTTTGGGGTCCATGACATGACAATGTTTGAGAACAAATGTCTTAATAACAAAAGAATGTATGCAGTTTCAGTTAGTTGTGAATATCAAATGAATATAGGGTGGTGCCTCCACTGAACTGCACAATGAGCTATTGGATGGATTATAAATGAGCCAATGCAGCCAGTGCCCGGGGCCCTTGACTACCAGGAGCCCTTGGGCAGCCCAGCTTTGGTTGACAATTTACTGAAATGTATATGTTAACACTTAAATACGTGGGCCACTCAGCCTACACAGTACAGGCCCCTCCTATATGGCTGTAACTGGGCCCTCCCAAGGCCCTTTTAGACTGTAAACAAGTCTCTAGGCGACAGGTTTTTTGACCCACAAATGCCTTACAAATTGTGTACTGTGTTGCCCACCTGACTTCCCATTCTCGGTAGCTTGTGGTGGGCCCTCAAAGATAATTGGCCCAGGGACCCCTGCAAGTCTTAATCCGCCCCTGTGGGCCACAGTATACTGTATGTACATTCCCCATAGTGACAGCACTATACATATAAATAGGAGAATAAAATATCCAGGGCAACTATATCAAAATGAATAATATTCATTGTATTAGTTAGTGTGTGTGTGTGTGTGTGTGTGTGCGTGCGTGCGTGCGTGCGTGCGTGCGTGCGTGCGTGCGTGCGTGCGTGCGTGCGTGCGTGCACTGCAGGCACGTGGGAGCACAAGTGAGTGCATTCGTGCGCCAGAGAACTGCTGCTATCGCCGTGGCAGCAAGGTGAGTTTGGGAGATTAGATTACATGAGAGATGAAGGCTGCAGTCAAGGGGGGGCAGGTCAGATGACACACTGCACACACACACACACACACACACACACACACACACACACACACACACACACACACACACACACACACACACACACACACATGTCGTGAGCATGTCAGATACAGGTGTCTATGTCTTCCACAGTCTAAAGGGCCCGTGCTGGAGGTAACGTAGGTTAGGGCACCGCACCACGCGAGACAGACAGAGATAAACATCAGGTGGAGAAAGAAGGAATAAGCATCAACAACATGATTCTCGTGCTAAAACTACAGACTACGGCGATCAGACAGAAACATCCGAAGAGGATTGTCCATGACAGAGAAGACAACACCGGAAACATGGACGCAAAACGTTAAAGGAGAACTATAATTTATGCTGTACGTGAGTAAAGAATATATGTTCGGTTATGTGACGGATTTGACACGGCGGCATATCTAATCTAATGATGCCAGGAAGAGCACCTGTATCGCTTACCAAGCATTACATTCAAATCCCCAATAATTATCTGCCTTAAACAAGCTTAACGTCTCGTCGGAGCCGCGGGGTTGAATTTGTCAGCCGCTCACAAAGCCTTCGAGCTCCCCTGAGACACCTCCGGGATGCTGAAGCAGATTCTCCAAGACATGTACATCGAACCGGAGCTGCTGGCTGAACTCAACGAGCACCAGAAGCAGATCCTCTTCTTCAAGATCCGTGAGGAACAAGTGCGGCGCTGGAAGGAGAGGGAGAGCCAAGAGCAGAGTCCTGCTCGGCCTCCGAGCAAGAGTTGAGTCATCTGAATTATTTTTTTGCCTTGCTAATTTATCTGTTCTATGTTTGTCATGTACTAGAGCAGTGTTTCTCAACCTTTTTCTTATCAACCCCCAGTTGATTTTCTTTTCTCTAGGGCCCCAATCTACACTGTAAAATCCTCTTTGTTAATTGAACTCAGAATGGTTCCATTCAAATTCATCTCAGTCCATTGAATCTCATCTCATCTCATCTCAACATATAGAATAGAAAGGGAATCTCTCTCTCTTTCTCTCTCTCTCTCTCTCTCTCTCTCTCATATATCATGCACACTACTTCTCTTGCTCAGTTTCTTCTTTGCACAGTTCAGCACTCCACACAACATCTTTAGATTATTCATGCCATTACATCTACCACTGAGACACATCCCTATCTTCTCTGGGGTTATGAAATTAAATTAAATTCCTTGAGTTTGGTATATTCTGTTTTTGTGACTCCCTTCTTACTTCCTCTGAGATAACACGTACAATTTGGAAGAGGGCTGCTTTAAGACAGAGGACGCATCTGTGTCATTTTAGATTTTAGTCATATTTCATACTTTGGCTATTCAGAAATAGCAGATCTACAAGCTCATAGCACGGCACTGAGTGCCGCGCTATGAGCTTGTAGATTTTGAAAGCGAACATTTATAACTCAAATCTTTGCTTCTGGGGGTCCCTGGAACAAAATATTTGGAGATAGTGGTCCCAACATTTGAATCAATCTGAATGGTAGAGCATGTTACACATTATATAATACAATATAACTAGCACGTCTGCGGTGGTTGGAGGTGGACTCCCAACTCTTCCATTGAGACATTTGAAGAAGATGGCACACCCGATTGGACACTAGATGCATCGCCATCTTTGTTGTGGTTTGGACGTCATCATTTCCATCAGGAGAGACATACAACTTACAGATCACAGCTTTAAGCTGACCAGAGATGGCGAGATGATATGGAGGTACTGTTCGATTCGAGCTGATGACAATGGTGGCATGCGAGGTTTGATCGGCAGTCTCTTCAAATGTTTAACTTCAAGTCCCACACAAATGGCAAATAATAAAACAGCCATTTGGTTGTAATGTAAAATGCGCTGTTGTGTTGTCTGTTCGTTCTGAGTGTGGTGCCTAATTTATGTCGTACAGGTAGAGAGTACAATGGTTTACCACAACCTGACAGGGAGAGAAAGGCAGGGCAGAGTTTATAGAGGGCTCGGTTACTAGACGACTAGAATACGTTCGCAGCTTAATGAGGCTCTAATGTGACTCACATACATGAACATGCACACGCACATGCGCACACACACACACACGCACACACGCGCGCACACACACACACACACACACACACACACACACACACACACACACACACACACACACACACACACACACACACACACACACACACACACACACACACACACACACACACACACACACATTAAGGAGAAGTAGAAGGAATGAAGCAGATGTAACACTTTTACGGTTTCTGAGAGATCATTTTACTTTAGGGCAGAAGAAAGAAATGGATAACAGATAATAAGGCTCCAGCAGCTTCGCTGCTTGGACCCGTAATGATTTAGCTCTCCCAGTCTCTCAAATTAGAGTTAGAAAAATTACTTGGCGACAGAACTCCTCAAAATCAGCACTTGGTGAGCAGATAAGTTGTCTCTCAATCTGGGTCTAATGCCAGACTAAAGAAGTCTCCTGAGTTCAGAGTGGTAGCAGAAGACTCTGAAGTTTTAGAAGCAATTACTTACTTTATAATAAGCTATATTGAAGTAAAGTAAAGTAAAAATGTCTGGCTAGAATATCCAATTTCATAGATAGAAGTGCCCTTGAAATATTGGCAGGGGCTCTTGTTTGTGTTGCCTGCACATCCTGGTACACTTGCATCCCTAAGATCCCTAAGATCCCGAACAAAATTACAGTTCTCATAAATCAAATTAGATTGATTCTTGAACTTCATCCCAGAACACATCTTCTTCCTGCTCATTTTACTAGCCTCAAGTGGCTCAAAGTGGAGTATCACATAATAAAATGGGTATAGTCCACATGATTGTATAAACAATGTGGTACCAAAATAATTTCAGAACTGTCACCAATCGACCTGGTGCACGTTTGTCTCTTGCCTGATTCATACTTGGTGTTGTGCACCAACAATAGATAGATCTACAAGCTCACAAAGCATAACCCCAAACCAACATATAAATAAGTATATCTCAAGCATCTGTGTAATGTGCAGTGTTGATTTCGTCAACTAAAACTATGACGAGAAATGTTCGTTGACTACCTTTTTTCACTGACGAAACCTAAATAAAAACGAAGCTATGATGACTAAAACTAAGACTAAATATGCTGACTATTTTGGCAACAAATAAAAACTAGACTAAAATGTTAGTGAGGGACTAGTGGAGAAGAGATCCCAGTAGAACTAAAAGACAAGTCATTTTATGTTTGGTTGCGCTCGGGTGTTGCGCTCTGAAAACAGCCGATATACAACCTCACAACGCGCCGCGCTGCAACGCGTTGTGAACTTGTAGATCGGCTATTTTCAGCATGCAAAGTGTAAAATCAGCCATTATGACGCCATCAAGGCACCACCAAAATACATTTTAGTCGACTAAATCAACTGTAGATTTAGTCGACGATAATCGTATGATATTTAGTGAACTAAAATTAGACTAAGACTAAAACTTTTCAGATGACTAAAATATGACAAAAACTAAATGGAATTTCATTCAAAAGACTATGACTAAAACTAAATCAAAATGCGCTCTCAAAATCAACACTGGTATTGTGTCTCTTCTCTGTCTTTGCAGAGGAGAGCCGCGGCATTCGCTGGCTGCCGGGGTCGGACGGCGACGTGTGGGTGTGGGTGATGGGAGAGGCGGCGGGGGATCGGCCGTTCGAGAACATCATGAACGAGCTGATGGAGAAAAGAGCCAGGAGACAGGCTCACGAGGACGCCCAGGAGATCAGGTGAGAGAGGCATGCAGACAGCATGAGATGGTTCAGGCTTGGGTAAAGGCTAGGGGACTACTGTTGAAACTCTTCACTCCAGGTATAGGGCCTTCAGTATGGTACAACAAATCATATATATTCACAACAACAATCTGGAACTCTGGCTCCGTCACAACAAATCACACTGAGTTACATCGCGTGAGTCATATGGACACTTGTTTCAGTCGATAACGGTTACATTCGCTCTAAGGTCGTTCTAGCACTCTGATCGGCTCCAAGTGAAAAGCCAGGTTATCCGAGTGTCTGACCATTAGTAACAACAATGGTGGAGGAAGTCATTGTAAGATGCAAAGACTGCCTTGTTTGGTACTCTAGAGCACTGTTTCGTAAACACTGGGTTGTGACCTATTTGTGGGCAGTGTACACATTTGTATGGTTCACAACTGAATATCCCTTTAATTTTTGTTTCCTACATTTAGTTTTTAATAATTATTATTTCAAAAATTATTATTTCTTGCTATTTCCACAAGGAGACATCAAATGTCTAACTATCTAGCAGAGTGATGTCTTTGTCGCAACTCCCACTCACCACCAGAGGGCAGCAGTGGACTATTGTTGATCCGTTTCCACTACTAGTGAGTAGTGTCTGTCTTGTCTAAATTGTATTATAATCTCAAACACACTGATTCCCCCCCGGTAGTTATTTACTTCATTTAGATAAGATAACTGAGGGCAGAGAGAGGAAGTGACATGCAGAACAGGTCTCCTAACAGTAGCACTGTAGTAAAATGTTTTTAAATGTTATAAGTGCAAAATAAATCAATAAAAGAACATAAATATCCTCATCCAGTTGAAAAAGCGGGCGGGCAGGGCAGGCAAGCAGCTAGGCAAATAGATTGACAGATTGATGCTCATTTTCAGGAAAATACAGAGACAAGTTAGCTTTTGTAAACAGACCTATACTGGATCTAACCACATACTTTCAACATGGTGTCCCTATTGACTCAGTGGCGGTTTTTGCTGTAGGCAAGGTTAGGTGACCACCTGTCTTTTACTCATATGGTTTTTAGTAAAAGAGTCAGGGAAGAGTCATGAGAAAAAAATAAAGAGAAAACACTGGGCCGGGACCCATTTGTGGGTCGCGTACATATTTTTATGGTTCACGAGTAAATATCCCTTTATTTTTGTGTTTCCTACATTTTGTTTTTAATTATTATTTCAAAACATTTTCAAAACAAAAATGTTCATGAATTCAAAATAAATTCAATGATTTTTCAAAATAATTTCATAAATAAAAAAATCTAAGAAAGCAAATGTTTAATAAGTAGTATTAAAAGACACATTGAGACAGGCTGTCAGAGGCAGGTCAGCCTCTGTCTCTTCAAAGCCTAGTACACAATGAATTACATATAGTGGTTTTGTTATCTGACCAGTCAATACTAAATGGTGCATTTATATAGCGCCTTTATCCAAAGCGCTTTACATAGATTGTGCATTACATTCACACACGGTGGAGGAAACCATGCAAGGCATCAACCTGCCCACCGGGATCGAACTGGGAACCTTGAGGTTATCCAGTTCACTCTACCCGGCCACTCTACCCCTGAGCCACTGCCGCCCAATACTAACAAAGAACAAAACAATCACCAGTGTTACAATGACATTCTGTTCATCTAGCATCTGAAATTTGCATTCATGCAATACAGTGAGAGCTCAAATACAAAATGACAGAACTATATAACAGTAAATACACTCATCCACAAACTAATTGTACACTACACACATACCTGAATAAAAAGACACAGTGACACAGGTTGTCTTTTGGCTGTACACAGAAATACTACTAACATAGGAAATGAATAGACTAACTTCAAATTGAAAACACTGCGTATTTCTGTTACAGGTATACATGACATGGATTCATTTGATTCTAGCAACATTAGTTAACAAATATCTACTCTGACTGTTCATAAATTAACTGAATTCAGATCGCTCTAGGACGTCAAAACCAGGGCCCTCTGACATCAGAGCAGATGATCTGCGTGCGAGTGTATTTTAAGAGCACTTTTTTAAATCCTGGAAGGACTGATTAAAACATAACATTTATATAGCATAATATTAATGTGATTCAGTGGAACAGGTTCAGGTCTGAACTACCCAAACAGCTGTGACATATCTGTGTCACAACTCCCACTCACCACCAGAGGGCGGCAGTGGACTATTGTTTTTGTTCCCACTACAAGTGAGTTGTAGTGTGGGTCTTCTCAAAATGTTACTATAATATCAAACACACTGTTTGGGAGACCAATGAAAGACTGCAGTTGTCATGGCTGGCTCTTGCCAGGACAAATAATAGGGGAGGGAGACCAACGGAAAGTTTAACACAAGTATTTATTAACTAATAAACTAACCAACAACTGAGAGAAATAACTGAACATACAGGGAATTCATAGCAATAAAGGAATGAGGTGTGGAGTCAGTAAATCAGTAGTGTAGGTGTGGATGAGTGAAACATGATGTAGTGCAAGGTGTGTGTGTGTGTGTGTGTGTGTGTGTGTGTGTGTGTGTGTGTGTGTGTGTGTGTGTGTGTGTGTGTGTGTGTGTGTGTGTGTGTGTGTGTGTGTGTGTGTGTGTGTGTGTGTGTGTGTGTGTGTGTGTGTGTGTGTGTGTGTGTGTGGATGAAAAGAATAATCAACTAGAACAGACCAACAGCATGGGGAGCAGCTGAACAGGACAGCAGTCCTCCCTCCTCTGGATCTCAACATGAACTGTGCATGGGCTGGGTTTTATAGCCTCCTGGAGGCACCGGGCCCAGGTGCTTTCCAATGAGCCATTAGTACATTGACTGCCACACCCTGTTCACCTAGAAGGCACAGCATTAGTAGAGCAGACTCCCATACTCTATAGACCATATTCACACGACGGCCATGTTTCTATGAAGTCAATGAAAGTAGCCACCCCGGGTGGCGGCACTTTCAATGTTAAATTCCAATATGGCCGCCGTGTGAATATGGTTTATATAAGGGAGTGGGGCATCACACAGTTGAAATCACAGGAGATCATGACAATCATTATAAAAAAAAACCCTGGTAGTTTAAAACTTTAAACTTTAAAACTGACAACAGAAACATCCCAAAATGTCCGTGTCCAATTTCTTTCTTTTTTTGCTGTATTTTTTCCCTTCAAAATAGCTAAAATACGTTGTAATTATAAAACAGATGTTGCAACATGTTGTGAACTTGCAGATCAGCTTTTCTTTTTGTTGCTATTTTTGAACATGTTAAAGTATAATGGGCTTAGGACTGTGGTTAGGACTGACATGCTACATAGTACAGTTCAGTCAGACAACATTTGGATTGGATTAGAATATATATTTATTAAGCAAGCTTGAGCATAGATATAGAAAGCATGATGAAGCATAGTTTGGCATCAGGCATCTGAATCCATTCATTCCCTGTAAGAATAACATGCCAAATAGCATTTACAGGGAATTAATTAAACCCCCATGGGGATCAAGAAACAGAGCCTACAGGTGGATGCCGGGGAGGCGGGTGGGATGACTTTCATGGACAGCAGCATGCAGGTAAGCAGCGAGCAGCACGATCTCAGCAGCAGCAGCGGTAGCGAAGCACGTCAGCTCAGCTAGACAGGGGAGGCCAGAATGAGCAGGTAATAGCGCAGTACCTTTAACCACCCGACCAGGAGAAAAATGCATGTGACTTAGTCACCTGGTCGGATGGCCCAATCCCTGAGTTGCCTGGCCTGAACTAGCTCCGTAAACTGCGCCTCATTCATCAGTGCAAAAGGAACGTTTACACTACTTATGTGTGATGTCTCAATCTAAACGTTGGTCTCATCACAGGAGACGTGCATGTCCCTGTATCTCATTCTAAACGTGTTTGTCTCACACAGTCGTGTCCAGCAGGAGGAGATGGAGAAGAGGTTTCGGGACACCCTGGCCAAGCAGAAGGCCTGTCTCCTGGCAGGGAAATGGAGGAGTGAGGTGGTCAACAAGGAGATGAAAAAGCAGGCGGGCGAAGAGAAGCAGGTTTTGGCGGCGCAGGGGGTAAGAGACAGCTTTCAGCATTTGGTATTTCTTTAAAGCCTTTTTCCAAGTCAATTTTCATTCACCCATTCAAACAACATGCAAGTCACCAATCTGCTCATCTGGAGCAGGTAGGAGTTCAATGTCTTGCTCAAGGAAACTTCGGCACATACCTAGGAGGAGCTGTGGATTGAAACAGGAATCAGCAATAACATTTTTTTAATTAAAATAAGTCCCGACTTGTAGATTTATGTGAAAATTCAGTCAATTTCAGCTATCCCCATCCTTATGATTGTTGCGTTTTCAGAAACCAATTGAAGGTTGTAACCACACTGGATTTGTCATCATCAGAACTGTGAGGAAGACGAGCAGAAGGAGCACAAAGATGACACATGTACAGAGACAGACAAACAAGAAGACAGGCAACATGAGACAGAAGACAACGAGTGGCAGGAGCAATGTGAGTAGTGTGTTTACATCTGGTCGACGTTTCAATGCACCTATCTGTATCTTTCAGTGGGCCAATGCATACAAATTGCATTTGAGTCACAGGCCAATTTCCGCTGCACCTTTTACTGTACATAAATCTGGACTAGAGTCTTCATTTCTTATTAGAAATAGTTAACCACTATGTGCCAGAGGTTTTTTAAAACAGGGTACAGTACATCCAGTGCCAGCGATCTACCATTTACAGATTCTTGTGTTTGGCACACAATGTGTTAAACCCTCTAAGGATAAGGATAATTTCTTTAACATGAAAGTCCTTGCGGTCTTGTTTCCAATAAGGGCCTGTGAGCAATTAGGGGTTTAGAGTCTTGCTCAGGGACAAATTTCATTTCATCGACACATTTGCTGGCTTGGCCTGGAATCTCACTAACCACTATGGCCGCCTCTGTTAGTAATACAAACCAAATGAACTCGTAAGGGGCCATTCGGTTCCATTTACACTCTCAGAGTTAAAATAACATAGAGGTACCGGCCATTTTCGATGAACAGAGTCAAACTTCCGGGAATCGCAGTTCTAACTGACCATAGACTGACCACAGAGCTACCAGAGGTGTCGCCATGAAGACTAAAAAAAGGGAAGTTACACAGTATGTCTTTAAGCTTCACAATGTCATTTCCTCTGCAGTGCGTCGGTCCAAAGCGGCCGATGAGGCGATGAAATCCAAGGCACTTCGTGCAAGAGAGGAATGCAAGCGGCATTCCCTCCGTGCCCTGGAGACCAGTCTCATAGCGCTGCGCTTCCATAAGTCCTTCATGAATGGAGATTCTCAGAGCCGACGTCGCAGCACAGCTTTGGATCACAATGTGACAGACAGGTAATCCTCACACAGTGTAACCATTCTCTTGATACATGTACTACCATCACATTACAGTATGGCAATGTACCTGTGTACATAAGTCCACATTAACAATGGCGTCCCTATTTTGGCCATGTCATTATATGTGACATTTCTCCAAATATTGAAGAAAAAAAAGTATTTCCCCCAATATTTCATCGTTTTCTGATAGTGAAAATAGCTGATCTATAAGTTCACACAATGCTATTTGTCATACAGCAAAGTGGGGCACAAGCTGATTGACATCAGCAGGAGGGGCTAACCCTAACTACAGGAAATATGGGCTGTAAAAAAATGACATTCCAATCTGTGAAAAAAACACGCACGCACGCACGCACGCACGCACACACACACACACACACACACACTGATCTGTCTTTTTCTTCAGCAGCAGTGTTTGTCCACGGCCAGACCGTCCAACAACCAGAGAGTCCATAATCCACTGGTTTCGAGCGGAGCAGCAACCAAAGCGGGCAGGCTATGAGAGGCACAGCAACTCCCTCGCCCCCTGGTTTCATGGTGGGTACTACAAGGCCAGAACTTTAATCAATCATTTTCTATTGCAGTGCATCACCAAGTGATGAAGATGGAATGTGCACGTGGCACAAAAATAAAGAAAGAATAAGAACATAAATAATGTTTAGACATTTTTATCTCTAGCAAATAACAAGATTTGTTAAACATGCAGGAAATAGATGATTTTTACAGGGTGAATATAGCCGATCTCACAGCACACCACATGATGCACTGTGAGCGTGTAAATCGTTTATTTTATGTAACATTTATGCCTTTATTGACAGGACAGTTAGTAGGCAGACAGGAAATGGGGAGAGAGATGCGGAGTGACATGCAGCAAAGGCCGTCGGGATCGGGACTCGAACACTCAACACGCTGTCAGGCTGCGCTGAGCCAAGGGACCTCTATGCCAGCGGTCCAGGCCGTAAATCAGCTATTTTTGCACTGTTTTCTGAAATGGATCTCTGTCTGCTCTCTCTCCCTCCAGGCATCATCTCCCGTCAGGAGGCTGAGTCTTTGCTTGCAGAGCAGCCAGAGGGCAGCTTTCTGCTGAGGGTCAGTGAGTGTATCTGGGGCTTCACTCTCTCCTATCGCACAGCCGACGCCTTCAAACACTTCCTGGTGGACGCCTCCGCTGATTATTACAGCTTCATCGGCCTCGACCAGATCCAACACGCCACTCTGGCCGATCTGGTCAGCTTTCACAGGGTAGGCCTTTCTGTCAGTATGATGATATATCGGCTATTGTTTATGTTTGAGTCAAGGAAATATATTGCACTTACTTTAGATCTGGAAAAACTCAGATTCCCTAAGGCAATGTTTTGTACTTTAATTAGTTTTACTTAATTGTGTTTTCATATTGTAGGTCTTTTTGTGGACCCCAGGAAGATTAGCGGTTGCCTAGGCGTCAGCCAATGGGGATCCATCTAATAAACAATAAATAATATTTTACTTTTTTGACAAGATCAGTATTGGCAGTTATGCAGCCGATAACTGCTTTTGTTAGCCGAAAATACTGAAAATAGCAGATCTACAAGCTTACAGGATCGGCATTAGACCCAAAACTATGGGTCCTATTCCTATAGGCCCTACTGCCTGTAGGAATATTGTGGTACTGTGAGGATAAAAGCTCCATGATGCCTTTTGCTAGGTTTAGCTTGGCAATCTGAAGAAAATCACACTGTACATGCAAATCAATTGTTTATAAATTGAATTTTAATCCAAATAAATGTCTAAAAATGTATATTCTATTCAGACACTTAGTTTTCTTCCAGCAGCTGTGTAAATCAAATAATAACGACACCTGCAGGTTAGCTAGTAGCATTGTCTATGATTTGTATTTCACCTTCTACCTTTCAAATGTTCCCATTCCAGGAAGAGGTCATCACCACGTCAGGAAGGGAGCTCCTGCGACACGCCTGTCCTCCAAGAAACACTTCCACACACTATGGGGGTCTTTTTGAGTGACTCATTCAACGTTCACTCCAAGAACATGTACTGGACGCTTTGTTTTCAAGGACCCCAAGTTTGGTATGCTTTAGGCCATGGACCCCAATAACTCAGAGTGTACAAATGCATGGGTCCATTTGGTTCCATTTGTACACTCTCTGAGTTATAGACCTGTAAGGATCCATTTGGTTTCTAATTATCAGTCATTTAGCTGGGGACCCTTTGGAACTCCCTCAAGGACCCCTTAGGCTCCCCGGACATCTCTTTGAGAACCACTGTCCTATAGCGCCCTGCCTACTGGGATATCTTTGTTACTTATCTTTGTAAGTTATTATTATCATTAGAAGGCTGGAAGATGCTGCTGCTGTGTCTTATGATGAGCGGGTGTACAATGGTGTGGTTTATATCCTCTGAAAAATACATCTGTTCAATAGGCCTAAATGCACAAATCAATTATTTTTGTACACCCCAAAAATGTCCCAAGGGTGTGGTCACACCAAACTTTTATTCTGCCTATGAGGTGGATTCTGCCAATGCTTTTCAATGGGAACGGAACTAATTCAACCGCAGGGGATGATCCAGTCATAGAACCCTCCTGCTGCCATGTGTTAATGGAAACCAGGCAACAGCTGATTCTGTACAAGGACCAAATGGTTCCATTTGTACAGTAAGGGTTCCATCTCTGCATTACAATCAGATAAGTGTTTGTCTGTAACGTTTGTTTCTGAAGTATGAATAATTTAGCTGGGACCCCCTGTGATAGCATTAAGGACCACTGCTCTATACACTTCTATTCTCAGCTTAACGGTGAGCTTAACCATTGTTGTTACGTTGTCTAACATACAGAATATTGACAATTTTAAGGGAGGCTTACAAGAGCAAGAATAGCAGCCCTCCTCTGTATGTGGCGAACACTATAGGAAGTGTCTGAGAGTGTTGAGAGGAGACTGTTGGAGAGTGTTCTGGGCTGATTCTTGCCTTTGCTGCCATTTGATCTTCTTCAATAAACGTTCTGTTGTGCGTTCATGCTGAATTACATCATTTTACACAACATAATAGTGTAGTATGACTTTTTGATGTTTTCTTTTTTTCTTTTGTCTTTTTCACGTCGTATAGAATGACTTTAATTGCAGTTTTTCCTTTACCAACAAGCACAGGGTGAAGAGCTTTACTCTTCAGTGTTTCAATTACCAACATGCAGTGGCGTAACAAGTCAACACTGGAACCAAATGCAGGATGGCTATGCGTCTCTCTGCATGCTGTCACACAGCTACAGTAGATAGACAGTCAGTGATTAGCAGCGGCCCACATAATTATATTTGAAAACTTTCTCTAACAAATATAAAACTTCACTTTATTATCAGATCACAAATTTACAGGTGTAAAAATCTGTGTGCAACCTATCCACAAATTGCAGTTACATCTTGAGTGAGAATTAGAGTAAAAATATATTATATTGAAACAAATATACAGTACATGAACTGCAAATAAAAGACATAGCAGCAGATATCAAATATATACAGTACATATACAGTTGATCATTATTCACAGTCAACTGCAATTTGAGCTACAAACATCATAAGTAAACATACAATATCATCTTGTTAAATAACAAACACAGAAATGTACATTAGGCTATAAGTAACATGATTTAAAAAAAAATAGCAAAGCACACAAGATTGCAAATGAGATCATTGCCAATATTATCTTTCTGAAAAATGTCCTGGAATGTATTGCCTATTTCAGAATCAGCTTTATTGTCACGTCACAGGTTTACAGGTGTAAAAGAGTGGGTGAAATTAGTTGTTGTGCAAGTTTCATAGTTTTTTGTTATTTCCATGACAAAAGAAAGGGAAGAAGAAGAAGGGGGGGGGCATCAATCAAAGAAAACTAACAAATTATCTATATTTACACATAGTACCTGAGTTAGACATAAGGTGCGGTAAGTACCTGAAGTAAGACATAAAGGTGTGAGCATAGCAGCAGATGTATACTGTACATGATATGCTATGCACATTAGTTAAGGTGTGAGAAAAACATAAAAACACAAGTCAGCGTGTTGTACATGGGAATAAGGTGCAAAGTGTCCGCGCGTATCAACCGCATAATCCACATAAGGTAAACTGACAATGGTATAATCCGTAGGTAGGTCCATGAGGATGAGCAAAAGAAAAAAAAAGTCCAAGTCACTGTCCCTGGTATAATCCACAGGTAGGTCCAACACGAAAGCAAAAGTCTAAGACCAGCCTGACGACAGGCACTGATCATGCCTTGTTCAGCAGTCTTTATGTTGCTGTGTTTAGTGTTTACTGATTACGTCTGTGTGTGTCTTTGTTGAAATCATGAGACATCTCAGGGGACTAGTTGTTCTTTCCTCATTTGTGAGGTGCATGATAATCAGCTGGGATGTTCTGAAATTTGAAAAGAAACAAAACGAAAAAAGAAGTCAGAGAGAACTCCAACAGAATGGACTAAAAGAGGGATTTGAAGATGGATGTTGGCTCTTACCCAGGTCTTCGACAAGCCACGGGTCATGCTCCTGCAGAGCATTGTAGAATTCTGACATTGCTCTTTTTCCTTTTGGACAGGTAACATCAAGCAGCATTCTCATTTGCTCCTGCCTGGGTTTTGTTTCCCTGATTGTGTTGTACATCTCAAATGTGAGAATGCCTTTGTCACGCAGGTCATCTGCTATAGGCATTACATCTGTGACGCGCTGAATTAGGGCCCTCATGTTGTGCTTCACAAAGTTAGCTTTCATGCCTGTAAAAAAGAAACAAGAACTTTTGTTACTTACACAAGTCTGACATCAGAAAAGAAGACATGCACTGAAGATAAAGTTTAATGGCAGTGTGACTGAGGAAAAAAAGGATGTCAAACATGAGCTCATTGTCATTTTCATTATACTGAAGATCTTGTTTTGATTTCAGGGTCAAATATAGAGGTCAGAGAGAAGTAAATGTCTTACCTGTTGTCTGGTTAATCTGAGGTTCTTCCACACCCGAGGCATCTAAGAGGAAAACATATTGTGATATTTGTCCATTCGATGATCAGAATCAGAATCAGAATCAGTTTTATTGTCACATCACAGGTTTACAAGGTAAAAAAGTGGTTTTTAGTACATCACTCCCATCGCAACGTTAAATTCCGTAGAAAGAAGAGTGGGGAGAAAGAAGAAGAAGATGGGTAGGGGGCAAGTGGGAAGGAGATCGAACAAGAGAACAATAGAAGGCCAAAAACAAGTTATCTACATATTTACAAAGTACCTGAGATAAGAAACAAACTAAGGTGCCTGAGCATAGCAGCAATGTATGTATACTGCGCATGATATACTTATAGACGGTAAGGTGCTTAGAGAGAAAAAAGCGCAATAAAAAAAACAAAAAAAAAGTTTGTGCATTATACATGGGATTAAGGTGCAGAAGGTCAGTGCGTGTTCACCTAAGGGTGGACTGACCCTGGTATAATCCGCAGGTAGCTCCATGAGGGAGAGCAACAAAAAAAGAAAAAGTAATCTGTACCTGGTGTGGTCTACAGGTATGTCCGAGGGGGGAGTTTTTCATCTTAATGTTTAATCTTCAAGTGTTTCTTCATACGGTTGTGTTCATCTATAGCTGTGTTCCCTATCACTAGCAGCTGTGTGATTCGTAGCCCTGAATCAGATCCCCTGAGGTGGGGTCACAAGTTGCTCTTATAATTTTTGTTGAGACGAACACTCCAAAAATGCCTTAACAGATAAATATCCATTTTATAAAATATTTGAGTTAATTCATACTTGATCACATACACCCAATCATGGCAATGTGAGGTGTATATAAACAATAACAATATGACTTATGCCAGCCTTACACAAAAAAGTTGTGTAAGGCTGAGTTTTGCTTTTTTTGAGGTTTGCTATCCCATCAGCTCGATTGTTTGGTGTGAGGTGGCTTAAACTAAATCTAAGCTGTGCTGTTGGTTCAGATAAAAATCCAATGTGCAATGCTATCCCAAGTCTTTTGTCTTGGTCCATGCTCATGGGAAGTTCAATGACATGAATCATGTCATATATGTATTGTTTAACCCATTTAGACCTGTGGCCGATTCTAAAAACGCCTTCTTTAAATAAATACAAATAATATGTTATAGCAACAGCTAATGTTACACAAAGGTGTTTTACCGGATTGAAAGGTATAACAACGAATAGGTGTTCCAGGTCTAAATGGGTTAAAACAGAGAGCAGTCACGTACAATACAGTAGATGGGAGTCCATTGGACTCCACAGATATACACACACATTTGCATGTCAAAACACAGCAGGGACACAGTTGCGGATCGTGACAAAAATTAAATGTTTGACTTATGGTCGGTGGAATTTGAAATAAGAGCACAGCTGCCCTGTAATATGCTGTTTTTGAGGAATGAGTTTTCACTGTTGCTACAAAAATGTTAGATTTTGTGTGAACCCATAGTAATATGATCTCCTGTGAAAAAATACCCCTGAAAACAACATCATGAGGCTCAGATGAAGCGCTTTGGAGTAACACTAAACAGATCGTAATCTGCTAAATTAATCTACAGACATTTTTAATTGTATTAAAAGTATTGCTGCATTACAATTTGGATTTCATCAAAACAAACTAGTCTCACATTCAAAAGTGATGAGGTGTCAAAGATTGGAATACAAAACCTAATTGAACCAAAAATGTTGGTGCCCATCTTTAATTCTCATTTACGGCCAGATCCCATGGGAAAAGTACTTGGATCTGGCAACATTTGAAACTAGAAAAAGTGCTCCTCGGAGCACAGGTCTCCGCCAGGTCAGGTAGGTTAGTGTGGGCCAGCAATGTTCAGAATTCGGCAATCAGGCTGGAATGTGAAAAATAGGATGGATCCGTCTTGATGACTTGACTGAAGAGATCAAGTGTTCCGTATTGCGTGATGTTTGGACAAAATTTTAGGAGTAATTAAAAAAAGAATGGTTGCAAAAATCGGCCTCCTGGTGGTGCTATAATAGGGCAATGTTGAAAGTGTTGCATGTGCCCCTCAATGTAGCTCAAATGTGCATGCAAAGTTTCACTGCAATCGCTGCGTTCATGATTTGCGGCATTTTGTTCAAAACGGGCCACTCCTGCAAACTTTAGATGTCAATCTTAGCCAATCAGGATGGAATATAAAAAATCAAACAGATATGTCTTAATCACATGACTAGAGATCATATGTACCGATTTGCGTGACATTTGGATAAAATGTGAAGGAGTAATATCCAAAAATGTGTTTTGCATAAGTCGGCCTCCTGGTGGCGCTCTAAAAAGCAGATGTGAAAAATGCAGGGCAAAGGTTTTTCCGTGGCCTCTAGGGAATGCGCATACAAAGTTTTACACAGATCGGTGCAGTTATAGGTAAAAACACGAATCGGCCCGTTATAGCGCCACCATGAGGCTGATTTGAACAATGTTCAAGTGGCATTTCTTCCTCCTTCTTCCTACGTTGTCAGACAAGAGTGTCACACAAAAGTAGAGACAATAGTCTGTCTGTGGGTTTTATAAATATTGAACCAATGAAAAGTCTTAAGAATAACTGAATAATAACTATAATGGGTTCATTGAAACTATTATTTTTGTAACGTTATTGAACATACATGGTTTCCACATGACAGTGATGATATGCCGTAAACAGGATATTGATACTCACTGCTTGGAGGAATCAATTCCATGCTGTTCCTTCTCCTGACAGCTGGTAGGGTTGATTCTACTGGCTCCTTCATCACAGACTTAGAATAAAATATAAAGTAAAGAAATTACAATTTAAATGTGTGATAAATGTCAGACCAAAGTTTCATCTATGAAACATCTTCATCTCTCACTCTTACATCAGCATCAGTCTGGGTAGGAGCTTCACTCATGGTGTCATATCCTGAAGAGCGTGTTCCACCACTCACTGGAACAGAAGACAACAGACAGCAAGACATTTACAATGATGATAAAAAACACACTTGGATGTGAAAACTAAAAAAAAAAATAACCAGGTTCCGACCCGGCTCGGGCACGGGTCCATTCACAAGAAGTGACTCCGGGTCTGGGTCGGAACCGTTACAGTTTGTCTCAGGGCTCCGACTGTGAAATGGACGGTTCCACTAATACCCGAGTGGACCCGGGGGTCACTCAGAAGACAGTTGACTGGCAGTCAATGACTGGCTGTTATATTATCATATCACTACATAATGTTATATCATTGACCTAAATGGCGATATATTAACAAGGATAGGATGATTAAAAAATATTTATGTCTGTATTAACCTTGATGATCGTCTTGACCCAAGGCTCTGTCTGTTCAATTCAAATGAAATGATAACACATTTAAAAACAACTCTCGTTGCACTAAAGTGCTGTACCGAACATTATAAATAGTGTGACAGTTCCAGAGGAAAGTACATCTATGACCATTTCTCTGATCAGCGCAATATAGGACTGGATCTAGTGTATTTAAACAACGATATAGGATTGTTGATAGTAGTATACTGTATTATAATAGTATACAGTAAGTACAGTAAAATCAATGTTATTGTAAACTCCCCTTTGTGGAAGCTTTAATACAAGAATGTTACTGCCTATAATGCTGCTACCAGCGGTATTGTATGTGTTCTAGAGGTTCGGGCCCTCACACCTACGTTGCTCCCCTTCTGTGCCCATATATGGAGCTGACCCGTGGTTTGTTTATGTTGTCAGGGTGATGTGGCCTGGTTGGTTTATGGCTGAGTCAGAATGACGTCAGAGACCCACCCAACCTCCCATTAGCCAATTACATTTTAATATAGGATTTGACCATTAACACCTTGAACCTGAGCAGCTGTCAATCTACTCCCTCAAGATGGCGATGAAAGTGGGCTGGCGTCTCAACCCTGTGACGTCGCTATGCCCGGCCCCTATATCACCTCCCTTTCGGAAGAAAAGTTTGGACGTCGGAAGGTGCATGTACTGCATGGGCTTAAGGAAATGGATAATCACCTAGCTCATGTAGGCAAGAACTTCCCTCCCCTGTTGCATCGTGTCTCTGCTTTCTCACTGTAAGAGACATGTAAATTACTGTCTGGTTCTACAACACTGAAAATCCTGATATCATACAAAGTACGGTAAACCAAATTAATAATGCTTACACATAGTTGTTTTGATCGAGCCTGACCGAAGCCGACCAAATAGACCAAACAGTGGTTTGCCTGGCCTTTTCTCTGTGCTGCCCACCAAGTCACCTGACACAAGAACAAAAGATAGGCATCGTCATTCAGAGGTACACTGCAAAGTTACAAACGTAAGATCAAGCATGAATGAACACACACATTTACAGTAAGTAGACAGGTGACTGTGTACCTTGTTGAATGTTTGCAGACCATGATGTAACTTCAGAACCACTTGCTTTCAGATAAAATGTGAAGGGAGGTGGCTGCTTGAAGCATGCTTCAAAGAATCCTTTATACATAGTTGGTACCAGGGTGAATATCAAGTCCTACACAGATTGATTGATTGATTGAACATTTTATTAGACAGAAATGCAAACAGCACGAGTACAGTCATACACTTGTTCTAAAAGGATCCCACAAAAAAGGTCCTGTGGATTTGTTTACATTCAGGTCCTATATATTCAAAATAGGACCATCAATCAGCACAAAAAACAACACCAAAATACAATATATCACAAATATAAAACACTATGTGTACAGAGTAGAAAAAAGGGGGGAATGGGGGTAAAAGGGCAGGGGGGGTGAACACCTTTCAAAGGGAGAAGTGATATTCATCTACCTCCCTCGATCTTTGGCCACCTGAAAGGTGGAATTTCAGGCCTGTTTTGAAGGATGCCAGTAATCTACATTCAGACACATAATATAACTAATTAACTAATAAATAAATGAATACCGTAGCACACCTGACCTAACTCAAAGTAATTGGACTCACAGCTATGCCGATGTGACTACAAACATGTTGTGCATTGGGCACACAGGATAAATTTGCCATCCTCACACACCTATTTAGATGAGATACAGAGTTTCTGTCATGACACGTTTTTACTCCTTGTTTTCCTGTGGTGTTCAATTCGGCAAATTTATACCTGTTGCATGGCAAACAGATTCATGGAAATAAATAAGTTTGACCTGAGAACCATATGGCTGTGTCTACCAAAGCATTTTTTTGCCAGCTGAAAACGCATGGCACTCTCGTACAAACGGCCAGAGTTTAAAATATTTCAGCTTTTGGCGACTAGATAAAGAATGCCAGATGTGAATACGCAGTACAGAGTAGATCACACTGCTGGAGTTTTCAGCATTGCATAAACTAGAAGTCTAGCCCGCGGCCACGCCCACGTAGCGCCCGCGGCCACTTGGCAACTCATATAAGTGGCGTAGCGTCATGAGGGTCAGTGGGGCCGTGGCTCGGTCAGTGAAGACCCTGTAGTGCGGATGATATGTGGCATAGAGGGGCAGATTGTAAATCCCCAGAGGAAACATCCGTGGGCTACCATTGGTTCAGCGATGTGTGCGGTCGCCCTGCGGCCCCTCCTCCTCCACCAATGTGCAGTATTGAGAGCCCTGACGTCACAACAATTGGAGCGATGGGCACTGCACTGTGGTTGGTTAGGGTACACCTAGGGCCCAGGTAGAACCCAGTTAAAGCCTGCATGGGCAAACCCAGGTAGGACCCGCCTTGGTCCCACATAAACATGGGTAGTTGGGACCCACCTAAGGGCCAGGTAGAAGCTACTTATAGCCTGCATGGGCATCGCAGTTGGGACTGAAGTGGATGCCGCTGACATTGCTGACATGGGGTCCATATGGTTTAGCCCACCTTGAAACCATATGGGAACTACGCTGGCATGCTGGCTGTAATGCAAACGCTGCATCATACCTGCAGTGTGTAGTTTGATGTTGTGTGTGTAGCAGATATACCTGCAGTGTGTAGATCAATGTCCATATGAAAGTCAATGCCCAGCAGTGTTTTTTTTCCCCAGCAGAGTTTCTAGTGTCTCTGTCTCTCTCTGGAAGAGGTTGCACATGAACTCTGCAGCCGCACTGAGGCGCTCCAACACAAACACTCTGACATTAAGCTGCTTCACACAACAAACATCAGCACGACACTGCTGTTTGTCCAAAAGACACAATATCTCCTCTCCCACCGACGTCATGTGTTCATTTATCGACAAAGCAAAGCAAAGCAAAGTTTGTTGTTTACCCAGGGTGTCGGACTAAGCACGAAGCTTGTTTCCAGCCGGACCCTGCATGGAAGCCTTGCTCAAGGGCTATTCAGCGGTGATTCATGATTGATGTGATGAATTGGGGAATCGAACTAGGGACCTTCCGGTATTAAGGCCGCCCCTCTAACCACTAGGCCACCGCTGCCACTGACAGCCGTACAGACTCCTTTTGACACATTTTACCTCGTTTATCCAGCTCTCACTGACTCATCGGGCTGTTATTTTGCTGCGATCAAGTCAACGATGTGAGAGATTAGCTATCACAGACGGACGGACAGGGGGTGAAACATAGTCTTGCGCCATGCCTTTCGGCCTGGCGGAGACAATAAAAAAAGGAAAGTAAAGGAAATGAGCATTTCTGCAACAAAAGTAGTCAACAAACTATACTATGAAAACATGGGCCACATTGTCAAAGAATGTAAGAAAGAGGCAGTCATGTAGAAAATAGCCGATCTACAAGCTTACAAAGCCTCTGAACGTGAGGCGTTTTGAGCTTGTAGATCGGCTATTTTCACAATATGTACTTGTGGAACGGAGTCAAACAGAATCGGGGGGTCCCCAGATCAAGTACGTTTATTTGGGGGGGGGGGGGGGGGAAGGGTGAAAGGGTTGATAAGCACTGCTGTAATCGGAGCGAAATTATCTGAAATTACTACATGACCATAATGCAGCCTAGCATGCGTTGCACGGGGCGGTCCTGCCATTACGTTAGTTACTGTAGTTGCTGTGGAGCTACATAGTTCTCCAGAAGACACACACAAACATACACCATCTACAATGGACTAACTGAGCAGCAATATTGACATTCACTACACGAACGTGCATTGTTGACAAAGTGATTGCACAGCCACGTTAGCGTTAGCGACATGGCAGCTATCACAGCGCCCTGTCCGTCGTCGCTGGGACTAACTGTGATGGCTACAGCAGTAACAGCAAGCTGTCTGCGATGCCATTGTCTGGAGACTGCTCTTAGCGTGACACGACCAATGAGAGTGAGCGCTGTAGTTGTTGCTAAGATACGGTGGCGTCTCTGCCCCATAGCTTGTAGATCTCTCACGCATGATTGGCGTAGGCTGCGTTGCCAGGTCTGACTGTTTGTATAAGCGATTTTGGGCTTATTTGGGTGCACTTTTGGGCTCGTTTCCATAGACCACGGCAGCGCTTATTTCTTTCCCGTGACCGATGTGGCAAAAAAAGTGCAAAACGAACCATCCGGAAGTAAATTGCGAGATGAAATATATAGCACTTTTTGATTATTAGAGAAGGAGACACATGTGAAGGTTGAAAATGAAAGGTAGGAGATTATATAATTTTTGTAGCAAGTTGTGAGAGAATTGGGCCACTCCTGTGGGCGGGGGGCTGATTAGAACCATTGGGGTTTGAAAGGAGACGCTCTCTGTTTGAGTGATAAGATATGTGGCACTGCTATAAAGGCCCCATGTCTGTGGAATGCCTTCCCCGAACACCTGAGAGCAGCACAGTCCACTGATGCTTTTAAAAATGGACTAAAAACCTACCTTTTTAACAAAGAGTTTTCTTATTTTTTCCTGGGCCTTTGTTTTTTACCTAGTTTTACTTTGACCCTTTCATCTAGTTTATGGGTCCCATGTAATTGTTTGGTTGCCTATGCTGTTTTTATACCATGCTTTAACCCTGTAGCACTTTGAGATTCACAAGAATGTACAGTGCGTTATAAATAAAATGCATTATTATTACTCCCAAACAATCAAAAAGCCTGTGTGTGTGTCTCTCTCTCTCGCTCGCTCGCTCGCACGCACGCAGGCAGGCACACACACACACACACACACACACACACACACACACACACACACACACACACACACACACCTACAGTACAGTACACACATCTACACATTTACAAAGTAAATTATGGCAAGCTGAATGAAAACACAAACACACCTCAGGGTGAATGTTGTCACTTTGTTCAGTCATGAGATGGTAGTTCCTCTGTACCAGTGAACAGAGGGTATTCTTGTCAACCCTACTGTAACGCCCCTTCTTCAACTCCTTTTTTATTTCCTGCCACACACAAGGAAAAGAGGAGGACAAGGTGATGGACAAAAGGAGAGGAGGAAGAGTTGGGAGAGTAGGGAAGGTAAAAAAAACAAGCCAATTAGAAGGTAGATTGACAGGTTATCAATAATGAATATTGAAAACCAGTCTAGCAGTAATTATCCATCTATATATTTATCTGGTTATTTAGCACTATGATCAGTAAAAAAATCTAATTGAAATAATTTAAGCCTGTAGTCATCATTGTGTTTGATAAATTAAACAATAAAAAAAAAAGCTTCAAGGTGAGATGAGAAGCATTTTCTCTTGATTCCTGTATTCATTTATTTATGTATTCATTAATGTCTATTATTTGTGTCCTCTTCTGGTCATCCCCATTTGTGTTCCTTTGAATTGGGAAGAATCAAATGATTTTTAAGACCATTTTAAGACCTTTTTAATACCTCTAAAAAAATAATAATAATAATAATAATAATAATAATACAATAAAGACCTTTATTGGTCTTTATTGTGTCAAAAGTAATCAACAAACAATACTATAAAAATGGTCAAACATTGGCCAACTTGTCAGTATTACTAACAGTAATATTATCTAAGAAAGAGACGAAACAAACTGCAGACGTTTTGAGCTTGTAGATTATTTTCCACAATATTTATCTGTGGAACCGAGTCAAACAAAATGTAACACCTCAACTCAAGTGCTTGTCAGGGTGGGGGGTCCCCAGTTCAACTATTCGTTTGGGGTGTCGCGGCCTGAAAAGTTTAAGAACCATTTGGACCATGTGGCATGTGCCCTAACCATTCAGCTTTCAGGATGCCCCTTTGTTCCTTTTTCTAGGGTCTGACTTTATTGGTAGACATTTAACTAGTACTGTAGTTTAGATGTGTCGCCTGTGTGCTTGATCAACTGTGCAGTGCTTTGTTGCTTTAATACATGTTTTGCTGCATTTGAGAAGCTTCCATTTAAATTTAAAATAATATTATCATTACACAAAACTCCCTTATATGTGGTCCAATGCTAAACTGGAGGACACATGAAATCTTTGTCTTGGTGCCATGTCCTCACTTTACGCCATGAGCTGCAGCTGAGGGCGAGGTAGATGCGGAAAGTGAGACTGTCTTCACTGCTCCACAGATCCTGGTAGATCAACACAGCTCCGTGGTGTTCCTGCTGTGTGTCCAGGATGACGGCTGAACCGGCAGGTGACAGGGAGGACACCGGCCACTTTATATGACTACCAGAGTACTGGACTCTCTCAATGATGGTATGCTTGCCAGTGACGTGTAGGACACCAAATACCATTTCATTTCCCTGGCCTGTGTAAAGACAATGGGAATTAAGGAGGGAGAGACAGTTTTGTAGAGATAAAGACAAAATACATTGAAGTCAAAAGTGGCTGAACACAGACAACAGTGTAACAAGAATATAGGATACTGTGGTTCACCGTATTGTAAAATATTAGACATGGAAGAATGTTTAGCTGTACGGTCAATAATAAATAGCTCTGGCCGACCAATGATCCAGATGCAGCATGTATTCTCACCAGCCAGGCACAGGGAGTGGGGGAACTGGATGAACTTGAGAGCAGATGCATCCCTGTCGACTGTTTGTATGTTGAATATGGGGCCAGCAATCATCCAGGGGTTCTGGAGGAACTTGCCAAACTTGGACCAGGACAGGACGCAATAACGCACCTGAACTCGCTCCGCCGCCTCAAAAATCAAGCCTGTGAACACACACTCATATGTCCCCTCCGCTTCCAGATGAACCCTAAAGCATGTGCTCACACACACACACACACACACACACACACACACACACACACACACACACAGACACACACACACACACACAGACACACACACACAATCAAATAAGGAATAAGGAATAAGAATTAAATGAAACTAGAAAAAGTTCTCCTCGGAGCACAGGTCTCCGCCAGGTCAGGTACGTTATTGTGGCCTCCTGGTGGCGCTATAACAGGCCAATGTGAAAAGGGTGGCATTTCTTCCGCGGCCTAGTGGGAATGTGCGTGTGAAATTTCATGGAAATTGCAAGCTGCGTGCATAATTTGAGGCATTTTGTTCAAAACGGACCAATCCTGCAAAGTTTGGAAGGCAACCTTAGCCAATCAGGATGGAATATGGGAAATCGGACAGATTCGTGTTGATCACATGGCTATAGAGATACTGTGTACCAATTTGCATGACGTTTGGATACAATCTGTAGGGGTAATGTAAAAAAAAGGGTTTTGCACAAATTGGCCTCCTGGTGGTGCTATAACAGGCCCATGTGAAAAATTTGGGGCAGAGGTTCTGAATTGGCATCCAGGGAGTGTGTGTGCACAGTTTCGCAGCGACCGGGCCAACGGTACCGGAGATTAGCTGCTGACGGACAGGACACACACACACACACACACACACACACACACACACACACGGACGGACGGACAGACAGGGGGTAAAACATACTCTCTCGCCATGCCTTTCCCCCTGGCGGAGACAACTAAGTGGGCAGATGATGTCAAAGTGTTTTCAGACTCACTGCAAACGTCCTCTGGAGAGCTTCTCAGGAATGATCATCTCATTGGCATAGCTCTATAAACAAACAAACACAGAATATAATTTAGGATTACCTACAGTCATACATACCTACGTATATCAATAATAGTATCTGCTTTATGCAAACTGACCTGCTGGACGTGTTTGCATTTTTCACAGCATGATCGTGAGTACACCTCATCTGCGGGACAAACAATATTAGTTATGCATACAAGATATTGGTGATATTGAATATTTCTGTATGATTAACGCATTGAAAAGTTCAGCCTCAGGACCACAGGTTAATCATGGGCAGCAACATAAGTGACATCAGGCCAAATGTTATCATGAATTGAAAGGGGCAAAAAGAGAGGCAATGCATTCCAGAGTTTGTCCAGCTGCAGATTTAGATTTGTGATTTGTAGATACATTCCTTCATCTCCCACCTACCATTATCAGAATCATCCAGATCAGGTTTCTTGAGCTCTGCAGGAAGACATTAAAGAGAACAAATTTAGTCCTGTGTAATTCCTCAATTTGTAGGCATACCAAGACTTAGAGTTTATCGTATAATTAATTAAATGTGTGTGTGTGTGTGTGTGTGTGTGTGTGTGTGTGTGTGTGTGTGTGTGTGTGTGTGTGTGTGTGTGTGTGTGTGTGTGTGTGTGTGTGTGTGTGGGTGGGTGGGTGGGTGGGTGTGTGTGTGTGTGTGTGTGTGTGTGTGTGTGTGTGTTTTTACCTTCCTCTCCACTTTCCATCTTCATCATCTCCTGCCACTGCACCCAGGCGTCTGTGAAGGAAAGGGACAGTGGATAGTTAGTGGATCAGAGGCAGCTTGGAGGCTTACAGGGTAAAAGAAGGATGCCTCTAACAGGAAGTCTAGTCTTGTGTGGCAGAGGAGAGCTAATATTTCAATGCAAAGATTGACACTCTCCACAGTGTCTGATAAAATGTTAGCGAGAAATAAATATTGAGTCATTTTAACAGGTCTGTGGTATCAAATTACATCTTGGTTCCTCTGTATTATGTACAGTATGTTCTGTGACGGTTCTGTGGCGGTTCTGTGTTCTCCACCAGGTTTTGTCCAAACGTCCCAAACTTGCGTAATACGCCTTTTTGATAAACTAATCCATACCATTGGGCTATGGATGGCTTCAAAATTTTGTGGGGAGGGGCCTGTTTTATAAAAACAATACTTAGTCTAATAATGGTGCGGCTTTATGTGGATCTCAGACGACATGTGTCCGGTCAATGACGGCATGCAAGGATTCAGCCAAATTCGACCACCATTCACTTATAGACGGCTTAGCTCTAAAAGAGTCCAGCTGATGATGTCATCTGTGCCCAGATTTGGACAATCTGAGCTCCACTGACATCCACTGACAAAAGTGATTAAAAAAAAGTAAATATTTGAGCAGTTACGTTATAAAACAACATATATTTTTCAACGATAGGCAAATCCTTTTTCACTTCCAAAGAAAGATCTATGGCATCTATCAATCAACTACATTAACTACATTATCATTGAACAAGATATTTTGTCTACCGCACAGTAAGTAAGACTACAAATAGTAGCACTAGAGGTAGGTACACACTGTAGGATATTTGGTCTGATTATGCTATCGGGGAGCTTTTTTGGCGCTCGCCGACAAAACCCCCGATCTGACGCAGATCGGGCTGTGATCGGCGAGGTTTTGGTCGCTGTGTGTGAAAGGCTCTGCGAGAGGATACGGCCACGATAACTGCGCTCTGCGATGGCCTTCCCGACCGTTTCAAATATCTACCAGGTTAGATATTCAGCTATGTCGCAGACAGGACATCAGACAATATCATACAGTATGAAAGGGTCTGAGATAAGTCTGCGAGGAGATGTAAGCTACAGCCAATGAGAGCACATTACAGCAGCCACCGTGGCTATGGAGGGTCATTGGACCTAACCACAACAAACAGACCCTACTGTAATATTACTGTCCAGTCCTGTAAGTTAAACATTATAAAACAAAATGAGAGTGTGAGCGAGCATGCTCGAGGGGGGGCTGTTTATTTCAGAGCAATTGCACAGAGGGAGAGAGACTGAGAGAGCCAGAGCGAGTTTCTGTGTCTGTGTGTGCAGACACAGAAGCAGACAGCGTTACCAGATTTTGCGAGAAATAAGCAACCATGTTTGTGAAACCAAGCCCAACAACAAAAAAAAATCTTGAAAAAAATTGAAAATTATGGAATATTTTCCAAATCCACACAGATCTTTTATGGGGGTCACAATATATCTTCAGAAGGGGGAGGGGGGGGGGGGGGGTCTGCGGACAAATATTAATTTGGGGGTCCTTGCCATGAAAATGTTTAAGAACAACTGGTTCAAACAACATTAGGAAACAAGGCCAAATAAGCAACTTTCAAGCAACTTTACAGAAAGACAAGCCCAAAGTCGCTTATAATAAGCGGACATGGCAACACTGCGTGCTGCGTACTTGACGAGAGAGAGAGAGAGAGAGAGAGAGAGAGAGAGAGAGAGAGACTCTGTCTGACACTGGACTGCATCCTAGTGAACTATCCTACAGTGTGTAATCCCTGGTCGGCAACCAATCTATAGTGGGAAAACCACAACGATATATGACAGCCGATTTCAAGAAATAGACACCTGTAGTGTGAAATACTTAACGATCAGATGACTCCCCGACCACTTTAAAAGTTCTACAGTGTGTACCTGCCCTTAATACATAGACAAACAAATTAATACACATTTAATAAAAGCGAGCAGAATCGCAGATTGTGGTGTGTTTAACTGTAACTGACCAACCCCAACTCCTTAGCCTACTGTATGTAACTTGCTATTATTATCATTAGTGTTATTGTCATCGCCTGGGCCGGTGAGCAGTGTATTTTCCCAAATGCTAAACTGTGTGTGTGTGTGTGTGTGTGTGTGTGTGTGTGTGTGTGTGTGTGTGTGTGTGTGTGTGTGTGTGTGTGTGTGTGAGAGAGAGTGTTCAGCCACAGTCTGTAGCTGAAACATTTGGGGCAGAGGTTCTGAATTGGCATCTAGGGATTGTCTGTGGACAGTTTCGCTGTGATCAAGCCAACGGTGCCGGAGATTAGCTGTACACGGACTGACGGACGGACGGACGGACGGACGGACGGACGGACGGACGGACGGACAGGGTGCAAAACATACTCTCGCCATGCCATGCCTTTCGGCCTGGCGGAGACAATTAGAGTTTAGCATAGCAGTTCACTTAGCAGTGGCATAAGGTATTGTTTTTGCCTTTGAAATAATTGCAAGGCAGAGAGTTGACATGGGTTTGCTTTTTTTGCCTTGAAAAGAATGAAAGGCAGACAAGTGATGTTGTCTGTCTTGCATAGCTAACTCACTTTCCTGAAACAGGAAGAATTAATTTCATTTTTGACGCTTTTGACTATGGAACGTTTTAGCCATGTCTGAGCTATGTTTCCCCTTCCTACCTGAAAGCACTTAACATTTGCTACAATGTGATTTAACATTTCCCACCTGACATGTCCAATGTGATTTGTTACACACACACACACACACACACACACACACACACACACACACACACACACACACACACACGCGCGCGCACACACACGCGCGCGCGAGGAAAGTGTAATCCCTGTCTCGCCTATCAACCTCCAGGCCTCTGGTCCTCCGGAGGGGCAAGACAAAAAAGACCGCAAACCTGAATTAGCACATTGTCCATTACATCATTATGTACTTGCTCTTAGTTTGATTTCAGGGTCAAATACACAGATCAGAGACAAATCAAGGTTTTACCTGTTGTCTGGGTAATCTGAGGTTCTTCCACACCTGAGGTATCTGAGAGTGAGAGAAAAACATATTTGGTCATTTGATGATATGATTGTGTTCAGCTATAGCTATAACATACCCCGGGAATTTTCCCCTCTCACTAGCAGCTGTGTGAATAGTAGCCCCTTTTTTTTGGCTTAGCTCCTGGATTGAAATGTATCCAGAATTTCTCCTGGTTTTCGGGCAATCAAAGTCCCTGTTAAAATGAATACAGGAAATGACATCTACTGTGTTAAAAAAGTTAAACCTTACAACTATCATGTCTATGTATCAGAATGTTATCTTGACTAATTTAAATCTAATTTATTTTTAACAATTTGGTTTCACTTTGCATCCATTCAGCCTTGTATGGGTATCTCGGCCGGCTCCATTTATGGGTATCTATCGTAGAGTTCCAGAGCTAACGGTTAGGCATCTCTATCAGACAGGGCAAACCATCTTCGGCACAGGTCGTGTCAGCCTAATCTTTGGTGTAATCATGATCTAATGTGGTCATTCTGGTAACGTGGAATTCTCTTTAACACTACGCCTCTCAGCCATTGTACAAAATATGTGGTAAACGGCGAGAGTAGTGGCTTAATCTTTATTACTGTATCTCATGAATAAGGATACTGAATGCAAAATTACCTGGAAATTATTGTCTGGTTCTATAATGCTGAAAGTCCTGATAGCACACAAAGTAAACTAAAATAATTACATACTTACACTTGTTTTCCCTTTTGCTTGTGTTTTTCTCCTTGATACCCAGGTCACCTGATACGAGAACAAAAGACAGGCATCATCATTCAGGAAGGCACTGCAAAGTTATAAATATATGATGATTAAGAATGAATAAACAGACATTCAAGTAGACAGGCGACTGTGTACATACAGTACAGTAGGTACCTTCTTGAATGGTTGCAGTCCAGGCGGGATCATCTGTACCACTCGCTTTAAGATTACATTTGAAGGGAGGTGACAGCTCATAGTCATAGTGTACTTCAAAGTAACCTTTGAACTCTGTTTGTTCCACGGTGAAAGGCAAGACCTGCAGACACATACAATCAATAATGAACTTGTATCACACATTCTCAATACATACATACATGTCAATAGCTACACCTATCTCCAACTTAACAAAAAATGGCGCTGCCATGCATAATGGTAAGCTTTTGATTAATTGATTGATTGATTGAATACTTTAGACAAAAATGCAAACAGCAAAGAAGTAAAACACTTCCATTGTGGTCCTATCTGTGGTCCTAGCTGAGTTACCATAGAGACAAACACACCTTAGGGTGAATTTCCCCTCTTGGCTCACTGGTGAGATGGTACTTCCCATCTACCAGTGTACAATTGGCATTCTTTTGAACTCTCTTGAAACGCCCCTTCTCTGATTCCAACTCCCTCTTTATGTCCTGCCAAACACAAGGGCAACATATGGACAAGGTGATGACAAAATGAGACAAGGAGGGAAGACAGGAGTCAGGGTGGAAAGAGTAGGGAAGACAAAAAACAGTAGATTCTAGCCAATTAGAAGATAGATTGACAGGTTATCATAAGACCATGTTAAAGTGTTGTCAGAGATTATTCAGAGAATAGATTAAATAAAGTCAGGTGTGCCCGTCCTTGCTGGGTTATTGCATTGACAATACGTCACATCAGGCCATATATTGGTATATCTGCAAGACCGCCACAGACACATCCACAGAGAGAGATAACACCAGCCCACCACTGTATATACAGAATGTGTGCATGTGCATGTGTGTGTGTGTGTGTGTGTGTGTGTGTGTGTGTGTGTGTGTGTGTGTGTGTGTGTGTGTGTGTGTGTGTGTGTGTGTGTGTGTGTGTGTGTGTGTGTGTGTGTGTGTGTGTGTGCGTACGTACATGTAATATTGTGATTATGATTGTAAAAATCTCCAGATTTTTGGCCCAATGCTTAAGTGGAAACACACATGAAATCCTTCTATCTCCATCTTGGTGCCATACTCACTTCATAGTCTGAAATGCAGCTGAGGGTGGGGTAGATGGGGTAGCGGAAAGTGTGACCATCACTACTCTGCAGATCCTCGTAGATCAGCACCGCTCCTTGGTATCCCATCTAAAAAAAAGAACAAGATCATTTAGGATCACCAACAGCAATACATACAGTAAGTATATCATGATGAGTAAATGCATTAGGTCTTTCTTGCTGCACTGAGGAGTTGTTGTTCTCCTCACATCGGAGTTGGTGGGTCATACTGAGGGTCAGTGGGGTTTCCCTTTAATGATATATAGATAGATCTAAGTTTAATCTATGAAACATCTTCATCTCTCACACTCATCACATCAGTGTCTGCCTGGCTGGGAGCTATACTCATGGTGTCAAATCCTGAAGAGGGCGATTTTGATTCAGGATGTCTCTTCAGCCAATCAGAGACCTTGGCAGGTGACCAGCAGTATAAACTTCCTGTTTCAGAGATAGTTCCACCACTCACTGGAACAGAAGACAACAGACAGCAAGACATTTACAATGATAATAAAAAACACACCTGGATGTGAAAACCCTGCAGCCCAGCACAACATCTCTACATGTCTCTGTTCCTCACATATGAACCATGATGTTATTTTGACCTTTGACCTTTTACACCCAAAAGTTCATCATCTCTTCAAGACCTATTGAGCCTATTGATCATTCCCTCCAGGTTTCATGAAAATCCACTCGTCCATTCTTGTTATTTTATGCAAGGACACATGCATGCACTCACATACCCACACACATTTTACTAAGTAATTTAGTCCACATAAGAGGATAAAAGTAAGACTCACTACTTGGTTCTTGTGGCTCCATAATGACAAACTTCAACATCCTCTCTATCACCTCCTCCTCTCTCTTCTTCCATTCTTCTTGTGTTAAAGTTTTCTTTCTTGTCAGTCTTTCAAACAGTGTCTTCTGTCGTGTCTTATGTGATGAAGACGAAGGTCCAAAGTGTCCTCTGTAAGAAGACTGAAACACAACAGTGTACATTAATACAGGGTCCATCAAACGGCATAAAACAATACACTTGAGCTTGTACAAATATTGTAATAACACTGAAATACTGCACATGTTCACGTCAATAAAAGCTCATAGTTGTAAATGTATAAAATGTAACATGTTTAGACCAGAGCCTGACTGATGTGTGATGTTTGTGACCATTATCGACAGGTAAGAGAGGGAAAATTCACTGACAACATGTAATTCTTGAAAAACTCAAATATCATCCCGATATATCAGCCGGAAGGTATATCAATCGTCTGTACTTAAATCAGCTTGATCTTTTATATAAAACCAACAATGGAAAAATATGATAAAATATATTCTAATCTGTTAACAAAGCTCTAAGTTAACAGATACTTACTGTACATCAATAAACATCACACACATGTTCAACTAAATGTAATGAAATGTTAATAAAGACCAGGGAGGAAAAATGAACAAATATTACTGTTTTTACAATGATCATGTATGATGTCAAAATAACATCAATTATGATACACAATAAATAAATAAAAGGATCATGTATGATATAGAATATATGGTAAAGAAATAAAAATAAACATGAGTGTGATTCATCTATGAAACATCTTCCTCTCTCACACTTACGTCTGCCAGGCTGGAAACTTCACTCATTGTGTCAAATTCTGAAGAGCGTGTTCCACCACTCACTGGAACAGAAGACAACAGACAGCAAGACATTTACAATGATAATATGAACCATGATGTAATTTTGACCTTGACCTCTTCCACACAAAAGTTCATCTTTTCAGGGCAACCTGCTGATCATTCCCCACAAGTTTAATGAAAAATACACCCATCCATTCTTATGTAAATTGTGTATACTAGACCATACCCGGTCGGCGCAGCGCAGCCGTGGGGGGATATGCGCACATGATCTGGCAACCCGGGAGGCAGTTCGTCCCATAGCTGGGCAGCCCCGTAACCATGGCGACAGTGTTTGACACAAAAACGCTAATAAGAAGCTGAGATTTGATGAAATTGAAAAACGGGCTTCACAGTTGTGTTCAGATGGTAATGGTCAATGGCTGTGTGCAAAATCAGAGCAATTGGTCCAGCCAGTGAGGAGAACCGGGTATCTTCACGTACTCACCTACGCACCTACTCACCACTACAGAGGTTACTAGAATTATAGTAGGATAGTAGGATAATACAGTATGATTGGAAAACCAGTCAGATTGAAAAAGGTGCACTCGTTTTCCCCGACTCTGAAAGAGCCACGAGAGGCACCGGCGAGCGAGCTTAGGCGAGCGAGTCTCCATGCCGAGCGTTGCAAAGTCACCATCAGTCGACTCAGCGCCGTCCGAGTTATGTCCTGATAGGGACAGAATCGTAAATCATCGTCTCCCCCTAGTCTCTGTACCGGCGAGACGTCATTTCTTTGTTTCCCCTTTTTTTTTGTGTAACCCATTTTTTCACCCAGTGCCAATTGCCTAAGCTGTAATCATGGGCGCTACTCTCCCTCTGCCGACCTGGGGAGAGCCCAGAACTGAGCTCATACTTCCTTCAATGGATGAGGAGCTAGCAAGCCGCTTCTTATCACCTGACAGGGGGGAGTTTCCCCGGTTGGACGTAACGCGTGGAAGGAACATGTTATTCCAACCAGTTCCTTTCCCCTCCATCAGGACCTTCTAGCTGTCAGGCGACAGCTCTACGGACTGTGCCACGTCATTTCTTTTTTTGACGGGGGGCGTGGGAGATGAACTCAAAGAAAAGTGATGTTATGCGGTACTTGATATTGATACTCACTGCTTGGAGGAATCAGTTCCATGCTGTTCCTTCTCCTGACAGCTGGTAGGGTTGATTCTACTGGCTCCTTCACCACACACAAATAAAATAAAACATAAAATAAATAATTAAAATGTGTTTTATTGAAACATCTATGAAGATGCAATGAAACATCTTCCTCTCTCACACTTACATCAGTGTCTGCCAGGCTGGAAACTTCACTCATGGTTCCAACTCCTGTAGAGCGTGTTCCACCACTCACTGGAACAGAAGACAACAGACAGATCATTCCCTCCAAGTTTTATGAAAACTACACACACACACACACACACACACACACACACACACACACACACACACACACACACACACACACACACACACACAAACTACATTGGATCCACATGTTTTATTTATTTTTCAAAATATATTTTTTATTTTTTAGTAACTTTTTTGTGTTTTTTTTATTGAACCTACACGGTTTCCACCTGACAGTGATAATATGCTGTAAACAGGATATTGATACTCACTGCTGTTCCTTCTCCTGACAGCTGGTAGGGTTGATTCTACTGGCTCCTTCACCACAGACTTAAAATAAAATGGAATATAAAGTAAAGAAATTACAATTTAAATGTGTGATAAATATCAGACTAAAGTTTCATCTATAAAACATCTTGATCTCTCACACTTACATCAGCATCAGTCTGGGTAGGAGCTTCACTCATGGTGTCATGTCCTGAAGAGCGTGTTCCACCACTCACTGGAAAAAAAGACAACAGACAGCAAGACATTTACAATGATAATAAAAACACACCTGGATGTGAAAACCCTGCAGCCCAGCACAACATCTCTACATGTCTCTGTTCCTCACATGTGAACCATGATGTCATATTTTGACCTTGACCTCTTACACCCAAAAGATCCTCACTCACTCACTCACTCACTCACTCACTCACTCACTCACTCACTCACTCACTCACTCACACACACACACACACACACACACACACACACACACACACACACACACACACACACACACACACACACACACACACACACACACACACACACACACACACACACACACACACACACACACACACAGTTACAGGAACAATGACAGTATGCTGCAGACAGGATATTGATACTCACTACTTGGAGGAAGCAGGTCCATGCTGTTCCTTTTCCTGACAGCTGGCAGGGTTGGTTCTTCTGGCTCCGTCACAACAGATTTCAACATCCTCTCTATCATCTCCTGCTCTCTCTTCTTCCATTGTTCTTCCGTTCTTCCTTTCAGTCTTTGAATCAGTGTCATCTGCCCACAGTGTCCTCTGTCCCTCATCACCATGTCTTCTATTTTCTCCATCATCTTTGTTACTTCTGAAATGTCCCAGCTGTAGAGCTGGAGAACATGGTATCTGTATCCACATTTCTCCAGGATCCACCTCAGAGGTTCTCCTTCAGACTCTATGTACTCCTCAACACGTCTCTCTGCCAGCCACCATCCCTGTGTGAACAGAACCAGAGTGTGTCTCCAGACTCTGTCCCCCAGCAGCTCCATGTGTTCCTCCACTGATCTCCTGTCAGCTTCAGAGAAACTGGACCTGACATCAACAGTCAACAGGACAGCATGGGGTCCAGGAGAACACAGAGTCACACCGTGTAGGAGGACGTCTTTGATCTTCTGTGATGGAGGTGTAGTCGACCAGTCTGGACAGTTCACCACACTCACTTTTCTTCCAGCAACTCGTCTCTGTTCTCTGACACATTCTGTCAGTTTAGTCTGGGTTCTAAACTCCTGGAATATGAAGTTTACTGTATGTTAGTCATAATAATCAAAACATACACTCTATTCTGTCTTCACTGGAGTTCCTATTCAAGCTTACCAGAAATGAACTCACTGAATGTATTATTCTCCATCACTTTTTCTAACAATGCCACAGAAATATGGGATTAATATCGTGCGATAATCTGATTTCTGAAATTGAAAAAATATCTAAAAATTGAAACTCTGTGTACGTAAAGGTGTACATAAGTCAATTTCACATTCTACATTCTCCACAGGGGATGTTCTGAACACTTTATTAAACAGAGAGCATCATTACTCAACTTTAATTTGTAGTTGAGTAATATTTGACCAGGAGTATCTATACTTTGACTCAAATACTGGGGTTGAGTACTTTGTCCACACAGGTTAATAATCAGTACCAGCATAGAGCTACTGTATGGAAATAAACAGTATAACTAACAATGAGAGTTAACTACGGCTATAACTATCCATTATTCCTGTAGCAATTATTATTACTTTTTCAATTAATCAAATATCAAGTGGTGCAGATTTTTCTTAATATAAAGAAATGTTATATGTCACCGCATTGATTAACTATTTAAGAGTTATTTTATACTTCATCACACACCAATATCGTGAAAATACTAGATCTACAACCTCACATTGTGTCGCGATGCGATGCATTGTGACCTTGTAGATCCGTTATTTTCAAACGTTTCATAGTTTTTAAAAACGTTTTTGAAACCTATATGCTCGAAATAGGTAATGATTATTAATTTGTCTTTTTATTAAATGATCGATTATCGATTATTTTAGTTAGTTTAGTTTGCTGTTGTTACTGTGTACCCCTACAGTAATTAGCTAACACACAGTCATGGTTTGCTTTAAAGATTACAGACATGATGAGAATCTACATGTGTTGGACTCCGTGTTAATTTGAAAATGAACATCTGTGTGTTTTGATCACTGACAGTTTATTGATCACATGATCAATGAACATTCATATGACATTTAACCTTTAAAAATAGATGGTGTGGGTAGAGCTGTGTCGGGTCACTACTACTAAAAGGTTATCTCCAGTTGATGGGGTTAAATGACCCCACTCTCACTTTCAAGGCAAATGTTAAGTTTTGTTGTTTTGTTTTTTCTTTATTTTTGTGTGTCTATTTACTTACTATTTATATTATAATTTTTCTTTAATATGCTGTTTTGGTTTTTGTTTTTTTAGTATTATTTGAAAAATGTATAACATTTTCTGCAATGTGATATCTATAAAGAAAACATCACTTGGATGCACCTGGGACATATCATCAGTGTTGTAGCCTGGGGTCATCAGGTGTTTTGGGTCTCGCAACATACACTCTCGCCCAGGTGACCCAGCCGGGGTTGATCAAGTCCCGACTTGCGTCCCAGTAGCTACCCACGGCCATGTCTTAGGGAAAGACAGGGCCACTCAGTCCGCTTCTCCGGAACTACTCTGCCGGGACTGAGGCTCTGGCACGTGGAGGGACTAGGCTCTGTGGGTGGCCTCCTGGCCGGGCTCCTCCTTCGTCTCACCAGGTCCAGGACCTGAGCGCTGCGCCAGACTCTCCCGATCCAAACATTTCCTTCTGGCGTGATGGTTTCTTGGGCCGTGGTACTGCAGGCTCCACTTGCGGCTTGCTTGAATGGCCCTCCTAAAGGCCTCACCGTGGATTTGTTGGGCTTCTTCCTCACAGAAGACACAGGCTGGGGCGCCAACCAATACTGCTCCCGGGATGCCGTCTACATTCCGGCTGTCACCCGTCTCTCCGGTGGTCACCAAACTATTCCTGGTTTTCACATAGTCTAATTCCTATGAGCCACTATAAATAGAGTCACTAACTATAAAGAAAAAAAGCACATGGATGCACCTGGGACGTATCATCAGTGTTGTAGCCTGGGGTCATCGGGTGTTTCGGGTCTCGCAACAACATACACCCTCGCCTAGGTGACCCAGCCGGGGTTGATCAAGCCCGACTTAAAGTACGTCCCATGCAGTAGCTACCCACGGTCAGTCCTCTTAGGGAAAGACAGGGCCACTCAGTCCCCTTCCCCCGGAACTACTCTGCCGGGATTGGGAGAAGATCTGGCACGTGGAGGGACTAGGCTCTGTGGGTGGCCTCTTGGCCGGCTCCTCCTTCGCCTCACCAGGTCCAGGACCTGAGCGCTGCACCAGACTCCCCCCGATCCAAACATTTCCTTCTGGCGTGATGGTTTCTTGGGCCGTGGTGGTACTGCAGGCTCCACTTGCGGCTTGCTTGAATGGCCCTCCTAAAGGCCTCACTGTGGATTTGTTGGGCTTCTTCCTCACGGAAGACACAGGCTGGGGCGCCAACTATTCCTGGTTGTCACATAGTCTAATACCTATGAGCCACTATAAATAGAGTCACTAACTATAAAGAAAACATCACATGGATGCACCTGGGACGTATCCAGGCTCGCCGATTTATGTGCGCGGCCATGGGGGCTCAACTGAAACCGCAATAGCCCCACCCCCCCGCCCCCTCAGCCGCGACCGAAAAAAAGTATGTTTCTCTGTCTGGGCTATTGTTCTAGGTGTCAACGGCGCGTTAACACCTATCTGCGCCCCACTATAGTAATGGTAATGCTAATGGTACTGTAAGTTTGAGCCTGACATCTGAGATTAACCAATTGAGCTTGGGGGCACTGGCCCCGAAGCCCCCCCCCCTTCGGCGCCCCTGGACGTATCATCAGTGTTGTGGCCTGGGGTCATATAAATTGGCTGTCAATGAATATGAATGGCAATAAAAAAATAAAAAAATAATATTAATAATTGAACATTCATGACAGCAGATACTGTAAATTATCTTCAGAAAACATATGTGATCTCTTTACTGTTTACTTACTTTGAGTGCAGTCATTCATTATAACATAACATTCATATAATATTACTCACCTTGCGTGGGGTTCGTTTAAACACATTCTGCTGCAGTATGTGATCTCCAGCTTCGCTCCTCTGATCCTGTTCTCCACCAACCAACATCACCTTCACATCTGGTAGAACCTGATGTTCTCCTGACACACGCACGCACGCACGCACGCACGCACGCACGCACGCACGCACGCACGCACGCACACACACACACACACACACACACACACACACACACACACACACACACTCTTCATTAGTTCACTTAACACATTGTGTGCCAGCCAGAGGTTTATTAAAATAGGGTTCATAGAGTGCCAGCATATCTTCGATCCACTTACGCTGATATGTTTCATGCTGTAGAAGCCCCGATGAGGACGTGCACGTAAACAAAGCCGCGTGTGAGACGGCGGAGGGTCCCGACTAACGCCTGGAACAATAATATTTCTAACGCGATCCTCCATTGCAGAGTGATCGCTGATCGAAAACGGCACGTTTACACCACGTTAAAAAGAAACAGGAGATATTAAGCTTTTAGTCAAGGAGTTAACATTGGAGTGGACGAACGGAAGCATTTTTGACATGGATCCACATCCGGCCTCTTCTTCTTAGAGACTCCTTGGATGATCCCAAAGTTTCGTTAGAGCGCCCCACGTGGGAAAACAAGGACCTATGACATAAGATGTCATGTGTAGACGGGTGACAATGTGAAGCAGGTCAGTCCCTGTAAGTCTGTGGGAGTTTTTTTTTCTTTTTTGCGAGGTCAGGCATGTAGTGGGTAGTGGGATGTGTGATGCTTGACATAATCCACATATGAGTGGATTATGCTTGACATACTGTAATCCACTCATAAATGTATATTTACACTAATAAATAATCCCTGTGAAAATATAACATTTTATAAAGTAATTTAAACAAACTGCTTTAACAGTCATTCAGATAAGATTGTAGATATGTCTGCATTGAAAATAGCAGATCTACAAGCTTACAACAGGTCGCATCGTGACGCGTTGTGAGCTTGTAGATCTGCTATTTTCAAAATATACAAGAGCACTCTCGCTCGGGAGTTTAGACCAGTGCAGCGGCGCTGCTGTTGTATTTTCATGGCCACCGGGAGATCAGACATTTAACCCATGGTCAAACACACACCAGCCTTCATCCATTAATGTTCTCTCCAGGCTATCTCTCATTAATGCGGAGCAGGACAGGACTCGCCCGTCCGACGGTCCGAGTCTCACTGGGAAATGGGAATAGCCTACATGACGGCTTTATTTTAGTGTAACTCGAACGCGCACTGCTCGGTATGGGTTAAATAAATGAATATACAAATATTCGTGGCGATGTGATTGGTATCATAAAATGTAATTCATGTAGGCTACAAGCCTACGTGACAAAGATTATACCGCTACGGTATGGATTACATGAAAAACACAGCTGGGCGGGCGCGCGCGTGTGTGTGTGTGTGTGTTTGTGTGTGTGTGTGTGTGAGTGAGTGAGTGAGTGTGTGAGTGAGTGAGTGAGTGAGAGAGAGAGGGGCGTGTGCGTGTGTGGCGAGGCAGCGGGGGAAACTCTTTCTTATTGGCTTTTCATGATGTCTTCTTTGGTCGTATTCTGGTTCATGTCGTAAAATCGGGCCGTTTTGAGAATATTTAAGGGCGTGTTATTTAAATGACGCTCGGTTTCAGCCGTGACATTTATCAAGGCTGGGACCAAATGTACGCTCGGATCGGCTGTGTAGGATGCGTTGATAAATGTGACTTTGACGTTGGTGTACGGCCGAATATATGGAAAAATATACGCCGGTTTATACGCTCCGTTGATAAATGAGGGCCTGTGTGTGTGTGTGTGTGTGTGTGTGTGTGTGTGTGTGTGTGTGTGTGTGTGTGTGTGTGTGTGTGTGTGTGTGTGTGTGTAAGCACAACAATATCCAAGTTGATTTACTTCTGATCAGTCAAACATTTTTCCTATCACTTGAAACTGGGGCTATGATTTTGTCCAATGCCCACTTAAATGAGCATTTTTTAAGACAATTTAAGACTTTTTAAGGACCCGCGGGAACCCTGCTAGAGAGAACGTTGTCTAAACGTGTACACACGTGTAAATGAAAGTCCTTTAAGTTTAACTGTGTGTGTGCGCTTGAGGCAGGCGAGGCAGCAACAGCCTGCCTGCCTGACCTGTGCCTGAGTCTGTGTCTGTGCTTGAAATGGGTCTTTCTCTGTCTCTGACGTTGAACTGTGGGCATGGATTTCCAAAAGGTCTTATAGGGGGGTGGGGCTAAAGCCAAATTCCTCAAAGCTGTGTATAGAGACGGGACTTCGTCACCCGTCTAAAAATATAAAAAAATAAAAATGGGCCAAAACGGTCCGGACCGTTTATGGCACTTAACGCATAGCTTCTCAAAAACGGTCCGTACCGTTTTTGGCACTCAAGCTGTTAAAGGGTGTATAAAATAATCTTTTTAGAGAATGACATTTTTTCAAAGTCGTGCGCACGACTTTGAAAAAGAGTTTTTTTTTTCAAAATAGTTTTTTTTTCCAAAAGAGTTTTTTTTTTTAATATATATTTATTTTTGGTAATAATATTTTTTTAACGGCCGGGGGTCCACAGGAGCCCCCGTGGTGGGGGTCCCCATGGCGGGGGTAGCGGCTGGGGGTCCACCAAGGTCCCCGTGGTATAGCCGGGTCCCAGCGGAGTTCCACGGGGGTCCCCACGGACCACTGGAGCTCCCGACACAAGAATGTTTTACTTTTCTGACGGAACATCCAGGGATGGCGCTCAGCTGCCCGACCTGTCCGAAGGGGCACCCTTCCTGGGTACCAGATGGGACGAGTGGCCCCCTCCCTGCCCTGGAGGTGCGCCTCGGAGCTCCGGGCGGCCTGTGGGCCGTCTCTACCCGGCGATCCTGGGGTCCCCTCTCCCCCTCTGCTGAGTTGCTCCGGGGCTCGGCCAGGGACAACGGGGGACCCCCCCTGGAGCTCGGAGGCACACCTCCAGAGCTGGGAGGGGGGCACTCGTCCCATCTGGTACCCAGGAAGAGTGGCCCTTCGGACAGGTCGGGCAGCTGAGCGCCATCCCTGGATGTTCCGTCAGAAAAGTCTAACATTCTTCAAAGTGTCGAGAGCTCCAGTGGTCCGCGGGCCCCCGTGGAACTCGGCTGGGACCCCCGTGGACCCCAGGGCGGGTAGAGACGGGGATCTTTTCTATTCATTTGTTGGATTCATGTTAATGTGTATTTTCAGACATTTAACCACTTAAACCCTCAATACTGAGTAAACTTGACCTGTGACTCTGTACTTAGTCTTATCTTTTTCCCCCCTCTGTCTACACCAAAACTCTTTGCCGAGAATAGCCGATCTACAAGCTTGTAGATCTGCTGCTAATGTTCCGCTCAGAATAGGGATGTAAGGGTTCAAGTGGTTAATGTGAAAAAAAAGTTCCAATCACAGAAAGATTTGGCGGCACCCCTGTAGTAACTGTGAGGACCCCCTAAGGGTCCCCGACCCCCTGTTGAAGAACCATAAGTTATAACATTAAGCTTTATATACAGCATCTTTTTATATAGAATGTGGCACAATATTGAGAATATACATTATTAATCAATATAAAAATGGTCAAGGACAGAGAGACTGACTGACACTGACACACACGCGCGCGCGCACGCACGCACGCACTCACGCACACACACAGACACACACATTTGATATATATCACCTTCAAACAGAGCTTTCAGAGCAGTTCTTTGCCTCTGTGTCTTGGTCATGAATGTCTGGACATGTTCCTCTGTGATCTTCTTCCTCTCTGACAACGTCTCAGAAACATCTTCATCATCTTCATAGTGTCCACCTCTGTTTCCTGTCACCATCTGCTCTATCTTCCCCAGCAACTCTGTGACCTGAGTGTCATCTGTCTTCTGATTGTTGAAGACATGGTACCTGTTCCCACATTTGTCAACAAGCCAGCGGAGGTCTTCTCCTTCAGCCTCAATGTGCTGCTCAATGCTTGTGTCTCCCAAACAGTCTCCATAGTTGAACAGTACTAAAGCATGTCTCCACACTCTCTGTGACAGAAGTGTCATGTGTTCCTCTAATGCTACTCTCTCTGCTTTGGTGAATGCTCTATCAAGAGGAACCATCACAAGAACAGCATGTGGTCCAGGAGGACAGAGAGACACACTGTTCTGGATCTCCAGTTTGTCCATCTCTGAGGTGTCCTGTAGTGGAGTGTTGTACCGCCAGCCTGGTGATTCCACCACCGTCACATGTCTCCCTGCTACTTCACCATGTCTTACTTTACACTGCACCCCTGACCTCTGACCTCTCTGATTAACTTTAAAACCACTTCTTCCCAGAATGGTGTTTCCTGCTGAACTCTTCCCAGACCACTGCTTTCCCAACAACACAATCCTGAGGTCAGTCAGTCCTGTGAGAGAAAACATTGTTTACTTTCACTTTGACAGCTTCTTATTTAACCACTTTAGACATACTTTTTTCATAATTCATAACACAACAAGTAGTGAAAATAGCAGATCTGAAAGCTCACAACACAATGTGTCGTGTAGTGAGCTTGTAGATTTGTTTGGACATTTCCATCATCAGTATAACAACATGCCCAAACTAGAAAGTACTGTTTCTGAAGAGTGTGGGATCGCTAAGAATGTTGATGGTATTCCGTATTGATAGTTTTATACGTTTTAAAGGTGTTAAAGTATTAGTAGTGTTAAAGGTTTTAAAGGTTTACAGTTCTAAAGGTTTGAAAGGTTTAAAGTACAAAAGGTTTGAAAGGTATGAAAGGCTTGAAAGGTTTAAAGTTCTAAAGTTTTGAAAGGTTTGAGGTTCTAAAGTTTTGAAAGGTTTGAAAGGTTTAAGGTTCTAAAGTTTTGAAAGGTTTAAGGTTCTAAAGGTTTGAAAGGTTTAAGGTTTGAAAGGTTTGAAAGGTTAAAGTTTTGAAAGGTTTGAAAGGTTCGAAAGGTTTTGAAGGTTTGAAAGGTGTTAAAGGTTTGAAAGGTTTGAAATGTGTTAAAGTATTAGTAGTGTTAAAAGTTTTAGTGTTGACAGTGTTGAATAGTGTAAAATGTAGTATTTTTTTAGGGTAAAACAGTGATTGCAAGGGTCTAATAGGCGGTTGGTAGGGTCCAACAGGCAGTTTCTAGGGTCTAATAGGTAGTTGCTAGGGTCTAATAGGTGGTTGCTAAGGTAAAACTGTGGTTTCTAGTGTCTGACAGCTGGTTGCTAGGGTAAAACAGGTCGTTGATAGGGTAAACAGGAGGTTGCTTGGGTCTGATAAGTGGTTGCCAGGGTCTAATAGGGGTTTGCTAAGGTCTAATATGCAGTTTATATTGTCTAATATGCGGTTGCTAGGGTAAAACAGGTGGTTGCTAGGGTAAAGCAGTGGTTGCTAGGGTCTAATATGGTGTTGCTAGTGTCTAATAAGCAGTTGCTAGGCTCCACTGTAGCTAAATGGTATTTCCCCATTGAAATAAATGGGATTTTTTAAGCAATTAAAAGTAAAATATCTCTAAAAGTACAATTGTTTTTAAAAATTCAAAGGGTAGCCGACATGTCCTAAGTAGGCCTAGTTAGGGGCCAAACAACGGGGGGAAGTATAGAATAAATAGTGGCAATAACATTAGTGTGATCGCTAAGGCGATTCCACAATAATAAATAGAAAGTACTGTTCCTGAAACAGTGTGGGATCGCTAAGAATGTTGATGGTATTGAGTATTGATAGCTTTATAAGTGTTAAAGGTGTTAAAGTATTGTAGTGTTATATGTTCCTCAGTAAAACAGGTTTTGGTAAAACAGGTGTTTGAAAGGTTTAAGGTTTGAAAGGTTTGAAAGGTTTGAAAGGTTTAAGGTTCTAAAGGTTTGAAAGGTTTAAGGTTCTTAAAGTTTGAAAGGTTTAAGGTTTGAAAGGTTTGAAAGGTTTGAAAGGTTTGAAGGGTTTAAGGTTCTAAAGCAGGGGTGTCAAACTCAATTTGATGTCCGGGCAAGATTGGTCAAATTGTGACTTGAGGTGGGCAGGAACCAGTTGCGGACACACATGCGCGCTCACGCATTCAGTTATACAGCATTGTTTTTCAGTCTGTTGTCTGAACTTGTCTCAGAAAACAAACAATGCAATTTGTAACAATAATAATAATTATAATAATTATAATTATTATTATAAACCATTTTAAGAAGAATAATTCAATTTGTGTGGGTTGTTAAATAATTACATTTATAGAACAGTGGTGTAAAGTAACTAATTACATTTACTCAAGTACTGTACCTAAGTAAAGATTTGTAGTAGTAGTTTTACTTTATTAGAGTATTTCCAATTTCCAGAACTTTTACTTCTACTCCACTACATCTCAGTCACTGCTATAACTACAGTATATCATTTAAAAAAATGTTTTATGAAGATTAGCTACTTTAATTACTTACATTAAAATCAAACAATGCAATTTGTAAGGAGTCCATCCATTTGAAATAGAACGATTCAATTCAATACCTGGTAATGTGTGAGGTAATGTGTGTGGTTATGGTAATGTTCTCATGAGAACGGCCAATAACATTTACATCTTTAGTTTCTGTTAGCTAATGTGTGCCCATTGTTCTCAGGTTTCACTGTACGCAGCATTATTTTTATGCAGGCATATCTTCAGCAATGAAACTCAGACAATGAACTCAGTTTAGTCTTTTTTTTATTGAAGAGACTTGTACAATGATAAAAAAAAAAATCAGAAAATATCAGTGAATCAAAAATAATGACAATGCCTTTTTTGGGCGATTTTAGAATAGAAAAAAATAATCCAACAGTAAAAGCTCAGGTCAAAACAACATCCTTTTTTTGTTTTACTTGTAGCTTCCAGACACCTGACACCTCTTTGCTTTAACTAACCTGTCAACATCAGGGACCAGGTTCTGAGCAGTATTAACTTTCATAATGTCATTTAGGTGTGCATGTGTCATCACTGACCGCAGTTTGGATTTGTTGATGTTCATTACAGAGAAAGACTGCTCACAGAGGTATGTTGTGCCAAACATACAGAGGATCTTTGAGGCAAGCATTTTAAATGCAGGATACTTCGGTCCCAGGCTTTGATAGAATTTCTCCAGAGAGGCAAGAGCAAATTCATGTTTCAATTTGGCATCACACTGAATATCAATTAGTTCCATCTGGAGATCCGAACCCAGCTCATGCACAACATCTGACATAGCATCGGTCTGAAACGGCATACTGAATACAGAGAATTCTGTCTTTAGCTCAGCAAAGATCTGAAAACGATTCTTAAACTCACTTGCCAGCTGTGAGAGTTTATCCATGTACTTGTTGTTATTTCCATTAGCGACATGTACAGACAGCAAAGTGGGGAAAAACACTAGGTTTTTCTGAGACAGTGTCTTCTCCCACACTTTTAATTTCAATTGAAAGCCATGAATGAGGCGTTCATATTCAGTGACAAGCCTGTTGCGGCCTTGCATGGTAACATTAAGCACGTTTAAATGCTCTGTTATATCCACCAAAAATGCAAGATCTCGAACCCAGTCTGGGTCATCCAACTGTACAACTGGTTTCCCTTTGTCCATCATGAATTGTCTGATTTCTGCACATAGTTGAAAAAAACGTTTCAGAACGGCTCCTCTGCTCAACCATCGGACCTCCGTGTGGTAGGGTAGACCATATCCGATATTCTTATCAGACAAAAGAGTGTCAAACTGCCGATGGTTGAGTCCCCTGGATCTAATAAAATTCACAGTTTTGATGACTATTTCCATGACGTTGTCCATTTTCAGGCTCTTGCTACACAACGCCTCCTGGTGTATAATACAATGGAAATTTCAGGATTGTTGGTCTGGATTCAGAGCGTGCAGTTTTTCTCTTAGTTTCACGGCCACGCCGCCTCGTTTCCCAATCATAGACGGCGCTCCGTCTGTTGCGATGCTGACAGCACGACTCCAGTCAACGTCAAGTCTATCCAGTGCAGGTGAACACGTCATCTGCTGTTGTAGTGTCTGTCATAGGCACCAGCTCCATAAACTCCTCAGTGACGGTCAAAGATGCATCAACACCACGAATAAATATTGCCAACTGAGCGACATCCGCCACGTCAGTGCTCTCATCAATTGCAAGTGAAAAGGCAATAAATGACTTCACCTTGTCTTTTAGCTGACGGCTCAAATCTCCTGCGAGGTCTCCGACTCTTTCTGCCATAGTATTTCTTGTCAGGATGATATTAGCAAACGCCTGTCTTTTCTCAGGTGCCACCACTTCAGTCACGGCCAGCATTACCTTTCGGAGAAATTCCCCCTCTGAATACGGCTTGGAAGTGGCAGCAATCTCCTGGGCAACGATGTAACTGGCTTTCACAGCGTAATCATGAGTAACTCGCGCTTTAGGGAAAGATGACCGCTGTACATTCAGACCTGCTTCCAGCTCGTCGGCCTTTTTCCTCCTGGCTTCTCCTGTAAACGTGTCATAGCCTTTCTCTTTGTGCTTCGTATCATAGTGTCGCTTGATGTTGTATTCCTTCTCACAAACTGCCATATTGCATATCATACAAGTAGACTTGCCCTTGTATTGGTAGAAGAAATAGCGTTCTTTCCAATCATCCTTGAATGAACGGCCTTCATCTTCAAGTTTTCTTTTCCTGGACAGCGTAGTAGTCATATTGAATGAATCACAGCAGTGGAGCAGTCAGTGGTGTCTCAGAAGTCAGCAGCAGCCAGCAGTGTGTGTTCTCTTCTCCTCAGCTTTCAGGTAATGGTAAATAGCTGTTCACCTGTGGCTCTTTTTATGCAGTATTTGACGACGTAGAAGAGGACACCTTATGTTAATTTACATGGCTATGGCTTCAATTGCTTGCCTATTGTTCTTTACAGAAGGAGTTTCACTGCAGCAAGTGGGGAGGGGGGAGCGTTCTCATGTATCTCATATATGTATATATATATATATATATATATATATATATATATATATATATATATATATATATATATATATATATATATATATATATATATATATATATATAATATATAGACATAAAAAAGTTAGAGAACCACATTATAGCAACATAAGTGTTTCAGAAAACTGTTAGCATTTAGGAGACATTTGTAAAGATTTCCATGATTTTTCAAAAATAGCAGATCCACAAGCAGATCCACAATAGCAGATCTACTTTATATCTGCTATTTTTGAATAGCCAAATAAATCTTAAAATTACAGAGACGCTTTCCCCAGATAGAATGTTAAATACACTCTGAGTTCAAATAACACTGAGGATTTCACTGGGCAAGCTCCTGAGAAATAAAAGAAGCAGCTTTGATGCATTTATTTTTTAACACATATATGATTAATGCTTCTAACTACCTATTATATATATATATATATATATATAATATAGACATAAAAAAGTTAGAGAACCACATTATAGCAACATAAGTGTTTCAGAAAACTGTTAGCATTTAGGAGACATTTGTAAAGATTTCCATGATTTTTCAAAAATAGCAGATCTACAAGCAGATCCACAATAGCAGATCTACTTTATATCTGCTATTTTTGAATAGCCAAATAAATCTTAAAATGACACAGATGCTTTCCCCAGATAGAATGTTAAATTTGTAAAGATTTCCATGATTTTTCAAAAATAGCAGATCTACAAGCAGATCCACAATAGCAGATCTACTTTATATCTGCTATTTTTGAATAGCCAAATAAATCTTAAAATGACACAGATGCTTTCCCCAGATAGAATGTTAAATCCACTCCGAGTTCAATTAACACTGAGGATTTCACTGGGCAAGCTCCTGAGAAATAAAAGAAGCAGCTTTGATAGATTTATTTTTAACACTTCTAAGTCACTTGCTGCTTCAGACAGAGAGAGAGAGAGAGAGAGAGAGAGAGAGAGAGAGTCTGACTCCTGTGTGAGGATCAAAGAGTATAGCCATTACTACTCGACTAGTAGTTGAATAGACTCTTAACGAGCCAATAAGCCACAACATTCCACAGCTGGGGAGAGACAAAGCGGGCCATCAAAGGTACTTGCTGGAGCCAAGCTCTCCCCCACTCGCTGCGAGTGGGGGAGAGCAAGGCAATGTTAATCTGAGTTCCCAGAAGTTTTCGCCGGCTCGGCGAGGAACTTCTGGGCCAAACCCCCTGTATTTGTGGGCGGGATGTACGTCACGCTCTGAATATGAGCGGACACGCCTCTTACCGGTTGCAACTCGTCTAAAAAGTCCGACGAGAGGCAAACAGCAGTACACAACAATGGCGGTCGAAATTTCTCAAGGGGAAATTGCTTCCCGTCGATCCTATTTAGATGCAACACCCACTGCATGTGGATCCCGCCCCCTATTCTTCATTGGCTGTTGATTTGAATCACAACGCAGTGGCCGCGCCCCCGCTGTCCAAACTCCGAGGCAATGCCTCCCAGACTAAGGCAATGTAAACTCCGAATCTATGTCTGTTAGATGTAGTATCAATTTACTATTTTAAAAAGTATTTCCTGGGCCGCCATGAAGCTTTTCCTGGGCCGCAAAACGCCCGCGGGCCGCGAGTTTGACACCCCTGTTCTAAAGGTTTGTTTGAAAGGCTTGAAAGGTTTGAAAGGTTTGAAAGGTTTGAAAGGTGTGAAAGGTTTATGGTTCTAAACAGGGGCGGACTGGCCATTTGGCGTACCGGGCAAATGCCCGGTGGGCCGCTGGGCCAGTGGGCCACTGGGCCAAAAAAAAAAAAAAATATTATTTTTGCTCCCGTTTTAGGATTATTACGGTCATTTCCGGGTTGCGCGGCCCAATTATTAGTTACGTTAATGTTTGGGCTGGGATGCTTTCCAGCAGGGGCCTCAGTGCGGCTGCAGAGTTCATGTGCAGGGCTGGGCTGCCCCCCCCCCCCCCCCCCCCCCCCCCCCCCGTTGACAAAACGGCCCGGGGGGGTGGTGGGCCGGTCCAGGCCAAAATGCCAGGGCTGAATTTTGGTCCCAGTCCGGCCCTGGTTCTAAAGGTTTGAAAGGTTCTAAAGGTTTGAAAGGTTTGAGGTTCTAAAGTTTTGAAAGGTTTGAAAGGTTTGAAAGGTTTGAAAGGTTTGAAAGGTGTTAAAGTAGTAGTGGTGTTAAAAGTTTTGATAGTGTTGACAGTGTTGAATAGTGTAAAATGTAGTTATATAGGGTAAAACAGTGATTGCTCAGGTCTAATAGGTGGTTGCTAGGGTCTAATAGGCCGTTTCTAGGGTCTGATAGGTGGTTGCTAGGGTCTGATAGCCGGTTGCTAGGGTCTGATAGGTGGTTGCTATGGTCTAATAGGTGGTTGCTAGGGTAAAACAGGTGGCTGCTAGGGTAAAGCAGGTGGTTGCTAGGGTCTAATAATCGGTTGCTAGGGTCTAATAGGGGGTTGCTAAGGTCTAATGCAGTCAATATGGTCTAATATACGGCTGCTAGGGTAAAACTGGTGGTTGCTAGGGTAAAATGGTGGTTGCTAGGGTCTAAAGTCTAATAGGCGGTTGCTAGGGTATCATATGAAATATTATTTTGAACAGTAAAACAAAACATACCAGTATCTTTTGGAAGTCCAGTTGTTTGTTTCTGAGCGTCTGTCCTCCTTTGTTCTGCTCTTCTGCTGACAGTTCTCTCCATCTCCTTCAGTTCCTCTGAGACGAGTTTTTCTGTCTCATAGTGACAACCATTACTAGTCACCATCTGATCTATCTTCTCCATCAGCTCTGTGACCTGACTTCTATCTCCTCTGTCAGTAATGTTAAGAACATGGAAGCGGCCTTCACATTTCTCAGTAAGATATTTTAAGTTATGGTCAGATGTAATAAGATCAGGTCTCATTTTGTTTTTATCAGCTACAGTGAACACCACAATAGTGTGTTTCCACACTCGGTCACTGAGGAGAAGACTCAAATGCTCCTCTACTGACAGATCTGTTCCTACAAATGGGATGTCCAATGGCATCACTAGGACAAAGGCATGGGGTCCTGGAGGACACAGATACACACTCTGTTGGATTTCTAACTGAGTTAGTTTTGGGGTCAGATCTAGGGGTAAATGAGACCTCCATCCTGGAGTGTCAACCACAGTGACCTGTCTACCAGACACTACCTCTTGTCTCATGACACTCTTGACTGTTCTTCTGTTTGTTTCAAAAACATCTCTGCCCAGGATGATGTTTCCTACTGAACTCTTTCCACTGGGTCCACCTCCAAGTCCTCTTCCCCCGATCAGAACAATTCTCAGTTCTGTTGGTTCGCTGTACATCCCTGATTGGAAAAATAAATATAATATGAATAAAGATCACAGATGTAACTAAACCAGTGTCATTTTGCTGGTTTCATGTGTTTTAATAGAACTCACCTCTGATGGAAGCTGAGGTTCCACTGGCCATCCTGTCTACAGCTGTTGTTTGAACTGTAAAACAGTAACATACAGTAAGTCACAATAATAATCTGCTGTTATTGAACAGCAGATTGGTTCTCAAAGTGGGCTCCAGGGGCCCTCTGGGTTCCTTGAGAGGTTCTAAATGGACCCTTACAGGTCTGTAACTCTGAGGGTGTACAAATGGTTCCATTTGTACACTCTCAGGGTTATAGGGGTCCTTAAAATTAAAACATTTCTTAACACATTGGTTCTCAAACTTGTTTTGGTTCAGGACACCCATCTACAAGCTCACAACGCCTCCCACTCCCAACGGGACGTGTTGTGAGCTTGTAGATCGGCTATTTTTGGCAAAGAGATTTGATGTAGATCGAAAAAGAGTGCACAAAGTACAGTGAAACTCAGGTCCGTTTTACAGAGCAGTGTTAAGCAACAGGTGGCAGTGGGCCCGTGTATCATAACTTTACAATATCTGATAGTCCACATATGCTAGTGATTGTCAAAATGGGGTCCAGGGACCCCCAGGGGTCATTGAAGGGCTTCCAGCTAAATTGTAGTTTGTAACTAAATGGACCCTTAAAAGGTCTGTACCTCCGTCTCCGAGAGAGACACTCTCAGAGTTATGGGGGTCTGTGGCCTAAACCAAACTGTAGATCCTTCTAATTAAAACGTTTGAAAAGCACTCTACTATCATGTCAAAATAGAGAATCTACACCCACCGTAAGAATGTTTTTATCAATGTTAGGAGTGCTTCACAGGCATGTGTTTCATAAAGTCTCTCTCCATATCTAAACAGAGACCTTAGAGCTCCTATTCAATGAAAGAGCTTTTTTATCTCTGTTCAAAAGGGAGTCTGTCTGTCTGTCTCCCTAGGTGTTTTTTTTTGTGTTACTTAATCGGGACCGGGAACACATCTGTGTCATTTTAAGATGTATTTGGCAATTCAAAAACAGCAGATATACAAGCGGTTTAAAGGTATGTGCTTTAGCCCCGCCCCCGATAAATATTAAGTGAAGTGAACGCCCACAATTCCACCGACACACACACAAAGGTGAGTTGCGGCAGCCATGGGAGCACGCAAAAAAAAAGTGCAGCAGAGAGACAGAGAGAGGCACGCAATTTGTTCCGTATTTTCATAAACATCCCCCCCTGTTCATCAACACTGAATTCAACAGTAATGAACAAAATACAACACAAGGAGAAGGCCAGAAAGTTTGTCGTAGGACCCAGGTTGGACCTCCAGCGCCATTATGTTTAGTCTTCTGGCCGCACTGTCGTGGAAAACGGTAAACGGAAAACTCACCCCAAAACACGTCACCCGCATTTCTTTCGCAGACAAGTGGTTCTTGTATTTGTTTTACTGAGGATAAAGTTAAAAATATAGTTTTACTGAGGTTAAATTCAGGAATAAGGTTAGGTTTTGGCACTGTGAGGTAACGTTTAGGAATGATGCTAGGTTTAGTTTAGGCATACTTTCACGGGGTTACGTTTAGAATACCAGGTGAATACCGCCGGATTTGCCCCGGGGCGAGTGTGTTTTGGGGCGAGCGTTCTGGTATTCATGGTAACCAGTGCCTGGGTCTGACATTCATCTCTGCAGCAGCGCAACGAGTGAACCTACGTGCAGACTACTGACTAGCTATGAACCACCCACTAATACAGATAGCCCCACGGGTTCAAAACGCAAGAGTTAGAGAAGCACCACTTAGCTTGTATTTATAAAATCCCTGTCCGAGATGATCAGCTGTTGTGTCACTATAGAACGCTGAGTGATAATGATGATCCACAGCTGTTTGTTCTTGCAGCGTCTCCGACGCAATGATTGAGATCATTTTGTTATTAAAGAAAGCCTCTGCACTTTATTAACAACACACACACACGCGCCTAAAATTGGCTTTGGAAGCCAATTTTAGGCAATCACGATGGAATATGGGAAATCGGACAGATCCGTGTTGATCACATGACTATAGAGATACTGTGTACCGATTTGTGTTATGTTTGGACAAAATCTGTAGGAGTAGTATCAAAATTGTTTTGCACAAATCGGCCTCATGGTGGCACTATAAAAGGCCAATTTGATCTGGATGCCAATCCAGGGAGTGTGTGTGCACAGTTTCACAGTGACCGGGCCAACGGTGCCGGAGATCAGCTGGTCACAGACAGAAGGACAGACGGACACACGGAAGGACAGGGTGCAGAACATACTCTCTCGCCATGCCTTTCGGCCTGGCGGAGATAATAGTAATAATAACTTAATGTTGTATGGATTTAAACTTGTAACAGAGTATGTCTATATTGCAGTATTGGTACTGCAATATAGTAAACTATTTATAGCTGTTCAAACGGCTTTTCAGGTAATAATGGTGCTTCAAGGTGATGCCTTCCTGTGCTATTGAAGTGGTAGCCTATGCTAATCACAGCATATGGAAGTTTTGAAGTAGTTCACATGTCTATTTACCAATAGATATGTCACACTTAATCAGTATTCACATTCCACGTACATCACCAGTGCAATAGAGATGGGATTTATGGCTCTTTTAAGGGAGCTGTATCTTGGCGATCCGTTCCTTTCAAAGAGACGTTCAAAAGACTGGCTCATTTATGGCTCATTTGTATATTTATATATATAAATGTATGTACATATATACAAATATTTGCATATTTATATCTCATAACATTATTTATATTTATATTATATAAATATGATATACTTGATGTTATATCATATTATATACAATAATACAACATATACCATTATAATATTATTATATTTAAACATTTATATTAATATAATATACTACATCATTAATATAATATTTATTATATTATAATATATCATATACATTATAATACATAACATTATAATATAACATTTTATTACAATAATTAATATAATGTATCTGTGTTGTCCAGCAGCAACCATTTAACTCCAAAACGCTCATTTTTCAGGAAATGAAAAAAGCAAAATATAAGTTTTCCAGGAAATGAAGAAAACCTTATATTTTTTCAACAAAGCAATACTGCCTCATCAAAGTTGGTATAGTGACTTTATATATTGTCAGATACTTGCATGATACTATCACCACTTTACCCAAATCCAGCTCAAAATCCAGCTCAAGGAGTTTTGTCCAAACACAAATCCTAAGGGAGAGGTTTCAAATGGGGCTAAATTCCTAAAAGCTAACAATGGATCTCCAAGCTCACAATGCATCACAACGTGTGAATTAATGCCCTGATGCTATATGACTCTTATTATATAGGCCTACAATAATAAACAGGACTTTACATATTACAATAACGTCTGCCAAGAGGGGTTCACAGAGTTGGAGTTTGAGTAGAACTAGCGAGAGAAATGCTATGAACTCATTTCTTGTCACATTGCTCTCCTCATTAAACACTTCATAGGTTTTAGAAATAGAATTACTTGTTTTCATAACATTAGCATCAGTGCTAAGTTTGATAAACAGGTACACTAAATAGTTTTAACAGACTACGGGGAGAAAAACCCTGCCGTTTAGTTTGTTTTTGTGCTGCTCCTCCTCCTCCTCCTCTGTCTATGTTCGCTCACTGCGCAGTGCGCTCTGTGCTGTGCTGTGCAACGGCAGCAGGACAGGAGAGGGGGGAGTTGCGTGGTTTTGACGGACAGTTTGAGGATCCAATGGAGTTCGGAGGTTTTGTCAGAGGCACTTTTTAATACTTTTCATTGGTTCAATTTTATTGTATTTTTACACAGCCGTAAAGGGTGTTCAATAGGGTTGATTTATGAAAAAAAAAGTTGAAATGGAGTTAGCTGGTTCCTGCTGGACAGTGACGATATATTAAATGTATAATTATATAATATATAACATATGCATAATATATAACATATCTTCTTATATAATCGGAGAATTGACTTCCGCCGCTGACGCCACACGCACTCCATTCATTTAGACCTCTCACCGCTGACGCCGACTAAACACAACAACTACATATGACATCTCACCACAACACCAGCCACAACGTGCACGCTGAATTTACGGGTGGCGTAGGGTACTTCTCATTGGTCACTACACATTTGCCTCCACGGAACATAATTAATTCTACTCACCACATTACGACCACACCGGACGGGGAAACACCGTCTCCCCGCCCGGTGCACAACCGAACGCCGACCGCCACAGCCGAAACAACACGAAGCGGCGGCCATTGAAATCAGCGTCCTTCGCTTCAACCCCCTCTCCACACACACATTCTTCCACTTCACTGCACCGTGTCTTCTGCTTCCACGCTCCATTCAGGTCAGTACAATGCTAATAAATTAACGTTCTACCTCACAACCACACGCTTCTCCGTTTAGTGTTTCATTAGCGCGAGCGTGGAAAAAATCAACAGCACCGTAGTGGTGACGCATCTGCTAAACACAATAGGCTAGGATGATGATACCAAGGATTCGACAGTGATGTCACCATTATGCAACCCGGAAGTAAAGATACCAAGGATTCGTCAGTGATGTCAGTCGGGATGCCAGGTTCGAGGCAGGTCGGCGAAAAACAAGCGGCAGAAACAAGCAAGGAGGTTCATGAAAAAACAAAAGCCACAGGGAGCAAGACGGTGGATCTATATGGGGTCTGAAGGGGTACGCGCTCTTTCGCGTGGCTCTCCAGGTGTTCCGCGAGGGGGTCCGCGGACCCTCATGGATTTTTTTTTCTTTATTTGAAATTACGTTTTTTGTTTTGTTTTTAATTACTTAATACATACAGACGGAGGGACCAACAAACGCAAAGCCCCGCGCAGCAGATGGGGTCTCGGGGGGGGGCGTAGCCCCCCGAGACTCTAGTATATAATATACAACATATCCTTCCCTTAACAGAGCCATAAATCCCATCTCTACACAATATCCATATTTATATTATTTATATAAATTATAAACATTTATACAATTTCATCAATATGAACGCTTCTTTCTTTTCACTTGGTAGCATCATTTGCTTCCATGCATTTCATTCGTTTCCATTTCCTATCCACTCATCTGCACTGCCATCATTTGCTCACCTTTACATACATTCTCAAAATATGTTATAACTACCAATGCCAACCACATCATTCACCTACATAGCAGAAATCACACGCATCACACAGACCAACTATCCACCACATGCCATAATTTGGCCTGCCCTCACAAACCCGCATTCCTACAAACATCCAGCGACTGCCAACTCTCCGTTCACCATCTGTACCTGTGACATTTGATTACACACACAGTTCTATCAGTCAGGATGCAGTTAAAACAGACACATCTTAGGCCTGGGCCATGGCGTGACGGTCCAGGCACCCTAGGCTGCAATGCCAGGCTGACAGCGTGTCGCGGGTTCGACTCCCGATCCTGATGACCTTTGCTGCGTGTCACCCCCCCATCTCTCTCCCCATTTCCTGTCAGCCTACTTTCACTATCCCTCTCCACATAAAGGCAAAAACAGCTCCCCCCAAAAAAAACAAAACACATAAATATTTCTTTAGTAACTTTTATAGCAATAAATAGCAATTCATATATTGATTATTGTACATGACAGTCTGTCACCGTTTCAGATCTTCAATTAGCCGTTGATTGTGTTCTGGTCCATCATCTAATGACTGGACCTTATGGAATACCCAAGGCCAAACGTACTTGCTGACCCCTGGTATAGAGGATATAAATGGTTAAACTGAAGTGATACGTGCGTGCGTGTGTGCCTGCGAGAAAGAGATATTAAATTAATGCTATCCCAGTGAATAGATCCCCACAACACCACTGGTTGTGATATACTATAACTGTACAGAGACTACATAATATGTGATTATTCTTAGTTCATCTGTGATTATTACACCACATCCATCTCACTCTTAACTTTGAAGTGATTAAAACTTAAACCTTCCATATTTAAACAGATAATTCTCTACTAAATACTCACTGTCATCTCCTTCCATGTTGCTCAATAAGTTCAATAAGTTCATCAATAACAATAGGAATGTCAGCTCATTATTATTAACTTAATAGTATTATGTAGATAATAAAATATGTTTTACTCTAGGCCTGGGGTGTGGAAGCCACACTACTTACAATATTCATAATATTAATCATATAAACAACACATTGTAACATACAGTAGGGCCTATACACCAAAGCTCAGATGTTCAACTTCATCAAAATGTTAAGTTCACTGTCCTGCAGATTTCACCAACCATTAGTTAATATAATAATAAGTACATAAACCATAAACATAACTAATAACAAAACTGTTACAGTGATAGTCAGTACACATCCCTCACTGTCTGTCATTTACTCCACATATAAACATGAACCAGCTGAATGTAATCACTATACACAGATCACACTGAAACCAGTTGACACAGATCTGATCTACCACCAGGTGTGATTTCCCTAAAAAACAGGTGTTTCACCTAGGACCATGGGGCCCGGCTCTCTCACACAGTGATGTGCATTCCCATTGACTGCCATTGATCCATCATGTCAATCTAAGAAGCTCAGTTAGCTCCTTTGAATGATGTTGATATTTTTCAATCAAAAATACATGTATCAATACATGTATCAATATTCAAGTACTACAATATGATGCCATTTTAAAGTTATATCATAAGTGATTCTGCCACCCATCAGTATACAACTCAGACAGCAGCTCACTGGGTTGTGCCTCACAGGCCTCAAGGCCTCGATGTCTGCCTTGTTGTTCTAACCTCATGTCACCAGGCTTTCAGCAGTGTTGTGGAAAGACTAGTTTCTATTTACTGTTCAGTGCTCTGATCCGGTCTAGAGCCCGCCTACTGTATCACACACGCACACGCACACACACACACACACACACACACACACACACACACACACACACACACACATACACACACACACACACAGTACATGCATCACCGTTTCCCTATCCGTTCTACAGACCCAGAGAGGATCAGCTCCCTGCAGAGCAAACTGATCCCAGTCTATATTGTTCAGTATCACACACTGCAACACCCATCCCAGTGAAACACATGATATAGTATTTGTCTTCACAATCTGCTTCCAATAGACTTTATATTTGCATTTAATTAAGACATTTAAAAAATATTTTATCAACTTACTAGTATAATGTACAGTCATATGCAAGGGATAATGCATGGGGAGGTGGTCATTATTGAAATTTGAAGCCCGACAGGGTGATTATGCACCGAGGCGGAGCCGATGCATTATCCCGCTTATTACATGGCTACTTACAGAGCTGCCAACTCTCACCCATTGAGAGTGAGAGTCACGCAATTTAACCTTTTCTCACACCTCACGCCATCAGATCCAAAGTAGACTCGTTTTTTTTGCAGTGGTGTGTTCTAGATTTTTTTGGAGGTAGGTTATACTATAACTATTCCCCCCCTAGTTCCTCCCACACACACGTATAATTAATTCATGTAAAAAAAAAAAATGCGTGCACTCCGCGCGCGTTTCTGCCCCGCACAAACAGGCCCACTCAGGCCCAGTTTCACAGCAATACTGCGTACACTTACAATATGCTTTGTATTGATTTTCTACTGTTTCTAATGTTAATCACCCTGTAACTCAACCACTTCGGAGCTGCTTTTAGCCTTAAATGCATTTTCATTTTTTTTTATTACAATAGAAGTGCAAGTACTGTTATAAACAAATGCTGGTTAGGCTTATCAGATATAATAGCAGTGTTAACAGCGAGCATTCATGTATCTATTACAGAATAATAGTAACTTGGCATTGAATATTTGTATATTTGAATATATTTGTTAATAGTGTTTATGTCCTCTGAAACAAATTTAAGGGATTTATAGTGAGAACTTACTTAAGCTGCTTTATAAATAAAGCACTTTATTTGAAACTGAAGATGATGGCCAATGTTGATAATTGATAACCAAATATATATATATATTTATATATATATATTTAAAAGATTAAATAAGCCCCCCCTGCAACGTTTCCTTTTTGCCACACATATACACTTCATGGAGTACATTTTTTTGGACCGAATTAACCGAATTAAAGTAATAAAAAACGGAAATAAAAGGGGAATAACCGCGAAAAAAACGTGAAATAAAAGGGGAATAACCGCGAAAAACCGCGTAGCCACACATGCACGCGTGCGCAGTGGCGCTCGTGCATGTGATGACACTAAAGTCTCACTCCTAGATTTTCCTGAAAGTTGGCAGCCCTGGCTACTTAATAAATACATAAATAAATGTACCCAAAAGTAACAACAAAACGAAGTATTTCCTTGCTTACAGCAATGAAAGTATTCCATAAGTATTGGGCTGGGCGGACAAGTTCGCCTCAGAAAACAAATTACAGTATTCCATAAGGTAACCGGAAAACTCGCCCCAAAACACACTCGCCCTCCATTCTATATACCGCCGATTTGCCTGTAATACCGCCGGATTTGCCCCAGGGCGACTGTGTTTTGGGGCGAGCGTTTTGGTATTCCCCCGTTGTTGTGCCACGAATCACGATAAACAAGGAAGTGCAGTGGATCAAATAGAATCACTTTTCGATTATTGCATCGTCTATTTCTCACTTCAAATGTTTTCAAAAAACATTCTTGAGAGCAACGTATAGTTGTAAATTACATTAGTTGTTTGTTTACATTGCTGTCATGTTGGATAAAGCATAAAACCAAGCAGCGCAGGTTGTGCTCTGAGTCTCTGATTACACAGCGGTCCGATATAGAGCTCATCGGACTGACCAATCAGAATCGAGCATTCAACCAAGCCGTGTAATAAAAGGTTATATTGTACATAATTGTAACACCATCACCATCAAATGTGTTTATGGTACAGTCCTTCTCCTTACCTGTCAATGAGTTCTGTCTGTCCACGGTTCTTGTCTGTAGATTGAGATGTACCGTAGTCTAGTTGTTGAATGTCTTGTAGATGAACTGTAGCCACATTGCATCAAATACAAGTTTCATTTCTCTGTTTAGAATATGCAGCGGGCTGGGCAGAGAGAGAGAGAGAGAGAGAGAGAGAGAGAGAGAGAGAGAGAGAGAGAGAGAGAGAGAGAGAGAGAGAGAGAGAGAGAGAGAGAGAGCAGCTGTGTGTGTGTGCGGCTGGACCTCTCATTTATACAGTCTATGGGCTGGACAGGTATGTGTGTCACATACAGGAGTGCAAGTTGATACAAGTAGGGCTCTGTAGTAGCTACTGTTTTAAGTCCCCCCAGCTGTTTGAAGGTAACCCCCCCCCCCCCCCCCCCCTAATTAATACTAACTAAAATCCTACTAAAGCTAAAATCAACTCTATATTAACTATATTCATATTTATACATTTCAGAACAAAAGCTCAGGTCTGACATTACAGTAGTAGGTTTAAGTAATGTAACAATTTCCCTGTGCTGTGCGAAAGGAATATAGACATGTAACATATAATATATTAGTCCAGCAGCCAAAAGGACTTTTTTGTATTGGTCCAAAATATTGTCTATATACCAGGCACGCTGGAAGTCATTAATACCTAGGGGGGCTGTGCGTCGGGGAGAATCTCTGCGCCCGCGATTTTTTGGGGGGTTTTCATGTTCATCCATGACCGAAACAGACGACCGCTATGATCCATGGCTGGCGTTTGTTTTCATTCTTATGAGACCGCATGGCTCATTTGCATATATCTCTATATCTAACTCTGTGACTGGTGGTGCGGAGTTAGTCACACACTAGCTCCATAAAGAACCTCTCACTCCGCTCGGAGCTGTATAGCGGAGTGAGAGGTTCTTTATGGAGCTAGTCACACCCAGGCCTGGCAGCGCCTGGCAAACTTTGCTTCTCACCCATTGACTTGCATGTTAAATGACGGCTTTTCCCCTTAAAAATAATCGATCATTTCAGCAGCAAGAGCTTCAAAATCTCTTCTAAATCTAGTCAACAAGGCCTGCAGTAGGCTATTCACTGGACAAATGTGCATGACATTATTTCAATGAACTAAAAACACGGGAAATGTTAGAGGGAGTAATAGCCATGGACCGTCATGGATGAACTTCAACCTGGTCTTTGCACTTTCTCCATTTACGGCCCGTACATCAACAGAAACGTTCATATTTCAAATATAAAGTGCTTATCCCATGGCCACGGATGTTACATTTATGTACGGGTTCTCAAAAATACCCGTATCATCCGTATTATTCAATAAAAAGCATTTTAATCTGATTGGTGGCCATTTTCTCCATATGCGTTCAACTAAGAGACCCTATCGGTTGGTAGGTGTATTGCACTCTGATACATTATAACTCTATGAGAAAATGGCCACCAATCGGATTAAAATGCTTTTTATTGAACAACACAGAATATACGGGTACTTTTGAGAGTCCCGTGCATAATTTTAACATCCGTGGCCATAGCATAAGCAATTTATATTTGGAATCTGAACGTTTATATAGATGTACAGACCGTAAATGGAGAAAGTGCAAACACCAGGTTGAAGTTGATCCATGACTGTAACAGGAGTTTTCATGTACTGCAGGGTAAGACTACAGTAGCAGTTAATAAATAGACGAACAAATTAATGAATATACTTTAACGTGCGTATAAAGTTCTTGAATGAAGCCCCAAAACAATTCTTTAACTCCAGAGGTTTTTATTCACTCCTTCACTCAGTAAGGTCACCAGACGTATTGACCCGGGACAATTCGACCCGGACAGGTCGACCCGCTTTCGACCCAAATTCGACCCGGACCGCAAGAGAGAGAGAGAGAGAGAGAGAGAGAGAGAGAGAGAGAGAGAGAGAGAGAGAGAGAGAGATACTAATATGTACATTGATTTACCAAACAATTATTATTTGTCTGTCAGGGTGAAACAAGCCCAAAGGCTTTCAAGCAAGCACAGCCATTGAGATAGACACCTCCTTACCTCAAGCCCTATTGTCTTCTTGATGTGATAAGGCTTTCAAGCACAGCCATTAGACACCTCCTTACCTCAGCTCTAAATCCTTACAGTGTGTCTATTATCAATTGGTTCAGCCTGGCGATCCTCAATCTGTGTTGTCTGACAGGTAAAGTGCAAAGTTGCCATGTTATAATAAGTTTCTATGAATGCTTTAGCTTCAAGACTGTATTGGTGTGGGACTGTGTTGGTGTTTTTGTTGCACTCGTTACAAAGCTAATGGAGGCTAATGGAAGCTAAAGGGAGCCACCCAGAGGACGTTTACAGAACATCATAAAGTGACGTTCAGTCTACACATTAGCAGCAGCTCAGTCAGTGTTGTCGTATATGAGATGCAAATATTATAATTGGGATTTCATTTATATTGCATATTTCATCTTACTTACATTTTGTTTACAAGGTGAATATGTAGGCTACACAGCATATGACCGTGTCCTTAATCATGTTTAAGGAAGGATAGGCAGTGGTGTGTTCTACCGTCAGATGCTGTGTACGGCGTATACCTTGAGATTTTTTTTCGTCGCTACCGTATACCTTCAAAAACTGTTTCATCCATTGAAAACGCGAGAGCGTATACCCACGACCACGCGCATCGTATCGTAGCGTATACCTTCCGAAAAAAACTAGAACACAACACTGAGGATAGGTATAACCGCTTCCCTAGATTATATTGTTCTGAGGCAGAATAAGCCATGCTTCACTGGTGTAGTTCACGAGGGCTCTTTATTGTAACCCCATGTAGACAACAACGTGAATAACTGCAATCACAAAAACAAATAATATCTTTTTTTTTTTTTTTCTATATAATTTTTATCCCGCGATTTTTGTAACCCATTTTTTTCACCCGGTGCCAATTTCCTAAGTGATCCTGGGCGCTACACCAGCCCTACACCAGCGCTACACCAGTCCCCCACAGATATCAAATAATATCTTTTTAAACAATGAATTATAAACATGATGAAATATCAATGTCCATGTTGACAATCATACTGTCTTTTTAAATGTCCATGAATGAATTGTCCGTGTTGATGAATGAATGAATTGTTTGTACATATTATCAATCAAATGTCCATTTTCACATAAACATAAACACATCCAATACAACAACAATGATGACATTTTATATAAAGGAAACACATAACAAAAAACATACCGTGTGCGACTTCTGCACAGATCTCTAGGAGGTTAGATTTGTTAGTAGTTTTTAGAAACTCTTTTTAGCTGAAGGAGAGCTCCTTCCCTCTTCAGCAACTCAGTAGAACTGATTACAGGCCTCTAAGGTATAACAGGTGAACCCAATGTTCAGTGATTGGGGCTACGTGACTGACCAGGTAATACCATGACACGACCTGAACTGTAGAGGGCACTGAAGTAATATACAAATAATCAATACAGTGTTTCACTCATATATAAACCACATTCAAAATGTAAATAAAATACAAAAAATGTACAACCCTTTTATGGCGACAGCTACAATAGGCTATCATAAATGTTTAGCTTCAGCCTATTTCCTTTTGATCACCTCAAACACTGATGGATGTAAGACTTGTATACATGCTTAATGTCCCTTTACAGTTAACTGTATATAGAATGCAGCTATATGCAGAGAAACATAGAGACACTGGCCATCAACAACATCAATCACATTCCTAAGGCTAGCAGCCATCATCAGCACCATCATCCATCCCCATAGCAGAGTATGACCTCTCCTAGGTTTTTTTTGAATAATCACATGAAGTATAAAAGTCTGATATATAAGAAAAGTTATAGTTATAATGGTAATGCCTTTAATGATTGTATGCTGTGCTTTGAATACACTATATTATTTGTATGTGTTATGGAAATTATTATTTTGTCATTCAGTCATAAAGTGACGTTCAGTCTACACATTAGCAGCAGCTCTGTGTTGTCTGACAATTATTCTTGCACTCATTTTATTCTCCCATATAGAACATAGCTCTGTTTACACAATGCTGTACCCTCCTCCAACTGTATATGTTCCCCATCTTAAATCTTGAATATGGAGAATTAGGCATCATATATGAGATGCGAATATTATAATTGGGATTTCATTTATATTGCATATTTCATCTTACTTATATTTTGTTTACAAGGTGAATATGTAGGCTACACAGCATATGACCGTGCTAGTTTGATAGTATGACTGAAATAGTGCACATTCGATCAGACTCAGCCTTTTTGTAATATACATTTTATTTCACATTTTTTTGTATATACTACTATTTTTGACCTTTTTTTCAATCATTGGAATTGTTTTACACTGCCCTGTTTTGTCAAATAAAATAACAGTTACGTTAATTCATTTCACCTCTTGTGTTGTGTTTAATGATGGCAACTAGTGTAGATCTGCTACTTTCAAATGATTTGAGAGGAGAGGAGGACAAAACAGACAACATTACAATAAGGCATACATTATTATTTCATTTAGAAAAGAAGGTTTACAAAAACACTTCTTAAAAAAAAGTATGCAACTGGGGGAGCATGCTTACAATATTTACTCTTAAATATACTATAAATATACTCAGGACCTCCCTCACCGTCACCTTGTACCTTGTACTCTACTACCCTCTAGGGGTTACACAGAGATACTACTTAATTAGACCCGGTCGATTTGGGTCGAGCTGTCTCAAATTCGCGGCTGGGCGAATTGTCCTGGGTCGAGACGTCTGGTGACCCTCAGTAACATCCAAGTTAGTAATGAGAATAATTTCCTGACAAACAACATCACATGACCAACGGGGCGCTCTCCTTCAGTGGTGTTTCTAACATTCTGCAATACAAAGCGCCCCCTTGTGGATCAGATCAAATACTGTCAGATCATAAACATTACAACCCTCTTCTCCTTAATTCTTTTTTTTTTTTTTTTAAACAGCTGTTTACATTTCAACAAATATTTTTCTTTCATTCCAACTGACACTCAGTTCAACACTGTCCTTTTTTTTTTTTTTTTTTTTTTTTACAGCAGTTGTGAACACATAATAAGAACATAGCATGCGTTGTATTGGAACCTTTCACATTAATCAAAATCAGCCAGGTATGATGGGGGTCCTCTGTTGACCCTGACCGGGTATCTACGAACAGGTGACTGTGACTGAGGTGTGTTAGGGGCAAAGAGCTCTGGGGCTAGGGGCTCTGGGTTTTGCATTGCTGACCAGTCCATAGCAACTTCTCCGCCATCCACAGTCTTTGACCCACCCTGGGAGTGGTAATCGTTGACCACCAGTAAAGGTTTGAAGTGGGATGAGTTTCGGGTGATGACATGGTTATTATTTTTAGCTGTCACCATGGAACCTTTGATAGCGATGACCTTGTAAGGCCGGGGATTGTAAGCAGGGCATAGTTTCCCCTCCTTCTTTTGACGACACAGGACTACGTCTCCCACTTTCAGAGCCAATGGAGCAGCATGGCGCACCCTGTCAGCATAGACTTTCATTTTGTCCTTTTCCACTGCATCTGCTTGACGTAGCTTTGCATCCGTGTGAGAGTGGAGGGGAAGAGGGGCCTCAGGTAGCTTGATTCTCAGGGGCCTACCAAACAGCACATCGGCAGGAGCCATGCCAGTCGAACAGTGAGGCACGGTAGTTGCGGAGGAATTTATACAGAGTTTGTTTCCAAGGACGGCCCTCAACATGAGCAGCACGTATAGTCTTTTCAAGGGTACGCATGAAGCGTTCGGCTTCTGCATTGGCCTGAGGCCACAGTGGCGTTATTTTCCTATGTCTGAAACCCAGATACGCTGCAAAATCTGCAAATTCAGAACCCTGGAAAGGAGGGCCATTATCTGTTTTAACCTGAAACGGAATCCCAGTGTAGAGAATATTTTATCAAGTTTAGGAATTGTGGCCCTGGCTGACGTGGACTGTAGAATCTCTACTTCTGGATACCTGGAGTATTCATCAATTACCACTAAAAGATAATCACCAGAGGGGAATGGACCACAGAAATCAACACCAACCTTTTCCCAGGGTGATGACGGTAGCTCAGACATGCGGAGAGGTTCTTGTGTGTGATTAGGCACAAAATCCTGACAGGGGAGACAGCCAGCTATCATGGTTTCTACTTGTCTGTCAATACCAGGGAACCAGACTTTTTCCCTGATCAACTTCTTGGTTTTGACCACACCTTGATGGCCTTCATGTGCAAGTGATATTGCCCTGACTTGCAAAGAATGGGGGACAACAATCCTTGTGCCCCGTAGCACTGTGTCATCTGTAGCAGTTACAGTCAGTTCATCCTTGATTCTCTTGTATGACAACAGTGCAGCGACATCAACTCCATCAGGAAAATCCTGCTTTTGAGACAGTGACCACCATGAGCCTGTTTTAATGAGCCGAATGACTTCACATAGAGTAGGGTCAGCTTTAGTTGCATCCTGGATTTCGGCCAGTGTCATCGCCTTGGGAACAGCATTTGTAGTAACGAAGTGTATACAGTATATTCTTCTGCTTGCTGTTCATCTCCTGAAGCGTCGAGCGAGATGTGTGACACCTGTGCAATGTGCACAATGTGTCGTGACACATATAATCTGCTGGATTGTCTTTACCAGCTTTGTAGCGTACTGTGTAATTGTAGGGCTGCAGACGTAGACTCCAGCGCTCTATACGAGCAGGTGGTTTGGATTTGGGGTTGTTGAAAATCCACTCCAGTGGTTTATGATCAGTAACTAGGGTAAAGGGTGCCCCATACAGGTATATGTGAAAATGTTCACAGCCCCACACAATAGCAAGAGCTTCGCGTTCTGTTTGTGAATATTTTTTGTTCAATGGGGGACAGTGCTCTACTTGCATAGCTTAGCACTCTGGCCGGTTCAGTTGGGCCATTTCTCTGGGCCAGTACAGCACCAAGGCCCACTGGACTTGCATCAACTACCAGTTCAGTTAGTTTATGTGGGTCAAAATAGGTCATCACAGCATCAGTTGTCAAGCTTTGTTTCATCTCATCAAGAGACTTCTGGTGATCTTCTGTCCAACTCCAACGAGCATTCTTTTTTGTAAGTTCTCTCAGCGGTTGAGTTATTGTGGCAAAATCTTTAATGAAACGGGCACTGTAATTGGCCATGCCAATCAGACTGCGAACTTCACTGGCATTGTTTGGGGCAGGAACGTTGTGGAGCGCCTGAACCTTCTTAGGATCTGGAGAGAATCCTCCATCTGAGAATGTGTAGCCAAAAAAATCCAGAGTTGTTTGTGCATAGGAGCACTTGGCCTTGTTGAGAGTCAGGTTCTTCTCCTTCAGTCGCTCAAATGTTGCTCTCAGAGCTTGATCATGTGCAGCCTTCGTTCTGCCAAACACCAAGATATCATCACTTAGGTTAATAACCCCAGGGATGCCGTCCAGGGTTTGTTGAATGGCATTTTGGAACACCTCTGCAGCTGAGGAGACCCCAAAACTCAGTCTCTCATAACGTTGCAGTCCTACATGAGTGGAGAATGTTGTGATGTACCGTGAGGATGGCTCTAATTCTAGCTGATGATACCCACAATTTAAATCCAACTTTGAGAAAAACCTGGCTCCATTGAGTGATTGTATCACATCATCCACAGTAGGCGTGAGATGTCTTTCTCTTTCAATGGCCCGGTTTGGTAATCTCATGTCCACACAAATACGCACTGCTTCTGGGTCTTTTGGCTTTGAAACTGGAACAATCGGTGAGACCCAAGGAGTGGGACCATCCACCCTTTCAATGATATCAAGGTCCTCTAGGCGTCGTAATTCAGCCTCAATTCGCCTCCTCACGTGAAATGGCACTCTTCTATGCGGTTGTGTGATTGGAGAGACATTTGGCTTTATGTGCAATTTGACTTGAAAGTCTGTCAATTTGCCCAATCCATGAAACAGGTCAGCATATTCGGTGAGGAGGTCATCTACAGTAGTCACTTCTGTCTGGTTTGAGGCCATTGTGGGCTACACTGGCAGTTGTGGGGATGTGTGAAGTGCGTTGGCATTGGCAACAGTGATTAGTCCCAGTTGAGTGGCAGTGTCATATCCAAGTAAACTACCATTGCTTCCTTGTAGTACATGGAAAAAAGCGTTTGTGAAACATAACTTCCACCAGTGAGGTGAATTTCCCTATAGCAGGCAGTGCCGTGTGTGAACCATAAGGAAAAATGGGAACTGTGGATTTTGTGAGTGTGGGCTTACACTTCAATTTCTGATAAGTTGTTTCATCAATGATGTTTACAGATGCCCCTGTATCAAGCATGACTTGTATGTCGCAGTCACTGACCTTTATCTTTGCATGTGGGAGATTTGCTTTTGGACGGGACACAGTGTAAAGATACTCCTCAGAATTCACTGTGTTTTCGTGTGTGCCTGTCGCTTGTGATGTCATGCCACCATCTACACTGGTGTGGACATAGTGTACTTCATGTCGAACCTCTGGTGCCTCCCTGTGGTCGTTTAGAGCGACAACATTTTGCAAAATGTCCTTGTTTTCCACAGGCATTGCACATTTTCCCTCGTGCAGGGCATGGCATACCATCACTATGGGGAAAGGTACCAGAGCAATTGTAGCATATTTTCTTTACAGCTCCCCTCTCCACATCCACAGCCATAACATCTTCCCTTGTATGTTCTTGGATTGCACTCTGTTGTGGTTGTTCCATTCCAGATGCTTGAATCTCAGCAAGCGCCATGGTTCTTCCTAATACCAGTAGCTCAGACAAGGTCATCTCTGGTTTCTGTAGTGCTTGACGTCGTAGTTTATTGCATGTGCATGTTTGAATGATCATAGTTTTGATCTCCCTTTCAACATCATGAAAATCACAAGTTGCTGCCAGTTGCCGCAGTCTTGTTTGATAAGAGTCAAGTGATTCTCCTGCTAGTTGTTTAGCTTGTCTGAATTTGTAGGTCTCGTAGGTAATGTTGATTTTGGGGGGAAAGTACTCACTCAGTTTGTCTGTAGCACGTTTGTAGTCTTTTGCTTCCCCAGTGTCTGTGAGTGTATCAAAGATGTCCTGTACACCTTCCCCAGCATAGTGCAAAAGCATAGCGCGTTTCCTTGGATCATCCTTTACATCCAGAGCAATGATGAAGTTTTCAAATCGCTGTATCCACTTCTTCCATCGGACAAAAGAGTTCTGATCATCATTAATATCAAAAGCAGGGAATGATGGTAATGCAGCAATCCTCGTCGCCAGTATAAAGTTCTTGAAAGAAGCCCCAAAACAATTCTTTAACTCCAGAGGTTTTTATTCACTCCTTCACTCAGTAACATCCAAGTAGTAATGAGAATCATTTCCTGACAAACAACATCATATGACCAACGGGGCGCTCTCCTTCAGTGGTGTTTCTAACATTCTGCAATACAAAGCGCCCCCTTGTGGATCAAATCAAATACTGTCAGATCATAAACATTACAGTGCGGAATTCGAAACAGGCAGCGCTGGGATTCTGAATTGTGTTACGATTACGGTGAGATTAGTATCATTGACACCACCTGGGCGAGTGAATCGTGTAATACTTTCCCAACGTTAAGCTGTGTTCAACAACACAGGCACAGCCATAGCCTTCCAGTTTAAGCACAGATTTCAGCTTGGGAAAAGAACCCTCCAGTTGTGGGTAAGTGGAATCTGTTTTTCTCCGTTCCCATCACTTCAGCATTTTGAGACTAGCTCACAAATTTAAATAAAAAAAACTCACACACTATACTTACTATACTGACAGACGACTGTACTCAGTGAGCAGTCGTCTGTCGTCTGTGTGTGTGTGTGTGTGTGTGTGTGTGTGTGTGTGTGTGACTACACACACACACACACACACACACACACACACTCTCCCTTTTTGTCTCCGCCAGGCCGAAAGGCATGGCCAGAGAGTATGTTTTTCCCCCTGTCCGTCCGTCCATCTGTGACCAGCTAATCTCCGGCACCGTTGTCTTGATCGCAGCGAAACTGTGCAAACACACTCCCTGGATGTCAATTCAGAACCTCTGCCCCAAATTCTTCTCATGGGCCTTTTATAGCGCCACCAGGAGGCCGATTTGTGCAAAGCATATTTTTTGACAGTAGTCCAAAAATCTCGCAAATCGGTACACAGTATCTCTATAGTCATTAAACGAAACGGGTCTTTCAGATTTCTCATATTCCATCCTGATTGGCTAAAAATGTCTTCCACAGTTTGCAGGAGTGTCCGTTTTGAACAAAATGCCTCAAATCATGAACACAGCATGCAATTTCCGTGAAATGTTGCACGCACATTCCCATTAGGCCGAGGAAGAACTACCACTTGATATTTTTCAAATCAGCCTCATGGTGGCGCTATAACAGGCCGATTCGTGTTTTTACCTATAACTGCACCGATCTGTGTAAAACTTTGTATGCACACTCCCTAGAGGTCAAGGAAAAACCTTTGCCCTGCATTTTTCACATCTGCCTTTTGTAGCGCCACCAGGAGGCCGACTTATGTAAAACACATTATTTTATACTACTCCTTCCAATTTTATCCAAATTTCACGCAAATCAGTACACATGATCTCTAGTCATGTGATCACGACGGATGTGTTTGATTTTTCATATTCCATACTGATTGGCTAAGATTGACATCTAAAGTTTGCATTATTGGCTTGTTTTGAACAAAATTCCGCAAATCATGAACGCACTGTCCAATTGCGGTCAAACTTTGCACGCACGTTCATACTATGTTGAGGAACAAATGCCACCCTTTTATTGGCCTGTTATAGTGCCACCAGCAGGTCTAATTTAGCGAAACAAATGTTTTTAACAAAATGCCTCAAATCATGAATGCAGTCAGTGTCCGATTGTCGTGCAAGGCCTAAGAAGAAATGGCACCCTTTTCACGTTGGCCTATTATAGCGCCACCAGGAGGCCACAATATCCTACCTGACCTGGCGGAGACCTGTGCTCTGAGGAGCACTTTTTCTAGTTTTTGTTTGTTTTTGTTTTTTTGTCACACACACAGACAGACAGACAAGACAGACAACAGATGGATCTATCAAGACTATGTGGACGGCTATGTGGACAACTAACAACTACTTACTATCTAGACTATGTGGATATTATGTGAAAAACGAACTGACTATCTAGCTATGTGGACGCTATGTGGACAACTATCTTTACACTATCAATCAATGGGCTTTACTCTTCTCTTCTCTTCTCTTCTCTTCTCTTCTCTTCTCTTCTCGTCTTCAAAATGTACTGTTATTTTCTATAAGAAAGGTCCACCAGATGCACCTCCTGGCCAGAAGACGGCGCTATTGTCACCCTAAAATTGCCAAACCATTGGACTTTCAAAGATACTGTAGCGTTTGCAATTCCTCACAGCTCTCACTAACTTAAATAAAAGGAGGAAACATGGATTGACGTTTTAACCGGAGAACCGGGCTTTATTGCCCTTTCAATACAGGCTAAAACTGGGTTGGGAGGGTGCCGAAAAACAACAAAGAGGCTGCGCTGTCTGTCTAGCTTGAGTCTCTCCACACCATAGAGTTAAAAATAATAGAGAGGGCACCGGATATCGCCTCCCATCCACTTGCATTGAGTTGCTCACCCAGCACATGAAGCGAATTCACCCCTTCTTCCGGGTTGTAAAGTGTGATGGGCGTAGCCTATTTGGGGCCACTGTGATACGTTCTGCGTCACAGAAGTGACGCGTTTTACGTCAGAGAGGTGCACGGCCCCGTGCGCAAGCTTGTGCGCAAGCTCGTGAGTCAAGCCCATTGGTCGAAACCGTTTTCGCTCGTACATTTGCAGTGGCCCCGTCCGTTTGAGCTACAGTACCTACGAATGGCCAGCATGTCCATTTCGCTTCAATGCAAACACTGGGTTCTGGGGGCTTGCTCCACACACTGTGCCACCATAGTGTCTCTGCCACTTCCTCGTTGCTCTTCGCGGGCTTCTCCTTTACCCACCCCCTTTGATCATGTGTTAACCCCCTTCTCAGCCTGACCTAAACTGCATACCTGAACTAGGCACCTCCTCCCCCCATCAAACCCCCCCCCACCTCCCACAAGTCTCTGTCATTATTCCAGCAGGGTCGCTACAATAGTCAATCTAAATAAAACAACTACTATGGGTTGTGCTGAATCCATCTACCAGTTTTCCTCATCTGTAGAACAGGAGATGAATTGCTCTTTGGTGACAGCACCACCACGTTGAACAGGGTTTCAGTGTGTTTCAGTAGGGTAGGATTTCACTAGGAACAACCTAAATATTAGAGGTGTAACGATATAGTAACTGCATCGAAAAATCGTTTAGAATTTTCAACGATCTACTATATCGATATGCAAACAGCAAAATATCGTATCGTTGTATCGTATCGAATCGTTTTGCAATGCAAATAATCGTATCGAATCGTTTTGCAATGCAAATAATCGTATCGAATCGTTTTGCAATGCAAATAATCGTTTTGAATCGTTCTGCAATGCAAATAATCAATTATATCAATACTAAGTACTTTTAAGAAGAAAAAAAGAGAAAGAGGGCTTTATATCCAGTATCCAGGTATTTATTTTTCACACAGAATTTTTGGGTAAATAAATAAATAGTTACTATATCGATTTTAAATCCTTGCATCGAATCGTATTGTTCTAAATTAACCTGTCCTGTATCGTTCATGTATCGTATCGACTAAATCACTGAATCGAAGCGTATCGTATCGTTCTAAATTATCCTGTATCTTTCATGTATCGTATCGACAACCAAGTATCGTGATACGTATCGAATCGTTGTTAAAACGTATCGTTACACCCCTACTAAATATACAAAGAAATTACATACGTCACATACGCTCCAAAAAACTTACAAAATAACCGATCTACAAGCTCACAACGCATCGCAACACGTTGTAAGCTTGTAAATCGTCTATTTGTACCATTTTTTTAATCTTTGAAAATATGTGAACATATTTCAAGATGGAAACGATTATGATGATTATGCAAAATAATTGAGATTATCTAAATATTTTTAGATTGAGATTAGGCAATCATGTAATAATTGTGACATGCCAAGGTTTCAGCCGACAAATCACACTCTTACTCAACACTTATGTCCACCACTGAACCTGGAGCGAAAAAGTGAAGCGAAAAAGTGTCTTTTATTTATTCGGGACGAGTCCGAATTTTGCGTATATTTGCATAATCGCCGGTGTGTAATGACCTTTACACTAGCAGCTTCAATTAAATTTAGTTGCCATGAAAACAAAACTGATTAGTTATGTGTAACCTCTTTACCCTCCAACAAACAAATCACAATGCAACTGTAGCCTACTTAAAGTAAGTAGTACAGCACTATACAACTTATTTTTAATGAATACAATGTAATTTTGTCTGTTATCTGTATGGTAGAGTATGTTTAAACAATATAATGTATACAATTGGGGTGGTTGTATTTTGTCTCCCTGCTCTTCTATTGAGACATTTAGATTGTGTCAAAGGTCATGTCTCACCTAGACACACGATCTGAAATAAATGTTGACCTGATGGTCAATATTCAATTTATGCCCTGAGCAAGCAGGCAGGCTCTATTAGCTCGATTGTAAAAAATATATATATACAATGTCAGAGCTTGCTCAGGAAAGCGGGTTCCCATAGTGCAGCTATAATTATAGTGTTGCCTGGTTGAAAGAAGTTGAGCTGTGTCTTAACTGTTCATCACATTTTATAATCATTAAACTGTATTTCAGTAGTACCAGCAATCTGCTTCCAAAAATGCTGAACAAAAGCTGATAGTTATTTTGATTGATCATAATTTGTCTAGTGCCCTAAACCTGCTTTAAATGTCAAATTAATATAATAGGTGTCATATTGGCCTAAATTCAGTCATGTACTCTATTCTCCCTATTTCTCCTGTCTCTGTCTATGCAAGGTCAAACTAGCTACAGGGAGTACAGGCTTTCTGTGACTATCTGTTGTTTTGAGAACACTATATCTCGGTGTTCTTCTCCAATGCATAACCCCTCTTGCATTGTCACGAAGTCACCACTGACCAGTGACCGGGTCAGAGCCGAGGTCAACGTGTTGTTTGAGACATGTGGACGCTGTTTGTCCAAAGATAAATGGGTCACACCATCATCATCATCATCACCATCATCATCTGACGACGACGTAATCATCACTCTCATCCAATCCAAGAAGTCCACCTTTGCCCGGAAACTCATCTATGTCACATCCTATGCTATGATGTCATTGTTTATGTTACCTAACTGATAACGGGCCATGTTAAAGTCCAGTCTTGGCGTGCTATGGGGGAGAGAGACGACGACTGATGATGCGTTAACACCTGTTGGTACTGTAACCTTCCATTCTCTCTCTGTCTGAATACAAGATATTTCACTACATCCAATGGCTGCCTGTGTTCTGAGTCTGGTTTTTCTTTGTCGCTTTTTTATGAAAGTTACCGGTACTTTATGTGGGTGATAAGGAAAAAACAGATCCATCAAAAGCAATTATATTATTGTATTTTAAATTAATTAATTTTGCATTATGGTTTGTAATTATATTTTCAATGTTGTTTCCTAACCAATTTAATGACGTTTCTTTCCAGGAATACATTGTTTAATACAACCCATCATAGCAATTACTGCATAGTTTTATTTGAAGTTAAATTAATGTATTATTAATGTATGGTTGGATAAAACAGTTTGCAATAGGAAATGCAATACAATTTCCTGACTTAAAACAGTAGGTTCATTAGTTTGTAAATCACGAAGTCATAGATTCAGAGGAATGTCTATAAAAACTCAGTCTTTCAGAACCAGTACAATATCAGCAAACATTAGTCTTAAACTAATTAAAAGAAAAGTTTTACGAATGTCTTATCCTACTATAATTCTAGTAACCTCTGTAGTGGTGAAGCTACCCGGTTCTCCTCACTGGCTGGAGCAATTGCTCTGATTTTGCACACAGCCATTGACCATTACCATCTGAACTCACCAAATCTCAGCTTCTTATTAGCGTTTTTGTGTCAAACACTGTCGCCATGGTTACGGGGCTGCCCAGCTATGGGACGAACTGCCTCCCGGGTTGCCAGATCATGTGCGCATATCCCCCCACGGATGCGTCGACCGGGTATGGTCTAGTGAGGGATAATACAGACAAAGACAACGCTGTGGTGGAGAGCTTTGTGAGGTGGAGTGATGACAACCACCTTCTCAACGCAAGTAAGACGAAGGAAGTCAGTGGAGTTATACATAGTTTGCTCTTCATATTTCTCCTTTCTAGAAATAAAGATGCTGGAGCTCTCATAGAAATGAATTATACTCACTCTTTAACACGGGATATGACAATAAAGCTGATTCTGATACACTCACCTTCCTGTAGTACTTTGACCCATGAAGAATTCTACAATCACCAAACATAGCGGAGGGGGTTTTGTACCCCCTTTTCTCCCCAATTTAGTCGTTATGCCAATTAATTCCTCCCCACAAGCGTTTGTGTGTTGTTAACTGCTGTTGTATCCTACTGATTCACCTGCCAATGAGGAGCCCCCACCGAGAGGACGTGGAGCCTGCTGTCAGGCAGCGCCCCAACCCGTAGGAGTATGCGCAGTGACAAATATGACGTTCCTTACCAGGCTTTCATCCCCCGGAACATGCCAATTGTGTTTGTATAGATGCTCCACAAAGCCGAATGTACCGTACGTAGTGGATTCGAACCCCCAGCCTCCACGGTGGTGGGCAGCTACTTTACCACTGCTCCACATGAGCACCTTGGTAATTAACCTTGTCACCGACTTTTCTTTATGAGAGATAATAGATGTGTACATCTCTGACCTGATCACTGCTTTTAGTTCAATCTGGTAGAAAACTGAATCTAACTAAGAAGGTTACCAGCAATCAAATATATCAATATCTTATAAAATAAAAAATGTTTATTGTATTATTTCTGCTTTTGCGTCTTGGTGGCACCGCGACCCATGATGGACTTCTTAGTGTTTTTCTCAGGTTTGAAAATAATTACATAACACTTTGGCCCAAACAGCGCCAACAAAATGCCAAAACTAGATGCTAAAATAGCAAATACCTCCACTACATCTGCATATTTGCCTGGCGAGCTGATATATGCTGGGATGAAGGCTATCCACACGGCGCAAAAGATCAACATGCTGAAAGTTATTAACTTGGCTTCATTGAAGTTGTCTGGAAGATTCCTTGCCATGAATGCTAGGACAAAGCTGAGGAGTGCCAGTAAACCGATATAACCTAGTAACACGGCAAAGCCAATTGTCGATCCCACTGCACACTCATAGACTATCTTGTCACTGTGGTATTGTGTGTTTTTATGAGGAGTCGGTGAGGCAGACACAAGCCAGGCTGTACAGATTGTTGCCTGGATGGAAGTAAGAGTCAGAACTGTTCCTCGCTGCTGCATAGCACCAAACCACTTCAGAATGTCTCCACTCCCAGGCTTGGAGGCCTTGAACACAGCCAACACCACCATAGTCTTTACCAGGATACATGAGACACACAACACAAAGCTGATCCCAAATGCTGCGTGCCTCAGCTGACATGTCCAGAGCCTGGGACGGCCAATGAACAGAAGTGAGCACAAGAAACATAGTTTGAGTGACAACAAGAGAAGGAAGCTGAGTTCTGAGTTGTTAGCGCGCACCATGGGCGTGTCTCGATGATAGATGAAGATTTCCAGGACAATGGCACAGATAAGAGTGCCTAGCAATGAGATTGTTGTCAAGGAGATACCCAGGGCCTCATGGTAGGAGAGGAACTCCATGTTCTTAGGGACACAGTGGTCACGCTGGGGACTGGACCAGAAGTCCTCTGGACAACGGGTACACTCTGTAGAGTCTAAGAAAGACGGCAAGGTTAACGGGACAGACTAGCAAAGTACCGTCCTAAAGTTAACTTGCATTTTTACATCCTGCTATCTACTTTGTAGTGGCTATATACTACTATCCTACCATCTTATCCTATACTATAAATGTGGAAACCTCTGTCTGTCTGTCTGTCTGTCTGTCTGTATACATTTATCAACTCAATTTGAACAGTTGATCTTGCACATGGGCATTCACCATTGGCAGATTCCCTTTTCCCCACATGTAAGTTGTTTATTAGCGTGTGAATTCTCATTCAATTCAGACTGCTGTGGGTGGAGACAACGGGAGATAATCATGGTTAATCAGCAGCTATTTCCAATTGTCTTAATTGCGCTCTCCTCTTTATAGACTCCTTTTGGGTCAACATCATTGATTACATTGATTTCTCCTCAGTGGGTTTGTATGTTTAACTTTCCCCAAATTTAAGCTGTTCACATTTTCCCATGGGCTATGGATCTGTAGTGGCAGCTGCAGTCCCAAGTCTTAAGTCTGCGCATAGTTTAGTGCATAGTGCACAGGTATGGACTAATTTAGTAATGTCAACCAACCAGTCTGATTGCTGATCTCTCCCTCAGAACAAGCAATGCAGTCAAAGCAGCAGACAGGTTCCCCTTTCCTTCTGGCCACACGGGTTCCAGGGGAACAGCTCTCACTGCACACTGACCGAGGAGGCTACAGAGGAAAGTAACCATAATCAATTTCAGACCAAACTAAGTTGCATTCAAATCATGAGCTCAACATTAGGTATTTTAGAAGGCTGAAGTGACCTTTTTGGATTCAAAGCTCCAAAAGATTCCGTCTTCATCAAGGATGAGTTCTTCACCTGTGGAGGCTGACTTCTTGACCACCCCTACATTTTGAACCTTTGTGCTACCATCAGGGAGCCACACCCAGTTCATGACATCATAGATTGGTAAAGGATCACCATTCTCATCAAATGATACATGATCTCCAAAAGATGTGGTGAAGTTGATCTTTTCCAGATAATAGACAACCTAGAAATGGGGAGAAGCTAAATTATTAAGAACAAGAGACTGATGTCGACATTACCGGAAGTTACACAGTGACGTTTTTCTCAGTGAGACCGAGAAATAAACACGTTTTTTCTTAAAACTAGATTGATCGCACACAGAGTGGTAAGTCTACATTGGTTTGTTAAGACATTATAGCTGATAATACAGGTCTCTATGGAGAAAAGTTATGGGACATTTACCCGTGGAAACACACTGCGAAGGTCTATATAACATGAATCTTTTTTTTTGTGGGAGGGGGGGGGGGGGGCATTCCCTTTCTGGGCTTTGAAAGGAGGACATTGGAAAAAGTGGCATTAGGAAAGAGCCATTAAGGTGCTGTAAGGGTTATTGTTAATAAAGTAAGTGTTAAATAGTGCTATATTCCCTCAGTAACCATTGCTATAGCATGTTTGTTCAGTAACAGGGGGCTCCCATCTCTCCATCTTTGGTAAAGAAAAAATAAACGTTCAAGTCGGGAGAACAATTTTATCCAATAAGGAGAATAAAGTCTCCTGATTGAAATTGGAAGTGATGAAACACATACTGTATGGAACAGAAGAAAATAAACGTTAACTGTTCTACCATGTACTGTTAATAAGCATGTTAATAAAGTATTCAATCAACCAATCAATCAATCAATCAATCAATCAACCAACCAATTGTGGGGTTCTCTCTCCTGACTGGATGAAATTGGTGACCCACCTGGAAATGTGATTTCAGAATCAGAATCAGATTTACTGTCACATCACAGCTTTACAAGTGTAAATCAGTGGGTTAAAGTCATTTTGGGGCAAGCTCCATCATTTTGTTGTTTTCCAAAAATATCTACATATAAACACATATAAGAAGCATAAACTTAAACACAGAATAAGAAGCAGGTTATGTAGGCCTACATTTCTGTTTACTAAAAAGCTGGAGAGACAGGGAGACTCCTGTTACTAAAATAACACTATGGCAATGATTGCTATCACAATATTAACATTTTAAAGAGGTGGTGCCATGGTTTTGCACTTTTTCTGTTTTTCATGTGTCTATGAGGTTGATAGAACTTCATTAAGCCCCCTGGTGGTGTTTTTATGGTGTTTTATGTCTTCTCTGACTATTTTGAGTTTCTTCCTGGAGGCTGAAACCTTGAGGGTCAAACGTGCCAATAGAAAAACAACGCTTTAGTTACACAGTAAAAATATACCCTCCCCCTCATTATCATAACAACAGGTGTGGGCATGAGGAGTAGGAGGGACTAGGACAGGTGGGTGGTGCTAAGGTGGTGGAGGAGGTGCTAAGGTGAGAACCAGGTATACTTAATGAACTGGAGGCGTGTCCACAGAAAAACATAATTTTAACACTTTCTGTACACTTTTTTGAAACAAAAATCTTCCTCCTAGTATAACCATAATACCTGATGATTATGTTTTAGAGGGGGAAAAAAATCACGGCACCCCGTCTTTAACAAAACACTGTTTTTTTAACAAAACAATCACTTTTTTTTCAGCATGAAAAACTGGGCTTTCTGTGTCCCAGGAGCATTTACCTCATCTTAATAAGAATCCCCAAATGTTTCTGTTTCAAACACTGATAAACTATAATAAAACATTTATAATACATATTTTGATCTGTGAATTAATACCACACCTGCCATGGCTGTATTGTCTGCAAACTGGCACAGCTGTGGCCAGTGAAGGGCCCTCTTCCTGGCACACACTGCAACATGTCATGGAGGGCATGGGCCAGAGCATACACAGCCTTGTACACATTATACTCTGGTCTGAAGTCAGACACATCCAACAGGGTCGTTTCTGCTGTTCCTAGGTCCTCTTGTCCAGTACACACCCTTCCACCAGCATCCACCCACTCAGGTGGAAGGGGTGCAAATTGACACTGAAATGTGTAGTCCCAAAACTGCCTCACCTGAAGAAACAGGATGAAAATGGGTCAGTGGTCCTTTACGTCTTCATCATATCTTCATATAATAGGCTCTATCCTTTTCGCCATTTCTCTCGAACCCCTGGCTCAGACGATTCGTCAGTCTACGGAGATAAGTCCTATTTCAATCCAAAACACACAGCATCGCATTTCTTTAAATGCTGATGACATTCTTTTGTATGTTGAGAATGCCCCAAGGTCAATTACGCATGTTCTTAAAGTTTTTGATCTGTTTAGTGCCATTTCAGGCTACAAAATCAATTGGACAAAATCTGCCCTTCTGCCGCTGAATGACGAGATGAGAACTGCCACTTTGCCGGCCGTAATCCCAGTAGTGAGCCAATTTAAGTACCTTGGCATGGATATTTTCCCCTCTCTACAAGCTATTGTTAGAAACAACTATGGTGACACTCTTAATAAAATAGGTCTTGATTTGGGCAGATGGTCATCGCTGCCCAACTCTCTTCAAGCTCGAGTATCAATCATAAAAATGAACGTTCTTCCTAGGGTACATTTTGTAAGTTCTATGCTTCCATTGCCACCGCCACCACAGTATTGGACTAAGCTTCACTCAGCTGTGTCTAAATTTGTATGGAATGGGAAACGTCCACGTCTTAAACTTTCTTTATTGCAGCGAGCCAGGGCTGATGGCGGTTTATCATTGCCCGATTTCAAATTATATTATTGGGCCTTTACCCTTCGTCCCCTCTTAAAATGGTTTGACTCGGCAGCTACGGTTTCATGGCGAGAGCTTGAGGAGAGTTTAGTACATCCTATTGGGTTGAGAGATCTTATCTATTCAAATATAACTACTAATCAATACAAAGTTCGCTTTGGGCCAATAATATCTCAGCTGGTAACGGTGTGGAGGGCAGCAGAAAAAACGTGCAGGATTGACTTGAAATGGAATCTTTTTTCCCCAGTGTTTAATAATCAAGGACTTTTGTTGGAGGGACGTCCCATTCGCTTTCCTAGATGGAGTTCAAAGGGGATTCATACGTTGGGTGATCTATTTGATGAGAATGGTTTGCGTTCGTTTCAGAATTTATGTGACACATTTAATTTGCCAGGCAACTCATTTTTCTTTTATTTACAACTGAGAACAGCCATGAGGACTTATGGAGTTCCGTGGCAGACTTCCCTTACAATGCACCCTTTACATAGACTTATCTGTGACGTTAGTAGGTCAAGAGGCCTTGTTTCCGCATTGTATGGTTTTTTATTAGAATCTAATTATGGGTCCCTAGCTGTGGATACTCTATGGAGAAATGATATAGGGAATTTGGAGCCTGATTTTGATTGGGACACAGTTTGGTCTAATATATTGCTGTCTTCTAGGAATCCAGATCATCAACAGATTCATTTAAATTTTGTTCACCGTACATATTTGACTCCCCGTAGATTATGTGCTATGAGGTTTATAAATAGCCCCAACTGCACATTTTGTAATCCAAATGTTATTGTCTCCGCCAGGCCGAAGGCATGGCGAGAGAGTATGTTTTCCACCCCGTCCGTCCGTCCGTCCGTGTGTGTGTGTGTCCGTCCGTCTGTGACCAGCTAATCTCCGGCACCGTTGTCTTGATCGCAGCGAAACTGTGCACACACACTCCCTGGATGCCAATTCAGAACCTTTGCCCCAAATTGTTCTCATGGGCCTTTTATAGCGCCACCAGGAGGCCGATTTGTGCAAAACATATTTTTTGACAGTACTCCTACAGATTTTGTCCAAAAGTCACGCAAATCGGTACACAGTATCTCTATAGTTATTAAACCAAACAGGTCTTTCATATTTCTCATAATTCATCCTGATTGGCTAAAAATGTCTTCCAAAGTTTGCAGGAGTGCTCCGTTTTGAACAAAATGCCTCAAATCATGAACACAGCATGCAATTTCCGTGACATTTTGCAAGCACATTCCCATTAGGCCGAGGAAGAACTACCATTTGATTTTTTTCAAATCAGCCTCATGGTGGCGCTATAACAGGCCGATTCGTGTTTTTACCTATAACTGCACCGATCTGTGTACAACTTTGTATGCGCACTCCCTAGAGGTCAAGGAAAAACCTCTGCCTTGCATTTTTCACATTTGCCTTTTATAGCGCCACCAGGAGGCCGACTTATGTAAAACACATTATTTTATACTACTCCTTCCAATTTTATCCAAATTTCACGCAAATCGGTACACTTGATCTTTATAGTCATGTGATCACGACGGATGTGTTTGATTTTTCATATTCCATACTGATTGGCTAAGATTGACATCTAAAGTTTGCATTATTGGCTTGTTTTGAACAAAATTTCGCAAATCATGAACGCACAGTCCGATTGCGGTCAAACTTTGCATCCACATTCACACTATGTTGAGGAACAAATGCCACCCTTTTAACATTGGCCTGTTATAGCGCCACCAGCAGGTCTAATTTAGCGAAACTACCAATGTTGTTAACAAAATGCCTGAAATCATGAATGCAGTCAGTGTCCGATTGTCGTGCAAGGCCTAAGAAGAAATGGCACCCTTTTCACGTTGGCCTATTATAGCGCCACCAGGAGGCCACAATAGCCTACCTGACCTGGCGGAGACCTGTGCTCCGAGGAGCACTTTTTCTAGTTGGTACCTTTTTTCACATGGTTTGGGAATGTCCAAATGTTTCCTCTTTTTGGAGTATGGTTGCTGCTAAATTGTCATTACTTTTGGGAGCTAATATTACACCTTCTCCATCGGTATTTATATTAAATGATGTGTCCCGGCTACAACTGAACTGCACACATAAGCGCATCTTCTTTGCTGGCTTAACAGCTGCAAAGAAAATGGTAGCTACAAGGTGGAAACCTCCTCATACTCTAACTTGTCGCCAATGGGCTTTAACTTTTTTAGATATTGTTTATTTAGAACTGTCAACGGCAAGGTTGCATGGAGCAAGTGAGAAGAATATTGATATGTGGTCTAACGTTGCAGATAAGATTAAAGACTTGGTTTAAGTGTTGTATAACAGTGTTATGACCTTGCACAGGTATAGACATGGTGTTGTTGGTCCGGGGAGGGGTGGGTGGGTTTATTTTTATTTTTATTTTTATTATTATTGTTTCTGTTTTAAGTTGTTTGTATCTTGTTTTTGTTGTTGAAAAATGTATTCATTTAAAAATGTGATTGTACTTTTGATATAATAAAAACAATTGATAACAAAAAATATATAATAGGCTCTATGCACAGCAGCCATATTGGGAATGAATTGGGTACAGGTGTTACCAATAATACTAATTAAGGCTCTGTTCCATTTATTGTGGCATAGTGGTTGTCTTATTTTCAAGGACCCCCATAACTCTGAGACTGTACAAATGGAACCAAATAGTTACACACCCACCATAAGGGGCCATTTGGGAACCAAAATGGAGTGTTTCTAGTGAGCCAACATGCACAATATCAGCACCCTGACCAGAGCCTTCATTAGTATCATTGGTAACACCTGTGAAGGAAGTCAGAAGAGGCCTTTCCAATATGGCTGCTGTGCATAGAGCCTATCGCTCCTCACTGCTCATATGGTACAGTTTTTTGTCTACTCTGCCTGTGACTCAGAGGAGGGCTGTGGACATTTCAGAAACCTGCCTACCAGTGACATCGACATCGTTGGTAGGCAGGTTTGGTGATTTCGATCAAGCTTTCAATTATTTGTGTTAATTTGATTCTTTATTAATGCAAGAACAGTGGCTTATATTTCAGCATGCTAACAAAGCCTGCTTCTATTAGCTTGGATTCCTCATCGATGATGTCACGTGTTGGCAGGTTTCTGAACTGACCACAGCCCTCCTCTGAGACACAGAGGGAGTAGACAAAAATGATACTATATATTATAATGAGCATTAGTGAGGACCAATTATATGAAGATAGGTTGAAAATGGGTAAACATAATATCATGGGTAAACATAATATCATACCTTGTGAATGCTTAAAAACAAACATCAATTTGAAAAGGCAGCTTAACCACTTGAAACCTTCCACCCCCTAATCTGGGGGAACATTGTCCGGAAATAGACGATCTACAAGCTCACAATGTGTTGCAACGCAGCATTGTGAGCTTGTAGATCTGCTATTTCTGGCGAAGATATTTCAGTGTAGATGGCAACAAGAGCAGACCAAATACAAAGCCAACTCAGGTCTTAATGCGTTAAACAAAATACTCACTATGTTATTTTCATGGCTGTTGTCAAGGTCATTTTCAGGATGTATTTGTAACAAGAAGTCCTTGAGACCTGGTATCTCTCCACGACGGATGGCGATGCCCAGAGTGCCTCTCAGGTATGGCATGAAGGCAGGAGTCTGGAGTCCAGTGTTAGACGTCCAGGACTCACTGGCCATCCACTGCAGCCCCGTCACATTCTGCTTTATCACCTGTTGTGTTGAACAACATACGGTATATTGTACCATTTTTCATTTCTCATTGTGTATTTATATATATATATATATATATATATATATATATATACTTTTATTTATTTTTTCGCTTTAATATATATTATTACGTTAGAATGTTAGCTCAACATTCAGCTGCTTGTACTTGTATAAGTTAGTAACGAATACAACTTCTCAATTCTTGGTTGGTGTTTATCATTGCTGTCAGGCGCAAACCTTGTCCATGTCCAAAACCGTTAATGAAATTAATAATAGTAATAATACAACAAATGATAATAACCTGTGTTCAATGGGTCCAATGTAGTTGTGATTTTATCACAACCTGTTGATGCATTTCATTGGTTAAATATTTATAAAACTCCCATACAGGCTTTATAACAATTAGTTATAGCAGTGAGAGATGTGGACGGTGTCTTAATCTTTTCTTATTGTGCAGAGAAGTACTGAGATGAAAAAATAAAATAATGTAGAGCATTTAAATTGATGAACGTAAAAAAACACACAATATGCAGCCTACGTTTCATTCTGAAAGAATGGCTTCACTTCAATATAGCTACAGTAATTGCAGATTCCTCATTATTATGAATTCCCAAATCAATATGTATCATAACCCCAACCTCCTCCATGAGTTTAGCCATACGGCTCCCAAATACAAATGCAATGACCACACGAGCTGTGGATTTCTTCATCAGAGTGACAATCCTCTGAAGTTCAGCTGGGTCAGTGTCCATGGGCACAACCTCCTCGTATGCCAGACAACCTAAACCAGACTGGACCAGCTCAGACTGGAGGGATCTGGCAGCATTGTGTCCATAGTCATCATCGATAATCAGCAGTCCTACCCAGGTCCAGCCAAACCGCCTCATAATCTGGAGGATAGCTCGCACCTGATTGGATAAAGAAGTGGAGGGATAAGTGTGTTGGCTATTAGTGTAAGAGGTAGGGAAGTTTGCGCTCTAAACTCAAAGGCTTACTATAGGGCTGAAAACAGGTACGAGAGGCCAACATGAAAGTCCATGAACAACAAAAAGGCTTGCACACTGAAAGATGAAAATTTAGGCTCTTTAGATGCAAAGAAAAATGTCAAGACTAAGTGTTGATGATGGTCTGAGTACCGAAACATCCACTCTCTGTGTCACCTTATTTCACCATGTCACTTTTCACTTTTGTAAGTAAAGGTCAATTTTTTGCATCCAAAGGGCCTCAGTTTTCAGTCTTTTTGTTTGTTTATAGGCTATAGTGTTACATCAGTAAATCTCAGAGACACACATTCCACAATTAAAAGGTCGAATCATTCTGCTTTATTGCTCTCAACAGAGCCCTTCAACTCCTGCAGTAATATACACAAGCAAAGGATTGTTGATATAATTGCTGTAGGGTAGCCTTGTTTTCTTTCAGGAAATAGGTGTTCCAGTGGATTCAATGTAGTTATTATTTCACATGTAAGCTCTATTTTAAAGTTAATTTGTTCAATATTTATAAAACCTACCACTTAATCACTACCCTTTCCAATGTATTTTATAGGTGAAAATAGTAGATCTACAAGTTTACAACATGTCATATCACAACGTGTTGTGAGCTTGTAGATCAGCTGTTTTTCTACTTTTGCTCAACACTGTCATACGACAAAGTAGAGCATTACTTTGGAGATACAAGATTTCTGCCCGACGGTTAAATTATGCTATATCGTTTGTATAATATGGATATTATGACGTCCCTCTATTGAATAGAGGGAGGTTTTTGTCAATTGTGTGGAACATGTATGACATCAACACATCTATTTAGTGTGTAGCAGTTCACCTGGAAGGCATCACTCGGGATTGTTCTAAAGAAGGATGGGAACCGATGCCGCTCACTCAGACAGGAGCAGGTAGCATAGTGACTTACCTACAAAAGTTACAATATACACTGTGTTCTGTAACATATACATATTGTTTATACCAATGTTCCCTGCAAGTACAGAATATGAGCATAATATTGTATCATTTTCAGGAAATGGAGGAAAACATTTCCTGTGGGATGCAATGTAGCTATTATTTAGTCATAAGCTCGTGTTTTCATTGGTAAAATTTTCATAAAACCCACGGTCAGATTTAACCACTCTGTTCTGTAGCTCACTACGCATCCCATCGCGACGCATTGTGAGCGTATAGAATCTAGAATCTAGAACGTCTATGTTGTTACTTTTGTGTGACACTGTAGCATTAAGTAGGGCATTCATTCACCGCCCCTCTCTCCCTCTGCCGGAAGCATTTGGATGAACTCATTAATTGAGTGTCCTGTAGACATTTCCATTTCAAATTGCAAAAAAAACAAAACATAACTGAGGAAATAACATCCAAATACTCCCCACCCAAATTATATGCTCACATGCTCTGCCTGCAAGTAAACATGTTCTATGTATTTTAAGCTGTAAAAACATTATACAATGTTTATCACATTTTGTATTTTGTAAATAAATAACTCATATGCGTATCAAATTGGTGATGATAAATGGGTTCTGGTAGGAAACTTACCATGGGCACTCTGTACAAACCTAATACACTAGAGATGGCAATAGAATGTGTAGAGGAATCAGCACCCACAATTCCGAGCACCGGAGGAGACCCAACACAGCTCTCATCCAATTGAAACTGCTCCTCTCTCCCACTGACCAATGACAACGCTGCATGGAACGCACCTCCAAGCATGTCACAAGTATCATAGATCCTATATCCCAGAGTCACATTGGGCAGCAGGCTGGGGCTCCTGTTGATCTCAGTAATGGTAAAAGCCATGGTCAGGGCCCGTCTGAATCCTGGAATGTGAAAACTAACACACAAAATGTCACTGCAATCTTGAATATCTATATCTGAGACATACAACATACTATCTATCAAAACAAGGGGCCTGTTCTATTGCTTGCTATTGTGTTTAATGATACTCACCCATAGCAAGTGGGCTCCTGTTGCTTGGAGGTGAAGGACAGCTCAGGGTAGACTGGGTTTTTGTGTATCATAAACAAGCCACCCAGAACCAAGTCCCCAGCCTTGTACATTCTGTTGAGATTAAACTGTGCCTGTAACTCACAAGAGGAAAGTGAGGACGACAAAGCAGAGAATGAAGAGAACAATATCAAGGTCAGGTACAGGTATGAAAGCAGGTGCATGTCTAGAAAAGCCCTCATGACTCGCCTACTCTGTCTAACCCCCTCTTTTCTAAATCCTTTGTCCAGTTGCTACATTTTTTATAGACAGTGTGTTGTGCTCTGTGCTGTGCCACATGGCCATGCCCTGTGCCAACGTTTGCCATCACGTATTATTTCACTACGCCCATCTGGGCCAAGGCAGAAGAATGGGCAGGGCTCAACATGCGTTAACAATCCTTTCATATACACAAAGAATCATGTGTGTCCGGTAATGTATATTACCAGGAATACATTGGCAACTATTGTACAGCCCTAACACTGTAGATCATGAAATGCATCATAGATTTTAGAACAATATTTTATGTATAGGCTGTATAAACTGCCCACAAACAAATTGGAAACTTAACTTCGGTCGATTATGTTCTCCCCTTTAATAATACCACCAAATGGTATTGCATATTATATAATTTTTATCGTTGATTAGTCACCTTTACAACGAGGTACAGCTTGTAAGGATCGGGCATTCGTGGAATGAGTAACACTATGAATTAACAAATAATTGTTTTAAAATGATTTTGACACATTTTCATATGAAGTAAAGTTACATTATTCTACTTAACATATCACATGCAGATATTAGACAGCTTTATTACAGGTATTACACTTTTACAATTCAGAACAGCTGATTTAGCAAGGCATTGACCCATGTGATATTTAATTGGTGTTATTGTAATGTTTCAACGTTGTGGCTTTTAAATGGCCTCTAAGGCCTGGGTTGATGAAAAACAACATGTTTGTGTGTTTGTGGAGCTGCCTGGCAGATGACATCACTCAGCTAAGGGATTTGGGATGGTGACTATAGATGCCTTAGGCTTTACTCTTGTTTTAACACACACACCTCAGCCACTTTAACTAGCTAACAGCAATCCTAATCCTCCACTCTTCCCTGTTTTACATCTCACACATCAGCCACTTTAACTAGCTAACAGCAATCCTAATCCTCCACTCTTCCCTATTTTACATCTCACACGTCAGCCACTTTAACTAGCTAACAGCAATCCTAATCCTCCACTCTTCCATGTTTTACATCTCACACCTCAGCCTCTTTAACTAGCTCAGGGCTGACAACTTTTCAGAAAACCTTGGAGTGAGTTTTGGTGGCGTGTGCAGCAAATTTTCCTATCCTATCCTTTTTTTAAATAATTTTTATCCCTCGATTTTGTAACCCTTTTTTCACCCGGTGCCAATTTGCTAAGTGATCCTCCCCCCACCAGCCTAGGGAGGCCAGGGCCGAGCTCATGCCTCCTTCAATGCATGAGAGCCAACTGACCTTCTTGTCACCTGACAGGGGAGAGTTTCCCTGGTTGGACGTAGCGCGTGGAAGGAACACGTTATTCCAACCAGTTCCCTTCCCCTCCATCAGGCGCCCCGGCTGACCAGGAGGAGGCAGTATAGTGACCAGGATTACTACATGTTTTTGTGAGGGTATTAACTACCCTAGGAGACACGGGGAGAACATGCAAACTCCACACAGAGTAGGCCTATCCTATCCTACTACTTTAATCCTACTAAAGTCTGTCCGGGGTTGCTCAACACACGATCACTCCACTTGCCCCAGACTGTTGATCAGAGCTCTGGCTATAATATAGGCTTCCTTTCCTGCCTTCAATGTACTTACATCTGTACGGTTAATATAAAACTATTTATATTGCGGCATCTTTATCTTTGGCCGCAGCAACTTTTATTTTTGATCGGGCCTAGATTGATCGGGCCTAGATGTCGGGTAGATGTGTGAGGGCCGCTTTTTCGCGGCCCTCACACATCTACCTCTACCAATTGACCTGGTATCTCTCTACGACGGATGGCGATGCCCAGAGTGCCTCTCAAGTACGGCATGAAGGCAGGAGCCTGGAGTCCAGACATCTAAACAACACTGTGTGAGTTTGGCCCATTACTGTACATGGCTTAATAGTCAACACTTTGATCTCTTAAAATATATTTTCCTGGCATAATTGAATATATAAAAAAGATAATAAAGTTTTGTCCCAATTCTCAAGAATGGGTGATATATAAAAGCTGAAAAAATTACCAGGGCCTACATTAGGATCAAAACAGTTCCAAACTCCATTCTAACTCCTCTCCCAAGGAATACGGAGTTACATATGAGAGAGAGAGAGAACGAGAGAGCGAGAGAGCGACACACACATTTGGTCCCAGTGAGACAATAAATATTGCAATTAAACTGTTAATTAAAATGAATGTTTTTTCATTGCATTCTACTTTACCAATTTATTGTGTTAAAAAAGTGTGTGTCCTCATACTTATTCATGTAGCTTCACTGTGTTATACCAGGCACACTCCAGGCGCAGCGCTATATGAGTGGGCCTAACATTCAAATGAACATAAATATACACTGAAGGGGGAAAAAGTAACACAATACCCGTTGATTTAGTGCTTGCTACTTAATAACCAACATTTCATCACTAATAAATCATTTGTCCAAAAAAAGTAGACAAATCACATGAGTGTTGCATTTGTGGCGAATGAAAATTGTCATTATTTCAGCCATAGATCTGGTACTTAGTGCATTTATAACAACTATAGCTTAATTGGATGTTTCATAAAAATGATTTACTTATTATTACAATTATGATTATTATGAGGTTGCTTATTGCTAAGGTATTGCTATTTTATAATCATTATGGCTGTTAGGATTTAAAGTTCATACTGGAGCCACAAACCACCAGGAAACAAAGGTTGCAATCAAATATCCAGTTTATTTAGCTACTAAATACTGATGAATAGTATGACAGACAGTAGGTTTTCATGATGATGCCATGGTTCTCAACAAAGACACAAAGAAACAAATTATAATATCATGCCAGATAAAATATCAAACATAAATATGGCCTTATTTACTTCAGTATTTACTTCAATATAATCATATAATCCACATCACTAGAAGTAAAACACTGGAACTTACATTATACCAGGTTTAACAGACGCATGGCAAACATCAGAACATGGGCAGCACACGGCAAACACACAGGCCGGCCGCATGTGTTTGGAAACAAAGGACAAGGGGAAAAAGGGAATCCAGTCCTGCTTTTATAGTGGGAGGAAGTGAGGTCACCACCACAGGTACCAGTCTGAATCCCATTGTGGTGTCTCCTTGTGGAGCGGAGGGGAAATGAACCTTGCAGTTTCTGACAATGGCGATGCCTATAGACCAATTATTTGTTTACTAACATTGAGACTGGACGCACAGGTGATTGTTTCACGCAATCAATTCCCAACCTGTTGTTTCGGGGTGCGCTGGTTTCAGCACACCCCAACCCCCTCTTGTGTGTTGGCTAGTGACGCGCGTCCTAGCGAGACCTGACAGAATGGGTTTCATTGAGAGCATACTGGTTGCACGCATAGGCTACTGGTTCTTATCAGTGTGACGTCGTCTGTTAAGGGGTCTATTGGGAATGCATGCCCCTCCTTATGCAATACCCATTGCACCTGTTTTCAGTAGGCTACTTTGTGATACTTGGAGGCCAGTCTGTGACGTCATATTGATGACTGAAGATCAGGGTTCTCCATATATGGGCATAAAAGGACAGACAGACAGATACAGAGATTTGTGCATTTTCGGTTCTGGACAACCGCTGGCACCCTCGCTCCTCAGCAATACACCCCAAGTAACCAAGTTTGAAGTCAGTCGGTCAGATGGTTCTCGAGATAAGCGGGGGAACAGCAGACAGACAGACAGACAGAGATTCTGTGCAAGTGTGCATTCATAGATTATTACCATCATTATTATTATTAGTAGTAGTAGTGTCATATTAAAATGAAAATTAGAGAATTTTAACTTTCAGAGAATATTTCATCTATGACAATAAATCGATTGCCAAATTAATATATTTGTTTTGTTTGTTTTATTGATACAAAACATACAAACAAGAAAAAAGTTAAATACCCTTATGCTGTTCTGCATTCATTAACTGGGCAGTAGAATAAATTGCAATGCCATAGCTACAGTACAGCTCATGTGAAATACAGTCACCAGAGGTTATTACCAAAAAATATCATCTGATTTTTGTTTTCATAGATTTTGGTTTAGGAAAAGAAAGAAAGAAAGACATGGAAATGAAAGAGAACAAGAGTACCAAGGGCAACAATTATTACATTACAAAAACAATTACAAAACCAAAGGCCAAGTGGCCTTGCCCCTAAAACAATGAAATTCCAGGCCTGGTAATAGGCCATATTTAATAATTGTATACTTTTTAAATGTTTTAAAAATTGTGTAAATAGCCAAACTACAAGCTCACAATGTGTCCCATTGTGCAGCATTGTGAGCTTGTAGATAAGCTATTTCAACTATTTTTGAAAATGTATGAAAATGTTTCAACATATGAATTCATACAGATGAATGGAAACGATTCTGATGATTATGCAAAAATAATTGTGATTCTCTCAACATTTTTAAATCAGCCGGTTGTGTAATAATTGTGACAGGCCTATGCATGTCCATCTGTGTCCTATGTTATGTACCCATTATGAATTGAATGCCACAGTGCTGTGATATAAACACTTTGTGCCTAGGTGTGTTAATGTAGCGAAATCTCATGGCTCTTGCTGGTACGGGCTCTCTGTGGGGGTGTAGAAGTCTTCCAGAACACGCTGCAGGTGTTTAAAAGGGGGTCGGTCCTCAGGTTTGTACTCCCAGCATTTCAGCATGATGTTGTAGAGCTCCTGAGGACAACAATCCAGCCGCTCCATGCGGTACCCTTTCTTCAGCTTACGTCTCAGTCCTATGTTGGTCATCCCTGGACAGAGGAACACATTACTGAGTAAATGGATGTTCGTTACAAGTTGTGGAAGTTAATATAACTCTTGGGTTTGTAACCAGAAAACCGACATTACTTTTGGTTAGCAAACCATTTAAAGGGTCTACACCATGCATTTAAAAAAAAATATGTAATATTTAATATCATATTGTTTATGTCCCTCAAACGTTTTTCAAAAGGTTTGAGCCTAAATCAAGCCTCAGATATACTCATTCCAACCAGGGACAGAAATACTCTGCCCATTAGGCAGAGTAGGCAGTTGCCTACTCTGTTTTTTTTTTCTTCTTTTTTGCAGGCTCCAGGTGGCGCTGTGGCAGAAAACGGCAGCGTGGCGCTGTCATACATAGGATAGGCTCCTGTTAGTTGGATTGGTCCAAATGCAATCAAAGTTTTTTTTGGAGGGATCAAGACGTGAATGGCTTGTTTCGCTTTCCGCCCCGCCCCCATCACCAGTGCAGTTGTAAACAGAACAGCAACATGAGAGAGGAGAGTTGTGAGATTCCTGAGTAGGAGAGATTCATTGACGTTCGCGTCATGTTATCTTTAGCAAATGTGGACCCCCAAGTCCTTTCCCAGTAAGAAAAAGAGTGGTGGAGCTGAAAGGACAAGCATCTGTCCTGAATATCATTCACATTTTGAATGATATTCAAAGCCCCCAGACGGTCAAACATTCTGCTGCAGTCAAAGTACACAACACTGATTCTTCTCGATTATCAGGAATGCTTTAGACCAGCTATGATTAACAGTTAATCATTTAGCAGCTCTGCAGGTCCGTGGTCTAATCAATACATTATGCACTAGCCTGTGGTTCCTTAAAATTAAAGTTGAGAATCACAGACCTATGCCACAACAAACCGTCCACAGTTGGACAGAACTGATATAATATTGAGTTATTTGTTTGTTCCAAGGGATTATTTTCCTAAACATTGTATTCTCACCAGCCTGTAACAAGCTGTAAAGATTTAGCTCCATAACACAATTGGTAGGCTATTCTATATGTAGGCTATTCTACATGTATATGGCTGAATCATGTTTAGCTGTAAAAAAAAAAAAAAATACCTTGACATTAGGCTACTTGTTACTGTCAAAGCGTATTCCATTTAGTGCTAGTAGATGTGGTTTGTTGTGGTATTATCTCTCTCATCACAAACATAAAACCTACTAGTCTCTTATAGTTGAGTGAGTTGACTTTGTCCACTTTTAATGAAATAACACACATTGAACGTTGCTTTTGACATAGGCCTACTACTGTATACGTTTACTATTCTTACTGTTATTCTACTCTTGTTGAATGTTGGTGTTGGCATATTGACTATTGGTAAGCTAATTTGATGACAAAAGACAATCACATTTTCATAATACAATAGTATAGCATTATTTTAGGAGTCCTGTTTTGACTGTTGTATTGAGGGAAACATTTTGTTGACTAGAACTGATGGTGTGTTTATGCAGGGAATAGAAAAGCATTGGACTGGATATAGAACTTTTGTGTGACTGTTGGTATATGGAATATTGATTTTCGGTGATTACTTGTCTGGAAAGGAATAATGCTGTAACTGTTGAATTCATATGGATTGCTCCTGTGACATACTGTACAGTAGAAGTGAGTGCTGTAGTGACTGCTACTGTAGGCCTACAGTGTGTGGTATATGTTTGTATATTTGTTTTGTTTTGTACAAGAAACATCTCAGACAAAATTGACTATTGTTATGTTCTGAAGCACTGTCAGTGCCGCAAGACATGTGTGTGAGTGAGTGAGTGCGGGCGGCAGGAACGTCATGTAGCCTAGTATTTGGGTAGGGTGGCCTGTAAGGGTGTATGACTCCCGGCCTGAATTACAGGCCCCGTCCGGGCCTGGTCCTCTGTATTACTTTCTGTTTATTAAAGAGACTGAGGCGCTCTTATTTTTATTTGCACAAGAGACATAGGTCCTCTGTATTACTTTCTGTTTATTAAAGAGACTGAGGTGCTCTTATTATTGTCTCCGCCAGGCCGAAAGGCATGGCGAGAGAGTATGTTTTGCACCCTGTCCGTCCGTCTGTCCGTGTGTCCATCTGTCTGTGAACAGCTAATCTCCGCCACTGTTGGCCCGATCGCAGCGAAACTTTGCGCACACACTCCATGGATGCCAATTCCGAACCTCTGCCCAAAATATTTCACATGGGCCTGTTATAGCGCCACCAGGAGGCAAAACATTTGCAAAACATTTTTTTATATTACTCCTACAGATTTACACTCCCTGGATGCCAAAGCAGAACCTCTGCCCCGAATTGTTTTGATCAGCCTGTCATAGCGCCACCATGAGGCCGAATTTTGCAAAACACATTTTTTTATATTACTCCTACAGATTTTGGACAAAATCTGTAGGAGTAATATAAAAATATGTGGTACACAGTATCTCTATAGTTATGTGATTAACACGGATTGGTCCGATTTTCCATATTCCATCCTCATTGGCTAAGATTGGCTTCCAAAGTTTGCAGGATTGGTCCGCTTTGAACAAAATGCCTCAAATCATGAACGCAGCATGCGATTTCCGTGACATTTTCCACGTAGATTCCCACTTGGCCGAGGGAAAAATGCCACGTGAAAACTTTCAAATCAGCCTCATGGTGGCGCCACCAGGAGGCCGACTTATGGAAAACACATTTTTGGATATTACTCCTTCACATTTTATCCAAATTTCACGCAAATCAGTATGATCTCCATAATCATGTGATCAAGACGAATCTGTTAGATCTTTCATATTCCAGCCTGATTGGCTAAGATTGACATTTAAAGTTTCAGGGGTGGCCCGTTTTTAACACAATGCCGCAAATCATGAACAGATTGCAATGTGAACACGCATTCATGTTACATTGAGGGGCAAATGCCACTCTTTCAACATTGCCCTATTATAACGCCACAAGGGGGGGGCGATTTTTTGTATTACTCCTACAAATGTTGTCCAAACATCACGCAAATCGGTAGGCCTACACATGATCTCTTTACTCAAGACATCAAGACGAATCCGTCCGATTTTTCACTTTTCAGCCAGATTGGCGAATTCCAAACATTGCTGGCCCACACTAACCTACCTGACCTGGCGGAGACCTGTGCTCCGAGGAGCACTTCTTGTAGTTTTTTTTTTTTTTTTTAAATGTTGGAACTGAAAAACGGGAGGGATTATACAAAGTAGGTATCGCATGTGACGTCACAAACAGGGGAAAGTCAGTTACCTACAATTTCACAATATCATTGAGTTTCTAAAGTATTTCCGTTGTGTGATGAGTTCACAGCTGTGAGCATCTTGTCTTTTGTTGTTTTTCAAAATAGTCAAAAATGCCCAAAAAGTTTAGGCATAAGGGGTAAGGCAATATACGGCCCAATGACTTTTCAACTTTATGCTGATGTGATATTGAGCTGAGCATTTTCCTGACCTGGGTATGGCTTGGCTCCATGGCTGATAATCTCATACAGCAGGATGCCAAGGGACCACACGTCAGATTTAATGCTGAAGGAGCCGTAGATGATGGCCTCAGGGGCTGTCCACTTGATGGGGAACTTGGATCCTGTTTATGTGTGGGAAATGAGTTACATCAATAACAATTCTGCATGTAATGATACTGCATTACACTACAATATACACTGTCATCTGATATATCACATGTGATGGTGGCTTTTTGATTGATTAAATACTGTATTAGTCAGAAATGTAAACAGCACGTGGTACAGTAAGACATTAAGGTTAAAAGGGTAACACAAAAAGGTCCTGGGCTGGGGACTTGTTTCCATTGTTGCAAGATTCAATTGGAAACCACCCACCCACTCACTTTCACTAAGACTCAAGTTTCACTAGGACAACAGTAAATTCTATGTCATCACTATTGTAGCTAGAATCCGCCCCCGCCCCATCTCTCATTCATTCTTTCTTGTGGTTGTCGTATATTAGCCCTTATTTGCTATATTTTATGAACGGTGTGCAAGTAAAACATCTGATATAAATGTAACCTTGCTAAGTAAGCAGAATCATGAGTGACACAGACTGGTGTTTGCATAGGTAATGAAGGGCCTCAGATAGCTGTGAAGTCTAATTTACATTGCCTTTTGTTGTCTTGCAGACATGAAGTCTAAAGTGATCAAAGAACTTGTACAACAGCTGTTGGGGGATTCTCCCCCAACCCACCCGTTCGTTTGTATTCAAATGTGCATAAAAAGGTGAATGTAATGTAACTCAGTACTAGTACAGTTGTCACACGACGTGAGGCTGTTAGGCCAGGGGCTTCGGCTCCTGGCTACTTCTGCTGTTGCTCTGAATAAAGGATGAATGAGTGGAAACCTGGTCAAGACGTCTCTCTTAGTCTCTTTTCCTCCACTTCTTATTACAACTAACCAGCCGGGTAACTCGCAGTTAAGCCTCATCTGACACGACATGGTCTTTCTTGTTCGGCTCTCAGGGATCAGTTCTCCATCAACACTATGCATGGTAACAACAAAGCACTGTTATGTAACAGTGTAGATCAGGTGTATCTCTCCCCCAAACATATCCAGCGGTAGCAGAATCTTGCCAATTCTATTGCATCCCAAACATAGATAGGATAATAGTGTTGGGACAAAACAATCTAAATGCAAGCGAGAAGAGGCATTGCTGACTGAAAAATAAACAGTAAAAAAAATGCGGCAAGATATAAACCTGTTGCTGTGTTGACTTGACCCCATACAAGCCATGTATTTTTGCATTAGCACTGAATTGCGTATTTTTTAGCCTAGCTGTCGGTTATTGTAATGTCAAACACTGTGAAGGAGTACATTTACAATGCAAACAAGCATGAAGACAGAATGGAAGGCACTGTAAGCAGCTGAACCTTATACATAAATGAATCTCCAGTGAGTATGAATAGTGCTATATAGTCTCACCTTCCCTGGCAACGTATTCATCGTCCTCAATGATTCTGGCAAGGCCAAAGTCAGCAATTTTGCAGACTAAAGCCTGGTTGACCAGAATATTGGCAGCTCTCAGGTCTCTGTGGATATAATTATTCTGCTCAATGTAGGCCATACCCTCAGCAATCTAGGAGAAAAGAGTCATCATCAATATTGGCAATAGGCAACGCAATCATTCACATGTATATTGTAACAGTCACTCCGTTTCATTCACTGTCTGCCACAAAAGGCTTCTCTGCTGCTAACTATTTTCACCCAAACACTCTTGCTCTTATATCTTATTGTTGTCTCCGCCAGGCCGAAAGGCATGGCGAGAGAGTATGTTTTGCACCCTGTCCGTCCGTCTGTCCGTGTGTCCATCTGTCTGTGAACAGCTAATATCCGCCACTGTTGGTCCGATCGCAGCGGAACTTTGCACACACACTCCATGGATGCCAATTCCGAACCTCTGTCCAACATTTTTCATATGGGCCTGTTATAGCGCCACCAGGAGACCGATTTTTGCAAAACATTTTTTTTTATATTACTCCTACAGATTTACACTCCCTGGATGCCAAAGCAGAACCTCTGCCCCAATTTTTTTTTTATCAGCCTGTCATAGCACATTTTTGCAAAACATTTTTTTTTATATTACTCCTACAGATTTTGGACAAAATCTGTAGGAGTAAATCTGTAGGAGTAAACAGTATCTCTATAGTTATGTGATTAACACGGATTGGTTTGATTTTCCATATTCCATCCTGATTGAAGATTGGCTTCCAAAGTTTGCAGGATTGGTGTTGAATATTGAAATACATCCCACAATAGGGAAGAAATACGCTGGCAGGGAACAAAAGCTCTGCCGACACTAAACACACGGCAACCAAATCAGAGACAGTGCACACCGAACAGAAACAGGAAATATAAGCAACCTGCTATTGTTTGCAGTGAATAAGCAGTGGTGGAAAAAATACTCAAATGTTTTACTTAAGTAAAAGTATCAATACTGCAATGTAGAAATACTCTGTTACAAGTAAAAGTCCGGAATTAAAAATGTACTTGAGTAAAAGTACAAAAGTATTGGCATCAAAATGTACTTAAAGTACCAAAAGTAAAAGTACTCATTATGCAGAAAGTCCCATTTCAAAAGTGAAAAAAAAAAAATCACAATGCATCGCATTGTGATTTTTTTTTATTTTATTTGTGAGCGGCTATTTTCAAATGGCCGAAATATATATAGGGCTGAAGTGGTTACTGTATGTTTTGTAATAATAATCAAAATCTACAAAGTAACTAGTAACTAAAATTTTCAAATAATTATAGTGGAGTAAAAGTATAATATTTGCCTATGAGATATAATGGAGTAGAAGTAAAAGTACTGAAAATGGGAAATACTCCAGTAAAGTAAAAAATACCTCAAAACTGTACTTAAGTACAGTACTTCAGTAAATGTACTTAGTTACTTAACACCATGAATGAGCAGGTAACGTGAGACTAGCAGAAGCTCACCTGGACAGAGAAGTCGATAAGCTTGGGCTGCTGGATGATTTTCCCCTCGTCACTCTTTAGGAAGTCCAGTAAACTACCTGTAAATAAATTACACAAATGAACAGTATTACACATACCAATCTTTCTCTGGGATAAATGCATGTTGTGCCAGTATATAGGGCGGTCACTCGATCATGTCATTTTACAATTGACGATTCATTGTCATACAAATAATTCATACAATTGGCATTGAACATTGGAACAGCTTTGTGAACAAAAACTCAAATAAAAATAAAACGCACTATGGCTAAAACAGGCTTAGAATTAGTTTTACAAGTGGAAATAGCAGATCTGCTAGCTCTCAAAGAGTCACATTGTGGCGCGTTGTGAGCTTGTAGATGTGCTATTTCCGCTATTTTGGGGAAATTTTGAAAATGTATGAAGATTTTTCAACAGATACATTTATATAGATGAAGGGAAACGATTCTGACTAATAATTGCGATTTGGCAATTATGTAATAATTGTGACACACACGCACACACACACACACACACACAGACCTTTCTGCATGAACTCTGTGATAAGGTAGATGGGCTCCTCCTTGGTGACCACGGCGTAGAGGCGGACCAGCTTGTCGTGCTGCAGGGTCTTCATCAGGTTGGCCTCGGCCAGGAGGGCCTCCACGGACATGCTGCCAGGCTTCATGGTTTTCACTGCCACCTTGGTGTGCTTATTGTACATTGCTGAGAATGGGAACATATTCACATGGTTACCATTGTGCTCTTAACACATTGGGTGCCAGAGGTTTTCTAAAGGAGTCTATAGCTGGTGCCAGCATTTTTAAGCTTTCTGACTAATCTTTCATGGACCACAGAATATGCTGTGCTATCACTATGTAAACACCAAATATCTCAAAAGAAAGATCAGAATCTCTACTTTAACCAGGGGAAAAAAGTGAGTTGATAGCATGTTCCGTTTCTGAGATATTGGCCGTTGAATAAAACTTGATTTCACCAAAAAACAGCACTATTTATTTAGAATTAGAGTTATGGCCATTTTAGTAAAACTTTTTCTTTTTTTTCAAACATTATTTGAAAAATGATTTGACATTTATGTTTGCCTTCAGTGACAGTAGTCATCTCAATAGTAGTTACTTTAGAGAAAAGGAAAACAAAAAACGCTTTTCGTTTTCACTCCTATGGGTAATAACAATAGAATAATGATAGAAAGCATAAAGGCTTACTGTCACTCCAATCTCTTTGAAGTGCTTCTTAGTTCAGCTTATTTCAAAGTTATCAAAATAATAAATCAAAGTTAGTTCACAGTGTGTGTGTGTGTGTGTGTGTGTGTGTGTGTGTGTGTGTGTGTGTGTGTCTCTCTCTCTCAATACATTAGTTCACAGTCTCTCTCTCTCTCTCCCCCCATTACACATTAGTATTACTCGAATGTAGTTGGAGGTTCAAAGTTGTACTTCACAGTATATTCTATACAAGAGGAAAACTTTGGTTTCCTACAGACACAGGCAGCATAGGTAATAACAGTAGAATAACCAGTAAGACTCCCTAATCGGGAGATAAGCGACCGTAGGTCACATGTATACAGAAGAGGGCTGTAACGGCGATTGGTTCCTAGTTGTGTGGGCAATGGATAGTTTCGTTTGGTGGTCTAAATGTGGGGTGCCCCCGAGTTACGGCATTTTATGTGAGCTGCAGTGGCAGGGGGTCCTCCACTGGGGGCGCCACCACTTTTGCATCCGTTCTGGAGCACCAGGAGTGGGTGGTCCCCGGGAATGCCCCGTGAGCAGCCCCGTTGGGGTGGTCATTTGGTAATTTGTCCACATGTGCTCATTTTTTACACTTGGGGGTCCCCGAGGCAGCTGGGGGTCCCTGGAGCTCCGGGGGTCCTTGGAGGGTGTAGTTTGGCAGGTAAGGAGTGTGTGTGCAAAATGTGGCATGGATCGGGGCAATGGGTGCGGAGATATGAGCAGGGCAAAAGTGTGACGTGTGTGACGGAGTGACGGACGGACACCTGGAGCAGCTTTATGATAGAAAACATAAAGGCTTGTTGTCACTCCAATCTCTTTGAAATGCATCTTAGTTCAGCTTATTTCAAAGTTAGTTCACAGTGTGTGTCTCTCTCCCTCCCTCTCTCTCTCAACACATTAGTTCACAGTGTGTGTGTGTGTGTGTGTGTGTGTGTGTGTGTGTGTGTGTGTGTGTGTCTCTCTCTCTCTCTCTCTCTCAACACATTAGTTCACAGTGTGTGTGTGTGTGTGTGTGTGTCTCTCTCTCTCTCTCTCTCTCTCTCTCTCAACACATTAGTTCACAGTGTGTGTGTGTGTGTGTGTGTCTCTCTCTCTCTCTCTCTCAATACATTACTCCAATGTAGTTGGAGGTTCAAAGTTGTACTTCACAGTATATTCTATACAAGAGGAAAACTTTGGTTTCATACAGACACAGGCAGCATAGGTAAAAACAGTAGAATAATGATAGAAAACAATAAAGGCTCGTTGTAACTCCAATCTCTTTGAAGTGCATCTTAGTTCAGCTTATATCAAAGTTAGTTCACTGTGTGTGTGTGTGCGTCTCTCTCTCTCTCTCTCTCTCTCTCTCTCTCTCTCTCTCTCTCTCTCTCTCAATACATTAGTTCACAGTGTGTGTCTCTCTCGCTCTCTCTCTCTCTCTCAATACATTACTCCAATGTAGTTGGAGGTTCAAAGTATATATTCTATACAAGAGGAAAACTTTGGTTTCCTACAGACACAGGCAGCATAGGTAATAACAGTAGAATAATGATAGAAAACATTTCAAAGGTTCAAGGTTGTACTTTATTGTGTACAGGTTGGATTCCAACCACACACAACAGCAGCATATGTAACAACAATAGGCTTGTTTTCACTCCAAGTGCAAAAGTAAAAAATAGAAAAATAGAGGTTCACGGTTGTAATTCACAGTATAAAATAAATACAAACAATAACAGGGTCTGTAACCACATGAACGCTAGGCATCCCTATTCTGGGGGCGAACAGGTACAATACAACAATTACAATCACAAAACAATAAGGAGGGGGGGACCAAACAGGAGTTTCACTCCAATGTCTTTCAAATAATTATTACCTTTTAGTTATGTAGTCCTTCTTTGAGTGGTACAGTGTTGTGCATCTGATTTTACACAAGGGGACCAAACAGGACTTGCACATGTACCTTGTGTCTACTCTCTTGCCATCTCTTCTTCTGCAAACCCGGCATGCCCTACCTGGGCTCTTTTTTGTGGTTCGGGGGACTGGGATCAGTTCATGTTCAGCCACCTTCTGATTCAGCCTGCTCTTAGGGTCCTTGCGTGGTGCTCTTGTCCGCGGGTTGTGTACAGGTGGGTTAGCAGGTGGGGCAATGTGTGGTGCGCTGCGTCTTGCCCTCCCCCGCGGGTTATGAACAGGTGGTTCAACAGGTGGGACAATGTGTTCCTCCCCAACCCCCACTTCCTCAACCCTCCCATCAGGGTGTCCGAAGGTGGCCCACGATTTCACCACGCTGAGGATGAAGGACTTCAGGGTTGGACAGCTGGGCAGAGGATTGTTGGCCTTGTACAGGACAAAGGCGTTGAACAGGCCAATTTGGAATAGATAGGCAACAAACTTTTTTGGCCACTTGGTGGTCTTCCTCACAAACAGGTAGTATGCTAGGTTTTGGTCCATTTTGTCAACACCATTCATGTGCTTGTTGTAGTCAATAATGCATGATGGCTTCTGTACTGGAACCTGCTGGGCGGGGCGTTTATCTGTGGCCTTCTGCCACACAGGAACTGTTATCATCTCATCAGGGTGGTGTGTGGAGATCATCTTGACGATTCTCTTGTCTCTCCATGCCAACACCATCACATCGCCTGTGTGACGCACTACTGTTGACCCAATTCCCAGCTTAGAATTGGTCACGTCCCTGATGACTGGTGGCTCCCCTCTGTTCGTTCGCAGGGTCCCGCATACATGGGTCTGGAGACTAAGGAGGTGGTAAGACAGCTTCACTGAGTTGTAGTAGTTGTCCATCCACAATCTAAAACCGTAACCTTTTAGGTCACCTAGCAGAAAGGTCACGGTTTCCAGCAGGGGGACCTTCTCGCCACAGAATGGCTTCATGGCATACAGGTACCCTGTGGCCGAATCACACAATATGTATGATTTAATGCCATATTTTATGGGCTTTGCTGGGTTGTATGTCTTCCAAGAGAGACGCCCACGCCAACACAACATTCCCTCATCTAGGCTAATGTTCTTGCCTGGCTGGAACATTTCCTTGAAATTGGAGAGTATGGTGTCCAGGACTATGCGGACTTTGCACAGCGGGTCAACATTGTTGTGAAGGGTCTCATTGTCCACGAAATGGAGACTACTCAGGATCAGTTGGAACCGGTTCCTGGACATGCACTTGTGGAAGTAGGGTGTTGTTAGTGCCTCATCCGTTGACCAATAGTCTTCAAGCTTTGGCTTCTGGATAATTCCGGTGAGGAAGAACAGCTCCAGAAAGTTTTTCAGTTCCCCAACTGTCAGCTTCTTCCATGCACGATCTCTGGCATACTTCAGCTCGCTCTGTACGCGGCGTTTTGCATACAGGTTGGTTTGCTCAACAATGTGAGCAAGCAGCTCATCTGTGATGAGCAGCTCCAGGAAGTCAACTGGTTGGTCAGTAAGTAGTTCAGCAGCCCTGCCCCTAGGACCCGGATTCCCAGCAGTGAATGGGATGTCCTTCGGGTGCCACTCTGGCCAGTCTGCTGACTCAGACCACTCATACTCTGGAGCTGTACGAGGCCTCCCACCACCTGGAAATTAGAAATGCATAAGTTACCATAAAATCAGGAGTCATCGCCATGCTGGCTTGTGGTGGACATTTGACAAAATTCTATTTTTGCCATGGACATACAATATAGACAAACACATAAAGAGCTAGCCCTAAATTACTATTACAGGTCTGTAACTCTGAGTGTGTACAAATGGAACCAAATGGACCCGTAGGGTCCATTTGGTTCCATTTGTACACACTCAAGTTATGGGGGTCCTTGAAAATAAAATGTTCAATACATAGTGTCATAGCAAATCAGTGTCATACATATTCTGAAGAAAACCTGGAGACTGACATTCAGTAATTAGGTGTTATGATCAAAAAAAGAACATTATAATGGTGTGTAAAAACAAAAAAACAAACACTTGTGTACGGACATATTGATGACCCCTGCATAAATTACATATTTTGTCATTTGTGTGGTAAAAGAGAGCTCAGTGTGACAACAGACAAAGTTCTTACCTCGTTTACGGCTGACAGGTGGTACTCCAGGTGTGTCCTCCTCCTCCTCCTCCTCGTCCTCCTCCTCCTCCTCCTCCTCCTCCTCCTCCTGCTCCCCCTGCTCCCCCTGCTCCCCCTGCTCCTCCTGCTGCTCCCCCCTCGACTGCGTGTCTGTGATCACAGTAAAATATGAAATAGTTTGGTAAATATGATTTACACAAAATGAAATAAATTATTTTCACCCCTGTGGACGATTGTACAATCCTTCTGCCAGGAGCACAGGTAATCAGAACATAGCTATACTGTCATGTTACAAGGACAAGCTGTACTATAAACAATAGCCATCAGACCTAGGAGAGACATATTGGCTCTACGTCATGTAAACTAAAATGTATCATAGTACACAAAGATGACTAGAATAAGATAAACAACATAATGTACTGATAACAAGGTTACATATAAGCAATCATGATAACATAATATGATTTCGTCCACACCTTAGAATGAATAATTTGTATTTCTGTTGTAATGTCTTTACTTACCACGCTGATGATACACAGACGCCCCAACAGACGCCCCAACAGCATCTTCCAGCTCCTCCTCCGTGTCGGAGCCTAAGATAAAATATACTTGGTCAATATAAGTACATCATATCTATTTAGGCATAAACAATCTTACTATGACATGCCTGACCTGAGAACATATGCATTTTGATTAGCTAACTAAGTGTCCTTATTGGAAGTCCCTCTGGATAAGACTGTTTATGCCTAAATACATTTGATGTACTGTATTCTATGATCCTATAGTTTACTGAGACACTACACTGTCTCTCTGTATGCTATGATCCTATAGTTTACTGAGACACTAGTGTCTCAGTAAACTATAGGATCATAGAATACAGAGACAGTGTAGTTTCTCAGTAAACTATAGGATCATAGAATACAGAGACAGTGTAGTGTCTCAGTATGCTATAGGATCATAGAATGTGTAGTGTAGTACATCAAATCTATTTAGCCATAAACACTCTTATCCAGAGGGATGACAGATGCATATGTTCTTAGGTCAAGGCACCCCATAGTAAGATTACATCAAAGGAAGAAGAGGATCAAAGCTGTATTGTTTTTTTTTGTTTAGACAATTTGACCTTCTAGCTCTTTGAAGCTAGTTTAGAAGGGGGGCTCGCTCACCCCCCCAAAAAAAGCAGAATAGGCCATTTTGTTTACATGAACTTGTGACCGGGGAACAGGTTCAAAGGTGTTGTTGTGTTTTGTTTATCTGACATGACATTATCTCTTTGAAGCTGTCTTAGAGGGGGGGTCACCCCCCCAAAAAAAGCAGAATAGGCCATTTTGTTTACATGAACTTGTGACCGGGGAACAGGATCAAAGGTGTTGTTGTGTTTTGTTTACATGACCTGACATTATCTCTTTGAGGGAGCTTTGCACCTGCTAAAACAAAAAAAAGCAGATCTACAAGCTCACAACTAGATTCTGGTAGTCACTAGTAGATCTGCTATTTTTTATGATTGCCACACACAATACATAGTTTAGCCTACTGCATCTGTCATTCTGTCATTGTACATAGGCTAAATTGTCAAAATCACAGATCAGAAGCATATGTATACTACAGTATACAGAATACATCATTTTCATCTCATCAGTAGCAGGCTATAGTAAAGTAAATGAACCTATAACTTAGAGTTAGAATGGGAGGGTCTAGTACACAGTGAGTGTAACGGTAAGAATCGACACACTTTTCTTGCCAGGCAGACACCTTTTTTCGTATAACAGTGGCCTCTTGGTCAAGCAACCAGGTCTATGAAAACAAGCTCAAAAGCAGCGACTACATGCCAAAAGCAGTGACTATATAATATTGTCACGGCTATTTTCAACTAGGTTTCAAGTGCCATCTGGCCTATAGTTATTTGGCCACAAGAAGGCTTCAAAACTGGACAATAGCCGTGAAAATCACATTCACAATAATACAATTCAAGCTGCAGATCGTCGGATTTCCCGACGTTCTCTTTCTAAACTCCAACCATGGATTGCCTTTCAATAAAACTATATTTGATAGACATACGATTCACCTACATTGTAGCCCAACAACAAGCTCACAATCGCAAGTTCGCAACCATTTTACAAGCAGCTTTTACAGAAAAAACAAGCCTATAGTGGCTTACAATAAGCAGACCTGGCAACTATTACCGTAGTCCACGATTCCATGGAAACTTTATGATAAGTTTTCTCCGTAATATCAACTAGATAACCCATCAAATACGACACAAACACGATAAAATGTATGTATTCTTACCATTGGCTGGTGGTTCCCACTCATCAGAGGCATAGCAGTCTAATGAGTCAGTCTCCGACTCATTTTCACTCCCTGATGCAGGAGGGAGACGCACCACCTTTGTACGTTTCCTTAAACCCTTACGACGAAGAGGGGGGTCGCCGTGTTGATCACCGGCGTCCTTCGGGGCCACAGACCCACCAGGGCCCACCGTTGGCTCTGGTGGTGGTGGTGGTGCTGTTCCTCTCGTACTGGGAGCGAAGTATGAATGAATTGTTCTCTGCTGTAGCAGCGAGCCTCCGGAGAGCTGACCGCCTCCGCGATGTTTAGAGCCTCTCCCTCGCTGACCTGACATACCAACTCTACTCTATAGTCTATATCTCTCACAAATAGACTATATACTCCTACTAAATATCCTCCTTCACCTGTCTAAATCTAAACCTTACCTACTCCACACTAAATCTTCCTCCACGCCCTTTCTAACACAATATAGCTCACTTGGCACAATACAATATAACAAACTAATAATCTATCTATCTATCTAACTATAATAATCTAATCTATCTCTATATAATCACTCTCTCACTCACTCAAATTTAAATCTAACAACTAACTAAACTAACTCAAACTCACACTCACACACTCGCTCAGTCTCTCCCTATTATCGATCCGATCACAGCAGCTCTCTCTCTCTCAGTCTCTCTGGCTTGTAAACAGCAATTGTTTGGACGCACAGGGAGAAAGCGTTGTGCAGGTCCCCTTTTTGAAGGTTTTTTTGGTCATATGACTTCGATCACGTGTTTTTTTGAGATCCCTTTCATGTAGTCGCACCAAATTCAGTGAGGATCTGCATACGGGGTTATTGTACAGTAAACCAATAAAAAGACCATTTCACGGTCTGAACCGTGTTTGGCACCGGACCGCTACTCTGCGCAAACACGGTTCAGACCGTGTTTGGCACCCAATGTGTTAAGGGGACGGTAGACAGATGAATTCATTATTGAATTCCTGGCAGTGAATTAGTTAAGTTAGGGGTGATGTAGTAGGAAGTACATTTTTGCTTATTTTTTCTGTGGGGGGAGGGGGGGGGGGGTCACTGCACAGAGGCACCCAGACAGCAACACTGTTCATAAATCATCCATGCCGTGATTAGACAAATCTATCAAAAGCAGCAGAGACCACTGCTGCTATCTGCTATCTGGCATCAAGCCAAGAGTGCTACGATAATAAAACACCACAGCAAAGCCATCTGACTAACGTGTCACGTTCGTCATGTTTACTCAAGGAGCATTACCTCTAATGCAAAGTCAGGCTGCATAAACACATATTCACCCCACAGGTACCATAACTGATCCACAAAACACTGCAATTAGTTTCACAAACATCAAACCACGCTATTGCGCACAATGCAAAACAATGCCATGACATGGCAACAAGGTTTAATAAAATGACACAAACCTAATTTATATAGCAAGCAACTGCACCATATAACCGCACACATCACATTTGAATTGTAACAAACAGCTCCATTGCGCACAATGATCCAAACAGACGACAAGTCACAGTTCTAAAAATAGATCTGATTAAGACAAGTTGGGGGAAGAAATGTGAAACTTTTTACCTAATGACATGGCCAAAATATGGACGCCATGTTGAGAAGTAATGGGCTATGTGCAAGCTGCAATCCATAACTTGTGTGTTAATGAAACATTTTAACCAATCTATCATAATACAATATAGAATTAGTACATCTGCAGTGGTTGGTGGTGAACTCCCTGCTCTGACATTTAGATCCTGTGGTCAGGAAAAATATATAATAGTGTAAGCCTAGCCTACTTACTTTTAAACTACAGTACAGAAAAAAAAAGTTTTTTTTTTTTGCCATTTTTTTTATGGGCAAAGTACACATCCAGCAGTTTGACTGGCTCCCCCTGGAGGCTAGGATTGTTCACCAACTCAACATGATCCGCAACATTTACAACCACCAGTAACTCACATCTCTTTCATAGAGTCACAACACCAGAGCCAGTGCTGCCCACCTGTTTATACCCGATTAAAAACCCAGTGTTTTTCAAGGACCATCAAATTAATATTTGGCTGCGGACCCCCATTTGAAAAGATTGTGCCAGAGACACCCAGAAGATTTGTGTGGTAAAACATTTTCAAATATATGTTCCCAAAAATATATCTACAAGCTTTACAAATAAATCTACAAGCTCACAACGCATGCGACACATTATAAGCTTGTGGATCTGCATTTTTTTTTTTTAAATAGTTAAAATGTTGGTGTTATATTATGTACTGCTGGTGGGGACCCAAGTTCATTGGAGCCTCAAACTGGAATATTCCCCCTCCAGATACCTTTTTACACCTTTTTATGAAAATGTTAGTCTAATGTCTTGCATTTTCCCCATAATTTCTGGTTTTGTTTGTTTTGCCTGTTTGAAACCCAACGACCACAATGGAAAGGAGTCTTGATGTTGTGTTCATCCTTGTTTAACACATGCATTTATGTTAAATCAAAATCAGTCATATTTAACAAGCCATAAGTGGCATATGTATAAACAAAAAAAAACTTTAATACAACATAAAAAAACTAGTTGTGACACAGCCATCATCAACACATCGTCTTCAGGAGGCCGGACACTGACGGTGTCTGTGTTTGTTAGAGAGGGTCAGAGTAACGTCCAGCAGAGACTCCAAGAGGAGGAGGAATACCTGAATACACTTCACCAGTCAGTGGGGTCCATCAGCCGCTTTGCTGATAGAGCAGTTGAGACTGACGCTGCCTTTGAGGAGAAGATGGCTGCTCTTTAGAGAAGACGATCTGGGTCCAGGGAGCTGATCAGAGGCCGACGGGGACGAGAAGAGAGTCACACTGAAGACCGGAGGAAGTGTGTGGCAGTTCACCCTGCCACTAACACCACATCATAACCACATCAACACTACACAATACACCATACACACAATAGCCAGGTAGCATGCTAGGATAGTTTGGTGGGTGCACACACTAAACTCCATTTAACTGCTTTTAGTATGTTTCCTGTATTATTGTTCTTTTCACTTATGACTTAAATGATTTCACACAACACAGGGTTAAATTGTAAAATTGTTCTTTATTTTTAAGTTGCAGGGAATGTTCTTTTGGCAAATGTTTGACTGTTTTTTCTTTCCCTTACCACAGTGCTTCCTGGTTCTGGGCAGTGACGAAGGACCCGGGTGTAGCTGCAGGCAGCCTTTTATAGTGACTGTCTGTTGGTAGTGAGCATGCTCAGTCCATACCTGCTGTACCGTACCAACTGTGGGTTTGAGTAAAAGGGGGTATTCTAATTGTTATTGTGAATTATTATTATTGTGGGAAATGTGGTAATGTGAGGACACTTTAAATGTGTTAAATGTGGAGTATAATGTCTTTGGACATAGATGAAATAACTGGTTTATGTGTAAATTGATTGAGTCAATTGAGATTGGTATGGTCCAGTGGGAGGGGCTTAGCCTTTAAAAAAAGGGTGCCTACCACTGTGAAGTGCTGCTATAGGGAGCAGACCTAGAGCCAGTCGGGCCAGTATTGTTTTTTTTTGTTATGTATTTTGTTTCCTTGGGACTTTCTAAAAAGGGCAAATAAAACACTTGTTTTGCACCGACGGACTGTGTTCGATTCCATTGATTGTGCCATATCCTACCCACACTGGGACAAAGTGTGACAAAGTGTGTGGAGCAGGAGGTCTCTGAGCTGAGGAGGAGACTGGAGACAAGCTCCCTCTGTCTCTCGGTCCGTTCTGCGGCGGCCGAGATGGTCTGGTGGCCCTGGTGTTCTTCCACGGCGCACAGACAGCAGACACACTGCTGGTCGGTGCGGCAGAACACTTTCCTGATGTGGTGGTGACGTGGGCAGATGTGCTCCTGAGACGCGGAGGCTTGGACCAGCTGGTGTGAGTTGAAGGCAGGCAGCTGATGGTGAGACTGGAGATGGCCGTCACGATATGACAGCAGACACTGGAGACAGGTTTTCACAGCCTTCAGTTTCATACTGGTGCATATAGGTTAAAATAACACGTTAACATTCATTTAGCAGCTGGTCGGAGAACACAAACCAGTTGGTTTGGGAATCAGTTACAGAATCCGAGGAGTAAAAAAAAACTAAAACAAAAAAGTAGGCACAGTAAAAGAATGCTTCATTCACACTGGGAGGCAAAAAAGCAATGCAATATAAAAATACTGTCATTATAAACAAGGAAAGAAAAAGTGGCCGGTAGTCAAAATGTTACTTGATTAAAGTACAAAAGTATTGGCATCAAAACATGGGGTCGACTGTGAAATAACTGTTTAAATTGTTTTTTTGACAGCCTGTACCAAATTTCCAGTGGTGGAAAGTAACTAAGTACATTTACTTAAGTACTGTACTTAAGTAAAATGTTGCAGTATTTGTACTTTACTTGAGTATTTCCAATTTCCAATACTTTAACTTCTACTCCACTACATCTCAGAGGAAAATATTGTACTTTTAATCCACTACAATTATTTGAAAACTTTAGTTACTAGTTACTTTTCAGATATAAATTATGATATTATAAAACATACATTAACCACTTTAGCCCTATTTTATACCTAGGCTATTTGAAAATAGCAGATCTACAAGCTCACAGCGCGTCGCATCGCGACGCGTTGTGAGCTTGTAGATCTGCTATTTTCAAATATTTAGTACTTTTACTTTTGATTCTTTAAGTACATTTTGATGCCAATACTTTTGTACTTTTACTCAAGTAAATTTTGAATTCTGGACTTTTACTTGTAACAGAGTATTTTTATATTGCAGTATTGGTACTTTTACTTAAGTAGAGAATTTGAGTACTTTTTCCACCACTGCAAATTTCGCACAGAAGTGTGTGTGACATACACAAACGTATAGTCACATTTTTGTTTATTATGAATGTTTCTTGTATGTTTAAGAGCCTTATTGTGTCTTGGAATGAACAGAGAATTTATATTTTAGGAACAGACCTATCCCACTTTTCGCCACAAGGTGGCAAACGATTGTGAGACAGGTAGTTTTATTTCATTTCAAGTGAACCTGTAACCATGTGACAACTACCCTCGGATCAGGAGCATTATACCAAATTAATCACACCTGTGGGTGCGACGACACCCTATAAGTGCGTCACGCACCCACACACTCTCCCTCTTTCTTCCTCCTGGTCGGTAAGAGCTTATACCAGCTTGTGATTTGACTTTAATTCCTCACGGTGCTGGATGCCTACTCTGGGCTGCCTTATATGTGGCACCCCCTTGGCGTGCCGTGAGGTTGTCTCATCCTCTGTCATAACGCAGCACTTTAATCCGCCCTTGAATTGGGCTGGCATGTTAAATTGCTGCATGTGTAATTTGAATTGATTTCTCACGGTGCTGGATGCCTACTCTGGGCTGCCGTTGAGGTACCCCCTTGGCGTGCCGTGGGGCTATTATTCATCTGTGTTGTTGTTGCAGGTGACAATTGTGTTTGTTGCGTGCAATACACGTTCCTCACGTTCCAGTTTGGTAGCAGTTGTGCGCTCGTTGCGCGTGAGGGATACTCACATTCCTATTTTGGTAAGTGTGTTACATTTTTACTCCTGCAAGCATAGCCTACTGGCAGCACTCCACAACAATGGAGCAGGCTTGTGTTAGCCTAGCGCTGCTGTTTACACTGTCGGCTACGGCCGTTTTTCTCCGGTGGTATTGTTGGGCCACCCGCATCTTGGACAGTGCGCTGTCGCCACCTATGCCTCCGGAGTGTTGTTGCAATCAGGCTTTGCATTGTTTGGAGGGTTGTTTTGATTTCATTGTTGTAAAAACAGCAATTCTGTCCGCCCTTAAATTGGGCTTTAATTATTTCATGTTACATGCATGCATGTGTGTGCTATGTGTGCATGTGTGTTTCTCCAGACTCTTTGGTGAGAGACATATTGGGTTTTCCCTGCCATTGAGTGTCAGGGAGATGATGAGCGGGACAATGGCCCAGAGGATGGTGTGCCACCTGGCCAGGATCCAGTTCCTCCCATTTTGGATGCTCCAGCCGTAGGACGGAAGGCCGCTGAGAAGCGGAAGCGGACCGAACAAGGCCGCATCTGTGACCCAAGAGTAGACCTCATGCAGAGGCACTTGGAGGATATGCGTAAGACCATTGAATGTATGGCTGCACAACAGAACCGCCCTTTGGATCCGCCACGCCAGGCTCCTCCATATAGGCTTCCAGATCCTGATGCTGTTTCTATTACTGCCTCAGGTAACCTGGATAGGACCGACAGCTTTAGCTGCGGCTCCTCTGGGCAGATGGATGACGAGGAGGTTGAGGCTGGTTCCAGCTTCCAGCAGGATCGGGGTCCTGTGCTGGGTGATTTCTCCCTTGAGGCTATGCTCTCACGGGCAGCAGGGGCTGCTGGCATGTCTCCCCCGCCTTCTCCACCAAGGGCCTCTGCTCTGGACCGGGACCCTAGGAGCCGGGGACAGGCCCCTCTCCCAGTGTATCCTGACTTTGTCAAGCACCTGCAAAGGTCGTGGGCACGACCCAGGGAGGCTGCTGCACCCCGTTCTATGCTCAGCACCCTGTATGGTGCGGCAGAGCATGGGCTAGATGGCATAGCCAGAGTGGGCCCAACTTTTGCTCTGTTGGCTGGGGCTCCAGCCACAGGCAATAGGGCTACCCGTCACCCAAATGAAAAATGCCGGTCCACTGATGGGTTGGTGGTGAAGGCTTATCAGTCTACAGCCTTGGCCTCTAGACTGGCAAACACAAATACACTCCTGCTTGTATATTTGGAGGCTCTGATACGGGACCTGGGGTCCAAGGACCCAGCTGACCTCCTACCAGAAATGGAAAGGGTTATTGACACCGTGATCCAGGGTGCGAGCACTCAAGCCACGGTTCTTGGAAATTCCTTGGCACAACTGACCATGGCCCGACGTCAGATTTGGCTCAGCCAGGCTGGACTGGCAGATGCAGACCAAGCTGCTGTCATGGAGGCCTCCATAACACCTGGGGAGGTGTTCGGGCCTGCAGCAGATGCTGCGCTGGATGAGGCCCAGAAGGTCAGGCAGCGCACTCAGGACATGCGCCAGCCTGGGCAGTTCAGGCCAGGTGCTCGAGAGCCTCTGGAGAGGCGTGGGAGCTTCCAGCGGCCTCGTTTTGCAGAGCACAGCTCCTCCCGGGGTTCTGGAACTGTGAGGCGGGGGTATCCCCCACAGCAGGGGCGGGCCCCTCAGCGTTCCCCACCTCGTCCTCGGGAGCGCACCAAGGGTGGATCTGCCAAGCCCCGCCAGCGCACCTGACGGTGCGAGTCAACTGGCACCGGCTTTCACCTACCTCAGTGCTTGGCATCAGTGCACCACTTCTCCGTGGATGATCGGTGCTCTGGATTTTGGGCGCCATCTGCTATTCAGGGACCGCCCCCCTCACTTTCGAGGGCTTTTGGAAGAGAGAGTATCTCGTTCTGCCATTCTGGCCAAAAAGGTTTCTGCCTTGCTAGACTTAGGGGCTGCTGCCCCAGCTGTGACATTGAATCAGTTGCACACAGTACCGCTCCAATTTTGATTTGGACCCCTAATGTGCTTGCCTCTGTGGCTGTCAATACGCAGCCCACCAGGGCTGCTGAGGGCGGATGCCCTGGGCCTTTCATGACCTCAGCTGAGACTGTATGCGTTTCCCGCACTTCCTCTACTACTGGCTCCTGTCAGGAGCGTGAAGTTGCTGTGCACCCAGGTGAACTGGCCACGGGGACCATGGACAATAATAATAATGAAGGGCCGCCTATGGCATCTTACAATCAGGATGTGTCACCTGGAGCCCCAGATACTGACACTTCATGTGTGGCCCTTGAGCGGCAGCGTTTGCATTCACTTGGCCTAGAAAGGGAGGTGGTAGAGACCTTGCAAGCCTCACGGGCACCCTCCACTCGACTGCAATACAATTGCAAGTGGAGGGTGTTTAGAGACTGGTGTCGTGCTAAAGGGGAGGACCCCTTGGCCTGTCACATGTCTGTCATTCTGTCCTTCCTCCAACATCTCTTTGCCCTGGGCCGGGCGGAGTCTACGATGAGGGGCTATCTTGCTGCAATCTCTACTGTTCATGAGAAATGTGATGGTGTGTCCCCAGGAGCACATCCCCTAGCGACACAATTTCTGAGGGGCGTGAGACGGAGTCGTCCATCCCAGAAGCCTCTACTGCCCTCCTGGGACCTCCAGGTGGTACTCAGGGCTCTTTGTGCGCACCCCTTTGAGCCGTTAACCAGTCTTAGCCTTCAGCTTCTCAGTTTGAAGACAGTCTTCCTTTTGGCCCTTGCCTCTGCCAAACGAGTGAGCGAGTTGAGTGCTCTCTCTGTGGATCCAGCATGTCTCAGGTTTGGGGAAGAGGGCAGAGTGGTCCACCTCATGCCAAACCCAGCATTCCAGCCTAAAGCTTTGCCTAGAAATTATGTTTCCAGACCTTTGGTGCTAGAGGCGTTCTGTCCTCCTCCACACCTCTCTGCAGAGACTGAAAAGCTCCATAATTTGTGTCCTGTGAGGGCTCTCAAGTCCTATGTAGACCGCACTAAGTCCTTACGTTCTTCAGACGGGCTTTTTGTTTCCCATGGTGGAACCACATTGGGCAGACCTATTTCAAAGCAACGTTTGGCCCATTGGATCGTTGATCTGATCTCCCTGGCTTATGTGCATGCTGGGGCAGACCCCCCTGCTGGGGTGGTGGCGCACTCTGTGAGGGGCATGGCCACTTCATGGGCGCTGTTTCGAGGTGCATCCTTGGAGGATGTGTGTAATGCGGCGGGCTGGGCATCCGCCTCTACTTTTGCCAGATTTTATCGTCTGAATCTGGCCTCATCTGCTCTTGCCTCATCTGTACTGGGGGTCGCAGCAGATGCTTAAATTTATTTTTTACAAATATAGTCACACTTGGGCCACCTTGGCTTGTGCCCCAGAATATTGTTACCTTGATTGGAACATTTAAGTTTATTGTTACTAACCTGAAGAGTTATGTGTTCACCTGTGTTTCAGTTAAAATAAAATGCCTGAACTCAATTGGTTGTGTTCTGCTGTATTACTGTGATGAGGTTTACTCCTCCTGTATGGCTTTTGACCTGTAGGTTTGGCCACTTCACTCTCCTCATGACTAATTTGGTATACTGTACTATGTACCCATGTTGTCACATGGTTACAGGTTCACTTGAAATGAAATAAAACGTATGTTTACGTATGTAAACACGGTTTTATGAATTGATTGATTGATGTACTTTATTTAGTAAGACATGAGAACAGTACATGGCAGTACATAACAGTACATGGAAGTACAAATTCGCAATACAAGGTCTACTAAACTGGATAGCTCAGTTAAGCACGTAGCTTGTTTAAGATGAGATCCCCATGCACACAAATCATGTTGACATATAAGAGACAGACAGATATACACACTACTATACAGAATGTCATACAATCAGTTTACAGGTTACTGGTATGAAGTATGAAGGGTGAAAAATATGTACAAAAAAGAAAGAGAGGGGGGGGGGTAGGTTAGGTTAGGACATGGGGTAGGTTAGGACTTGGACAGGGGCCATTTATGAAATGCAGCCTCCTGAAGGTGAATGAAAAGTGAACCTGTAACCCTTCATTGTCACTCGGCGGTGAAGGCTGGCCCTGTCATGCCTTCCCAGTCGGTAGAAAGAGGGAGAGTGTTTGGGTGCGTGACGCACTTATAGGGTGTCGTCGCACCCACAGGTGTGATTAATTTGGTATAATGCTCCTGATCCGAGGGTAGTTGTCACATGGTTACAGGTTCACTTTTCATTCATAAAACCGTGTTTACATACGTAAACATACGTTTTAGATGGTCAGATAATGTTTCTTTCTTCAGATGCACAAGTAGTTCAGGTAAATGAAGTATTAGAACATAAACATAAATGAGTATTTTACTATAAAACAAAGCTTGGGGTTATGCCAAAAAAGTCGTAATTTTGTATTAGTTACAAATCTGGGCCTATGCAGTCAGATTCCAGGGGTCCTTGGAGGGGTACGAGGGGGTCCCCAGCAAAAGTAGTTAATAGCATCACAATCATCTTAACCACTTCATCCATCATTTGTTGGCTATCCAAAAATAGCAGATCTGCAAGCTCACAGTGCGTCACTTCTTGCCACACTGCGAGCTTGTACATCTGCTATTTTTGAAAAATATTGAAAATATTTGGACATTTTTGGAAAAAATTGAATTTTTTAACACAAATCTTCTCTTCGGGGGGTCCCTGACACGAAACATTTTCAGATGGGGGTCCGCAGCCAAATATCAACTTGGGGGTCCTTGGCACGAAAAAGTTTGGGAACCACTGCTGTAGTGTGTTTCACTTACAGTATTTGTGTTGCTCCCTTAGTGTTTAAAGCTCCTGGTGTAGTGTTTAATATGTGATTGTACTATGTCTATTGTGGTATAACAATGCAGTATGAACCCTTTGGGTCAATATTTAGAAGCAAGTGACTTCTGATTGATTTCATGATAATGCAAATAATTCATGTTTATTTTCATAAATCATATATTTTTTTTATAATCAACACATTTTCTTGAAACATACAGTAGGGCCTACACTTCAAGATCAGATTTACAACTTCATCAACATGTTAATTTCACTGTCCTGCAGATTGCACCAACCAACATTCATTAATACAAATAAGTACATAAACCATAAACATAACTAATAACAAAACTGTTACAGTGATAGTCAGAGCACTCCTCCCTGTCTGTCTTTTACTCCACATACAAACATGAACCAGCTGGAATGTAATCACTGACTGTACACAGATCACACTGAAACCAGTTTGACACAGTAGCTACAAAATGATGTAATAACTTATGCCACTCTGACTCTCACTCAGGTGAGCATTATCATCCTCAAAGACTCACTGTCGGCCTCAGCATGACTTGTTGTTCTATCCTCGTGTCACCAGGGATGGCCTACTGGGCCTTGGCCCATGGGCCCAGAATCTCACTGGGCCCCTGAGCCAGAGCCTTTGAGTGACCTTTCTTGTCAAAGGGCTCAGTCATTCATTTTGATAACAGAGCCCCAAAAGTCCTACTGAAAACTGAAGGAACAGCCTAAACATTCACTTTGAAGATGTCACAAGAAACAAACCATCATGACACCATTTAATCGAGTGTTTAGTGTAAGACTGATTCATACTTTGACATATGGTGTCACGTATCAAAAATAGCTGGCACTTAATTATGACACATTTTCGCCATGCAACACCATCATACAACGGAGCATACATGATGCATTAGTTAATATGCTTTTGCAGTTAATTGTGTGTACAGTACGTGCTCTGTTGATCCTGTTGACGTACAGGTTAGAGCTCTTCACAGGTTGGAAAAAAATCCAAAAATACCCTAGGACCTGAGACCTGTGCGGGTCGGATCCGTGTTTTATCATATCACTCGGATCAGATCAAACACAATTATGAGAACAGTTCAATAATTAAAATACAATACAGTGACATCTAGTGTCCTAATCGGTGTGCCGTCTTCTTCAAATAACTTTATTGACATTGTCAACCAGTAGGTGTCCTACCAGACACCAGGGTCTAAATGTCTCAATAGAAGAATAGAGAGACCAACTCCAACCACTGTAAAAGTTATACTGTAGATTAACATACTCTCTACATGTTGGTTAAAATATCATTGTATTCATTCGAAAAAGTCCCGGATTGTAGCTTGAAGTGAATTCTCATGGTATTCATTTAACTTCATGCTAAATGTCCAGAGTAGGAACAATTCATTGGTACAAATGTCACCTTTAATGGTCTCCCAGTATGTAATAAACAAGTGAATATCATAAGCAACAACAAATCTTATTGATCATATTGATCACATCAACCAGACGCGTTGCTACAGTAGGTCTCTACTAGGTTGGGGGCTTAGCCCCCCAGGCAACGGTCTGGGGGGCCGTTGCCTGGGGGAAAAAATGGGGGGCCGTTGCACATGTAAAAAAATGAATATATTAATCTGTCTATTATTTATAATAGTATTGATGCACAATAACATGTATGTTTATGAAACACAGTTGTATAAAATATATATGAAATACATATATATGAAACACAATTGTATAAAATGCACATGCACGCGCGCGTGCATGTGCATTTTTTTTATTTTTATTGGTGGCTTTGGATAAAACATTGGTGGCTATAGCCATTTGATATTACTTATTTATCATCGTTCATACTCTCCATTGTCTGATACATATGTTATTTTCCAAATGTTTACATTTTTTGAACTGCTGCTAGTGTTTTAATCTTAATATATATATTTTTGTTCTATTCACATATTTGTACTATGTTTGCCCTTATTTGTGACTCTTTCTAATAATTTGATCTTCTGTACACAGTAAAAAGTTAATGTATCCATTTGTGACTCCAAGAGTGTACAAATGTAACCAAATGGACCCGTACGGGTCCATTTGGTTACATTTGTACATTCTTGGAGTTAAGTGAACACTGAGGATTTAACAGTGTATTGTGCATTTGATAAATAACACACTTTGACATAAGACTCTTAAGGTTTCAGTTCTGTTCCACACCTCTGATCACCACTGAACCCCACAAACACCACTCATCCCCCCTCACTACCTGTAAACACACTCCAACACCTTCATCTCCTCCTACAGGAACCCTATGGTGAGACCAGTGTTCTCCTGGACCTCTATCTTCTCCTACATGTATCGTATGGTGAGTCCAGTGTTCTGCTAGACCTTCATGTCCTCATACATCTATTGTATGGTGAGTCCAGTGTTCTGCTAGACCTTCATGTCCTCATACATCTATTGTATGGTGAGTCCAGTGTTCTCCTGGTACATGACATGTCTCTGTCGTCTGTCTGCTCCCACTCTGCTGTAAAACTAAAGGCAGCACTGCTCTAAATCACATTCTACAACCACCACAGATACAATATCAGCCCACAATGTTTAAAAACACTTAAGGCCTGTTTTATAATTCGTCGTACGACGGTGTCATTGGAAAATAACCGATCTACAAGATCACAACGTGTCACAATGTGACACGTTTTGAGCCTCTTTAGATCAGCTATTTTCAAAATGTTTGAACATTTTTTGAAGATTTTCACTTATAATAACTTAAAATATCGACGCCAGGTTGAAAGTGGTCTCAAGTAATGGGCTAGGCATGTAAAGCTGCAATCCATAACGTTGTTGTGTGAATAACACATCATTTTAACCAATCTGTATCATAATACAATATAACTAGCAAATCTGCAGTGGTTGGAGGTGAACTCCCTGCCCTGACATTTAGATCCTGTGGTCAGGTAGGATACCTACTGGTTGACAAGAGGTACTGCATAAAACTGAAAGGAAAACTAGCATTCCCAGACATGCTCTCCATTATAGTTCAACAGTCAAAATGTCAGCTCTCTCATGGGGGACCCAGGTTCCAATCCCAGGTATTATGTAACCTAATCACCAGGCTAAAAGAGTGAGGTGTGAGCCTGCTGGCTTGACGGGCAGCGCTGGAACAGATGTCCTGACTCCTGGCCCTCCCAGCTGTGCACACATCTGTATCTGAAGTGTTAGCAAACACATGCCATGCTTGAAAACAGTGCTATCAAAGCTACTCATCTAGCAAATACACTATTCACAAGTGTAAACACAACCACAAACATAGCAGCAGCCCCATAAACTCATATACAGTAATAGTTAATAATACTATAGTGTTAATGTAGCAGTAAAGCACTTTTAAAGATGTTTTGGGTTGAAGCAAATGTCAGCTATTACAAACTACAACTCCTTTATACCAGAAGGGGTAATGTACATTACCCTGATGAAAACATACACCTTTATGTCTGTTAATTGACCAAATCTGTGTGTCTATTAATCATTGGTATAGATAGGAAACAGATTAGAACACAAATAATTTCCAGTATTGTACTTTTACATGAAGCATGATTTATTTCCTGATAGATGAAACAGAACACTGTACATACAGGATGCTACAAACAACAAGGAACATTAAACGATAAACTTGAGCTTGTACAAATGTAATAATGTTGAAATACATTTATCTCTTCAATGAAAGCTAATTGTAAATGTATAAATTATAACATGTTTAGATCAGAGCCTGACCCAGTGACCCATGTGGGATTTTTTAGACCAATAGAGATATAAGAAAGGGAAAATTCACCAGCAACATGTCATCCTTCACTGAAATAGCAAACATCAGCCTGATGATATACTGTATCGGTCGGGCTCTAGTTTAGATACATTTTCTTCCATACTTAGAGCTGATTCATTTACTATACAACATATAGAAATATATACATGATAAAATAAATGTATACATTTCTTTTTTAAAGAAACAAATAGAAAAACAAAAGAAAAAACAAAGGTGTTAGTCATCAGCAGATACATCAAGATATCAGAATGGCCCAAATCAACATGAACCAGACAGACGTCCCTGTCTCTGCTCCACCACCCAGAGATGTTCCAGGATGAAAGGAGTGAAACATCAGTGAAGGCTGATGACCCTGCAGCACCATGGCACTGGAGGAGGTGTGTCAGGCAGCAATGCCCAGCAAGTGGTCCCACTTGTGCTTACATCTAATGTATTATTATTATATACACCAACCAATATAGAAATATGTTCTTATTAACCCATTAAGACCTGAGGCCGATTCTACAAATGTCTTCTAAATCCTGACAGTTTTCTGACAAAAAATGTCATGTCAAGGAACCCCCAACATTATACTGTATATATTTGGCCATGGATCGCATCAATGCATGCATCAAAGTATAAATCAAAACTAAAGTTTCATCTATGAAACATCTTCATCTCTCACACTCATCACATCAGAGTCTGCCTGGCTGGGAGCTAGAGTCATGGTGTCATATCCTGAAGAGGGCGCTATGGGTCCAAAATGTGTAGTCAGCCAATCAGAGACCTTGGCAGGTGACCAGCAGTATGTTTCACTCACTGGAACAGAAGACAACAGACAGCAAGACATTTACAATGATAATAAAAACACACCTGGATGTGAAAACCCTGCAGCCCAGCACAACATCTCTACATGTCTCTGTTCCTCACATATTAACCATGATGTAATTTTGACCTTTGACCTCTTCCACCCAAAAGTTCATCATCTCTTCAGAGCACACTACTGATCATTCTCTCTCAGTTTCATGAAAATGCATCATCTATTCTTGTTATGTTATGCACACACGCACATTGTAGTAAATGATTTAAGTCCACATAAGAGGATAAAAGTAAGACTCACTACTTGGTTCTTGTGGCTCCATCATCACAAACTTCAACATCCTCTCTATCACCTCCTCCTCTCTCCTCTTCCATTCTTCTGGTGTTAAAGTTCTCCATCCTGTCAGTCTTTCAAACAGGGTCATCGGTCGTGTCTCCTTGTCACAATATCGACAGGTAAGAGAGGGAAAATTCACTGACAACATCTTTGTACATAATAGAGTTTGTACATGTTAATTACTACATGCATTTGTGTGTGAATTTGTTATGCTATGTTGATGAATTGAATACATAGGCCCACAATGGAAACAATTCAAAGGACCTTTTTGTGTTATCCTTTTAGCCTAAATGTCTTATTGTACCTCTGTGCTGTTTGTGTTTACATTTCTGACTAATAAAGTATTCAATCACCCAAAAAATATATAAACTTACATAAAAAGAAACATCACACACGTGTTTAACTAAATGTAATGTAATATTAATAAAAACATAGGAGCTGGGGAGAAAAAGGGAACAAATATTACTGTGTTCTTATAATGATCATGTGTGATGGAGAAATAACATCAATAATGATACAAAATCAATCTGTTACAATGATAATGTGCTGTATGAAAAAAATACAAGGTAAAGAAATAAGAATTAAAATGTGTGTGATTGATCAAATTCAGTTTAATCTATGAAACATCTTCCTCTCTCTCACTTACATCAGTGTCTGCCAGGCTGGAAACTTCACTCATGGTGTCAAATCCTGAAGAGCGTCTTCCACCACTCACTGGAACAGAAGACAACAGACAGCAAGACATTTACAATGATAATATGAACCATGATGTCATTTTGACCTTGACCTCTTCCACACAAAAGTTTATCTTTTCATGGCAACCTACTGATCATTCCATACAATGTTGATACACACACACACACACACACACACACACACACACACACACACACACACACACACACACACACACACACACACACACACACACACACACACACACACACACACACAGAATCATCGCTGTCGGGCAGAAGCCGTATCTCCATATTTCAACTTTTTCGTAAAGTAGTGTCCTAATTAGTGAAAATAGTGTATCCTTTGGTTTTATAAATATTGAACCAATAAAAAGTATTAACAAGCTTGTGACTAAATAATAACTACCCATTGAAACAGGTTATTTTTTCCATTTTCTAAAAAGTATCAGTATTGAACATACAAGGTTTCCACCTGACATGATGATATGCTGTAAACAGGATATTGATACTCACTGCTTGGAGGACGCAATGGATAGCTGTTCCTTCTCCTGACACCTGGCAGGGTTGATTCTATTGGCTCCTTCACCACTGACTTAAAAACAAAAAAAAACATATAATATAAATAATACAAATTGTGTTTTATTATTGTTTATCTATGAAGATGCTATCTTCATCTCTCACTCTTACATCAGCATCAATCTGGGTAGGAGCTTCACTCATGGTGTCATATCCTGAAGAGCGTGTTCCACCACTCACTGGAACAGAAGACAACAGACAGCAAGACATTTACAATGATAATAAAAACACACCTGGATGTGAAAACCCTGCAGCCCAGCATCTCTACATGTCTCTGTTCCTCACATATGAACCATGATGTCATTTTGACCTTTGATACACAAAAGTCTATCATCTTTTAAGAGCAGATTACTGATCATTCCCTCCCAGTTTCATGAAAGTTCACCCACCCATTCTTCTCACACACACACACACACACACACACACACACACACACACACACACACACACACACACACACACACACACACACACACACACACACACACACACACACACACACACACACACACACACACACACACACACACACACCAGTGTTTCCGTTAGCCGGTATTTATCGGCCGTTGACCGATAAAATGTTTAATTGGCCGTTGACCGATAAAATGTTTAATTGGCCGTTAATTAAAAACATCACAGGCCACCATGGCCGGCTGGGAAAATGCCGTTAATAGGCTATTTTATCATTTAAGCCTATCATTACGGGGCCAGAGCTCAGCTCTGGACCTGTTTTGTTATTGGCAGTATTCTGTCACTTCTTTTTCTTCTGCCACTTTTCGCAGTTCTGGCTGAACCGTGCTGTCGCTTTTTACGAAACTCGGCCATATGGTAGATGGTCATGAAAAACGATCAAGAAATCATTCTCACAATCTTTCGTCCAAAGGTGGCGCTATAGCACTCAATTGAAAATGCCAACTTTGAACAGGTACAACTCATGCCCTGTTTGACCTACAGCCATGAAACTTGGATACACATATGCGTCTCCTCATGCTGAACAACTTTCACCCTCTGACTTTTGACCTCTGACCTTTAGATCTCCCACCATTTTGAATTATATGAAAAACAGTCATTGGCTCCTAACTTCTGCATGTTTTCACTTATGGAAAATCCGTTGGAAATTTTTGTAGGCAGTGGTCCAAAGTTCAAGTGTGAAACGTTTCGTGCAGATTGCTCAAAAATCCCAGGAGGAGATAGATTTTAACTATTACAGTTTTATGAAAATTATTCATCTGTGCCTAAAACATACATGCAGACTCACATTTCTTTGAAACTTTGCAGAAATGTACAGGGTCATTCCAAATATCACTGAAACCAATCTTACTCCAATTGGCCAAAAGGGGGCGCTATAGCAATTTTTTGAAAAGGCAGACTTTAAACAGGCATAAGTCATGCCTCGTTTGGCCGAAAGTCGTGAAACTTGCTTACACATGTGCCTTGACTCATGAGGAACACACGTATCGATTTGACCATTAAGCTCCGCCCTTAGATTTTCCGCAATTTTGAGCAGTTTGAAAAATACTTGTTTTTGCCAGTTCTGGCTTAACCGTGCATACGCTTTTTACGAAACTCGGCCATATGGTAGATGCTCATGAAAAACTACCAAGAAATAATCCTCACACTCATTCGTCAAAGGGTGGCGCTATGGCACTCAATTGAAAGTGCCAACTTTGAACAGGTACAACTCATGCCCTGTTTGACCTACAACCATGAAACTTCGATACACACATGCGTCTCTTCATGCCCGACAACTTTCGTGGTCTGACTTTTGACCTCTGACCTTTAGATCGCCCACCATTTTGAATTATATGAAAAACAGTCATTGGCTCCTAACTTCTGCATTTTTTCACTTATGGAAAATCCGTTGGAATTTTTTGTAGGCAGTGGTCCAAAGTTCAAGTGTTAAACGTTTCGTGCAGATTGCTCAAAAATCCCAGGAGGAGATAGATTTGAACTATTACAGTTTTATGAAAATTATTCATCTGTGCCTAAAACATACATGCAGACTCACATTTCTTTGAAACGTTGCAGTAATGTAGAGAGTCATTCCAAATATCACTGAAACCAATCTCACTCCAATTGGCCAAAGGGGGGCGCTATAGCAATTTTTTGAAAATGCAAACTTTAAACAGGCAAAAGTCATGCCTCGTTTGGCCGAAAGTCGTGAAACTTGCTTACACTTGTGCCTTGACTCATGAGGAACACATCTATCGCTTTGACCAGTAAGCTCCGCCCTTAGATTGTCTGCAATTTTGAGCAGTTTGAAAAACACTTAAACCCAGGATTTTTCAGCTATTTGCGTGAAACTGTATCATCTGTGTGATCTCCTTTTTCACAGTTACTTGTCTGTTGGGCCTATGGCGTCTCCCTTAAATGAATGCCTCACAATCTCAAAGTCGCCAGTTCAAGCCTCACTTGATGCAGACTTAATTTAAGTTGAATTGCAAACAACATGACTGTATCAATGAATACATGTGCAAATGGTAAAGATAACCTGAAATGCTTATTTGAGAGTACGTTTTTTCAACGTATGACATACTTCATTCTGAAAATAGCTGATCTACAATCTCACAACTTTTCATGGTTTGTGAGCTTGTAGATCGGCTACTTTCACTAGTTTTGGTTCTGAGGAGATGTACAATTTCTTCATTGGTAAATGGTTTGTGAACGAGTGATCTTAGTGTTAGTGAAACAGGGGCTTGGTTCATGAAAGAAGGCAAGAGTTTATGATCTTCAACAGACAATATCAGCCTGGACAAAGCTATAGCACTATAGGTAGTGTTGCAGCCTATTAGTCTGAAGGTTGAGAGTTCGAATCCTGTTAATGGCAGTAGGTTGAGATGTCCAATCAAACCATTATGTTTCCATCTCTCTCTCTCATCAATCTATTGTTTCCATGTCACTCTCTCTCTCTTCAATCTATTCCGTTTCCATGTCTCTTTCTCTCTCTATTCACTGGCCCCGTATTATCGCTGCTTGCAGCTATATTTAATATTATTATTTGGATAAAGTAGTACAATTATTAAAACCCATCATAATCATTATCAAAGTTTATTATCATGATCTGACAATGTCAGTGTGGGTTCCCGACAGCCTGCTGCTGCTGGGCCTCACAGACAGTGCGCTCTGCGCTGCAGTTATCTGATAGATCAGCCTATTCTTCGTACGTTGATGTTGCACGTTGAAAATATCAGACCTACAAGCTCACTATACATCGCAACGCACCGCAACGCAACAACACAGACATACGGCGAAGCACAAATGAAGCTTTACACAGCTGCGTCTCCTCCTAATCAACGCTGCGTACGGGTGGTTCGCTCGGGTGTTATGCTAAACAGAACCAGGGTCTCGTAGTGTTAGAATCTGAACCAAGCCGGACCCAGTTGACGATAATAAAACCCGTCAAAACCCAAACTCGTATGGGTCGTGGATATTATACAAGCAAGCACAGTGACTGTCTGTCTGCAATGGATCAAGTGGATAAAGTTGGTGACACACATTGCAGGCAACTAAGGCAAGTAATCAACCTCCCTTGCGCCATCATTCATGTATAACATTAACAAAACAAAACAAAAGCTATAGGTTTTGCATATTAAGGTTTAATGAGATGTAAAGCCCAAAACACATATTCATTTGTTTATACTGTGCGAAGTACGGTGTCGCGCAGCAGTTCAGCAGTTCACTCACGGCCACTTTGTTCAGTTATTTTTTGGAAAAGCGTCATCTCTGCATTATGGAGTAGATAGATATTATGCAGTTAACTATGAAAACAGGAACAGATCGCATCTGTGACAAAGTGGAAAGAAGCGCAGCGCTAACGTAACGAGGTGTAATGATCAGTTGGGTGCATGCATCTGCAAACATGCATGTGATGTTAATTATACTATGACCGATACATTTATTCTTTGGCCGGTAAAATATAGTCCTGTCGGTCAAGGTGGCCGGCCCAAAAAATGTCTAGCGGAAACCCTGACACACACACACACACACACACACACACACACACACACACACACACACACACACACACACACACACACACACACACACACACACACACACACACACACACACACACAATTTTGAAAAATCATCGCTGTCGACCAGAAGTCGTATCTCTGTATTTCGACTTTTTATGTTATTAGTGAAAACAGTCTGTCTGTGGGTTATATATATATTGATCCAATTACTAAAAAGTATTTACAAGAGCTTTTTGTGACAGACACACACACACACACACACACACACACACACACACACACACACACACACACACACACACACACACACACACACACACACACACACACACACACAGAATCATCGCTGTCGGGCAGAAGCCGTATCTCCAGATTTCAACTTTTTCCTAAAGTAATGCCCTAAGTAGTGAAAATAGTGTGGTTTTATAAATATTGAACCAATAGAAAGTATTAAAAAGCTTGTGACTAAATAATAACTACACATTTAAACAGGTTCTTTTTTTCCATTTCCTAAAAAGTAACAGTATTGAACATACAAGGTTTCCACCTGACATGATGATATGCTGTAAACAGGATATTGATACTCACTGCTTGGAGGAAGAGACTTGGAGAAGCTTGGAGGACGCAATGGATAGCTGTTCCTTCTCCTGACAGCTGGTAGGGTTGATTCTATTGTGACCCTGTGACCCAGGACGATAGCGGCCTCTAGCGGCAGTAATGTCACACTTTGGAGCTCTATTGGATCCATTGAAATACAGGTTATTTTTCCCATTTCCTAAAAAGTAGCGGTATTAAACATACAAGGTTTCCACCTGACATGATGATATGCTGTACTTGATATTGATACTCACTGCTTGGAGGATTCCGCTGCATGCTGTTCCTTCTCCTGACAGCTGGTAGGGATGTCACCACAGACTTGAAACAAAATACAATATAAAGTACAGAAATAAGAATTAAAATGTGTGATTAATGTCAGACTAAAGTTTCATCTATGAATCATCTTCATCTCTCACTCTTACATCAGCATCAGTCTGGGTAGGAGCGTCACTCATGGTGTCATATCCTGAAGAGCGTGTTCCACCACTCACTGGAACAGAAGACAACAGACAGCAAGACATTTACAATAATAACAAGAAATGACAAAGTCATAATATAGCAGGTTGCGGCAGGCTTTTTGTGCCCCAATCTGCAGCACAAAATGTAAAAGTGGTCTTTGTTATGGTCTCCCATAGTTTGGGAGGACGAGGCCGCCCGTTCAGAGTATGGGAAAAGTATCCCCATTGGCTTAAACGACAGCCAATCACGCAAATCTGTCGAAAAGGACAGCCAATCACGCGAATCTGTCGAATGCAAATCTGTAATCTGTCGAATGATGACTAGTAGGTCTGCCTCTTCTTAGAGCAAGTTTGGCAACCTGCTAATAAAAACACACCTGGATTTGAAAACCCTGCAGCCCAGCACAACATCTCTACATCTCTATGTCTCTGTTCCTCACATATGACCCATGATGTCATTTTGACCTTGACCTCTTACACACAAAAGTTCACCATCCCCTCAAGACAGCCTACAGATCATTCCCTCCAAATTGTGCGCACGCACGCACGCACGCACGCACGCACGCACGCACGCACGCACGCACACACACACACACACACACACACACACACACACACACACACACACACACACACACACACACACACACACACACACACACACACACACACACACACACACACACACACACACACACACACACACACACACACACACACACACACACACACACACACACACACACACACACACACACAGATACTCACTGTGGGGAGGAAAGTCCATGCTTTGTGCATCCTCTAGGACTAGGTCCATGTTGTTGATAGCTGGCAGGGTTGGTTCTTCTGGCTTCATCACCACAGACTTCAACATCCTCTCTATCATCTCCTGCTCTCTCTTCTTCCATTCTTCTTCTGTTAAGGTTTTCTGTCCTTTCAGTTTTTCAAACATTGTCATCTGTCTTGAGGGTCCAACGTGTCCTCTGTCCCTCATCACCATGTCTTCTATTTTCACCATCAGCTCTGTGACTTCTGAAATGTCCTGCTTGTTGGTGTTTAGAACATGGTATCTGTATCCACATTTCTCCAGGATCCACCTCAGAGGTTCTCCTTCAGACTCTATGTACTCCTCAACACGTCTCTCTCCCAGCCACCATCCCTCTGTGAACAGAACCAGAGTGTGTCTCCAGACTCTGTCCCCCAGCAGCTCCATGTGTTCCTCCACTGATCTCCTGTCAGCTTCAGAGAAACTGGACCTGACATCAACAGTCAACAGGACAGCATGGGGTTCAGGAGAACACAGAGTCACACCGTGTAGAAGGACGTCTTTGATCTTCTGTGATGGAGGTGTAGTCGACCAGTCTGGACAGTTCACCACACTCACTTTTCTTCCAGCAACTTCACTCTGGTGTCTGACACATTCTGTCAGTTTAGTCTGGGTTTTAAACTCCTGGAATATGAAGTTTACTGTATATTAGTCATAATAATCCAAACATTCACTCTATTCTGTGTTCACTGGAGTTCCTCTTCAAGCTTACCAGAAATTAACTCACTGAATGTATTATTCTCCTTCACTTTGTCAACAATGCCACAGTAATATGGGATTAATATCATGCCATAATCTGAATTCTGAAACTGAAAAAGCGTTGAAACTCAGAGTTGAAACTCTGTGTTTGAAAGCTTGTGTGCACAAGTCAATTTGATATTCTATCTTCTCCACAGAATATGTTCAGAGCACTTTATTAAACAGAGAACATAATTACTCAACTTTCATTTGTAGTTGAGTAAATATTTGACCAGGAGTATCTATACTTTGACTCAAATATTGGGGTTGAGTACTTTGTCCACACAGGTTAATAATCAGTACCAGCATAGAGCTACTGTATGGAAGTAAACAGAATAAATTAAGCATTATTAATTAGACAGTTAACTAGGGCTGCAAAAAAGTACGAGTTATTTCTGTAGCATTTATTATCAATTACTTTTTCAATTAATCAAATAATCGAGTCATGCAGATTTAAAAGGTTATATATCACCGCATTGATTAACCATTTAAGGGTTATTTTATACTTCGTAACACAATAATATCATGCAAATATAGTGAAAATAGCAGATCTACAAGCTCACAACGTGTCATGATGTGACGCGTTGTGACCTTGTACATCGGCTATTTTCAAACTTTTTATAGTTTTGAAAAAAAAATTGAGACTTTAAACCACAACATGCTCTAAACGTAATTATTATTAATATTTATATTTATTTAATAATCTATTATCGATTATTTATTATTATTTTTAATAAATACATTGATTAGTCTGCTGTTGTTACTGTGTACCCCTACATTTAGCTAACACAGTGGTTCTCAAAGTGGGGTCCGGGGACCCCCAAGGGTCCTTGAGGGGGTTCTAGGGTTCTTTTACAGGGGCTGCTGTTGT